>NC_140987.1:281617427-282217427 GCF_052327205.1 Somniosus microcephalus | reverse complement strand
AGCTATAGGTCAAAATTTTATTACTTCTAAAAGACCTTGATTTTTTAAACAGGAAGTAGGTCCTTTTAAATTTAAGAGGTCCCTTTTTAAAAATAAATTCAAGAAGTCCCAATTTTTTCAAAAATTTAAGGGATTTGACACTTTAAAAAAATCAACTTGGGTGAAGAGAAAAATCAGGAGGGAAAAAAATAACGGGTAAGAGTTAGTAGAAATTTTTCAGAAGTCTGCAACTGTATGTGGACTTAAACCAGTTTTTTAATCATAAACTCTTATCTACTGTGTTAGCACCTAACATTATGTAACATTTAACCTTATGCCTATCACTGCATCACCCAAAGGTGTAACCATTATTAAAGCTAAATGAGGACACTCTTAAAATTAGAAATGCCATAAGCGGCAGTTGACATGGGGCTCTTCAATGCATTTTACATTTTTATAGATAATAGACAGTCCTAGTTCCCTTCAACAAAACAGCAGGAAAATGTTTTGCAATTTACATAGGTTTTCTATCTATTAATTGAGCCCAATAGTGTAACTTTATGAAGAAACAATGAATCAATTGTTTTTGCACCTATCTCCTTGGCAGTTATATAGAATTACATAGAATTTACAGCACAGAAACAGGCCATTTGGACCAATTGGTCTATGCTGGTGTTTATGCTCCACACGAGCCTCCTCCCACCCCTATTCATCTAATCCTATCAGCATATCCTTTTATTCCTTTCTCCTTCATGTGTTTACCTAGCTTCCACTTAAATGCATCTATGGTATGTGCCTCAACTACTCCTTGTGGTAGTGAGTTCCACATTCTAACCACTCTCTGGGTAAAGAAGTTTCTCCTGCATTTATTAGTGACTATCTTATATTTATGACCCTTAGTTTTGGTCTCCTCCACAAGTGGAAACATCTTCTCTACATCTACCCTATCAAACTCTTTCATAATCTTAAAGTCCTCTATCAGGTCACCCCTCAGCCTTCTCTTTTCTAGAGAAAAGAGCCCCAGCCTGCACAATCTTTCCTGATAGGTATAACTTCTCAGTTCTGGTATCATCCTTGTAATTTATTTTTGCACCTTCTCCAGTGCCTCTTTATCCTTTTTATAATATGGAGACGAGAACTGTGCACAGTACTCTGTGTGGTCTAACCTACGTTCTATCCAAGTGCAACATAACTTCTCTGCTTTTCAATTTTATCCCTCTAGGAATGAACCCCGGTGCTTTGTTTGCTTTTTATGGCCTAATTAACCTGTGTTGCTACTTTTAGTGATTTGTGTATCTGTACCTCTAGATTCCTTTGCTCCTCTACCCCATTTAGGCTCTTATTTTCCAAGGGGTATGTGGCCTCCTTATTCTTCCTATCAAAATTCCCCACTTCGCTTATCCATATTGAAATTAATTTGCCAATTCCATGCCTATTCTGCAAGTTTATTAATGTCTTCTTGTATTTTCTCGCAGTCTTCCCCAATTTGGTGTCATCGCAAATTTAGAAATTGTACTTCTGATTCCAGAGTCCAAATCGTTTATGCAAATGGTCAACAACAGTGGTCCCAGCACCGATCCTTGTGGAACTCCACTTCCCACCCTCCATCAGTCTGAGTAACTACCTTTAACCCCTACTCTCTGTTTTCTGTTTTGTAGCCAGCTTGTTATCCATTCTGCTACTTATCCCCTGGCTCCACATGCTCTGACCTTACTCATGAGTCCACTATGCAGTACCTTATCGAAAACCTTTTGAAAATCAAAAATATTACATCTACTGCATTCCCCTTGTCTACTCTTTCTGTTACTTCTTCAAAGAATTCAGTAAGGTTGGTCAAACATGATCTTCCCTTTTGAAATCCGTGCTGACTGCTCTTTATTATATTTTCGGTTTCTAAATGTTTTTCTATTACATCCTTGAGTAAAGGTTCCATTATCTTTCCGACCACCAATGTTAAGCTAATTGGTCTATAGTTCCCTGGACTTGCTCTATTTCTCTTTTTAAGTATAGGAATCACATTGGTTGTCTGCCAGTCCTCTGGCACAATTCCCTTTTCTAAAGAATTGTTATATATATGTCATAGTGCCTTAACAATCTCTTCCCTAGCTCCTTTTAATATGCGCGGTGGCTACACAGACCCTCATCCTAGTGTTCAGCTGTGGCTTGCAGCTAATCTGCATGCAACTGCATGCTGAGGCCTTTGTTGATCACAATACTGTGAGCATTTACAACAGTTATTCTGCAGGTCTTTTTAGGTGCCCCAGAAAGGCCTAAGCTTCTGAAGCTGTGGATTCAGCATACCATATGTATACTCCATTAGTATTCTTGTGCACACATGCATGGCTGTAATTGCTCTGTGATATTGTACAGGGAGAGTGTAGTGGTGGCATCAATTGGAGTACATAGCCTATATCCCTGAGAGGCAACCTCCCACCCTTCATTTACCTTCAAAAGCTAGGCAATCACCTCAGGATATAAGAAAAGTGAGCTCACCTGGAAGCAATGATTCATCTGTAATATATTTCTGTAAGCACCACACACCATCTATACATTGATTGAATAATAGCCCTGCCTATTTCTGTATGCCTCAGATTGACAGTGCACAATGATGGCTATCCATTGCAGCAGCTTTCAATCAAGGGAAAATTCTGATTCCTCTGCTGCTGCTCTCTGAGTGCAGCTGAAATGTAAATAGACTGCTGCATGATAATACAGTGCTTCACTGACTTTCTTGATGGAAAAATGCACGGTGTACTAGGTGACCCTGTGATTGCCTAGAATCAACCTGTTGTGCAAAAGGTGTCTTTACCTGGAATTGTGAACTGGTGACTGTTACTCCAGATCTTCCGCTATCAAATGGCGCACCTTAATGCTAGTCTTCCAACTAAACCAGGTCCTGTTGATACACTTTCTGCCATGCCCAGGTAGCTGACTTAGTTATGGTACACTCACTGCAAGGGATAGTGCCTGATGTGAATGGTATGCCACCTATATCCTCTGTGCTTCCAGGGCCTCTCTGTCTCCTCCTGTTTCTGCTACTCCAATACCCCAAAAACATCTGCACCCACTATTCCCATTCTGTGAGCAAATAAAAACAGTTCAGCAGTATAGACTGAACTTCTGAGAAAATAAACACCAAAGCTTAAATTTTGCCTGGGGTGACAGATCTCAGCTGGAGCTACACTAACTGGTATTGCTTCACTCACAGTTTGTACTTTTTAAAATTCATTCACGGGATTGATAAGCAAGGGGCTATAAGGTTATCGGGATAGACGGGAATGTGCATTAATCAGATCAGCCATGATCTTATTGAATGGCGGAGCAGGCTCGAGGGTCCGAGTGGCCTACTCCTACTACTAATTCGTATGTTCATATGTGGGCGTTGCTGGCAAAGCCAGCACTTATTGCCCATCCCTAGTTGCCCCTGAGAAGGTGGTGGTGAGCCACCTTCTTGAACCGCTGCAGTCCGTGTGGTGAAGCTACTCCCACAGTGCTATTAGGGAGGGAGTTCCAGGATTTTAACCAAGTGCCGATAAAGGAATGGCAATATATTTCCAAGTCAGGATGGTGTGTGACTTGGAAGGGAAATTGGAGGTGGTGGTGTTCCCATGCACCTACTGCCCTTGTCCTTCTAGGTGGTAGAGGTTGAGTGTAGGGGATGGCGTGTGGTGGTGTTTGGCGCGTACGCCCAGTCAGTTATGCCTCTGACTGTTTATGAGTGGTTCGAGTCGCTCCCACACCCCTGGGTTCTAGACACCTGACTTAGGTACAGGCGACGATACAGAAAAGACTCGAGTAGACAGGTGGTTTCGATGTAAGCAAACTCAAGATTTTATTTAACAGAAAATTAATACAGTCTTATGAGAAGTTACTAGTGTAAAATTACAGGTGAATACAAATAACTATACTTATTCAGGGAATGGGGAACACACAGCACATCGAGGGAAAACAACCATCTTAACAATCCCCTTATCCTTATCCCACCCTCTATACCTAACTAGATTAAGCTATGAGGGGCCAGAATTTATGCTCACCAATCAAAGATCTGCTGAACTCAAAACAGCGGTTGGGTTCGGGGTTCGCTCTTTGTGCTCTCTGGAGCCTGCTGTCGTCACGTGGTCTCCGGGTGCTGCAAGGGCGTTGTCCAGGTACGAGTACCCCAAAGTTAAAGTCTTTGCTTGGGTACTTTGCCTTGCAGGGATGATGGTTCCTCTTCCTCGGTCGGCAGTTGAAGTTTGCACGAAGATAGTCACAGGTTAGCTGAGACTGAAGGCCCGATCATTTGAAGCTTGTCTTCAATCGTCTCCTCAATTCGTCTCCTCAATTCATCTCCTCAATTCATCTCCTCAATTCGTCTCCTCAATTCATCTTGCCTCCTCGCCTCGTCGCGTCCTGCCTCGCCTGGCCTGGATTACCCGTGTCCGCTCGATGCAATGCCTGGGCGTTTCCAGATGGAGTGGGGAAAGGCACAGGCAGAGGCCAGGGGGTAAGCACGGGACGGGGGAAGAGC
Organism: Somniosus microcephalus; assembly: GCF_052327205.1. Taxonomy (NCBI): domain Eukaryota; kingdom Metazoa; phylum Chordata; class Chondrichthyes; order Squaliformes; family Somniosidae; genus Somniosus; species Somniosus microcephalus. Next base: position 282,212,938 of record NC_140987.1, on the reverse strand, counting down.
AGCAGCCAGGAGGGTGAGGAGCAAGAAGAGGCCAGAGAGAAGAGAGAGATTGCTACCCGGGGCCTTCAATTATACTCCTACGGATGGCCCTTATCGGTGCGCCAAATCAGGTTAGTTCTTTGTCTTAATCTTGGCGGGCTATTTTAAATAATGGTAGCAATCTATACTAACTGTTTTTAGATGGCCGGTAATCACATCTACTGGCCCGATAATTGACTTGTTTTGTTATGAATACACATTGATGGGCCTGTCCAACCTTGATGGCTTCCTTAATCTGTTCCCGATTATTTATGCAAACTGCTTGATGGCCTTAACTATAGACCTAACTGGGTTTTGATTTGTCTCCAATTTGATCTCATACATAATTCAAAGTCCTGTCTGGTTTTCAAAATGCAAAGTCTCTCTTCACAGAAACTGCAGCTTTGGTTTCGATTTCTCCACGAGCTGCCTGTGCCGCAGAGTCCAAGTTTTTAAAATCTCACAGGCTTTCTGCCATGAGGCGCAGACGCCATCTTGGGTACCCTTTTTGATTTAAAATGTCCACGCAGGGTCCCTTTTATTAATAATAACCTTTGGGGAAATGCAGAAATTTTGCAAATCTTACACTCCTCCCTGTGATACTAAAACTTGTAATTACCTATCTAATATACCCACGACACATGCACTTCCCATTCTGCGAAAATGTAGTGTACATAAGCATACATAGGATAAATTACAGACTTTACACACATCCAAGCATGGAGGGGTCCAACACCCCTGCACCACTTGGTACACACACATCTTTATTAAACGCGTCGTGAAAGAAACAACAGAAAAACCTTTATTAAAAATAACAAACACAAAAAAAAACAATCTTTAATAAAAAAATACAGGGAAAAAGGACTTAAACAGGCATATCTCCCTCCACCTTTACATAATGTTCCTTCCAGATCCTCTGGTTTCGGAATTCTGACAACTGACCTTTTCCCTTACATTGAATGCAAACTAAATGCAACACTATCCCTAACTGACAAACCACGAGAATGTGGGAAGCCAGTCTGATCCACGAAGGGACCTCTATGTTATTGAAAATGTTCCACCAGGGTGGAATCACGATATCCAATATCTTAGTCCCTATCTCTAATGTTTTCTGCTCTAGAGTGTAAAAATGTTTCTGCGAAACTATAACGGCTTTGAGTATTTTGGTAAGGTGTTCAGGGAGAGGGGGAATTTTGCAGCCAAAGTGCGCTACGTACTTTTGCAAGTTCGTAAAATTCTCCTTCACAGTGAGGTGAACAGTGGAGGGTTCAGGAATGGGGACAATTCGCTCCTGGGCCACTTGAACTTCTGCCTCGGGTTTAAAACAGAAACTGCTGTCACTAACCGGACACCAGCTATGCTGTCCATGCTGGTAGTGGGACGCGCCGGTGGTGACACAATATGTCCCACCTCCTATATATGCTACCTGCGGGGGAACATGACCTTGTGCCATTGCCTCCATGGTACAATTTATAGGTTTTGCGCCAGCAGCTCTGAACCCACACTACGGTTTTGAATAGGTATTCAAGTGCTGGGGACACAGGATTATGTGTGCTCCCTGGCTCCAGCACCCTGAGAGGTCAGTACCTGTCATAGCGTGCTCCCACTTTATGACGTAAGGCGGGACCGCTTTGAAACAAATGTGTGCACCCCCCTGAATGACTCCAATGTTCTCCACCCTGTATACCGGTGCGGGTCGGGCTGTCCTGCCCATGACCGGCATCCTAACTACTACTCCCATGATTGTGTGGTTGGACCGCCCACAATCCACGGGGACTGGATAGGCTTCGGAGGCTAGCCGGAGTTGGCACGGGCTCAATGCATTCTCAAAAGGGTGGAGGGCTGCGAGGTGCTTGTTGCTAATCCAGGAGGGGACCAAACCCTGTTTTAAATCCTCCAGATTACTGCGGCCCTCGCCCAGTAACCACGCCCCGCATAACACGCACACCTCACTCTGCGCAGCCTGGTCAGAAGCATTTCTGTCCTCCCTTATGAGAGCATTTACCGTCTTTGCGTGCTTTTTCAACTCGGCTATGACCTCCTTTAAATGGACCGTCATGGCCTGGTCCTCATGCAACTCCGAGCCCACTACCTTGTTCTCATCCAGTAATATTTTCTTTAACTGTGTTTTTAAACCGTTTATCTGGGTCTGCAGCTCTATGTCATCCAAGCTGTTGATGACAGAGGACCCAGTATTAAACGCAGTAAAAACATCATTCCATACTTCCCTTCTTTGCCTCCCTGCATTACCCAAAAATTCTCGGTGTGTGGTGTAGAGTTCGGTATTGTCCACGTGGGCAAAATCGAATTCGTAAAACTTCTTGAACATGTCCTTTAATAGGGCCTGGTATAGCTGCGCTGTTTCTTTGGGGCACCACTCCGGTAAATGTACCTCGGTGAGATTTAATATCATGGAGGCTACCGCATAGTGTACCCCCTGGTACAGCATCTGATCGGTGGGGACTAGTACCAACCCATTCCCTGGTCCTTTGGTGGTGGTGGGGCAACCTTCCCTGGATAACCTCGTCACCTGCACCGTGGGCGGGGGCTTACGGGGGCGGGTTACTAACTCAGTGGCATTGACTGGGATCGGGGAGAATGGCACTGCGCACGCCTTCAGGCTGGTATCCCACCTCATCCCCTCCCGTCATCGTCTTGCCACTGTCGGTGGAAAATGATGGATATGCCTGCGGGGCAGACCTTCTCTGATCCCCACATACAGATATAAATCCCTTGATCCGGTTCCCACCACTTGTCCCAACACACGCTTAGTCCTCTATGAGTCCCGGTAATCGTCTGATGGGTGTTAGTCCCCAACCGTTCCCACTCGACTTTGGGGTTCCTCATGTCCTTGCTCAACTTTCTGAGCCACCTCCACCTATCCAGAGGAATGTGTCCTTTACACGTTAAACATATTCGCTTTCCAACGGTGACGCTGACCCTCGTGGTAACGACCTGTACCCTGGGACACAGGAGGGAGGCCTCCCCGTTCGTGAATCTGGTTTGGCTGGAGTACTGAGACGAATTGGACTCCAGCCATCCTGGCCATCTTCCCTCGTGGATGTAGATGGCGGTTTCCTTCGCATCCCGTTCACCGCTCCCATCGATCGCTATGGGCGCTCCGTCTCCCGAACACCCGTAGATGTGGGAGTCCAAGATGTTGCCCTGTCTTTCGATGCTCATCCCAATCAGGGTGAATAGGATCATGATCCCTTCCATCCTGAAAGTCTTTCTGCAAAAAGATGTAAAAACATGCAGCCAGGTCCCCAAGAGATTCTCTGGCTTGGTGAAGCATGGTCGGGTCCCGCGACCTCGACCCAAATATACACTCTTAACAGACTAATTACTTAAAACTACCCATCACCTTATTTAACTTCAATCAGAAACACCCAAACTTAAGCTAAATAATTACACTTTACTTAAACTAAAACTAAAATTATAACTATATACATCCGCCGCCCGTCTCCGGGCGCCAGGCTACTCCTTGGTTGGACTGCAGCTCGCCGCTACCCCCGGCGTGACCGCACAGTCCTGCACTGTTGGTGCCTCACAGCCCGTGGCTGCTGGCCGAGGACCTCTGTCCTTGGACTTCTCCCTGGCTCGAGGGGCGGCCCTTGGTAACTGGAGGGCTGGTGACCATGGCTTTCTTGGCTGGGGCGTCCGTGGGGACCTTCTGGGGGGCCTTGACGGGTGGGGCTTTCCTGGCCGATGGGCCTTTTACCCGAACCGCTGCTCCCCCAGGCTTGACCTCTCCCGAACCCGGGCTGGGGGCAGGTAACTCTTCGCAGCCTGCTGCTGCGAGCTGAGAGTCTCCGCCCCCAGGTCCCATGGCTGGGTCCGGGGCGGGGTTTTCGACCTCAGGTCCCTCCCTCCCTACACCTGGGTTAGGGGTGGGGTTTTTGCCCTCATGTCCCTCCCCCTCGTCTGGATCCCAGAAGAGTGGGGGAGTGTCCCAATCGATGGGCGGGTTGGTCCCTCCCTTCAAGCAAGCCACAGTGCCTGCCTGAGCAGTCTGTGAACTTGCTCCTGCTGCAGGCTGAGGATCATTATCCTCAGACCTTATCCCAACTGGCTGCTTTCCCCTTTCAGGTGTAAACAGCTTACACTGGTTGATATGGAACCATTTTGTACGCCGGAGCATCTTCACGGCATATACCATGGGGCTGGCTTTATCTACAATACTGTAGGGCCCCATGTCCAATGGCTCCAAACTACCTACTCGGGCATAATTTCTTACCATAACCTGATCTCCTATCTCCCACTCGTGGTGCTTTCTCGGTTCGAGCAGCAATCGGTTACTCCGATGCTGCCTTCCCATGTTCCCAGCCGTCTGCTCATGGACCTGCTTCAGGTGCTCAAAGAGGTTTCGGGCAAACCTGTCCCGGTTTACCTCCCTGAGCTGACCCTCCGTGAGCACCGGGGCTAGTACATGGGTACTGCCAGTCATCAGCTCATACGGGGAATACCCCGTGCTCTTAGACTGGCTGGCCCGGAACCCAACCAAAACCAACGGTCGGACCTCGGCCCATTTACAGGGCGAGTCCACCGTCTCCTTCCTTAGCCTTTCTTTGAGGGTCCTATTTATACGTTCTACAATCCCGGATGACTGGGGATTGTGGGCCACGTACCATTTCCCTTCAATGCCTAGCAGCATCAGGGTGTTCTGCATCACCTGTCCGGTGAAGTGACTCCCTTGGTCGGACTCCACATACTGTGGTAGTCCCCACCTCGAGAACACTTCCCAGACCAGGACCCTGGCATTACCCAGAGCTGTGGCAGTTCTGCAGGGAAAGGCCTCTACCCACTTGGTAAACACGTCCACCAGGACTAGCCAGTACTTATAGCCTCCCTGGGCGGTGGGCAGGGGCCCGATGTAGTTGACTTGTATCAACTGCCATGGTCTCTCTACCTTCCTGACGTGTCCCATAGGGACCTTCCTTTTGTGGGGTCAGGGTTGTTCGCAGCGCACACAAGACAGCCTGCACAGAACTCGTGGACATCATCCCTGAGTCCCGGCTGTTATGTTCATAAATAAATAGACATTATCATTATGAACAGCTAGCTTGAGCTAGTCACTTTATTCAGCCATGTGGACTTCGTGTGCCGGCATCCATCTTGACTACTGCCTTGTGGGTAACCTACTGCATCGTGGGTAGCCTACTCTTATATACATACAGCTCCACCTGGTGTACCATTCTAGGATGACATGTTACTGATCATTACATCCCCCTTTCTTTCTTTCTTTGAGGTTAAACAAAATCAGTATCAATCAATATCAATCAATCATAACGACATAAACATCTTCACAACAGTCAATACATTTTCAATATAGTTTTCTTTGTATTCAAAGATTATGTCTATCAGGCTTTTTTACTTCACGTGTGGATCTTCTCAGCACGGGTAAGTCTGATGTGTTTTCATGAGAGCCTGTATGTGTGTTTGTGTTAGATTGTTCTGGTGGTGAGTGACAAGATTCAGTTGTGGCATTGTCATTGATTTGCTCTTGGATAGTCTCTTGTGTTTTTAGGAGGGAACGGCGGTTCCTCCTGAGAATCTGTCCTTCCTCAGTTCTAACAGTGTATGACCTTGGTCCTACTTTCTCAAGAACTGTAGCTTTCCTGTTCCATGCATCTGGATCCTCAATCCTGACAACATCATCCCTTGTCAATGGTTTCAGAGTTTTGGATGACTTGTCATAGTTTGATTTCTGTTTCAGCTTTAACAGTTGAAGTCTCTGTCTTAGTTCCTTACTCTGCTTTTCTTTTGCACAGCAGGGTAGCGTGGTGCGCAATTTGCGACCCATTAGGAGTTCAGCAGGTGAAGAACCAGAGTCTAAAGGGGAGGCTCGGTAGCTCAGCAGGGCGAGATAAGGATCAGACTTGCTTTCTGTTGCTTTCTTCAGTAGCTGTTTGAGAACTTGAACACCTTTCTCTGCCTTACCATTCGACTGAGCATGCAGAGGACTGGATGTGATATGCTGAAAGTCATACTGTGCTGCAAACTGTTGCCACTCCTTACAGTTGAAGCATGGACCATTGTCGCTAATGGCAATCCTGGGAATTCCATGTCTGGCAAAGATGGATTTCACATGCATTATGACACTGCTTGCTGTGGTGCTTGAGAGCAGCGCCATCTCAGGATAGTTAGAATAGTAGTCGATCACTAATAGATATTCTTTACTATTCAAATGAAAAAGGTCCATACCAACCTTTTGCCATGGTGCTGTTGGTAAGTCAGCTACTATCATTGGTTCCTTTGCTTGTTTGCTTTTGTGTTTCTGACATGTCTCACATTTGCCTATCATGTTCTCAATGTCCTTATTTATGCCACGCCAATAAACAGTGTCTCTTGCTCTCCTTTTGCATTTTTCAATTCCGAGGGGTCCCTCATGAATCCTTTTGAGCAGATCTTGACGTAGAGCCTGTGGAATGACTATTCTGTTCTGTTTTAGTAATAGTCCACTTGCGACACTCAATTCTGACCTGATGTGAAAGTACTTTGGACAGGAACCTTTTGGCCAACCATGGTGAATGTTCTCTATTACTGTTTGTAACACTGTATCTTTTACTGTTTCTTCGGCTATTTGCTTTGATTTTGTGTCTGACACAGGCAGCGCAGCAGTGACCATACTCACATGAACATCCACGTCTTCTTCAGTAGAGCTCACATGACTCATTGTGGGTGCTCAGGATAGTGCATCTGCTAACACTATGTGTTTGCGTGGTGTGTAGATCAGTTCAAAGTCATATCTTTGCAGCTTCATCATGAGTCGTTGAATCCTTGGAGACATCTCATTCAGGTTTTTTTTAATGATGGCAACCAGTGGGCAGTGGTCTGTCTCAACTGTGAAGGTGGGAAGTCCATATATGTAGCCATGGAACTTTTCTAGTCCAACTACCAAGCCTAGACATTCCTTTTCAATCTGGGCGTATTGACACTCAGAATCAGTCATAGACCTGGAGGCATAGGCAACAGGCTGCCAATCTTCACCCTCTGCTTGTAGCAAGACCACGCCTAGGCCATCTTTTGGTGCATCCGTTGACACTTTGATTCTCTTTGTTGGGTCAAAGAAGGTGAGTACAGGTGTGGTTGTCAGCACTGTTTTGAGGTTCATCCACTCTTGTTCATGTCTTTCTGTCCATGCGAACTCATTTGTTTTACGAAGCAGGTCTCGCAGACAGGCTGTCTTGGCTGACAAGTTAGGAATGAACTTTCCAATGAAGTTTATCATCCCCATGATGCGTAGCACTCCTTTTTTGTCAGTGGGTCGGGGCATGTTGAGTATGGCGTTTACTTTTTCCATATCTGGCTCTATTCCTTTACCAGATAGATTATCTCCTCGGAAAGTGACTTCCTGGATGCCAAACTGAGACTTGGCTTTGTTGAGCTTCAGTCCATTCCGGCGTATGCTCTGTAGCACTTTAGTCAGTCTCTCATTGTGTTCTTTCAGCGTGGAGCCCCAGATGATGATGTCATCAACATAGACCCGAACTCCTTCCAGGCCTTCAATTATATGTTCCATCGCTCTATGAAAGATTTCAGATGCAGATATTATCCCGAAAGGCATTCTGAGGAAACAATACCTGCCAAATGGTGTGTTGAAGGTACAGTATTTGGTGCTCTCTTCATCCAGTTTTAGTTGCCAAAATCCTTGTGAGGCATTGAGCTTTGTGAAGTATCTGGCACCTGACATTTCATTGGTGATTTCTTCTCACTTGGGAATCTGGTAGTGTTCACGTTTTATGTTTGCATTTACGTCCTTTGGATCCATGCATACTCTTAGATCATTTTTCTTTTTCTTTACACATACCATGGAGTTAACCCAGTCTGTTGGCTCTTTAACATTCCTGATGACTCCTAGTGTGGTCATTCTGTCCAGTTCTTTCTTGAGCTGGTCATGCAGGGGTGCTGGAACTCTCCATGGAACATGTACCACTGGCTGAGCATCCTCCTTTAGCTGGATCTTGTAAGTGAATGGTAGAACTCCAAATCCTTTGAACACATCCTGGAAATTACTCACTACAGAATCCACTGATTCATCTGGTCTGCTTATGGCACAGTTTATACGGTAGACTCTCTTGACCAGTTCTAAGTCCTCACAAGCTTTGTCACCTAGTAGTGAATCAAGTCCTTCAGCCACAACAGAAAACATGAGATGATGCACTTTGTCTTTGACTGTCACTTTAAGTCTGCATACACCTAAGCTATCTATTTTCTGTCCATTATAGTCCTTCAGTAGTACTGACTTTTTCTGTATTTTGGGCTTTTCTTTCATATTTTTAATGTCACTCATACTGATTAAGTTTGCTTTTGCCCCAGTGTCTAGTTTCAATGTAACTAATGCTCCATTTACCTGCAGTGGCATCATCCATTTGTCCTCTTTTACTGCATTAACTTTATGTTCAGCATTGTCCATTCCTGAGGGCTGCACATTTTCTGTATCCTTTTCTATATTGTCACATGACACCATTCCTACAGAAAATGTCTCACTTAAATCAGTGTCCTCAATCACATTGACCTGTTGCCCTTTCTTTGTTTTTACTTTTGAAAAGCATTGTTTGGCAAAGTGATTCTTTCCATTACATTTTGTGCGCATTTTCCCAAACGCTGGGCATTGTCTTGACTGGTGTTTATAACCACAGCGTTTACAATTAAAAATTCCTTCCTCCGATTGCTTTTCATTTCAGTTCTGCCCACGTTTCTTCCCCTTGTAGGACATAGCACCGACAGCAGCACAGTCACTCATTACAGTCGCATTATTATTAATTTCACTGAAAGTCTTCGCGTGCTTCTGAGCTAGCTCACTGGCATGGCATATTTTCACAGCATTCTCCAATGTTAGTTCGGTTTCTCTCAACAAACGTTCCCTGACCTTTTTATCATGAATACCAAACACAAGCTGGTCCCGAATCATGGATGATTTCAGTTCAGAGAAATTACATGTCTGTGCTTTCAGTTTCAGATCGGTCACAAAGCTATCAAAAGTCTCATTTTGCTGCTGTGTCCATGAACGGAACACGTGCCTCTCATATGTTTCGGTCTTTTTGGGAGAACAATGTGTATCAAATTTCTTTAGCACATCTTCCATCTTTTCTCTGTCTTCCTCTTGATGAAATACAAACGTATTAAATACCTCTATCGCCTGTGGGCCTGCAACCGTGAGCAGCAACGCTATTTTCCTTGCGTCTGGCTTCGTGTCGAACCCGATGGCAGCAATGTAGATTTGGAATTGTTGTTTAAAATCCGCCAATTGCAGTCAACATTCCCCATGAGTTTCAAACCCTCCGGTGGCTTCAAAGTCTCCATGTCATGTTTCACAATATTCAGCAGATTTTACCAATCCTGGTACCATGTTATGTTCATAAATAAATAGACATTATCATTATGAACAGCTAGCTTGAGCTAGTCACTTTATTCAGCCATGTGGACTTCATGTGCAGGCATCCATCTTGACTACTGCCTTGTGGGTAACCTACTGCATCATGGGTAGCCCACTCTTATATACATGCAGCTCCACCTAGTGTACCATTTTAGGATGGCATGTTACTGATCATTACACCGGCCACCATCCCGCCTGTTCTACCCATTGCCAGGTGGTCTCAGGCCCGGGGTGTCCCGCTCCTGGATCCTCATGGGCCAGTTGAAGGAGTTCCCTCCAGTGCTGCTGTGGCACAACCCACTGTTCTCCCCGGAACAGCATGCCCTCTTTAATGGAGAGGGTCGCTGTGCCGTATGGACCTTCTACTCCCTTTCCCTCAGTGACTGCACTGAGGACTGCTTTTAGGACGGGGTCTTGGGCTTGGACCATCTTTAGGTCCGGGGCTAACGCTACCCCTACACTCCCTTGGGTCCCGTCCCTACCTCTGACCGCCGCCATGGGTCTGGACCCAAATGGGTCCCAGAAAGTGCCTTTGCGTGCATCCTCCTTGGCGAGCAAGTCAGCCCGCTGGTTGCCTTGGCCGCGGGGTTCTGTGGAGGAATGGGCCTTCACCTTGTGAATGAAAACCTCCCCTTCCTCCCCCACTGCTGCCAGGATCTTTTCCAGCAGGGGCTTTACTGTGAGGGGTCTCCCGTCAGCGGAGGTGTATCCGCGGCAGGACAAGATGGATAGGTATTCCGTACATGAATTGCACGTGAACATGCTGTCCGAGCAAATCGTGTAGGGGGTGGGGAAGATTTCGGGGTGTGTAACAACGTACACCACCGCGGACAGTTCAGCCTGCTGGGCGCTCATGGTGCAGGGGAGCCTAATCGCCAGGGCAATGTTTGCCGCTGGGTCGTAAACTCCACACCCCGTGAGATGCTCGCCAGCAGATACCATGCTGGAACCGTCTACGTAGATTTCTTGGCCTGTGGGATGTACCCCGGCCCGTAAACCTATGTTTACTTCCCAAACCCCTTCAATGGAACACCGGTGGGCTGTTCCAGGATATACCATGTTGGCTGAGTGCTTTGGCTCACAGAGACCCTTCACCTTCAGATCCATCTGTGAGAGGAGCAAGGTCCAGCGGGCAATGCGGGCACTGCTCACTGTTCCATCCTTGATCCTCCTGTCCAGAAGCATCTGGGTGGGTGTTTGATGGGTGAGGAGGGTGATGGGAGAGGTGCCTGTGAAGATCAATGATCTTTTCACAGCCCAATGTGTGGCCAAAAGCTGCTGCTCACAGTTGGAATAGCTCCTTTCCACATCTGTGAGTATCCTGGAGGAGTAGACCACCGGCCACAGCCGGCCGTGCCGCTTTTGGAGCAGCACAGCACTGAGGCTGTCCCTGCTGGCCGCTACCTCCAGGAAAAACTCTTTCCCCCATCTATGGCCCCTAAAGCTGGCGCGGTCTGCAAGTCTTTCTTGAGCCTGACAAATGCTGCCTGGCAACCCTCATCCCAAAGCCACTCCACTCCCTTGTGTAGGAGTCGGAGCAGAGGGGCTGCGGTGGCTGCATAGTCCTCAATAAAATCTCTGCAGTACCCGGTTAGCCCTAGGAATGACCTCACACCCGTTACTGTGTTAGGGACCGGTAGTTCTTGTACCCCCTCCCTCCTAGCCTTATCTATGGCCCTTTCTCCGGCGCGCACGGTAAGACCGAGGAATTCACCTCCTGCTGGCTGATCTGCGCTTTCCTGGGATTTACTTTGAAACCCTTCTGCCCTAACAGCTCCAGCAGTTCGGCCAATAGCGGGTCATGCTCCTCTTTCGAATCAGTGAACAGGAGCAGGTCATCCACATATTGAACCAACTGTCTGGGCTGGCTAAAATCCTTCAAACAGTTGGCCATACACTGATGGAAAATGCTGGGGCTGTTGTGGAAGCCCTGTGGCAAACAGTTCCACGTGTACTGTTGCCCTTTAAACGTAAAGGCAAACTTGTACTGATCCTCCCTCCTTACAGGGATGAACCAAAACCCATTGGAAATATCCAGCACCGTGAAAGTGGTCGCGGGTGCTGGAATACTCTCGATGAGGTTGGCAACTGCAGCTACTGTGGGTGCGCAGGCTGGGATGTTGCTATTGAGCACCCGATAGTCCACCGTGGCCCTCCAGGAATTGTCCGGCTTTCTGACCAGCCATAACGGAGAATTCACGTGGGTAGCTATCGGTCTCAGAACTCCCTGCTGCACTAACGAGGACATGGCTGCTTCCATGTCCGGTTCTGCTTCCCTGGGGAAGTTATACTGTTTCTGTGGTCGAGCCATGGGGTCCCCGTCTACGCTGACCTCAAACCCTGTGACCCTCCTGCAGTCGTGCTTTTGAGTGGCAAATGTGGCCAAGTGGGCCTGCACAAATGCCTGGAACTCCAGTGGCGTGTTGCTGACCATGAGCCCGAGGTTATAATCCTCTTTGGGCTTCATGGTGTAGAGGGTCCCCTTCCCTTCCTTTCTCGGGATTACTACTAAGAAAAGAAAATTGCATGCTGTGTGCTCGTAATTGTCCAATATGGATGTGCATCAGGTCAGGTACCTTGCTGCAACAACTCGTCAAGGCTTCATCAATAGCACCTCCCAAACCTGTGACCTCTACCACTTAGAAGGACCAGGGCAGCAGGGGCATGGGAACACCCAAGTTCATCTCCAAGCCACACACCATCTGACTTGGAAATATATCGCCGTTCCTTCATTGTCGCTGGGTCAAACTCCTGGCACTCACTCCCTGACAGCAGTATGGGAGTATCTTCACCACACGGACTGCAGCGGTACAAGAAGGTGGCTCACCACCACCTTCTCAAGGACAATTAGGGATGGGCAATAAATGCTGGCTTTGCCAGTGATGCCCGCATCCCATAAAAACAAATTTAAAAAAAAGTCTGATGGGGCAGTAATTAGCTGGATTGGATTTATCGTGCTTTTTGTGGACAGAGATACCGGGGCAATTTTCCACTTTGTCGGTTAGATGGCAGTGTTGTAGCTGTACTGGAACAGCTTGGCTAGAGGTGCAGCTAGTTCTGGGGCACATGTCTTCAGCACGACAGCCGGGATGTTGCCGGGGCCCATAGCCTTTGCTGTATTCAGCACACTCAGCTGTTTCTTGATATCACGTGAAGTGAATGAACTTGGCTCAAGACTAGCATCTGTGATGGTGAGGACCTCAAGTGGAGGCTGAGATGGATCATCCACTCGGCACTTCTGGCTGAAGATGGTTGTGAACGCTTCAGCCTTGCCTTTTGCACTCGCGTGCTGGGCTCTGCCATCATTGAGGATGGGGATGTTCATGGAGCCTCCTCCTCCCGTTAGTTGTTTAATTGTCCACCACCATTCATGACTGGATGTGGCAGGACTGCAGAGCTTTGATCCGTTGATTGTGGGATCGCTTAGCTCTGTCTATAGCATGCTGCTTCCGCTATTTAGCATGCATGTAGTCCTGTGTTGTAGCTTCACCAGGTTGGCACCTCATTTTTAGGTACGCCTGGTGCTACTCCTGGCATCCTCTTCATTAATTGCTACATTAATTGACCCTTATGCCTTTAACATGTTTAATTCTACTTTTACCCAAGTTCCATTATACTTTCACAGCAACTTGTAGACATCAGAGAAAAATATGGAGCAAAGCTAACATCAGTATTCTGCCAGTTAGAATTTTTTTCTCCAGGACTTGTACAGCTTTTAATAATTACTTGTGGTGCAGAGAGAAAATCTGCTTGGATAGAAATTGAATATTTTGGTTTGGCTAAGGGCAAGCCTTTTTTTTTATCCTTCTCTTGTCACTCGGACCACACGTTCCTCTGCTTGCTCAGAGTGGCATCACAGGAGTCATAAAGAAATCCATAGCCCTTCCAGATCATTCCAACTTCCCAGCTGCTCCAATCTCCATGACAACAAGCATTCTCCAGGAGGTGAAAAGTAACAATGGTTAAATGTATGGGGCAGGATATTCCACAGCAACTATGCTGCTTCAAAAGTGACACTGGGTCAAGCAGAGCCAAGAGATTGGCTCGAGAGCTGTTCCAGCAGCTTCCCACTGATTGCACCAGAAGGGCCATTAGACATTGCCCATTCAAAGTAGGTAATTATGACAGACTAATGCCATACACCATAGTTCCCATATTACTGTCATAGCAACACTGGACACTAACATGCTACTAGTAATCAGCATTGCTAAAGGCCAGTAGATGGCTTTATTAATTAAAATCCCCTGTCCAGAGTGGAATTAATTGCATGGTGATCGATTCAATCTGTGCTCCATGAAATGTAATTTTTTTTCTAAACATGGCCTTCTGGCAATACTGCTCCACAGACAGATGGCCCTGTTCTGCTGCAGTAGCTGTCCAAGATCTGCAATTACTATTTTCCACCCACTCTCCATGGCCCACCAAAAACATGCTATTGATTCGAACCCCGGGAAATTTGCTAGGGCCAGCAGGAGGAAGTTGGGCAGTGCATAAAACCTACCAAGCCAACTTTACCCCAGGTATTAGCCAAAGCAGAAAGTCTGGCCATATAGTTTAACCCAGTCACTATTCTCTTTGTTGCAAAGATCACCAAGCTGCCTAGTAAATCTGTACGCCTTACTTCATCACTGATTATCTATCATAGGAAGAACTTGTGCATTGGAAGTTGTCAACAAAACCTCCTTCTAATTTTATCTTTTATTAAAAGCAAAGTAAGGAGCTCTAATAGAAGGTAAACAAATGCACTTCATAGTTTGATAATGAGTGTGATCTTAGGCTCCATTAATGTCTGTGCTGAAGTAATTAGTTTCATACATTGGCCCTAGCTATAATCTTCCAAAGTTGTCTCGATTCAGGAACTGCTCTTTTAGATTGGAAAATTGCGCATGTCACTCCGCTATTTAAGAATGGCAAGAGAGGGAAACCAGGGAATTATAGACCAGTTAGCCTAACATCTGTTGTCAGGAAAATACTAGAGTCTATAATTAAGGCTAGGGTGACTGAAGACCTCGAAAATTTTCAGTTGATCAGAGAGAGCCAGCATGGATTTGTGAAAGGTAGGTCAGGCCTGACAAACCTGATTGAATTTTTTGAGGAGGTGACTAAAGTAGTGGACAGGGGAATGTCTATGGATGTTATTTACATGGACTTCCAGAAGGCATTTGATAAAGTCCCACAATAAGAGAATGTTAACTAAGGTAGAAGCCCATGGAATTGAAGGCAAATTATTGACCTAGTTAGGAAATTGGCTGAGCGGCAGGAGACAGAGAGTAGGGATAATGGGTAGGTACTCAAATTGGCAGGAGTCATAAAGAAATCCATAGCTCTTCCAGATCATTCCAACTTCCCAGCTGCTCCAATCTCCATGACAACAAGCATTCTCCAGGAGGTAAATGGTTAAATGTATGGGACAGGATATTCTACAGCAATTATGCTGCTTAAAAGTGACACTGGGTCAAGCAGAGCCAAGAGATTGGCTAGAGAGCTGTTCCAGCAGCTTCCCACTGATTGCACCAGAATGTGTCCCACAGAGATCTGTGTTGGGGCCTCAACTATTCACAGTATTTATTAACGACTTAGATGATGGCATAGAAAGTAATATATTGTGGCAGAGCCACTAAGGGACTCGGATCAACTGTATATAATTCCCTTTAACAATGTGTTAGCTACAGCCTGAATCTGTATCTTTGTATATACTGTTTGCATGTACAGAGCGCGGTCCCTTTAAGAGCGCGGGCAAACGCGATGACGTCACGCCGTTCATCACGTGATCCCCAACGGTGGGAAAAACGTGATGACATCATGACGCCGGCCACGGGACCACCTAAGCAGTCCTCGTGGAGCCTCCGAACTGACTTGACCTGTATTCGTAGTTCTCGTGCTTTTGTTTGTTAAACTCAGTTAGTTTTACATTAAACATCTTTTGATTGAGCGCCTGAGTCGACCTCAGTCTTTTGATAGGAATTAGACATTCCTACATTGGTGACCCCGACTTTTACGAATGGTTTTCGCAGAAGGAACGAAGCACGGAAACAAACGCCGTTACATTGCAGCTATCGCAATTCTGGGAGCAACAAGCGACCTCGTGGTTCATCCAGGTTGAAGCCCATTTTGCACTACGGAACATCGTTGCGGATCAGACCCATTACTTCTACGTGGTCTCCGCACTTGGCGGCTCCACCGCCTCGTGGATCGTCAGCCTGCTTGAGAACCCCCCGGACGACCGCAAGTATGAAACACTCAAGGCGCGGTTGTTACAGGTCTTCGGGCTCACGAAGTCGGAGCGCGCCCGCCGACTGCTCGCTATGCCCGGCCTCGGGGACGCCAAGCCGTCTGAGCTCATGAGCCAAATGCTCACGCTCCTTGGCTCCGAACCGGAATGCTTCCTCTTTAGGGAGCTATTCCTCAGTCAGTTACCGGAACAAGCACAAGCTGCCCTGGCCAGGTCCGAAGTCACAGACTGTGCAGCACTTGCTGCCGAAGCAGACAAGATTTTCGCAGTGACGCAGCAGTACTGCGCTGCCACGAGGCGCCCACCCCCCACAGACGCCGTCCGTTTTGGCGCGAAAGCAAGATGTTGCCGCCCTCCCTGCAGCTCCTCGCCCAAAACAAAAAACAACAACAGCAACTCTGCCAAAAGAGGAACGGGTCTAACGGGTGCCCCGCGGCTGCGATGGCAATCGGAAATTCAGGCAAGCTCCTGTTTATCACTGACTCCCTCTCCGATCGGCGATTCCTATGTGATTCCAGGGTGCAGTGTAGCATCCTACCCGCGTCAGCTCTGGATGTACAGGCTGGGAGGCACAGCCTCTCCCTCGTGGCGGCTAATGGCGGGGCTATTCGGACCTTCGGCATACGGTGGGTCCAGGTGTGCTTTGGCGGCCAGCGGTTTTACTGGGACTTTGTTACGGCCAAGGTCTCTCAAGCCATCCTCGGTGCGGATTTCTTGTCGATGTAAGGAACCGACAGTTAATCAATGCGGCCACGTTTCACTCTCTCCCTTGCCACCGCAGTAACGCCATGTCGCACACCGTCTCGTGTGCTTTCCCGACTCCGGATGAGTTCACTTGCCTGCTAGGTGAATTCCCAGACCTGACTAGACCCACCTTCTCCTCCATGGCCACGAAACATGGAGTCGAACACCACATCACCACTACTGGCCCCCCGGTCTACACATGGGCCCGATGCCTCGAACCTGGCAAGCTCGTGGCCGCGAGCGGAGTTCGCCACAATGGAATGCTTAGGGATTATTCGCCGGTCGAATAGTCCCTGGTCTTCGCCTCTCCACATTGTCCCGAAGCTTGGCGGTGGATGGCGGCCATGCGGCGACTACCGACGCCTAAACGACGCCACTACTCTTGATCGGTACCCGATCCCTCATATCCAGGATTTCTCTGCCCATTTGGCAGGAAATACCATTTCTTCCAAAGTCAACCTTGTCCGTGGCTACCACCAGGTCCCGGTGCACCCGCAAGATGTCCGGAAGACTGCAGTCATCACCCCATTCGGCCTTTTCGAATTTCTGTGGATGCCGTTTGGACTGAAGAACGCTGCCCAGGCTTTCCAGCGCCTGATGGACTCCATACTTCGGGACCTCCAGTTCATATTGTCTACTTGGACGATATTCTCATCGCCAGCCCTAACAAGGAGCAGCACATCTGTCATTTACGCACCCTTTTCCGGCGCCTCAGCCAACACGGCCTGATCATCAACCCGGCCAAGTGCCAGTTCGGCCTGCAACGAATTGATTTCCTGGGGCATCGCATCACCTCGGAAGGGGCAGTTCCTTTGCAAATGAAGGTGGAGGCGGTAACATCTTTTCCGCGCCCACAGAATATTAAGGCCCTGCAAGAATTCCTCGGAATGGTAAACTTTTACCACCATTTTGTGCCTAAAGCAGCACTGCTCATGCAACCCCTATACGAGGCCCTCAAGGGCAAGTCTGGCAAGGATCCGGTAAGCTGGACGGTCGACATGGGCCGTGCTTTCGCTGACACCAAAAGCGCCTTGGCCAACGCGACCATGCTGGCGCACCCGCTGCCAGGAGCCACCGACGCGTCAGACTATGCCATCGGCGCAGTTCAGGAACAGTGGGTAAACAGAACGTGGCAACCGCTGGCGTTTTTCAGCCGTCAACTACGGCGGAACGAGCAAGCGTACAGTACCTTCGACCGGGAGTTGCTGTTTCTTTTTCTGGCCATCCGCCATTTCCCGTTTTTGTTGGAAGGATGTCCTTTCACTGCTTTTGTGGACCATAAGCCACTAACTTTCGCTATGGCCAAGACCGCCGAACCGTGGTCAGCCCGACAACAACGTCAGCTAACGTTTATCTCGGAATTCACTACAGACATTCAGCACGTGGCCGGTAAAGACAACCTGGTGGCAGATTGCCTCTCCCACGCGACCGTTCATGCGGCCCAGCTTGGCATCGACTATGCCCTCATGGCCGCAGATCAAGCCTCGGATCCAGAGGTGCAGGCTTACCGAACCAGCCCCTCTAGCCTCCAAGTGGCCGATGTCAAATTCCATGCCGCAGGCACCACGCTACTTTGTGACGTCTCCGTAGGAGATCCTCGCCCTATCATGCCGGTCGCCTGGCGCCGCAAAGTGTTTGACGCCATACATGGGTTGTCACACCCTGGAATGAAGGCCTCACAAAGGCTGATGTCGTCCAAGTTCGTTTGGCGGAGCATGCATATGGATGTCCATGACTGGGCCAACACCTGCGTGGTCTGCCAAAAGGCCAAGGTGCAGCGCCACGTCAAAGCTCCATTGGCCAACTTTGCAGTTCTGGAACGACGGTTCGACCGCGTGCATGTGGACCTGGTGGGGCCACTTCCACCTTCCCATGGGTTTACACATATCCTAACGATGGTAGACCGCACCACTAGATGGCCAGAGGCAGTTCCCTTGTCATCCACCACTTCGGCAGACATAGCCAGGGCGTTCATCTCCTCTTGGGTCGCCCGTTTCGGGGTACCCACGGACATCTCTTCTGACCGTGGACCACAGTTTACCTCTGAGCTCTGGAATGCAGTGGCTCAGGGGCTCTGCATCAAGCTACATCGCACCACAGCCTACCATCCACGGGCGAACGGCCTGTGCAAACGATTTCACAGGTCGCTAGCCAGCCTCCAAGGCGCTGGATGGGCAGACACGCTACCGTGGGTCCTGTTGGGTCTTCGCACGGCACCCAAGGAAGATCTTCGCTCGTCCTCTGCAGAGCTAGTCTATGGTCAGCCGCTGCGAGTGCCAGGGGACTTTCTTCCAACGCCAACAGAACCATGGTCCGCATCCGACCAACTCCTCAGCCACCAGGAGGCAGCCAGGTGTTTTGCACCAGTACCAACATCGCATCACGGCTTTCGGAGCTCCCACGTCCCAGCAGAGCTGAAGAACGCCGAATATGTGTTCATCCGCCACGACGCTCATCAGGATCTGCTCAAGGCCCCTTACACTGGTCCTTTCCGCGTGCTAGAGCCGGGAGACAAAACTTTCTCGGTGGATATCGGAGGTAAACCGGACCACATTTCGGTTGACCGGTTGAAGCCGGCACACTTGGACCTTGACTGCCCTGTCGAGACCGCACAGCCGCCAAAACGCGGTCGACTGCCCACAGTCGCTGTGCCAGATCAAGTGCAACCACCCGCCAGCACGCCCGCCGTCCAGCAGCTTCCACTTCGGGTTTACAGAAGTCGCTCTGACAGGCTTGTCAGGCCTCCTCGCCGTTTGACTTTTTCTGTTAAAGACAATTCTGGGGGGGGGGCGCATGTGGCAGAGCCACTAAGGGACTCGGATCAATTTTATATAATTCCCTTTAACAATGTGTTAGCTACAGCCTGAATCTGTTTCTTTGTATATACTGTTTGCATGTACAGAGTGCGGTCCCTTTAAGAGCGTGGGCAAACGCGATGACGTCACGCCGTTCATCACGTGATCCCCAACAGCGGGAAAAATGTGATGACGTCATGATGCCGGCCACGGGACCGCCCAAGCAGTCCTCGTGGAGCCTCTGAACTGACTAGACCTGTATTCGTAGTTCTCGTGCTTTTGTTTGTTAAACTCAGTTAATTTTACATTAAACATCTTTTGATTGAGCGCCTGAGTCGACCTCAGTCTTTTGATAGGAATTAGACATTACTACAATATCCAAATTTGCCGATAACACAAAGATAGGCAGCATTGTCGGCCGTGTAGATGGAAGCATAAAATTACAAAGGGATATTGATAGGTTAAGTGAATGGGTAAAATTGTGGCAACTGAATTTCAATGTAGGCAAATGTGAGGTCATCCACTTTGGACCTAAAAAGGATAGAACAGGGTACTTTCTAAATAGTGAAAAGCTAAAAACAGTGGAGGTCCAAAGAGACTTATGGCTCCAGGTACATAGATCATTAAAATGTCATGAACAGGTGCAGAAAATAATCAAAAGGCTAATACAATGCTGGCCTTTATAACTAGAGGGCTAGAATACAAGGGGGTAGAGGTTATGCTGCAGCTATACAAAGCCCTGGTTAGACCACACCTGGAGTACTGTGAGCAGTTCTGGGCACCACACCTTAGGAAGGATATTTTGACCTTGGAGGGAGTGCAGCGTGGGTTTACCAGAATGATACCCGGACTTCAAGGGTTAAGTTACGAGGAGAGATTACACAAATTATGGTTAAGCAATTATTAAACCTAACTTGACTTCAAATTTAATTTTAATTGTCTCAATAATTAAGTTTTTTTAAAGTCGTAACTTTATTCACTGTTGTCTGAAGTTATTAAAGTGCAGGCATTGACAGTTGGAATGAATAAAGAGATGTTGTCAAGCACTCTTCCTTTGTAGAGAAAATGTTTTAAATATCATACATGTCAAATCCCAGGTTAGATCATTCTAAAAACAAAACCCCTGTGGTTTCAAATATGAAGAGGTTTGAGTTATGTGTACCTTTGGCATATTGAAGATACTTTTCCATTTCTTAGGAACCTAGGAACAGGAGTAGGTCATTCAGCCCCTTGAGACTGTTCCACCATTCAATGAGATCATGGCTGATCTGCGACCTAACTCCATATGCCCACCTTTGGCCCATTTCCTTTTGGTTAACAAAATGCTATCAATCTCAGATTTAAAATTAACAATTGATCTAGCATCAATTACCATTTGCGGAAGAGACTTCCAAACTTCTACCACCCTTTGTGTGTAGAAGTATTTCCTAATTTCACTCCTGAAAGGTCTGGCTCTAATTTTTGGACTATGCCCCCTAGGCCTAGAATCCTCAACCAGCGGAAATAATTTCTCTCTATCTACCCTATCTGTTCCTCTTAATATCTTGTAAACTTTGATCAGATCACCCCTTAACCTTCTAAATTCTAGGGCATACAACCCTAATTTGTGTAATCTCTCCTCGGAACTTAACCCTTGGTGTCCGGGTATCATTTTGGTAAACCTACGCTGCACTCACTCCAAGGCCAATACAGTATATCCTTCCTAAGATGTGGTGCCCCGAACTGCTCACAGTACTCCAGGTGTGATCTAACCAGGGTTTTGTATAGCTGCAGCATAACTTCTACCCTCTTGTATTCTAGTCCTCTAGATATAAAGGCCAGCATTCCATTAGCCTTTTTGATTATTTTCTGTACCTGTTCATGACATTTTAATGATCTATGTACCTGAACTCCCAAGTTTCTTTGGACATCCACTGTCCTTTGCTGTTCATAAGAACATAAGAAATAGCAGCATTAGTAGGCCATTCGGCCCTTTGAGCCTACTCCACCATTCAATAAGATCATGGCTGATTCTACCTCAATTCCACTTTCCTACACTGTCCCCATATCCCTTGATTCCCTTAATATCCAAAAATCTATTGATCTCTGTCTTGAATATACTCAACACTGAGCTTCCACAGCCCTCTGGGGTAGAGAATTCCAAAGATTCACAATCCTCAGAGTGAAGAAATTTCTCCTCATCTCAGTCCTAAATGGCCGACCCCTTATTCTGAGACTGTGACCCCTGGTTCTAGGCTCCCCAGCAAGGGGAAACATCCTCCCTGCATCTACACTGTCGAGCCCTGTAAGAATTTTGTATGTTTCAATGAGATCACTCCTCATTCTTCTAAACTCCAGAGAATATAGGCCTAGTCTACTTAAATCTCTCCTCATAGGACAATCCCCCTCATCCCAGGAATCAGTCTGGTGAACTTTTGTTGCACTCCCTCTATGGCAAGTATGTCCTTCCTTAGGTAAGGAGACCAAAACTGTACACAATACTCTAGGTGTGGTCTCACTAGGGCCCTATATAATTGCAGTAAGACATCTTGGCCTAGAAATTTATTAAGGCGCTGCCAGCTTTGCGGCCAGTTACCGCCTAAAGAGGGCTTCTGCACCAAAAATGAGTTTGCGCTGATATTCAGCGCAGCGGTATTGGCGGCGGTAGCCGTTAGCGCTGCGCCGGCAACGATGACGTCATCGGTGTGCGCAGTGCCCCGATTCCGCCCCGAAACCAGCCCGATCCCCATATTTAGTAGCGGCCGCCTCCTCCGAAGCGGCCGCAAACAGCGACCAGAAAATGGGGCCGTGCTGTAGCCTTAGTGGGGCGCTTTAAAGGGGAAGGTGCGGCCGGCCGCTTTTTCGGCGGCCGCCTGCCCGCACCTCCTTCCCCGGCCTCCTCCACCGCCCCCCCCGCGGCATTGCCGGCTGCTTTCCACGAACCCGGCACTTCTCCGTGGTGCCGGGCTCATTTGCCGGCACTCTCCAGCGGCGATCTCCCCGTTGCAGGCAGCTCCCCCTTAAGAGAAGGAGGAGGCCTGCAGTACCGCAGCCTGCCGCTCCGCAGCGGCTGGCACAGCGGCGCCAAGAGCGCTGAAATTCAGTGTCAGCGCCCCAAGCGGAGGCGGGCACACCCTGGTATAGCGCCCGGTTCTGAATTGGGGTGCAAACACTGAATATCTGACGATCGCTAATGGCTCCCCGCCCAGCGCTAACTTTTGGGCGCGAGCAAGCTGGCCGCCCCAAAGTGAATTTCTAGGCCCTTTACTCTTATACTCAAATCCTCTTGTAATAAAGGCCAACATACCATTTGCTTTCTTAATTGCTTGCTGCACCTGCATGTTAACTTTCAGTGATTCATGAACAAGGACACCCAGGTAGCTCTGAAAACCAACATTTCCCAATCTCTCACCATTTAAAAAATACCCTGCTTTTCCATTTTTCCTACCAAAGTGGATAACTTCACATTTTTCCACATTATATTCCATTTGCCATGTTCTTGCCCACTCACTTAGCCTGTCTATATTCCCTTGAAGCCTCTTTGCATCCTCCTCACAACTTACGCTAGAGTGATTTCGATAGCTCCTGTGTAAATAAGTTAATCGTATTGAAGCAAAAAGAGTACTTCTATGAAGTAACAAGCATTACAATCAGGGGCAGATGGCGGTTTCACATTGTCAGCTGTTCTTGGGTAATGAAACTGACCCCACTCAAGACAAGTTGGCAAAAAACTACAGAATATGCCAAATGTTCCCTGGCCAATGATCTATGTAAAGTTTTATTCAAATACTCTTGAGATGTAATCCAGTAATACGATTAGCTTCTGTTACTGATCATTCTCTGAAAGTATCCAGTCAATCAACACCAAACACAAATCTTGACAAAGGGTTCACCCGAAATGTTGACTCTAATTTCTCTCCACGGATGTTGCCTGGCCTGCTGAGTTTTTCCAGCATTTTCTGTCGTTAACACCAAACACATTCCCTTTTACACCTTTGCTGATGACAATCCCTTCATTATGTACACGTTTTATATTTCCTTTACAATGTGCATTGTTTATACAGTAAATACCTATGTTAAAATCCAAACCCCATTCTGTAACCCATCCACTAACAGCAACAACTTGCATTTATATAGTGCTTTTAACATAGAAAAACAGCCCAGGGTGCCTCACAAGAAATTAGTTTTAAGGAGGGTCTTAAAAGGAAGAGAGGGAGATGGTGAGGCGGGGGGTTTAGGGCAGGGATTCAAGAGCGCGGGCCCCAATGGCTGAAGGCTAATGGTGGGCTGAAGAGAAGGGGCCAAGGGGCCAGAGCTGGAGCAAGGGAGAGTTTGGGGGTCGGGTTGTAGAGCTAGACAAGGTTACAAAGCTTGGGAGGGGCAAGCCAATGAAGGGTTGTAAAATGAAGGTGAGAAATTTTAAAATTGAGGATTTGGGGGACAAGGAGCCCATGTAGGTCAGCAAGAAAAGGGTGATGGGTGAGCAGGACATGGTGTGGGATATGATATGGGCAGCAGAGTTTTGGATGAACTTTAGTTTACAGGATGGTGGGAGGCTAGCAAGGTGAGATTTAGAATAATCATGTTTGGAAATGAAGAAGGCATGGATGAGGGTCTCAGTAGCAGACGAACTGAGGCGGGGTTATTACTTACAGAGGCGGAAGTAAGCTGTCTTTGTGATGGAGAGGATTTGGGGTTAAATAGAACACCAAGGCATTGAACAGTCTCGTTCAACCTGAGACACTGGCCAGGAAGGGGGTTGGAAGCAGTGGTGAGGGTGCAGAGTTTGTGGCGGGGGCGGAAGTCAATGGCTTTGGTATTCCCAATGTTTAACTGGAGAAAATTGCAGCTCATCCAGGACTGGATGTCATGCAAGCAGTCTAACACAGAGAGCCAGTGGAGAGGTCGTGAGAAGTGGTGGAGAAGTAGAGCAGGATGTTGTCAGCATACATGTGGAAGCTGACCATGTTTGTGGAAGATGTTGTCAAGGTGCAGCATGTAGATGGGGAAGAAGAGGGGGGCCAAGGATAGATCCATGGGGGACTCTAGAGGTAATATTGTGGGAGCAGGGGGCAGAGCCATTGCTTGAGATGCTCTGGCTATGATTGGCTAGGTAAGAATGGAACCAAGCGAGGGCAGTTCCACTGAGCTGGGCAATGGAGGAGAGGCGTTGGAGGAGGATTGTCTGGTTGACCGTGTCAAAGGTTGCAGAGAGGAAAATGATGAGTAAAAAAGCACCACAGTCACAGAGGATGTCATGTGTAACTTTGATTAAAGCCATTTTGGTGTTATGGCAGCAGCAAAAACCTGATTAGAGAGGTTAAACATGGAATTTAGGGAAAGTATGCATGGATTTGGGAGGCAACAATTCATTCAAGGACTTTGGAGGGGAAAGGAAGGTTGGAGATGTAAGCGGTTTTTGATCCCAGCCCAATTGCTAGATGGACGGTTCGAATCGCCCCCGACTTACGAAAGTTCTATACCCAGGAATTATTATTCAGAGTGTAAATGAAGTAAGTCATGGACAGGAATGCTTTGGTGAAAAATCAAACTGATATTTATTTGGTCTAACATAGCAGGGAGCGAGAGAGAGAGAGAGAATGGTGGAAAAGAATCTATCTTTATAGTGGTCTGGCTACCTCTATCTTTTCCCACCAATCTTTAAAATCCTTTTTCTTCTGTGCACTCCGGTGCTTAATCAGTGATGGGTCATCATCGGACCCATGCGTATTGGATTAATGGCCCTAAGTCTGGGACATAACTTTCGGTCTTTGTGTTGGGAAAAAAACTGGCTCCCTTTCGGCTGGCTGAGGCCAGTGGGTTCATTGTTCTGCTTCTCTTCTGAGATGGAGGTGAGAAGTGCTTTGCATATTAGAGTGGCTTCAAGTTCAATGGCCCCCTTCCTTTTTCCAGGACTGTCGGGCGAACCCATACATTCTGGATGACTGTCAGTTCTTTTGTCACAGCCAACTGCCATGTGTTCTCTGGAGTTTTAACAAACCAGTCCCCCATGCATTTGCACAGGGCGATCCCACCACAGGGAAAAAACCCTCAGCCCATAAAGTCCACAAAAATATTCTCGACTGAATCCATTCTTCAAACAGAGACTTTGCGATCTCTTCAGTCCCCCGTTTGATGCTTTTCTTTCTACAAAGCATCACACGATGAGAGAGCAAAGGCCAAAGTCTCCCACAAGTGAAGCTGTTTCCCTGATTTTACATTTTAAACCCCAGAACTGTACCCCTTACTGCGTGTCATAGTTCCCTTCTACCGAGTCAAAATTTCAGCGAAACGGCTTATTAACACATTCAAACGGCTGAGTTCCAATTCCCACCGACAAACTTCAAGTCAAAATACAGAACATTAATAAGATCCACAGGATGTTCCCAAAAAGTCACCGCACACATCACACAATCGGGTTCTGGTCAAAAGTAGTTTACTTGAAGGCTTAAGTGATTTTTAGATATGGTTGTGGGACTTGGTATATTGTGGTGTTATTTAGTGTTAAATGGTTGCTAAAAGAACTAGAGGGGAATGAGGAGAATTGTTTTCACGCAGAGGGTTGTTAATGGTGGTAACGCATTACAAAAATGCAACAGCGACATTGCACAATACAGAGTGCAAAACTATAACCAGAATACAATACACTTGCTTACAGAACTTTGGTACATTACAAGTTTTGCAGGAAGAAACCATCATCAACACAAATCGAATTACACCTTTCCGGATCGATCTAACACCCCTTGCCACGGCGCTTGGAGCATCTGGCTCCATCGCCTGCAGCTGGTGTAAAACAAGTAGCTTACAAGCAATAATTTTATGATAACTAATGCATGGGAACAGATGCGGATCCACGGAGGAATCTCTATACTCAGACTGATGTCCCACCATGGTGGCAAGACAATCCCCTTGATCTCCTCCCCCACTTCTACTGTCTTTTGCCCTAAAGTGTAAAAACGTTTCTGGGAGAGCTCAATGGTTTTTATTAACTCAGTGATGTGTTCTGGCAGAAAAGGAATCAGGTACCCGAAATGCTCCACATAGTATGGTTGGACCGCCCGCAATCTACAGGGACAGGGTAGGCTTCAGAGGCTAAACAAAGCTGGCACGGGCTCAACGAATTGTTATACAGGTGCAGCGCGGCGAGATGCTTGTTGCTTAACCATGAAGGGACGCGACCTTGCCTCAGGTCCTCCAGGTTACTGCGGCCCTCACCCAGCAACCATGCTCCATACAACACACACACCTCATTCTGTGTAGCCTGCTCCGAGGCGTTCCTGTCCTCCCGTATCAAATCATTAAAAGTTTTAGCGTGCCTCTCCAGCTCCGCAATGACCTCCTATAAATGAACGGTCATTGCCTGGTCCTCATGAAGCTCTGAACCCACCACTGTATTCTCTTCCCCTAGAATCTTATGCAGTTGGTTCTTTAACTCAGTGATCTGCATCTAGAGATGTGCATCATCCACTGCTATTAATAATACCCGTTCCTGTACTGAACGCTGTGGCTACATCGTTCCAGGTCCCTCTTCTCTGCCTCCCGGACCCCACACTATCCCCAACATTCAGATTTTAAAGCTGTTCTTTCTCTACATTTCCATAGTCCAGTTCATAAAATTCCTGAAACATCACTTTTAACAGAGCTTCATAAAGCTTCTCCGTCTTCCTTGGACACCACACAGGCAGATGAACTTCAGTCAGGTTCAGGATCACGGATGCCACGGCGTAGTGCATGTTCTGAAACAGCACTGTGTCAGTAGGGATTAGCACCAACCCATTCCCTGGACCCCTGGTGGTGGTGGGACACCCATCTACAGTCGTCTGTACCGTCGGGGCTCTGGGCGGGGGCTTCCTGGTGTATGAGATGAGCTCTGTGGCGTTGATGGTGTTTGGGGGTTTTGGGATCACACAGGAGTCCACACTCCGATCTCAACCAATTCCACCCCCGGCATCCTGCCATCGCCTGCTAAACGCAATTGACACACCCGCTGGACAGATCTTTTCCGACCCACACATACACACATAAATCCCTTCCTCGGATTCCCACCACTTATCCCAACACACATTCACTCCTCCCTGAGTACCCGTGATCGTCCGGTACGTGTCATTACTTAGTCTTTCCCAGTCAGCTGTCTGGTCCCCTGTATCCATGCTCAGTTTCCTGAGCCACCACCACCTTCCCAGTGGAATGTGTCCCCTACAGCTAAGGCACACCCGTTTACCCTCTGTTACCCTAACCCGGGAGGTGGTAACCCCTATTCTCGGGCATGAGATGGATGCTTCACCATAGGTGAACTTGACATGGCTGGAATACCGGGTGGAATTTGACCCCAGCCATCCAGGCCATCTTCCCTTGTGGAGATAGATGCTCGTCTCATCCTTTGAGCCACCTCCTGTGGTCACGGTCGGTCCATTTTCGCCAGTGCAGCCGAAGATAACCGATTCCTCGGTGTCGCCCCTGTGACTCGTGCTGGCTTAGGCGTTCCCTGAAAACACACAGAATGCAATGTTGTCCTTGGGTGATGCCTCACCTTTCCAGACGCAGCTGCACATGATTAAAATTCAACCTATACAGACAAGCTAAGGCAACAGACAGGAGAGAAATAAATTATGTACAGTGCCACCCGTTTCCGGGTGGCCACACTAGGTCTCCTCGACCCTGGGCCTCTTACGACTCCGGCTTCCTTCGTTCACCGGTGTGTAAGGAGGTGTCCACGGCACCCTCGGCTGTGGGGTCCTGGCACTCCTTCTCACTCCTGCCCCCACAGGCGGAACGACTGGTCCCACTGTGTGCTCCTCACAGTTCCAGATTAGGGGCTGGAGACCCACACCTGTAGCGCAGCTCACCACTCCCTGCTGTTTCCTCCTCTTATCAGCTCTTTCCCCAGGGTTAAAAAGCTTGCACTGATTGATATGGAACCACTTAATGCGTCGGGGCATTTTGACCGCCTATACCATTGGACTCGCCCTATCCACGATACTGTACGGTCCCATGTATAGCGGTTCAAAAGTCCCTACCCTGGCGAAGTTTCTAACCATTACTTGATCTCTGACCTTCCACTCGTGGTGCCTCTGAGGCTCAAGCAAGAAACGATTTCTACGATGTTGCTTCCCCATGTTACTGGCAGCCTGCCAATGGATCTGCCTGAGATGCTCAAGCAAATTCTTAACAAACCTGTCCCGGTTCACCTCTCTCAACTGACCTTCCGTGAGAACCGCGGGGGCCAGTACATGGCTGGGTGTTCCCATGACCCTACCGGTCACGAGCTCATGCGGGGAATACCCTGTGCTTCTAGACGGGTTGGCTCGGACTCCCATCAGAACTAACGGCAAGACCTCCGCCCATTTTCTAGGCGAGTCTCCCATCTCCTTCCATAATCTTTCCTTGATGGTCCTATTCATTCGCTCCGCAATCCCCGATGACTGCGGGTTGTGTGCAACGTGCCATTTACCCTCTACACCTAGCATCTTCAGAGTCGCCTGCATGACTGCCCCTGTGAAGTGACTCCCCTGGTCGGGCTCCACATACTGTGGTAGCCCCCACCTAGAGAACACTTCTCTCACTAGAATTCTTGCGGTCCCCAAAGCTGTGGCTATTCAGCATGGGAAGGCCTATTCCTTTACCGTAATACCTGCCACTCCGTATGGACCCTCTACCTTATCTCCCTTAGCCAGCATTTCCAGAACAGTCTTTAGGGCAGGATCCCGTGCCTGGACCATCTTTAGGTCTGGGGCCAATGCTACCCCTGCACTCCCTTGGGTCCCACCTCTGTCTCTGATCGCTCCTACCAGTCTCGACCCATATGGATCCCAAAACGTGCCCATTTAAGCACCCTTTTTGGCCATCACGTCGGCCTGCTGATTGCCCTCCTCACGGGGTTCTGTCACAGAATCACAGAATCTACAGTGCAGATAGAGGCCATTTCGGCCCATCGAGCCTGCACTGACACATATCCCACCCTATCCCTGTAACCCCATGTATTTAATCCCCTAACACTAAGGGTCAATTTATCATAGCCAAATCAACCTAACCTGCACATCTTTGGACTGTGGGAGGAAACCGGAGCACCCGGAGTAAACCCACGCAAACACGGGGAGAATGTGCAAACTCCACACAGACAGTCGCCAGAGGCCAGATTTGAACCCGGGTCCCTGGCGCTGTGAGGCAACAGTGCTAACCACTATGCCACCGTGCCCCCCCTGTCCTAGAATGGGCCTTGACTTTGTTGATATAGAAATCCCCCTGGGTTCCGATCGATGTTAAGATCTGTCGCAACAATGGTTTGGTTGCTAGGGGTTTCCTGTCTGCAGATGAGACCAAATGGCTAAATATTCTGTACACGAATTGCAAGTGAACATGCTGTCCGAGCAAATCGTGTAGGGTGTAGGGAACTCTTCGGGGTGGGTAACCATATACACCACCGCCAACAGTTCAGCGTGCTGGGCGCTCATGGTGCTCGGGAGTTTAATGGCCTTGGCATTGCCTGCCTTTGGGTCAAAAATCTCGCATCCAGTGAGTCGCTCCCCGGCCACCACTGTACTGGACCCGACTACATAGATCTTACGGCCCGTGGGATGGATCCCAGCCCGAAACCCTGGCCCAGAAATTCGGGTCTCCACGGGTGAGTACGCACGGGATACTCACCCATAAGCCCAATGGAAGTGCCGGTTTCCTGCATGCACTGCGCATGCGCGGGAAACCGGCACTTCCGTTCCTCTGAACGAAGGGGTTCAGAGGTCGAACGTGTGTGCAGGAGAGGCTGCGCGTGCGCATCGAACTTCGGTTTTCTTTACAGGTTTGCCCCGGAGGGTAAGTCTGCAGAATTTAGAAATGTAAAAAGCAGGCATAAGGCCTGCTTTTTACAAGGTAAGTGGTGAATTAATTAAAATTAAAACATTTTTTCCACAGGTTTATTATTTTTAAATACTTTAAAGCAAGGTACGTTTATTTTTAGCCCCCTTAGAAAATAAAATTATTTTTTTCAAAAATTTTAATTATTGTTTAAAATAGTTATTTCATGTAATTTATACTTTATTTAAAAAATGTGATTTAAAAAAAATTTATTTTAAGATTTAGTGCTGTTTTGGAGCCGTAGTATTTATAAGTCTTGACAGCTCTTCCTGTCAGATTTATGAATGGAGCATTCCCTGCTACGATTGGCTCCCCATAGCCCACGTGATCCCAGGGGATGCATCGAACTAACTGCGCCCCTGGGATACGCAAGCACTGCGCACCGGCAGCTGGACCAGGCCCCGGATCGGAATTCCACAGGGGCCCAGAGCTCAACGGCCAGCGTGCAAGGTAAGTGCAGATCGGGGGCTTGCACCCGCGGGAAGCCCCCGACCCAAATTTCTGGGCCCCTATATCTACGTCCCACACCCCTTCAACAGAACATTTGTGGGCCACCCCTGGGTAGATTAAATTTGCGGCGAGCTGGGGCTCACAGAGGCCTTTCACACTCAAATTCATCTGAGAGAGCAATAAAGTCCAGCGAGCAATGTGTGCACTGTTCACCGTGCCGTCCTTTATCCTCCCATCCAGAAGCATCTGAGTGGGCGTATGATAGGTTAAGAGAGTTACCGGGGATGCCCCCGTGAAGATTTGTGATCTCCTCATGGCCCAATGTGTGGCAGCTTGCCATGCTGCTCCTGGAGCAGCACTGTGCTCAAACTGTCCCCTGTGGCAGCTACCCCCAAAAAGAACTCCTTTCCCCCATCAATCGCTCCTAAAGCCGGTGCGGTCTGCAGATCTCCCTTCAAATGACTAAAAGCTGCCATGCAGTCCTCATCCCACTCCCAGTCCATTCCCTTGTGGAGGAGCCGGAGTAGAGGAGTTGCCGTAGCGGCATAGCCCTCTATGAAATCCCTGCAGTACCCTGTGAGTCCCAGGAAGGATCTTACCCCCGTTACCGTGGTCGGGGCAGGTAGCTCCTGTACTGCCTTCCTCCTCGCCTCATCGATGGCCCTCTCCCCAGCATGCACGGTCAGCCCGAGGAATTTTACTCCCTGATGGCTGATCTGTGCTTTCTTGGGATTAACCTTGAACCCAGCTTGAACAGACTCAGCAGCTCAGCCAGCAGGGGGCCATGCTCCTCCCACTCATTGGAGAACAGAAGCAGGTCGTCCACATACTGCACAAGCTGTTGCGGTCTGCTGAACCCTTTTAAACAGTTGGCCATACATTGGTGGAAAATAGAAGGACAGTTGTGAAATCCTTGGGGAAGGCAGGTCCATGTGTACTGCTGACCCTTGAAAGTGAATGCGAACTTATACTGGTCCTCCCTTTTGAGAGGGATAGCCCAGAATCCATTCGAAATGTCCAGCACCGTGAATGTTTTCGCGGATGCTGGGATACTCCCGATCAGGTCGGCTACGGCTGCGATGGTGGGGGCACAGTTGGGTCGCTATGGGTCTCAACACACCCTGCTCAACCAGTGATCCCAATGCCATCTCTAAATCCGCCTCTGCCTCTCTGGGGAAGTTTCTGTGGTCGGGCCATGGAGTCCCCTTCTACTCTAACCTCCACACCTATTACCCTCCCACAGTCGTGCTTGTGTGTAGCGAATGCCGCGAGGTTGGCTCGCACATCCGCTATGTACTCTGCCGGGGTAGAAATGACCAAAAGTTCAAGGTCATAACTACCCTTGGGCTTCATCGTACACACGATTCCCTTCCCTGGTATAACTACCACCTCCTTCTCCTTTCCCGTACATACTTCCCCCCAAAGACAGTGATTCCGGAAATCCACCAATATTTTGTGGGCCAGTATGAAATCTGCCCCCAAAAAGCCTATTCCCTCCCGCTCCCACCGCATCAGGACACATTTCCACTCCGTATGGAGTGTACCCAGATCGACGGCTAGCGGGATGGAGAAAGACCCAGCCTGTTCGTTCCCAGTGAACCCTACTAAGTTATATGGGACCCCGCTCGATAGAGGTGATGTGGTCGGGTTATCCGCATCAACAATGGTGCTTGAAGCTCCAGTGTCCAGCAGATAGGTCCCTTGCACCTTCTCCACCCCCATTTTCATGCACAGTCTCTTCCAAGCATCATAACTTAGTGGGCACAGATAAACGGGCTGTGAAGCCCCTAGTCATGGGTCGGGATTGTTCGGGGCAGATGGGAGTACACTGCCCGCTGCCGCGTCCACCCTACCCTGTCCTGCCGGAAAGACTGCGCAGAGAGCAGCCACTAATACCGCGAACGGATCAGTGCTGCTTCCTGCCACAGCTGCGGCTTTCTTCACTGGCGCTGGAGAATCACCTTTCCCGCTCCTTTTTTCAGAGACTGGGCAGTCTTTCCTCCAGTGCTCTTTACTCCCGCACCCATAACAATCCTGCTTCTTCCCTGAGCTACCCCCTTCCTGGTGCCACTCTCTTCTAACGTTGCCTCCACTAGGCTTTAACTCATGTACTCTGCCCTTTGGTTTGTCATCCTCACCCCTGCCATTCTTAAAAGAGAGAGTTAAATGCCGGATCACACTCTCTTCTGTGGTCTGGGGATCCCTGGAATCGAACCACCCCTCTGCATTGGCCTTGATCCTGGGCAGGCTGTTCGCCACCAGGATCCTCAGCCAATGAGCCCTAGGCTCCCCCTGCAGCTGTGCCCGGTTGGGAACTCCCGCACAGGCACTCCGGTAGACGGGCCAAAGCCTGTCCGCGAAAGCCTGCGGTGCCTCCCCTGTTGACTGCCAAATGGAGGAAAGGATTTCTTCATATGTGTTTAAGAAGGTTAACATCATTAAGAAGTGGGTGCTAGGCTTGTTGCGTGCTGAGCGTCTGGTGGATACAGCGGCAGAATGGACAGAGGGCAAGGAGCATAGGCGCAGCTTTGAAAAGGCGATATGGCTCGTCCGTCTAAAAAGACAAGTGCAACTGCTAGATAAGCAGGTTGCTAAGTTAGAGGCAGAGCTCAGGGAGTCCGAGGCACAGTCAGACGAAAGGGCTGTAGTAGGGAGCAGGTTATGCACGGAGCTAAGGGATGAGAAGCGGAAGAATAAGCCAGGAGGAAACCTTCCGTAACCATAAGGAGTTCTTGCAATGCCAGGTAACTGAGGCAAAGGGGAACAAGAGGGTGGTTAGGGAGGAGAACGCTCGCTTGTCGAGTGAGGTAAAGGTGCTGGGAGAGCAGTTGAAGGATATTCAGGTGGCATACAGACTGGAGGGTTTGATATGGGTAATCATAGTCCTTGCCAGGAGCAGATCCGGAATTTGACCGATGCTCTATCTAAGGCCAAAGGGATGGTCTGCTTGGTAGCTCCGGGAGTGGCCTGGGTAGATGAGGAAGAGCAGGAGGGAGATAAGGAGGACTGTAAGGCAGAGGAGGACGCTCGACCACCGCCCGAAGTGCCGGGACCAGGACCCATGTGCCCTGTCCGGCAACGGAAATACGGTGCGCCCGTAGACAGTCAAGAGCAAGGAGCACTGCAGAGTGACTTCGTGGTCCCGTATACGACCCCCCAGCTGCAGGCAATGGTAGTTAACCTGACCAACCTGACCAGCACAGGGGACCCATCTGTCCATTTTACGGATGTGGAGCAGGTGGGGGGGATCAATAATTGTAACGAAGCTGAGACAGCCAAATTACTTTTATTTTCCCTGGATAGTAGGTTGTACCAGTCGCTCTCAGCGGGTATCAAGAGGGGGCAGGGTATGTTAGAGGGGATAAAGGATGCCATCCTAGAGGCTATGGGCCTCAATGATGGAAGTCCCTTCTCCCAAGTGGAAAGGCCTATGCTCCTTGCCCTCTGTCCATTCTGCCGCTGTATCCACCAGACGCTCAGCACACAACAAGCCTAGCACCCACTTCTTAATGATGTTAACCTTCTTAAACACATATGAAGAAATCCTTTCCTCCATTTGGGATCTTTCGCCAGAAGCGCTGTCCATGACTGATTTACACTCCTTTAACCCAGGTTCTGCCGTCGGTTGCCAACAGATGTAAGTGGTTTTTAATCCTAGCCCAATTGCTCGATGGACGGTTCAAATCGCCCCCGCCTTACGAAAGTTCTATACCCAGGAATTATTATTCAGAGTGTAAATGAAATAAGTCACGGACAGGAATGCTTCAGTGAAAAATCAAACTGATATTTATTTGGTCTCACATACACCGGCTAAAACATGCACTACTAAACGAAATCACTGTCTCTGTGGAGAATAAAAAATCCAGGTTACAAACAACATACATACAGTACAAAACTGGGGACTATAACAAGCAGTAATTCCCTTGTTGCTATGGTGGACTCTAATTCTTCCCCACCAATGAATTACCCAGTCGCATAAACCCCTTCGCCTGGCTGAACCAAACGAAGCTCCCACCCTCGGAATAGCCCAAAAGCTTCACTTCTGAGAGACTATGCTTAACCCCCACACGCGGTCGGTTTCGATCACTCTGTTCGTCGGCTTCTCTGGTGCTTCTTGTTAGTTCGATCTTGTTGGAGCAGGGAGTGAGAGAGAGAGAGAGAGAATGGTGGAAAAGAATCTATCTTTTTAGTGGTCTGGCTACCCCTATCTTTTCCCACCAATCTTTAAAATCCTTTTTCTTCTGAGCACTCCGGTGCTTAATCAGTGATGGGTCATCCTCGGACCCATGAGTATCCCGTGATTGGATTAATGGCCCTAAGTCTGGGACATATCTTTCGGTCTTTGTGTTGGGAAAAAAACTGGCTCCTTTTTGGCTGGCTGGGGCCAGTGGGTTCATTGTTCTGCTTCTCTTCTGAGATGGAGGTGAGAAGTGCTTTGCATATTAGAGTGGCTTCAAGTTCAATGGCCCCCTTCCTTTTTCCAGGACTGTCGGGCGAACCCATACATTCTGGATGACTGTCAGTTCTTTTGTCACAGCCAACTGCCATGCGTTCTCTGGAGTTTTAACAAACCAGTCCCCCATGCATTTGCACAGGGCAATCCCACCACAGGGAAAGCACCCTCAGCCCAAAAAGCCCCCAAAAATATTCTCGACAGAATCCATTCTTCAAACAGAGACTTTGCGATCTCTTCAGAGATGAGGTGGTTGTTTGGAAGGACTGATAAGTTGAGGGTGGGGGTGATGGCAGTTTTGAAGGGAAGGGGGCCAATACCTGTGGAAAGGGAATCCTTTACAGTGTCAGCTGGCATACTGACAAGACAGAATGTTGGGTTCTAGCAGTTTAGTGGGAATGCAGTCAAGGGAACAAGAGGTGAGAGGTGGACAAAATGAGCTAGGAGAGGGCATGAGAAGATAGGAATGAAACTGGAGACAGATGCAGCATCAGGGCTAGAGTAGAGTGGAGTCTGGGGGAATATTTGGCTTGGTGTGCAAGGGGTAGGGAAGGAAGCTGAATGGATGGTCTCAGTCTTAATGACAAAGAAATCCACTTTATTTGGAGGCGAAGGTGGAGGAGCAAGGCAACAGGGGTTTAAGGAGTTGTTTGATAGTGGAGAAAAGAGGCTTGAGGCTATCTTGTTCTCCAGGATGATCCTGAGGTAGTTGATGGCTTTGGCAGAGGAAAGAGAGACCTAATAGAACTTGACGTCATCTGGCCAGATCTGGTGATGGATTCCTTAACCAGCTCTGTGCCAGATAAGCTCAAGTCTTCACACCTCAGACTTGTGTGAAGATGGGGGCAATATTAACGGGAACGACCAGAATGGAAGAGAGTAAGGCCTAGAAATTTAGTATAGCCACATTTGGGGCGCTACAGCCGGGCGGCCGCTAAAGTTTGCGCCCGGCGCAACTTCGCGCCACCTTCGCGATCCGGGGCGCTAACACCGAGGACGGGCGCAGCGCAGGTGCGGCGAGTTGCTCAATGAAGGCAGACACGCTGGCGCCGGTCAGCTCTTAAAGGGGAAGGGTCGACTTGTTTGGCTGCCATGCCCTGCACACTGCAGCCCTGAAGCAAGGCCTGACCATTGCTGGTTCATCAGTTCTACGCCCTCAACCATGGGGAAGCCCGCTATTCTTCCAAAGCCGATTGCACGCTCTTGCTGCTTGTCCAGGGTCATAGGGAAGGAGATGTACTGACGCCTCCTTCTGAAAAGGGCATTGTTCACCTGGCGGATGCAGCAATGTACCGCAAACTGGGAGATGTTGGCAATGCCCCCAGTAGCGGATTGGAAGGAGCCAGTGGCCTCGAAGTTGAGAGCCACCGTCACCTTCACTGCCACTGACAGAAACGTCCTGCTCCTCAGCTGTGGCTGCAGATCTCTGCGAAGCAGGTGGCAGATCTCAGTGACCACCTCCCTTCTGAATCGCATCCTCCGAACACACTGCTCCTCAGACATGTTCAGATATGAGAACTGCTGGCGGTATACCCTGGGTGGGTAAGGCCTCCTGTGCCGACGCCTGTTGGCCAATCTCCGTCTGGCCATGACTGGCACTCCCTCACGGCGTCTCTGATCCCTTTGAATGCAATGCAGAAAGCCAACGTTTCCACCCATTGCAGCCCCCATTATATGTGGCGACTCAAGGCTATGGCACTGAAAGTGAAATCCAAGTGCAAAGCTCTGGCCTGAAGCCACAAGTACCTGTGCAAGCGCTGAGTCAAAGCAGAAAGCTTTCTGCCTTTGTCTCTCTCCAAATATCCGTCTCTCACACAGAGGGATTGGCACAAAATGGCTGCCACTTATACTGCAGGAGGAGTCCCCTTTAAATAGCGCCCCCTGCGCCCCGCAGCGACTGGGAACCGTTCCCCTCTACCAGTCGCTGGGGGCGCCAGGTGCAAAGAAGGGCGGCGCCACTGAATTTCCGGTTCGGGGCGCACAAAGGGCGTTGCACGATGAAATGACGTCAGGATCTGCGCGCGCAGCTGAGCGCGCGCAAAGGCTTTGCGCCGCCGCTAAATCTTTACTGAAGTTGGGGAGAGGCGCAGATCGCGCTGCGTCCGGCCGCTAGCCGCCTAGCGCCCCACATCTCCTCCTCCTAAGGTGCTAGCGGCTGGCGCAAACAACTGAATTTCTAGGCCTAAATGTCTTATTCTCACCACCTGGCCTATTTGGAGTCATCAATAAATTTTATATTGCAAGTATTACCCTCCTCCATATTGTTTATAAACACCATGCACTTATTTAGCATATTTAATAGAGAAAACATCCCAAAGTGCTTCACGAAGGAGGATCCAGGTCCTGTGGCATTCCATTAGTTACTGCCTTCCAGCCAGAACTTTTCCATTTATTACCACCTTCTACAATCTATTGCTTTGCTAATTTTCAACCTCATGAGCTAATTTTCCATCAATTCCATGAGCTTTTATCATTTTTTAAGCCTCATACGTGGAACTGTATCAAATCCCTTTTGAAAATCCAAGGCGTTTATACCCTTTGGATTGCCTCGTTAACCGGTCTGTTACTTACTCAAAGAATTGCAGCAAATTTGTAAGGCATAATCTGGTGTTCCCAAAACCATTCAGACTCTCCTTTAATGGCTCTGCTCTACACAGATGAACACTGACAGCCTGCAAGATGTATTCATGAATACTAACACCTAAATTCTGGAAGTCATGCTCATTGACAGAGGTCATGCAGCTGCTTACGTTTACTGAAATGGTAATTTAGCAAAAATTCATCTAACCAGCATTGACGGCTTAATTTAAAACCAACAATAGATTACCATGCAAAAATACAGTCGATACTATACCTTCAGATCAGTTGATGCTGTGTTATATAAATCATTTACTATTAAATAGTATGTAAGTAAAATTATTTTCAAAAGTGATTCATCACCTCTACAATGCACAATTGCGGCCAAAACAATAGAAAAATATCCTAAATATTTCAAAAGTATGCACGTCTCAACTTCTCAAATTTAACACTGCTGAAACTATAGGGATTTTACTTTAGAATTAACCAATCTGGCACTTGTCATGTACATTCTAGGGAATGTTTAAAGTTCCATTGTAGAAGAAAGAGTGCTTGACAAGGTCTAATTTGCCTGTGAAAGCTGACAGGTAACATATTTTTGCATCAATCTACATAAAAATGTACTCGACTATAAACCCACTCAGTGATGTGATGCACTTTTAAATCATTCAATCAAGTATCTGCAACAACAATGCATCCAAATGCCACACATCATTATTTGAAAAGTCAAAGTTAATGATTTATATAACACAGCATCAATGTAAAACACCCACTCTCTACTACATCTTTTACAAAAAGCAAAAAAACAGCATTGCAAGCACTTTCTAATACTGTTTAAAATCTCGCCGCAGCCAGCATGGGCTGAATATTTCATTTGTTTAATTGCAGTTAAATAAATTATAGTAATTGTTTCTGAATTATCTCATGAAATTGGAGACAAAGACAATGTGATATATAATATGGGACATCCTTATCTGTTCATACAAAAGCACTGTCACCAAGGCCTGTTTTAATTTGGTAAGCTCCTTGATTAAATATCTATGAAGGATGGTTTGATCAGAAGGTCTTCAAATAATCTAGGGGGCATTTTAACTCACCCCACCATGGCGGAAAGCAGTCGGAGCAGGAGTCAACGTGGAGCCGGTCAATTTCCTCCACCACAATCTGTAACCTCATAGCCCGGCATATCCCTCACTCTACCATTACCATCAAGCTAGGGGACCAACCTTGGTTCAGTGAGGAGTGCAGAAGAGCATGCCAGGAGCAGCACCAGGCGTACCTAAAAATGAGGTGCCATGAAGCTGCAACACAGGACTACATGCATGCTAAATAGCAGAAGCAGCATGCTATAGACAGAGCTAAACGATCCCACAATCAACAGGTCAGATCAAAGCTCTGCAGTCCGGTCACACCCAGTCGTGAATGGTGGTGGGCAATTGAACAACTAATGGGAGGAGGAGGCTCCATAAATATCCACATCCTCAATGATGACGGAGTCCAGCACGCAAATGCAAAAGACAAAGTTGAAGTGTTTGCAACCATTTTCAGCCAGAAGTGCCGAGTGGACGATTCATATCGGCCTCCTCCTGAGGTCCCCACCATCACAGAAGCCAGTCTTCAGCCAATTTGATTCACTTCACATGATATCAAGAAACGGCTGAGCGCACTGCAAAGGCTATGGGTCCTGACAACATCCTGGCTCTCATGCTGAAGTCTTGTGCTCCAGAACTAGCTGTGCCTCTAGCCATGCTGTTCCAATATAGCTATGACACTGACATCTACCCGACAATGTGGAAAACTGCACAGGTATGTCATGTCCACAAAAAGCAGGGCAAATCCAATCCAGACAATTACCGCCCCATCAGTCTACTCTCAATCATCAGCAAAGTGATGGAAAGTGTCGTCGACAGTGTTATCAAGCAGCACTTACTCACCAATAACCTGCTCACCGATGCTCAGTTTGGGTTCAGCCAGTCCAAAGATGTGCGGGTTAGGATGATTGGCTATGATAAATTGACCCTTAGTGTTAGGGGGATTAAATACGTGGGGTTACGGGGATAGGGTGGGATATGTGTTGGTGTAGGGGTTATGGGGATTGGGTGGGATATGTGTCGGTGCAGGCTCGATGGGCTGAAATGGCCTCTATCTGCACTGTGGGGTTTCTGTGATTCTGTGACCGCTCAGCTCCAAATCTCATTACAGCCTTGGTGCAAACACAGATAAAAGAGCTGAATTCCAGAGGTGAGGTGAGAGTGACTACCCTCAGGGCAGTGTCCTAGGCCCAACCATCTTCAGTTGCTTCATCAATGACCTTCCCTCCATCATAAGGTCAGAAGTGGAGATGTTCACTGATGATTGCACAGTGTTCAGTTCCATTCGCAACTCCTCAGTTAATGAAGCAGCCCATGCCCGAATGCAGTAAGACCTAGACAACATTCAGGCTTGAGCTGATAAGTGGCAAGTAACATTCACGCCACACAACTGCCAGGCAATGACTATCTCTAACAAGTGAGAGTCTAACCACTGCCCCTTGACATTCAAAGGCATTACCATTGCCGAATCCCCCATCAACAACATCCTGGGGGTTACCATTGACCAGAAACTTAACTGGACCAGCCACATAAATACTGTGGCTACAAGAGCAGGTCAGAGGCTGGGTATTCTGCGGCGAGTGTCTCACCTCCTAACACCCCAAAGCCTTTCCACCATCTACAAGGCACAAGTCAGGAGTGTGATGGAATACTCTCCACTTGCCTGGATGATTGCAGCTCCAACAACATTCAAGAAGCTTGGCACCATCCAGGACAAAGCAGCCCGCTTGATTGGCACCCCATCCACCACCTTAAACATTCACTCCCTCCACCACCAGTGCACCATAGCTGCAATATGTACCATCTACAAGATGCACTGCAGCAACTCGTCAAGGCTTCTTTGGCAGCACCTCCCAAACCCACGACCTCTACCATCTCAACAAGGGCAGCTGGCACATGGGAACAATATCACCTGCAAGTCCCCCTTCAAGTCACACACCATCCTGACTTGAAAATATATTAACGGTCCTTCATCGTCGCTGGGTCAAAATCTTGGTACTCCCTCCCTAACAGCACTGTGGGTGTACCTTCACCACACGGATTGCAGCGATTCAAGAAAGCGGCCCACTACCACCTTCTCAAGGGCAATTATTGATGGGCAATAAATGTCGGCCTTGCCAGCGAGGCCCACATCCCCCCCCAAATTTTTTTAATTCCCGCCTCGCGCTAATTTCAATGCTGTTGCTTTTTTGGGAAGCTGAGGCACCCGCCTGAAATAGGCAGGAGCCTCATACATCGGGATCTTGTGCCGTACATAGGCCCTATTGACATTTGAACCGCTGGCTGAGCAGAGCACCCACTGCGGTCATCCTGCTCACTGGGATAGTTTCCCCCTACCACCTCAGGCAGTCAGTCGCCTGAGTGAGCAAGTTGGCTGCCCAATAGTCCTGATGGGAGGTGGGTCCATTTAGAAAGCCATGTCCCAGTACCATAGAACTGGCAGTAAATGATCCTCACCGGGCAGTATATCGACTCCGGGCTGCTGCAATATTGGGTAGTCTAGCCGGTCCCTGGGCCTGGAAGTCTCACTCCTCTTGACCCCACAAAAATAAGTTGAAATATAGATGTAGGGTGGTGGGTTTGTCGGCCTTTCAAATTAACCTTGACGGTTCGAATCATCCCACTCCCTGGTTCTGGGGCTTGGAATTATTTAGGGGATGTGATAGATGTAGGCAGACAACTGTTTGGTGCAAGAACAAATATTTTATTTAGAAATCGCACACCACACGAATTAACTAAACAAAACGTATACGCAACGGGTACAGAGGTTATGCAGTGAGAGAAAAAAAAATCAAAACAAAATAAAACCACCTCCCACCACTACACTAACTAAGTTGGCTCTGAAATTACAGGGACTATGCTCACCAAAGGATTTCTCCACAGTTTAGATCAGTTGCACACTGCTTTCTCTCTCCTCAGTCTTGCGGACTCCTTGGCTGGTTGCGGTGTCTTCGGTATAAGCACTGGTCGACGTTTTGATGGTAAACAAGTTTTCCCTAGTCAGCGCTGGGTGATGGTTGATCTTTCAGTGACTCTGAGGCTTCTTGTTAGGTTTTCTTGTTGCATTACTGTAACCTCGTGTGGCAAGTTAGATGTTTCAAAGTCAGAGTCAAAGAGCCCAGAGTCCAAGTGCTTTTCCAGCGTGTTCTCGAGTACGTTTCTTCTGCTCCGTGCTGTTGCTGCTGCCCGCCGGCACTCTCTCTCTTCAGCCCGTCTGTTGAGATCTCTTTAGCTACTAGCAAGCCCCCAGTTATACCTGAGAGGCTGCTTAAACTTTTGCACCAAAACTCGGGTGCACAATTGATTTTAGATTACTCCCTTTTGTGCGATTTTGGCAGGCTGATCAACTCTGATGTGATCCCTTTGTGAGAATTTTGGTGGGCTGATTGAGCATTAGCATGATACAAGATTCCCAAAGGTGCTGATGGGGTTTTTGAATGGTGCTGTTAGAATGTAATCAGGCCTTGATGCTGTCCATTGTGTGTTTTGCTGATGCCAGGGTTTTTCTGTATAGCCGTTTTAAGAACTATTAAAATATGTCTGTATCTGGGTCCCTGGTAAGTGGGCTTTTGTTAGACTGCTAATGTCTCCCTGGGGGCCTGCCTCCCAGGTGGATTAGCAGCCCTAGAAGGATCTGATTTTCCTGTGCAGACCCAGCATACAATTTAAAATGTCCAAACTCAATCCAATAGGCCCTAATTTAGTCCAAAGGCGCTTAATAGTGAGATATTTCTGTCCATATTTCTCCTCCAAAAGGTCCAACACAGGCCCTTTTTAAATTCCAGACACATGTCCATTGAGTAGGGGGTCCCGGAATGTTGTGAATCCTACAGTCCCGCCTTTGACACTATTCCCTTATAGTGTCACTGTTGGTTCCTAATATCCCAGAGCCGAACCTTCCCACAATTACCTAGTAATTGTAAAAAAAAACCTCGAAACATTACATTTCCCTCACGAATACAGTACATCAAGTATGCCTTTTGTGTTACAAGTTCCATTGGCTGAGGAGATCTGACCCCCCCCCCCCAGTTATACATTCAATATGTAACACAGATTCTTCAAGGTACATTACAAACTTTCAGAGTAGACTCAAACATCACAAAATTTTACTTACACTCCCCTAGGCGTACCTTACAGCCGGGAGGTCAGTTACGCATTAACCAAACATTCAGATTACACACCACTTCTATAAAAAATAAAAATACAGCACTTTCCCTTTTAACCCAAACCCCTGCGCTTGTACAGCAGGTGGTCTGGGACTTTAAATTTAAATAGAAATCCCTGCGATCGTACTGCCGTGCCTCATATCTCTGTTCCATGTTTTACTCCCTCCCTCCGCATACATGTCTCGCAGCCTATTCAGGGCTCATCGAATACCCTCTGGTGTCGGGATCGGCGGCCTTTTTTCCTCCTCCTGCTACTAGTCCACAGTAAATACACTACAATGCCAAGCTGACACAAAACAAGAGTATGGGAGGCAATCCAAATCCATAGAGGGACTTCTATGTCCTCCATCAAATCCCACCAGGGTGGAACTTTTATCTCTGTGATTTCACTCCCAATTTGCACTGTTTTCTGTTCTAGCACGTAGAAATGTTTCTGGGACACTTCCACTGCCTTGAGCAGAGCGGTGAGATGTTTGGGCAGGGGGGGATTGTATACCCGAAATGTGCAATGTAATTTTGCAGGTTTGTTACATTGCTCCTGACAGTGAAGTGAATGATAGAGGATTCAGGAATGGGTAATATTCGTTCCGGGGCCACTTGAACTTCTGCTTCGGGTTTGAAACAGAAACTGCTTTCTCTCACCGGGCACCAGATGGAGGGTCCGTGTTGATAGTGGGGCGCACTGGTGGTGACACAATATGTCCCACCCCCTATGTATGCCACTTGTGGAGGAACGTGGTCTTGGGCCATCACCTCCATAGTGCAGTTGATAGGCCGTGCGCCAGCAACTTTAAACCCGCATTGTGATCTTGCATAGGCGTTCAAGTGCTGGGGGCATATTATTACATGTGCACCCCGGCTTCGGCACCCGGAGAGGTCAATATACCTGTCATAGCGTGCTCCCATTTTATGATATAAGGTGGGACCGCTGTGAAACAAATGTGTGCTCCTCCCTGAATGATCCCTATATTCTCCACTCTGTAAACAGGTGCTGGTCGGGATGTCTCACTCATGACTGGCATCCTGACCACTACCCCCATAAGTGTATGGTTGGACCGTCCACAGTTTACTGGTACGGGGTAGGCTTCAGAGGCTAGACGGAGCTGACACGGACTTAGTGAATGACTATACGGGTGGAGAGCTGCGAGGTGCTTGTTAGTGATCCAGGAGGGGACTTGCCCTCGCCCAGCAACCATGCCCCGTACAGCACGCACACCTCATTCTGTGCCGCCTGATCCAAAGCATTCCGATCCTCCCGTATCAGTGCATTCACAGTCTTTGCATGTCTTTCCAGCTCTTCAATAATATCTTTTAAATGGATCATCATAGCTTGGTCCTCGTGTAGCTCTGAGCCCACCACTGTATTTTCATTCTCCAGTATTTTGCGTAACTGATCCTTAAGTCCATTAATTTGAATCTGGAGTTCTACATCATCCATGCTGTTGACGACTGAGGACCCAGTGTTATAAGCCATAAAAATATCGTTCCACATCCCCCTTCTCTGCCTCCCTGTACCACTATTTTGCTCTGCAGGGAAACTGTACAAATGTTCTTTATCCACCTCCCCAAAGTCTAGCTCGTAGAAATGTAGAAACATTTCCCGAAGTAGAGCTTGATACAATCGCTCTGTCTCCTTGGGGCACCATGCCGGTAAGTGGA
Organism: Somniosus microcephalus; assembly: GCF_052327205.1. NCBI lineage: Eukaryota > Metazoa > Chordata > Chondrichthyes > Squaliformes > Somniosidae > Somniosus > Somniosus microcephalus. The sequence goes on along the minus strand of NC_140987.1, from coordinate 282,168,544 downwards.
CTTCTGTCAGATTTAGTATTACTGATGCCACTGCATAGTGTACCCCCTGGTATAGGATTTTTCCTGTAGGTATTAAAACTAGCCCGTTCCCTGGTCCCTTGGTAGTTGTGGGACACCTCTCTAGTATGGTCTTAGCTGGCGGGGCGGTCGGTGGGGCCCTCTAGTGTGTGCAACTACTTCCGTGGCATTTATTGGGGTCGAGGGACGTGGGATCACACAGGCGTGTAGGCTTTGGTCCCACACCATGCCCTTCCCTGAATCCTGCCACTGTCCAACGAACACTATAGAGATGCCTGCTGGACAGACCTTCTCCGATCCCCACATGCACACATACATTCCTTGCTCTGACTCCCACCATTTATCCCATCATACTCTCACTCCGTCTGCGGCGCTCGTAATGGTCCGGTAGGTATCATTGTTAAGTCGTACCCATCCCGCTTCCTGGTCCCCCGCGTCCTTGCTCAGCTTTCTGAGCCACCACCACCTACCCAGGGGAATCCGTCCTTTACAACTCAAACACACCCTCTTTCCTTCCGTCACCCTAACCCGGGAAGCAACAACTTGTACCCTTGGGCATGGGAGGGACACCTCCCCGTAAGTAAACCCGGCCTGGCTGGGGTATTTGGTCGAATTGGACCCCAGCCATCCTGGCCACCTTCCCTGGTGGTGATAGATGGCGACCTCACTTGCCCCTCGAGTACCATCCCCGGTAGTAACGATGGGCACTCTTCCACCCGAGCACCCAAAGATCCGGGACTCCTCGACATCACCTCTTTGCCGGTGCTTGCCCCCAGTAGGGCGAGTAGGAACAGGATTCCTTCCATCATCTTCTGGTTTTTCCTGGAGGGGTCATAAACCGACAGCCTTGCCTTTGAGAAAACGTTCTCTGGCTTGGCTACAAGGTAATCTTATTAAAATTTAAACTTGAAAGCTCTAAAATCCAAACCAAACTACTAACTTAAAACTCAAAACCCCTTTAACTTAGATACTAACTTAAACCAAAGCTATATACAGTGCCACCCATCTCCGGGTGGCCAGGTTACATCCTGGATGTCCTGTGCCTTCTGCGGTATCTGGGCAGCATTTGTACCAGGGACCATGGCGTCCTAGGCCATGAGACTCGGCTACTCCTTCTCACGGGGTCAGTACTCGGGGGTTTTTCCGAGTCCCATACCATAGGCGGGATGGCCATTCCCTCTATGCAGTGAACCGCGCCTAACCCTAAAACTAGTGGAACTACTATCTCCCCTGTTGGTTCCTCATAGTCGGAACCAATGTCCGGTGGGACTGCTACTTCCCCCACAGGCTTCCCATAATCGGGTTCAGTGCCTGGTGAGGCTGTTACCTCTGTTGTGGGCTCATTCCCTTCAGAGGCTACGACCGGTGGGGTTGCTGCCTCCCCTGCTGGTTCCCTACAGTCGGGCACTGCAGGCCTGGGATCTTTTGCCTGTAAGCGGTCTCCCGCCTTCCGCAGTCTTTGCTTCCTGGAGTCCCTCTCGGGACGGAGCAGTCTGTATCGTAGCGTAAGGGACCATGGAAACCTGGGCTGCGGGGTACGGAAGGTCCTTCTAAGGCCTCCGAGTACCTGGGGCTCGTACGAGTCCCAAACTATAGGTGGGACAGCCCCTCCAGCAATGCAGCTCACGGCCCCTACTTGTACGGCCTGTGAGTCTGCCCCCACTACCCCTGCGGTTCCCCCACAGTCGGAGGCTGCTGGCTGGGGGCCCTTGTCCTGAGGACGGCTCACTCCTCCCGGCTGCCCTTTGTGCTTAGCTGACCCTGGTTTGTACAGCTTGCCCTGGTTGATTGGAACCATTTCGTGCGGCGGGGCAATTTGACAGCGTACACCATGGGGCTTGCTTTATCAACAATATTGTATAGCCCCATGTACAGTGCTTCAAAAACACCTACCTGCGTGAAGTTCCTCACCATCACCTGATCCCCTACCACCCCTTCGTGGCGTCTACGGGGTTCCAACAGCAATCGGTTACTCCTGTGCTGCCTCCCCATGTTACCAGCAGCCTGCCAGTGAATCTGTTTGAGGTGCTCAAACAGATTCCTAGTGAAGCTGTCCCAGCTCACTTCCCTGAGTTAGCCCTCAGTAAGCACCGGGGCTAGCACATGGGTGGGAGTTCGCATGGTCCGGCCAGTCATAAGCTCATGCGGGGAACACCCCGTGCTTTTTGACGGGCTGGCCCGGGCCCCCATTAGGACCAATGGCAAGACCTCCACCCATGCCTTGGGTGAGTCTCCCATCTCCTTTCGCAGCCTCTCCTTTATAGTTCGATTCAGTCGCTCCACAGGGCCCGATGACTGCGGGTTGTGGGCGACATGCCATTTCCCCTCGATGCCAAGCACCTTAAGGGTGGCCTGCATCACCTTCCCGGTAAAATGACTTCCCTGGTCGGACTCCACATACTGTGGAAGTCCCCACCGGGAGAACACTTCCCTAACTAAAATTCTAGCTGTGCCTAGTGCGGTCACTGTGCGGCAGAGGAAGGCTTCCACCCACTTGGAGAAAACATCTACCAAAACCAGGCAGTATTTGTATCCTCCCTGGACGGTGGGTAGGGGCCCGATGTAGTCGATCTGAATCGACTGCCATGGTCCCTCTACCCTTCTGATATGGGTGGCAGGTGGCGCGTGCGCCCAGTCAGTTATGCCCCTGACTGTAGGTGAGCGGTTCGAATTGCTCCCACGCCCCTGGGTTCTAGACACTGGACTTAGGTACAGGCGGCGATACAGAAAGACTTGAGTAGACAGGTGGTTCGGTGTAAGAAAACCAAGATTTTATTAAAATAGAAATGAAAACGAAAACAGTCTTATGAGAAAAATTACTGGTAGAGAACACAATTACAGGCATATAACACTACAACTATACTTATACAGGGAATGGGGAACACATGGCACATCGAGGGAAAAACAACTACTTTAACAATCCCCTTATCCTTATCCCACTCCTATACCTAACTAGATTAAGTTATGAGGGGCCAGGAATTCATGCTCACCAATCCAAAGCAAAACTTGTTGTTTTAGCAATCGCGATTTTGAGGTCTGGGCTACTGTCCTTTGGGGTGCTCCATCGCCACGTGGTCTCAGGGCACGGTGCTGGAGCTACTGCTGCGACACACCTTTCTTCTCCTCAGCTGCCGTTGTCGTCTCGTCACGATGGGTTCTCGTCTTCTTCTCCCTCGGGAGGTCGTCGGTGGTAATGTTGCGTCAATGAGACGATTAGCAGTTTTTATTGTTTAGATTTTACTACCCAAGCGTCAAACGCTAGTATATTCGTTGTGGCGTGGACACCTGCATTACAATGTTCAACAAGGGCTTGCCAGCTTAACTGCGGGGTTCGCCCAACCAACTTAGTCTCACCGTCCTCAGATACTTTCTTCCCCGAGCGTCAGCTTATAACTCGGCGCTCGGGTTTTAATTAATACGTCTTCTGCTGCCCTTCTCTGTTCTTTGTCGGGTCTACCTTACTCTTCATCTCGGTTCATCTCACCTCGTTTCCTCTACCCTCTCTCGTAGCCCGGGTGTCCTGGGTGACTTTGGACTCAGGTCTCGTTACCGTCCCCTGCTATTGGTATGGATGTCCTTGGTTGCAACTTAATGCGGGGAGCGAGAAGAGAACCCGCCATGGGGCCAGGGCTCAAGTGCGAGCGGCGGTAGCCCAAGGCCCGACGAAAGTCGAGAGACAAGACACAAGAGTCAAGAATCAAGCGAGCGATTGGTACTAACGGCCTTCAGTTATACTCTTTTCGATGGCCCCTTATCTGTGCGCCAAATCAGGTTAGTCCATTGTTTCACTTTTGGCGGGCTGTTTTAAATGATTGTACCAATCTAAAATAACTGTTTTTAGATGGCCGTTTATCACACCTAATGGCCTGATGTCCGGGCTGTATTGTCATTAATGCATTTTAATCGGCCTGTCCAGCCTTGATGGCTTCCTTAAGCTGTTTCCGATTATTTATGAGGACAAACTAATGGCCTCCTGTTTAAGCCTAACTGGGTTGATCTGTTCCAATTTGACGAGAATGCATATTCAAATGTTTGCTTAGCTGTCTGGCCCTCCAAACACAAAAGTCCTTTTCACAGAAATGCATTTTAAGTTTTGATTTCCCAAAGCTGCTTGTTCTGAGCTGCAGAGTCCAGGCTTTTAAAATCTTACAGGCTTTTGGTCACGAGGTGTGGACGCCATCTTTGGGTACCCTTTTTAAATTGTCCATAGGGTCCCTTTTATTAATAACCTTGGGGAAATGTGGAAATTTTGTGAATCCTACACTCCCCCCTGTGATACTAAAACTTGTTTGAAGTATCATCCTTATAAGGTGAGCAAAATTTACTGACCCTCCATAGTCAACCTTCCCCTGTAATTACCTATCTAATATACCCATGACACATGCACTTCCCATTCCGCAAAAATGTAGTGTACATAAGCATACATAGAATAATTACAGTCATTTATACACATCCAAGCACGGAGGGGGTCCAACACCCCTGCACCACTTGGTACACATACATCTTTATTAACAATGCGTTGCAAAATCTTTATTAAAAACAACAAACAAAAAAACAACAATCTTTAATCAAAAATGCAAGGAAAAAATCTCAAACAGGTATATCTCCCTCCACCTTCACATAATGTTCCTTCCAGATCCTCTGGTTTCGGAACTCTAACAACTGACCTTTTCCCTTGCACTGGATGCAGACTAGATACAACACTATCCCTAACTGGCAAACCACGAGAATGTGGGAAGCCAGTCTGATCCACGAAGGGACCTCTATGTTATTGAAAATGTCCCACCAGGGTAGAATCACAATATCCAATATCTTAGTCCCTATCTCTGTTTTCTGCTCTAGAGTGTAAAAATGTTTCTGCGAAACTGTAACGGCTTTGAGTATTTTGGTAAGGTGCTCAGGGAGAGGGGGAATTTCGTAGCCAAAATGCGCTACATACTTCTGCAAATTGGTAAAATTCTCCTTCACAGTGAGGTGAACAGTGGAGGGTTCAGGAATGGGGACAATTCGCTCCTGGGCCACTTGAACTTCTGCCTCGGGTTTAAAACAGAAACTGCTGTCACTAACCGGACACCAGCTATGCTGTCCATGCTGGTAATGGGATGCGCCGGTGGTGACACAATGGCCTAGAAATTCATTATAGCCACTTTAGGGGCGGTAAAGTCGGGCGGTCGCTAAAGTTTGCGCCCGGCGCAAAGTCGAGGCCACTTCGCCGATATTCAGTTGCATCGCCCTAAGAGGTTGCTGCTGCGCTAAAACAGGCGATGCACGACTATCATTAGGTGCTAAGCCGGCAGCCCGGGGTGCTAACACCGGAAGTTGGGCGCAGGGCAGGTGCGGCGAGCTGCTGATTGCCGGCAGACACTCTGGCTCCGGTGAGCTCTTAAAGGGGGAGGGTGGATTTGTTTTTTTGACAGGCCGAGACTAGTGTATTTGTGTTTTTGGGGAGGGCTTCTCTCCATCACTTTGTTGTTGTTCCTCCTCCTCCTCCTCCTCCTCCTCCTCCTCCCAAAGAAGGAGTGTTGCAAAACGGCTGCCTTTTCTACTGCAGGAGTGCCCTTTAATTTGCGCTCCCCGCGGCCCGCCTCGGCTGTGCACCGTTCCACTTCACAGTCGTTCGGGCCGCCAGGCGCACAATGGGGCGGCACGAGTGAAGTTCCGGTTCCGGGCGCACAAAGGGCGTTGCACGACGAAATGACGTCATGATCTGCGCGCGCAGATGAGCGCGCGCAATGACTTTGCGTCGGCGCTAAATGTCTACTGAAGTTGGGGTGAGGCGCAGATCGCGCTGCGCCCGGGCGCTAAGCGCCTAGCGCTCGAGATCTACTCCTCCTAAGGTGCTAACAGCTGGCGCAGCCAACTGAATTTCTAGGCCACTATGTCCCACCTCCTATATATGCTACCTGGGGGGGAACATGGCCTTGTGCCATTGCCTCCATGGTACAATTTATAGGCTTCGCGCCAGCAGCTCTGAACCCACACTACGGTTTTGAATAGGCATTCAAGTGCTGGGGACACAGGATTATGTGTGCTCCCCAGCTCTGGCACCCTGAGAGGTCAGTACCTGTCATAGCGTGTTCCCACTTTATGACGTAAGGTGGGACCGCTGTGAAACGAATGTGTGCACCCCCTTGAATGACTCCAATGTTCTCTATCCTGTATACCGGCGCGGGTCGGGCTGTCCTACCCATGACCGGCATCCTAACTACTACTCCCATGATCGTGTGGTTGGACCATCCACAATCCACGGGGACTGGATAGGCTTTGGAGGCTAGCCGGAGTTGGCACGGGCTCAATGCATTCTCAAACGGATGGAGGGCTGCGAGGTATTTGTTGCTGATCCAGGAGGGGACTAAATCCTGTTTTAAATCCTCTAGATTACTGCGGCCCTTGCCTAGTAACCACACCCCGTATAGCACGCACACCTCATTCTGCGCAGCCTGGTCAGAAACATTTCTGTCCTCTCTTATGAGGGCATTTACCGTCTTTGCATGCTTCTCCAACTCCGCTATGATCTCCTTTAAATGGACCGTCATGGCCTGGTCCTCATGCAACTCCGAGCCCACTACTTTATTCTCATCCATTAATATCTTCTTTAACTGTGTTTTTAACCCATTTATCTGGGTCTGCAGCTCTAGGTCATCCAGGCTGTAGATGACAGAGGACCCAGTGTTAAATGCAGTAAAAACACCATTCCATACTCCCCTTCTTTGCCTCCCTGCATTACCCATAAACTCTCGGTGTGTGGTGTACAGTTCGGTTTTGTCAACATTGGCGAAATCGAACTTGTAAAACTTCCTGAACATGTCCTTCAATAGGGCCTGGTATAGCTGCTCTGTTTCTTTGGGGCACCACTCCGGTAAATGTACCTCGGTGAGATTTAAAATCACGGAGGCTACCACGTAGTGTACCCCCTGGTACAGCACCTGATCAGTAGGTACTAGTACCAGCCTATTCCCTGGTCCCTTGGTGGTGGTGGGGCACCCTTCCCTGTGTATCCTCACTGCTAGCGCCGTGGGCGGGAGCTTACGGGGGCGGGTCACAAGCTCAGTGGCATTGACTGGGATCGGGGAGAATGGGACTGCGCACGCCTTCAGGCTGGTATCCCACTTCATCCCCTCCCCAGCGTCTTGCCACTGCCCGTGGAAAACGATGGATATGTATGCGGGGCAGACCTTCTCTGACCCCCACATACAGACATAAATCCCTTGATCCGGCTCCCACCACTTGTCCCAACACACACTTAATCCTCCGTGAGTCCTGGTAATCGTCCGGCGGTTATTGTTCCCCAACCGTTCCCACTCGACTGCGGGGTCCCTCATATCTTTGCTCAGCTTCCTGAGCCACCACCACCTATCCAGAGGAATGTGTCCCTTGCACGTTAAACATATGCGCTTTCCTACGGTGATGCTGACCCTTGTGGTAACGACCCGTACCCTGGGGCACAGGAGGGAGGCCTCCCCGTACGTGAATCCGGTTTGGTTGGAGTACTGAGACAAATTGGACCCCAGCCATCCTGGCCACCTTCCCTTGTGGACGTAGACGGCGGTCTCCTCCGTCTCCCGTTCACCTCTTCCGTCGGTCGCTGCAGGCGCTCTGTCTCCCGAGCACCCGTAGATGTGGGAGTCTTCTACATCGCCCCGTTTTCCCCGGCTCAGTCCCATCAGGGCGAGTAGGATTACGATCCCCTTCATCCCGACAGTCTTTCTGTAACAGATACAATACATACAGCCAGGTCCCCAAGAGATTCTTTGGCTTGGGTGAAGCATGGTCGGGTCTCACGACCTTGACCCAAGTACATACACTCTTAGCAGATTACTTACTTAACCTAAACTACCCATCACCTTATTTAACTTAAGCTAAAACACCCAAACTTAAGTTAAATACTTAAAATTAACAATATAAACTTACATTACCGAAACTATGTACATCCGCCGCCCGTCTCCGGGCGGCCAGGCTAATTCTTGGTTGGACTGCGGCACACCGCTTCCCCCGACGTGGCCGCACCATCCTTCACTGTTGGTCCCTCGCCGCCCGTGGCGACTAGCTGGGGACCTCTGTCCTTTGACTGCCCCCTGACTCGGGAGGCTGTCCCTTTGAACTGGGGAGCTGGTGACCATGGCTTTCTCGGCTGGGGCATCCGTGGGGACCTTCTAGGGGCTTTGGCGGGTGGGGCTTTCTTGGCCGATGGGCCTTTAACCCGGACCGCTGTCCCCTCAGGTGCGGCCGGTGGGCTAACCACTGCCACTGGCCGGGGATCTTCTCCCTTAGGCTTGACCTCTCCCGAACCTGGGCTAGGGGCAGGTAACTCTTTGCAGCCCGTTGCTGCAGGCTGAGAGTCTCCGCCCCCAGGTCCCAAACCTGGGTCCGGGGCGGGGTCTTCACTATCGGGTCCCTCCTCCTCTAGATCCCAGAAGAGTGGGGGAGTGTCCCAATCGATGGGCGGGATGGCCCCCTCCCTTTAAGCAAGCCACAGCACCTGCCTGCGCAGCCTGTGAACTCGCTCCTGCTGCAGGCTGAGGATCTCTATCCTCAGACCTTATGCCAACTGGCTGTTTTCCCCTTTCAGGTTGAAACAGTTTGCACTGGTTGATATGAAACCATTTGGTATGCCGGGGCATCTTCACGGCGTATACCATGGGGCTGGCTTTATCTACAATACTGTAGGGCCCCATGTACAATGGTTCCAAACTTCCTACTCGGGCATAGTTTCTCACCATGACCTGGTCTCCTACCTCCCACTCGTGGTGCTTTCGGGGTTCGAGCAGCAATCGGTTACTCCGATGCTGCCTTCCCATGTTCCCAGCTGCCTGCTCGTGGACCTGCTTCAGGATCTCAAAGAGGTTTCGGGCGAACCTGTCCCGGTTTACCTCCCTGAGCTGACCCTCAGTGAGCACCGGGGCTAGTATATGGGTGGGGGTCCGCATAACCCTGCCAGTCATCAGCTCGTATGGGGAGTACCCCGTGCTTTTTGACTGGCTGGCCCGGATCCCCATCAGAACCAATGGTAGGGCCTCGGCCCATTTATGGGGTGAGTCTACCGTCTCCTTCCTCAACCTTTCTTTCAGGGTCCTATTCATTCTCTCCACAATCCCCGATGACTGCGGGTTGTGGGCCACGTGCCATTTCCCCTCAATGCCTAGCAGCATAAGAGTATTCTGCACCACCTGTCCGGTGAAGTGACTCCCTTGGTCGGACTCCACATACTGTGGTAGTCCCCACCGCGAGAACACTTCCCGGACCAGGATCCTGGCAGTACCCAGAGCTGTGGCCATTCTGCAGGGGAAGGCCTCGACCCATTCGGTGAACACGTCCACCAGGACTAGGCAGTCCTTATAGCTTCCCTGGGCGGTGGGCAGGGGCCCGATGTAGTCGACTTGTATCGACTGCCATGGTCCCTCTACCCTCCTGATGTGTCCCATAGGTACCTTCGTTTTGTGGGGGTCGGGGTTATTTGCAGTGCACACAAGACAGCCTGCACAGAACTCGCGGACATCCTCCCTGAGTCCCAGCCACCATCCCGCCTGTTCCACCCACTGCCAGGTGGTCTCAGGCCCGGGGTGTCCCGCTCCTGGACCCTCATGGGACAGTTGAAGGAATTCCCTCTGGTGCTGCTGCAGCACAACCCACTGTTCCCCCCGGAACAGCATGCCCTCTTTCATGGAGAGGGTTGCAGTGCCGTACGGACCTTCTACCCTTTTTCCCTCAGTCACTGCACTGAGGACTGCCTTGAGGACGGGGTCTTGGGCTTGGACCGTCTCAAGGTCCGGGGCTAAAGCTACCCCTGCATTCCCTTGGGTCCCGTCCCTACCTCTGACCGCCGCCATGGGTCTGGACCCGAATGGGTCCCAGAAAGTGCCTGTGCGGGCACCCTCCTTGGCGAGCAAGTCAGCCTGCTGGTTGCCTTGGCTGCGGGGTGCTGTGGAGGAATGGGCCTTCACCTTGTGGATGAACACCTCCCCTTCCTCCCCCACTGCGGCCAGGGTCTTTTCCAGCAGGGGTTTTACTGTGAGGGGTCTCCCGTCGGCGGAGGTGTATCCGCGGCGGGACCAGATGGCCAGGTACTCCGTACACGAATTGCACGTAAACATGCTGTCCGAGCAAATCGTGTAGGGGGTGGGGAAGATTTTGGGGTGTGTAACAACGTACACCACCCTGGACAGTTCAGCCTGCTGGGCACTCATGGTGCTGGGGAGCTTAATTGCCAGGGCAATGTTCGCCGCTGGGTCATAAACTCCACACCCCGTGAGACGCTCACCAGCAGATACCGTGCTGGAACCGTCTACATAGATCTCGCGGCCTGTGGGATGTATCCCGGCCCGTAAACCTATGTTCACTTCCCAAACCCCTTCGATGGAACACTGGTGGGCTGTTCCAGGATATACCAGGTTGGCTGCGAGCTTTGGCTCGCAGAGACCCTTCACTCTAAGATCCATCTGTGAGAGGAGCAAGGTCCAGCGGGCAATGCGGGCACTGCTCACTGTTCCATCCTTGATCCTCCCGTCCAGAAGCATCTGGGTGGGTGTGTGACGAGTGAGGAGGGTGATGGGAGAGGTGCCTGTGAAGATCAGCGACCTCTTCACAGCCCAATGTGTGGCCAAGAGGTGCCGTTCACAGTTGGAGTAGCTCCTCTCCACATCCAGGAGTATCCGGGAGGAGTAGACCACCGGCCTCAGCCGGCCGTGCCGCTCCTGGAGCAGCACAGCACTCAGGCTGTCCCCGCTGGCTGCTACCTCCAGGAAAAACTCTTTCCCCCATCTATGACCCCTAGAGCTGGTGCGGTCTGCAAGTCCCCTTTGAGCCTGACAAATGCTGCCTGGCAACCCTCATCCCAAAGCCACTCCACTCCCTTGTGTAGGAGCCGGAGCAGAGGGGCTGCGGTGGCTGCATAGTCCTCAATAAAGTCTCTGCAGTACCCGGTTAGCCTTAGAAATGACCTCACACCCGTTACTGTGTTGGGGACTGGTAACTCTTGTACCGCCTCCCTCCTAGCCTTATCTATGGCCCTTTCTCCATCGCGGACGGTCAGGCCCAGGAATTTTACCTCCTGCTGGCTGATCTGTGCTTTCTTTGGGTTTACCTTGAAACCGTTTTGCCCTAGCAGCTCCAGCAGTTCGGCCAATAGTGGGCCATGCTCCTCTTTCGAATCAGTGAACAGGAGCAGGTCATCCACATATTGTACCAACTGTCTGGGCTGGCTAAAATCCTTTAAACTGTTTGCCATGCACTGATGGAAAATGCTGGGGCTGTTGTGGAAGCCCTGAGGCAAGCAGTTCCACGTGTACTGTTGCTCTTTAAGCGTAAAGGCAAACTTGTACTGATCCTCCCTCCTTAAAGGGATGGACCAAAACCCGTTGGAAATATCCAGCACCGTGAAAGTGGTCGCGGATGCTGGAATACTTCCTAGCAGGTCGGCAACTACTGCTACTGTGGGTGCACAGGCTGGGATGTTACTATTGAGCACTCGATAGTCCACCGTGGCCCTCCAGGAATTGTCCGGCTTTCTAACCGGCCACAATGGAGAGTTTACGTGGGTGGCTATCGGCCTCAGAACTCCCTGCTGTATTAACGAGGACATGGCTGCTTCCATGTCTGGCTCTGCTTACCTGGGGAAGTTATACTGTTTCTGTTGTCGGGCCATGGGGTCCCCGTCTACTCTGACCTCAAACCCTGTAACCCTCCCGCAGTCATGTTTGTGCGTGGCAAATGTGGCCAGGTGGGCTGCGCAAATGCCTGGAACTCCTGTGGGGTATTGCTGACCATAAGCTCGAGGTTATAACCCTCTTTGGGCTTCATGGTGCAGAGGGTCCCCTTCCCTTCCTTTCCTGGGATCACTACTACCTCACCGTTCTTTACTTTACCTGCCCCCCACAGGCAATGATTTCTCAAATCCACTAGGATCCCGTGGCCTACAATAAAGTCGGCCCCCAGGACCCCTCTTCCACCCTCCACTTCCCATTTCATCAGGACACAGGTCCACTTGGAGCGGAGCGGTCCTAACCGAATGGTGAGTGGGATGGAGAACAAGCCAGCCTGTTCTTTGCCTGTGAAGCCCGACAGATTGTATGGGACCCCGTTAGATAGAGGCGAGGTGGTGGGGTTAGCTGAGTAGACCATGGTGCATGATGCCTCGTGTCCAACAGATAGGTCCCCGTCACCTTTTCTACCTCCATCTCCAAAAGGGGTCTTTTCCATTCATCATACCGGAGAGAACACAGGTAAACAGGCTGCGCTGGCTCTAGTCATGGCTGTGGGTTGGATGGGGCTGATGGGGTGAGAGCACCGGTGGCGGCTGCTACTCTCCCCATGCCAGTCAATAAGGACCTCATGGTGTCCAAAAGTGACTCGACCTCTGCGGGAGGGATCCCTGTCCCCGCCTTTTGGGCTGGGGCTGTGGAATTCTTTCCCTTGTTATCTTTCCAAGGGTTTTTGCACTCCTTCCGCCAGTGACCATCCTTCCCACACCCGTAACAATTCGTCTTTGTGTTGGGGGGGTTATTCCCTTCCTGGTGCCACTCTTTCCTACCCGGTCCGGGTTTTACCTCATGCACCTTCCCCTTGGGTGGGTATGCATCGGTTCCCCTACCGTTTTTATAGGCTAGAGTTAGTTGCCTGATCACCGTAAGCTCGGTGGTCTGGGGATTTTTGGGGTCGAACCAGACTTCCGCCTTGGCCCGGACCTGTGGCAAGCTGTTCGCCACCAGGCAACAGAGCCAATGGGCCAGGGGATCCCCGTTCAGGAACGCCCGGTTCGGTGCCCCCGGGCAGGCCCCCCAGTACACCGGCCATAACCGGTCCACGAAAGCCTGAGGGGTTTCCCCTGCAAGCTGGACCGTCTTCTCCACACGGGAGAAAGAACTTCCCTTATTCATCCCCATGGCCTCCAGAACTGCATCTTTGAGCTCCTCATACCCGCTCTGCCCCCTCTTACACTCATCAGAGAGGGATTGGAGGAGACTACTCTCCAGGGAGAATAGCAGCATCTTGGCCTGCTCAGCACCATCGCAGTCGTTGACGCTGGCTGCCTGCTCTATGTCCCTGAAGTGGACCGAGGGGTCTCCCTTTTTGGAGAGCTTCGAGATATGGTTGACCATAGCCCTAAGCCGTTGGGTGCTATAGGGTAATATGAACTGGTTTTGGAGGGGTCCCTCATCGTCGCCATTGACGGGTGGGCCGAACCTCCGATGCCGTGCTAGGCACATCGGTCCCGGTTCCGACCTCTCTGGCGGGGTTTGCTCTACCTCCGCCTCCACCTCTAGCTCCACTCCTGGTTCCACCCCCCCTTGCTGCCAAACCTCGCTGAAACTTGGCGCTATGGGTGGTGGTCATGAGATCCCCTCTCCCTCAACCGGGTTGTCCCTGGGCACTACCGGTGACATTGGAACTGTCCGCCCCCCGTTCCCCATAGAATCCGCCTGACCTGCCTTCGGGCTTATGAGGCATACCATGCCTTTTGCCTTCCAGAGGGCCCGGCTCAGATTTTCTATCCGCTCTTTACAGGGGCTGTGGTCTGCCTCCTCAAACCCCTATTCGCTCGCTAGCTTGTAAGCTGCCTTTACCTCCTGTACTTTCTCTTCCTGTTCCCTAATCTGCCTTGCCAAGCGGGCGTTCTTCTCCCGCAACCTTAACTCATTTCCCTTGGCCTCGGTGACTTGGCACCGTAGGTATTCCAACTGGGCCTTGTGTTCTCCCATTAAATGCATTCTCTCCTGATTCAAGACCTGCAAAGCTACCATTAACTTCTCCCCTGCTAGAGCCTTATCCTGGATCTCCAGGGCTGACTCCCTTCACTCGACTGCCTGTGCTGCAACGAGCCTGTCCAAAAGCTGGACCTGCTTTTTAAAACACATCAGCCAAACTGCCTTCTCTAAGGACTTCTTGTGTTCCTTTCCCTCTGTCCACTTAGCTGCTGCATCTACCAGATGCCCAGCCCTTAACAGAGTGTTGATCCACTTCTTAGTGATATTCACCTTGCTAAACACATAATCAGAAATCCTTTCCTCCATCATGGTCTGCTCATCCGAACCATTGTCTACAGTATCGCAACCCTGTTGCTGGTGTCCTGCCGCGGTCGCTATATTCTGTAGGGGGTGGTGGGTGGCGCATGCGCCCAGTCAGTTATGCCCCTGACTGTTGGTGAGCGGTTTGAATCGCTCCCATGCCCCTGGGTTCTAGACACTGGACTTAGGTACAGGCGGCGATACAGAAAGACTCGAGTAGACAGGTGGTTTGGTGTAAGAAAACCAAGATTTTATTAAAACAGAAACGAAAACACAGTCTCATGAGAAAAATTACTGGTAGAGAACACAATTACAGGCATATAACACTACAACTATATACTTATATACAGGGAAAGGGGAACACACAGCACATCGAGGGAAAAACAACTACTTTAACAATCCCCTTATCCTTATCCCACTCCTATACCTAACTAGATTAAGCTATGAGGGGCCATGAATTCATGCTCACCAATCCAAAGCAAAACTTGTTGTTTTAGCAATCGCGATTTTGAGGTCTGGGCTGCTGTCCTTTGGGGTACTCCGTTGCCATGTGGTCTCAGGGCACGGTGCTGGAGCTGCTGCTGTGACACACCTTTCTTCTCCTCAGCTGCTGTCGTCGTCTCATCACAATGGGTTCTCTTCTTCTTCTCCCTCGGGAGGTCGTCGGCGGTAATGTTGCGTCAATGAGACGATTAGCAGTTTGTATTATTTAGATTTTACTACCCAAGCGTCAAACGGCAGTATATTCATTGTGGTGTGGACACCTGCATTACAGTGTTCAACAAGGGCTTGCCAGCTTAACTGCGGGGTTCGCCCAACCAACTTAGTCTCACCGTCCTCAGATACTTTCTTCCCCGAGCGTCAGCTTATAACTCGGCGCTCGGGTTTTAATTAATACGTCTTCTGTTGCCCTTCTCTGCTCTTTGTCGGGTCTACCTTACTCTTCGTCTCAGTTCGTCTCGCCTCGTTTCCTCTGCCCTCTCTCGTGGCCTGGGGGTCCTGGGTGAATTTGGACTCGGGTCTCATTCCCCTCCCCTGCTATTGGTATGGATGTCCTTGGTTGCAAATTAATGCGGGGAGCGAGAAGAGAACCCGCCATGAGGCCAGGGCTCAAGTGCAAGCGGCGGTAGCCCAAGGCCCGACGAAAGCCGAGAGACAAGACACAAGAGTCAAGAATCAAGCGAGCGATTGGTACTAAGGGCCTTCAGTTATACTCTTTTCGATGGCCCCTTATCTGCGCGCCAAATCAGGTTAGTCCATTGTTTCAATTTTGGCGGGCTGTTTTAAATGATTGTACCAATCTAAAATAACTGTTTTTAGATGGCTGTTTATCGCACCTAATGGCCTGATGTCCGGGCTGTATTGTCATTAATGCATTTTAATCGGCCTGTCCAGCCTTGATGGTTTCCTTAAGCTGTTTCCGATTATTTATGCGGACAAACTAATGGTCTCCTGTTTAGGCCTAACTGGGTTGATCTGTTCCAATTTGACAAGAATGCATATTCAAATGTTTGCTTAGCTGTCTGGCCCTCCAAACACAAAAGTTCTTTTCATAGAAATGCATTTTAAGTTTTGATTTCCCAAAGCTGCTTGTTCTGAGCTGCAGAGTCCAGGCTTTTAAAATCTTACAGGCTTTTTGTCACGAGGTGCGGACGCCATCTTTGGGTACCCTTTTTAAATTGTCCATAGGGTCCCTTTTATTAATAACCTTGGGGAAATGTGGAAATTTTGCGAATCCTACACCGGTAAGCCCTAGGAAAGATCTTACTCCAGTAACAGAACGAGGGGCTGGCAATTCCTGCACTGCTTCTCTCCTGGCCTTATCTATTGCCCTCTCGCCTGCGCACACTGTCAACCCCAGGAATTTTACTTCTAGCTGGCTGATCTGCACCTTCTTTGGGTTGACTTTAAAACCCTCTTCCTTTAGCAGTTCCAGCAGTTCAGCCAGCAGTGAGCTGTGCTCCTCACCCTTGTCGGTGAATAGGAGCAGGTCATCCACATACTGTACCAACTGCTGGGGCTTGCTGAAGTGTTTTAGACAATTGGCCATGCATTGGTGGAATATACCGGGGCTCTTATGAAACCCCTGGGGAAGGCAGTTCCACATGTATTGCTGGCCCTGAAGGTAAAAGCAAATTTGTACTGGTCCCCTCTCTTTAACGGGATGGACCAAAAACCATTTGAGATATCCAGCACCATGAATCTCTGCAACGCGGATGCCGGTATGCTTCCAATTAGGTCGGTGACTGCAGCGACCGTGGGCGTGCAGGCTGGGATATTGCGGTTGAAGACCCGGTAGTCCACAGTGGCTCTCCACGAATTGTCCGGTTTCCTAACCGGCCAAAGTGGTGAGTTCACGTGGGTGACTATCGGCCTCAACACTCCCTGTGTGACTAGGGAACCCAGGGCAATCTCCAGGTCTGCCTCCACCTCCCTAGGGAACTTATACTGTTTTTGGGGCCCGTCCATGGGATCCCCATCTACGCTAACGTCAACCCCTGTTACCCTTCCACAATCATGCTTGTGGGTGGCGAATGCACTGAGATTTGCCCGCACAAACGCCTGATACTCTCTGGGGGTACTGCTTACCAGTAACTCGAGGTCATAGCCTTCTTTTGGCTTTACCGTGCATAGGGTCCCTTTGCCTTGTATCCCCGGGATCACTACAACTTCTTTATCTTCCCCCGTGCACACCGCTCCCCATAGACAATGATTTTTGAGGTCCACTAGGACCTTGTGGCCAACAATGGAATCTGTGCCTAGGATCCCTGTTCCCTCTTTCTCCCACTTCATTAGGACACACTTCCACTTGGTGTGGAGTGCTCCTAAGTCAATTGATAGTGGAACAGAGAATGAGCCAGCCTGCTCGTTACCTGTGAACCCTAACAAGGAATACGGGACTCCGTTCGACAGAGGTGAGGTGGTTGGTTTATCCGCATAGACGATGGTGCTGGAAGCACCAGTGTCTAGCAGATAGGCCACTTTAACCCTCTCCACCTCCATCTTCACGCAAGGCCGTTTCCACTCACCATAGTGTAAAGGGCACAGGTATACATGGCTCTAGTCATGGATCAGGATTAGGTGGGGTAGATGGGGTTGTGCCGGTGGCTACAGCTACCTTCCCTGAGCCCATTATCATAGTTCGGAGCGCGGCCACGATCTCATCGAAACTGCCAGAGGGATTGTGTGCCACAGGCCTGGCTCTTTGAGCCGGGGCTGTTAAACCTTTTGTGGCAGGGGAATCCTTTAAGGGTGAGAATTCCTTTTCTGCCCTATCTTTCCAAGGATTTCGGCAATTCTTCCGCCAGTGTCCACTTTTTCCACACCCATAGCACGTACCCTTTGAATCGGAAGGGCTCCCCCCTTCCTGGTGCCATTCTCTCCAGGGCCGGATCTCATGGACCTTTACTTTTTGTGGGGCCTCAACTGCCCCTCTGCCGTTCCAGTAAGCCAGAGTTAACTGTCTAACCACTGACTCCTCGGTAACGGTGGGGTCTCTGGGGTCGAACCACAGCTCGGCTTTAGCCTTTACTCGTGGCAGGCAGTTGGCCACTAGGCTGCGAAGCCAGCAAGCTGTTGGTTCCCGGTCCAGGTGTTCCCGGCCGAGATCTCCTCCACATGCTCTCTCATAGACGGGCCACAGCCTGTCTGCGAAAGCCTGTGAGGTTTCACCTGCCTGTTGCAGGGTCTTCTCGACCCAGGAAAACGGACTTCCATCATCTAGGCCCAGAACCTCTAACACCTCTTCTTGGATCGCAGCGTATGTGCTCTGCCCCCTCTTGCTATCTGCAGAGAGGGCCTGGTATACCTTGCGATCCAAGGAGAAAAGCAGCATTTTAGCCTGTTCGGCCTCATCGCAACCATTTATACCAGCTGCCTGCTCTATGTCCATAAAATGGACTGAGGGGTCCCCTTGAGGGGTTAACTTTTCTAAATGAGCTACCATTGCCCGGAGCTGCTGGGTTCCATGGGGAATTACAAATTGGCTCTCCAGGGCCCCCTGTCCCTGACCACCGTTGTCAGCACCATATTTTTGTTGTCGGATCGGGCACATTGGCCCCGGTCCTGACACCCCTTGTATTTCCTTGGTGCCGCACTCTCTCTGTACTGCCAGGCTTAACCTCGGTAGGGCTACAGGTGGTGGTTGGACGTCCATTTCTGCCACTCTATCCCCCTCTACTCCCCCTTACTCCTGCACGTCTCCCTTAGGAGCGCTTGGGCTTATCAGGCAAACCATCCCCTTAGCATTAGATAGGGCCTGGGTTAAACCTTTTATCTTGGTCTCACAGGGCCCGTGATCCTCCACCCCGAAGCCCTTGCTACTGGCTACTTTATAGGCTGCCTGCACATCCCGTATCCTCTCCTCCTGTTCTCTTATCACTTTTGTTAGGTGGGCATTTTCCCCCCGCAGCGCTAGCTCATTCCCCTTTGCCTCTGTTACTTGGCATTGGAAATAGTCCTGCTTATTCCTGTAGGTCTCTTCTAGCTGTAATCTGATATGCTTTTGTTTAGTTAATTCCTCAAACATTTTCTCCCCTGCCATAGCCCTTACGGCTGAGTGCTCTTCGGATTCCCGGAGCTCTGCTACCAATTTCTTGACCATCCTTTCCAGCAACTGGATCTGTCTTTGGTAGCTGACCAACCAAATAGCCTTCTCTATTGGCCTTTTATGGTCCTTGCTCTGGGTCCACTTAGCAGCTGCGTCCACTGGACGCTCAGCCCGTAACAGACTTATGACCCACTTTTTGGTAATATTTACTTTCTTAAATACATATTCGGAGATTCTTTCCTCCATTTTTGTTCTTTCCACCAGAACCGAGTCTACACCCTCACATCCTTTGTACCAAGCTCCTACCTGGCTCGCCATTATGTAGCGGGTGGTGGGTTTGTCGGCCTTTTAAATTGACCTTGATAGTTCGAATCATCCCACTCCCTGGTTCTGGGGCTTGGAATTATTTAGAGGATGTGATAGATGTAGGCAGACAACTGTTTGGTGCAAGAACAAATATTTTATTTAGAAATCGCACACCACACGAATTAACCAAACAAAAACATATATGCAACGGGTACAGAGGTTATGCAGTGAGAGAGAAAAAAACCAAAACAAAATAAAACCACCTCCCACCACTACACTAACTAAGTTAGGCTCTGAAATTACAGCTCACCGAAGGATTTCTCCACAGTTTAGACCAATTGCACATTGCTTTCTCTCTCCTCAATCTTGCAGACTCCTTGGCTGGTTGCAGTGTCTTCGGTATTAGCACTGGTCGACGTTTTGATAGTAAACAAGTTTTTCCTAGTCAGCGCTGGATGATGGTTGATCTTTTAGTGACTCCGTGGCTTCTTGTTAGGTTTTCTTGTTGCGTTGCCGTAACCTCGTGTGGCAAGTTAGATGTTTCAAAGCCAGAGTCAGTGGCCTAGAAATTCGGTTTTGGCGCAGCGAGGGCTTTAGCGCCGGAAGTTAGTGCCGGCGCTAAGTCCCCCTGCGCGCGCCAAAAATTCAGTAGCGCCGCGCCCAAACGGCTGCCGGCGCTACTGAGGGGTCTCAGCGCCTCAAAACTGGCGCCACGCGCCGCATTGCGGCGCTATTCCGGCGCTGCGGCGCCCGCTGCGGTGCGGCAGGCTCGGGAAGTGCAGGCCTCCTCCTTCCGTTAAGGAGGAGCTGCCTGCACCCGGCCGCGGCCCGCGATAATCTTTTTAAAAATGAGCCCGGCACCTCGGACAAGTGCCGGGCTTGCTTCTGTTCCGGGGGGGGGCGGGAGGGAAGTCCGGGGAGGGAGCTGCGGCCAGGCGGCCGGCGGGAAAGCGGCCGGCCGCCGCGGGGCCTTTAATGCGCCGGCGCAAAGTTCTGTAAGGCACCTCTGCCAGAACGTTGCTTGCGGCTGCCACGGGCGAGGCGGCCGCAACTCAATTTCCGAGTTCGGGCGGGTTACCATGGCAACCGGGACGCTGCGCACACCGATGACGTCATCGGTGCCGGCGCAGCGCTACCGGCCTAACGCCGATTTAGGGCCCCTGTCAATTTCTAAACTGGCCATAACTTCGGCGCTAGGCCCTCTAGCGCCTCAAAAGCGGCGCTAAGGCCAGTGAATTTCTAGGCCAAGATTCCCAAAGGTGTTGATGGAGTTTTTGAATGGTGCTGTTAGAATGTAATCAGGTCTTGATGCTGTCCATTGTGTGTTTTGCTGATGCCAGGGTTTTTCTGTATAGCCGTTATAAGAACTATTAAAATATGTATGTATCTGGGTCCCTGGTAAGTGGGCTTTTGTTAGACTGCTAATGTGTAAGGGGTGGTGGTGTGGGTCTTTGGTCAGCTTCACCTCTGACTCCCTTGAGTGGTTCGAATCGCTCCCACTCCCCTTTGTTCTAGACTTTGGACTTATTTGGGGGTTGTAATGAAAGTGCAACAGACGCCTGGGTTGGTCAAAAGAACTGAGATCTTTTTATTTTAGACAGGAACATATACAATACAATAAAAACTTATACTCTAAAAGGTGGGGAACACTCGGAATATGCGAGGGAGAATTACAATAGACAAAAAATCCCTTACCCTCCCAACCCCACTATCCTAACTAGGTCGAAATCCAGAGGGCCAGGAGATGCTCACTAAATGACTTTCTTGGCAGATTGTAGAGGTTCGCGATTTTGGGGTTCTCCTTAGTTATGGCGGTTGGGGCCTGCCGTACCCCGGGCGTGGTAGAAGACTGTACCTGCGTTGGGTCTTCAGTTTGGATTTGTCCGCTGATGCAGTTAGCTGCATAGTTTGGATGTATCGGGTAAGTACCCAATTTTCTTTGGTTAGGCTAAGTTTTAGGGTCTTTTGTGTCAAAATCTTACACAGGGGTAAGTCAGACTAGTATGATAGCAAAATACTGCAGATGTTGGAAATCCGAAATAACAACAGAAAATGCTGGAAAAACTCAGCAGGTCAGGCAACATCCGTGGAGAGAAATTTGAGTTGACGTTTCGGGTTTGACCCTTCTTCAAAACAGTTTTGAAGAAGGGTCAAACCCGAAACGTCAACTCAAATTTCTCTCCACGGATGTTGCCTGACCTGCTGAGTTTTTCCAGCATTTTCTGTTGTTATTTCGGATTTCCAACATCTGCAGTATTTTGCTATCGTACTAGTCTGACTTACCCCTGTGTAAGATTTTGACACAAAAGAACCTAAAACTTAGCCTAACCAAAGAAAATTGGGTACTTACCCGATACATCCAAACTATGCAGCTAACTGCATCAGCGGACAAATCCAAACTGAAGACCCAACGCAGGTACAGTCTTCTACCACGCCCGGGGTACGGCAGGCCCCAACCGCTATAACTAAGGAGAACCCCGAAATCGCGAACCTCTACAATCTGCCAAGAAAGTCATTTAGTGAGCATCTCCTGGCCCTCTGGATTTCGACCTAGTTAGGATAGTGGGGTTGGGAGGGTAAGGGATTTTTTGTCTATTGTAATTCTCCCTCGCATATTTTGGTCAAACCAACTAATTTCTTCTTTGGCTTAACATATGTTTTCATCATGCTTCAGTGAAGTGCCTTGCGACATTTTTCTGCATTAAAGGCACTATATAAATGCAAGTTGCTTTTTCCACATTTCTACAAGTGTAAGTGAGCGTATAACAGGTATGATGAGATGGTATAATAAGTGAGTAACCAGACAGATTAATTACTTGAATTATTATGCTTTCACATCAGTAGCCATGGTCTACATTATTTACAAAGTGAAAGTACTGAGAAAACATTGATAAAATAACTAAAAACTTTGCATTTATATAGCACCTTATTGTATCGCAGGAACATCTCAAAATATTTCAAATAGAATGAGTCAATTTGAAGTACAGTGGCTATTTGCTATGTAGGCCATTTGCATACAGTAAGATCCCATAAATAACAATTGTGGGAAGTGACCGGTCCATCTGTTTTTTCTTGTAGTGTGGGTTGAGGGAGGAATCTTGGCTCGGACATGGGGAAAACTCTTTGCTCATCTTCCATTAACACCATGGAATCTTTAATATCCACCTGAACCACTGGAATAGGCAGGCGAGGCTCAGTTTAACGTCTCATCCATAGGACAGTACCTCTGACAACCCAGCACACATTCACTGTAGTGTAGCCTAGATTATGTATCGAAAAATATAAAAGTAACATATAATGTAACAGAATGTACCAATGTCATTACAATTTGCCAAGAACTTTTATGGCCTCATTAAGTGTAGTATCCAGTTGAGGGACGACCATTATTATTCAATACATAATCATAAATGGTGTTGTCTTACCACACAATTTAACCTAGTGACATTCCATTAGCTTCAGTTGCGCTGATTAGCTGCAAAGCATACACACATCATGCATTTTACAATATACCTGCAGTTGCTTCTATTTCATTAAAAGATTTTGGGCTAGACTTTCCACTCGATTGGTATTTCCAGCGCAATTCGCCCAAAATTGGCCACGCCAGCGTAAAAGATCGTGGAATTTCAAGCGCAAGTTACATTCAGCGCAAAAGCCATTGCGCTGGAAGCTGGTCCCGCCCACAATACTGGCCACGCCCCCGGATCAAATTAATCACCAGGTCAAGTTTCTGTTAATTGTACCCATTTGCAGGCCTTCGAAGAAGCTCTTAAAATTAAGATTTCTTTTAGATGCAAGAACAATAATAGGCACGATTTTTAAAAGCTTTTAAACATTAAACATTATTTAATTTTCTAAAAAACTGACTACTGACTACCAATGAAATTAGGAAAGAAAGAAAGAAAGAAATGGTTCTGTATAGTTTATTAAAGTCATTTTCAATTATTTAAAATTGGGTTACTTACAGGTAGTGGGCTAAAAATGTGATTAAAATGCTTATTTTTTCCGTGATAAACCCATTTTGAGCTGTATTAGTAAAACTGCACCAGGTTACCACTCTTAAATATATCTGTAGTGTATGTAACTGTTCTACCTTTAAGAGAACTATTGTATGTAACCGTCCACCTTTAAGAGAACTATTTTAGGTGTGGCACTACTTTATCTTGGCTGCTGTATACTGTAATACCGACGGTGACCACACCGGTATATAAGTGCTGTGTCAGGATTTATTGGGCAGATTCGCCCTGACCTTCGAATAGTAAAGTCCTGTTAAAGTTACTCTTGTAGTCTGTGTATTAATTCGCCATAATACCTACAGACTTTACAATATCCAGGTATATTTCTTAATGCAAAGAAATTTCTAAAACGCTGCCCGATTGTGCTGGTTCCTGGACGAGTTTAGGTTTGTGATTATGCAAGTGAGGTTGAACAGAAACTTGAACCATAAAAGCAATTTGGAAAATCAGCACAATTTACATCTGGGTTGCCAGTTGCACCCAAAGTGGAAACTCTACCCTTTCAAATTCATTCCACTGGTATTAAACACCCAGGCCGGAATCTTCTCCAGTAGGCAGGTTGAGGGCGGGGGGCCTCCGAGGCGGGCGGGAAACCCGGGAGGCCTGGTTTCCCACAGGCCCTGCCGACTTTAATGGCAGGACCTGATTTGCATGTGAGGCCACAGATTCCCGCCTGCAGCCAGCCAGATGGACAGGTTGGCTGGCTGCGGGCGGGTAGGCTGGCAGCTGTAGAGATGGAGCGAGGGTTCGGTCCAGGGCAGGGATCGCCGGGGGGCTTGGTCGGGGGGGGGTGGTGAGGGTCAGGGATCGGGGGGGGGTTGGGGATCGCGAGGGGTTGGGGATCGCGGGGTGAGGTTTTGAGGATCGGCGTGGGAGGATCAGGTATCGGCAGTGGGGGGGTTGGCCAGGGATCGGGTGGGGGGAGAGGTGCTGGAGGCTGGGGGGTCAGCGCAGGGATCGTCCAGAGCACCAGCAGGATGGAGAGAGGATCGGGGCTGGCAATCGGAGGATTGTTGCAGGCCTCAGCATCATCGGTGGGGTGGCGGGGTGGGAGGTGGTCTCATGGTTGGGATTGGAGGCCTGTGGTTGGGGGGAGGTGATCAGAGCCCTCATTGGGGAGGGGGGGTGTCTCCAATCACGGGGGTTGGGTTTGGCAGGGACCCTGGATCCAGGAGGTAGGTATAAAGCCACTTACCTCCTGGATCCAGCAGTCTCCGCCTCGGTTTAACTGCCGGATTTCACGAATTGTGTGAAACCTGTCCACATGCAGTTACATTCAAAATGGAGGTGAAAAAAGAGGCTTCCAGCCACATTATAATATTTAACTTGATGTACCGCCCCCTGGGAGCAGGTTGGTCGCCTGCCCACTGTCCCGCACCCGTTAAAACCAGACGTGGGTGGGTTGGAGGCGGGATCAGGTCGGGAATCCCATTTTTAACAATTTAACTGCCCTCACACTCCAAACCCACCCTTTGTTGGGGGGGGGGGAATTCCAGCTAGGTGCCACAGTGGGTTGGAACAATGCTTCTTTCACCGGCAGCACCCAAGCTTGAATCCAACCATGACTGATAAAAGCATCTTCTCTCCACTGACTGAAAAGTCCGATGTGAGATTCGGTCTGTGTTAATCTCGATTCTAGGGAGGTGGGAGGAAGCCATTTTGAACTAGGTTATGGACATTGGTGCAGAGTGGAGGGAGCACTGATCTTCATCTGGTCAGGTTATAGCTGACCTTGGAGTGTTTGATGCTGCCACTCTGTGTGCAGAATGAAAAAATATTCCACTGCCCAGCATTGATATCACTCACCTTAGTAGGCACAGAAACACAGCCACATGTGAATTTAAAGACTAATCTAAATTTAATCCAGGGTGAAAACTTAAAATGTAACAGCTTGTTCCCAAATTTAAAGTGCATTAACAAATGGCATAAAATATATTAAAAAACAGCAAACTTCCTCTTCAATTATCATATGTTCAGAATGTTCCCAATATAATGCAGAAGGATCATACAATGATTCAATATCAGTGCTTTGATGCCTCCTTTCCCTTCTTTCCAAATCTACTGCAGTGCTAAACAGAATAACCTAATTTCTCTATACATCTGCAAGTGCCACTCGGCTTCTCTTACACAAAGCTCAGCTAAACTTCACTTTGTCCTTACTAACTGTTTTTGCTTTGTTGGCCTGTCTCCTCTGAAATTTAACAAGGTGACTGAGCATTCATAATCACTTTAGAATGACTAATAAATCGTGAATTTCACATTAGACCCAAGATTCACTTTATCAGTCTACCAGCTTTTCTTATGACCTGCAAGTATTTGAACCATGCAGACTGGAATTCTTTTTACAGTCGATTTCCTGTAATGTTATGATGATCTGTGCCGGTAGTACTTTCAGTTATAAAATGTGAATTAGATGTGGATGGATTCTCTTTATAATAGGCTTTGCCCATGTACAACATTCACAATGATATATTTTCTTCTGTGTCAAGTTAAAGAAAAACATATTTTGCTGGCTTACAATAACAGTTTAGTAAAAAGAAAATTCAGAGGAAAATATACCTAAAAATATATGTTTTCTTATCATTTCAGAAACTTCTTCAAACTGCCAATTTGTAAATTGAAATGGCAGTCAATCATTTAAATAGACAATGTAAAGGACATTCAAAAACACCTCTCAGCCCTACAAAATCTAACACTGAGAAAGACAAGAGAATCAATTTCATGGGAACACCATCACCTCCACTTTCACTGCAAGTCACACACCATCCTGACTTGTATAATACCGCTCTTTCATTGTCGCTGTGTCAAAATCCTGGCACTCCCTACCTAACATCATCTGGGAGCACCCATCACCACAAGCCTGCAGCGGTTCACAAAGACTTACCACCACCTTCTCAGGACAAGTAAGGTTGGGCAATAAATGCTGCCTTGCCAGCATTGCTCAGGTCCATGAACAAATAATAATGTCCCAGATTTTGTGGTCAGTGGCGAAGGGACAGTGCTCACCGCTGACGTCGAAGAAATCTGCCTATAAAGATTTAGCAGGCTCTATTACGACATCAATATCATTCTGGCGCCATCTATAGGGGATCTGTGGCTTCCAGGAACAGTGAATTCATCAAGCAGCCAATCAGACTGAAGAATTCTCACAGAAAGCAAACCAGGAAGTAAAAAGCACTGATTATCATTCACTTTTTAATCATTTACAGAGAGCAAAATAAAAATTGGGACATATACATGGAATTAAGGTAGAAGCTGAAATATCATAAACAAATTTTAAAACGTAAAAAAAAATGTTTTTTTTATTATTTTAAAAATCTATGGAATTTTTATCATGAAATGGAGGGAATGACACTCTAGACTTATAAAATTAGTTTTTCATGGCCAGAGAGGTTGTTCAGCAGTAATTATGACTTAGTACACCATTAAAAACTCAATTACACCTCATTCAACGAGGTTTAACTTTTTCAATGGTTTTTACAGGGAGAATAGCGCTTAAAAAGTTAAAATTGATGTCAAATCACTGATTCTGTGTTGATTGCATCTGCAAAGACTGCAACAGTGCATCCTGTGGAGAAGCAGGGTATCACTGACAACAACTTCCGGATTTCCGCATTTAACTGCGCATGTGCGGATGCCAGAAGTTGCTGTCAGTATTACACAGTAATGATGGCGAATGCTGACAGTTTTGCAGTCATTACAAATGCAAATTTCAGGCCAATAAAAAAAAATCCTAACAGACTGAAAGGTTTTATACTAATAAAGCAAAGTAGTCTGAGGTCACATTTCCAGTGGACGGCCTCGCCTGCTGGGAGCTCGAATCAGATATTCAGGTGTGCACTATCCACGATTCTCTAAACATTACTTAAATGATCAGAAGGTGTGTGTGGTGCAGGCCTGAATTTCTGATATGTGCTCCCAGAGGGCCAGGCCACAAGTCAGAAAATTACCTTCATACAGCCCAAAGGACATCTGCAAATAGGTGGAGGTACACAATTTCACACTGTCAGAAATGTATTGTGGTGTGCATCTAGTGGTATTGTGCAAGCTGTAAATTGCAATTTAGTAGAGTTAGCTCTTTTTGTGCTCCTCTGCTCCTTTTGATTTCAGATTGCTCCTCTGCTTCAAGTGCAGTCGTGCTTCCTCTTCCAGCCGAGAAGGCAGGGTTAGCTAAGTTATCACAATGCACAGCTTCCACAATATACTTCTACAAGACTTTTGTATTCCTATATGAAATAGGTGTTTCTAAAAGAATACTCTATTGGGAAAATTTTGCTTTTGACCCATGGGGGCAGATTTCCATCTTCACCACCGGGTGGGAACGAGGTGGTAGTGTGATGAAAATCACGGTGCAGCGATTACTGCCCATTTCCTCTGCCGCTCCAGCCACCGCTATTGTAATGGGAGCCTTGATATAGGCAGGTCAGGTGTTGGCCAGAAACAGTCAGGCACCTCATTGGCCTCATGAAAATTAGGGTCCTATGATGTCAATAGGACCGTGATGCAATTTTGAAGTTCCAGTGGCCAAAGCGTGCATGGCATCTGCTCCGTCCATTGATACTTGGCATTGACTGGTCTAACCAAAGACCGCTGGAGGCTGCTCCGAAAACCACACCGGTAAGGCATTAAGGCTTGTCCTGGCCCTATCACCCACCCTGATGCCTGGCCCTCTGTGGCCCTCCCTCAGGATTGCCTCCTTCCCCTCCGTCCCTTTACTTACTGTGACCGATTTGGCTCATGGAGGAGCCATCGAATTTCCCAACCCTCCAATCAGCAAGCTGCCTATCAGCATTTATTCAGTGCTAGCAACTTCCCAATTATATTTAAATGAGGCCCAATCAGCAAAAATCGATCGAATGGGTGGAGTGGACGACCTGCTCAATTTGCACCTAAAACAATATCCATCATATGGTGTCTGTAGTCCTTCCAGTTCCTTCATCTGCTGCTAATCACTTTAAAGCTCTATCAATCTATTGTAAGACAGCTTCAGTGAATTTGTAGCTTACAAGCCTTAACCAATTTCATATATAAGTCAGAGTGAATAGGTTTCTGTTTTCTACACGATGTTCCATCAGTGAAACTGCCACTTTATGGTACTCTCTTAGTTAAAAAGGAGTAGAAGTGTGCCATTTTGAGACAAATAAGTTTCATAGTGGGGGAATCCATCTATTTGTGATCAGATACAGGAAAAACAATAGGGCTCAACATTCACTGGTTTAAAAGAATATGAAATTATGAAACATTATGGCATTGCCATGCGACCAAACTATTAGAATTATAAAAACAATTATGTTAAAATACAATTTCCTATTGCATTACATTTAGAGTAGTGAACTGCTTCCCATAATTTGTGTGTCATCTCACTTCTTTTTATTTCCGAGTACAAAGTTAATGTAAGGTTGGGATTTCTGGCAGCTGCAGGGGTTCTTGCTTTGTTCGTGTATTTAATTTTTGTGGTTATCATTCAAATCCTTTTGTATTGTTAGCAGGGCTAAAAGGGGTAAATTATGAGGATAGGTTGCATAAACTTGGTATGTATTCCCTCGAGTTTAGAGTCTGTTCATGTGTTTAATTTTTGTGGATATCATTCAAACCCTTTTGTATTGTTAGCTGGGCTAAAAGGGTTAAATCATGAGGATAGGTTGCATATGTACTCCCTTGAGTTTAGAAGGCTGAGGGGGTGATCGAATCAAGATGTTTAAAATAATAAAGGGATCGATAGGGTAGATAAAGAGAAAGCATTTCCACTGGTGGAGGAATCTTGAACAAGAGGGCAACATCATACCATTAGAGCTACGTCATTCAGGAGTGAAATCAAGAAGTGCTTTTTCACACAAAGGGTCATGGAAATATGGAACTCGCTCCCCCAAAAAGCTGTGGATGCTGAGACAATTGAAATTTTCAGGACTGAGATTGATAGGTTTTTGTTAAGGAAGAGTATCAAGGGGTATGGAGCAAAGACTCCAACAATGTTCCCTGGAGCGCTGCACGGCTGCATGGCCGGGGATCCTGCGCAGCCGGATTTTCAATGCAAAAACTGCACCTGCGCGGTATTTTGAACGGCCTGCGCAGCCCCTTAAAGGGGCCACGCAGTGCCAAAAAATATTACACAGAACATTGGACTCCAACCTTCTTTTCATGACAAGACCCCCGAGATTGCCTAAATGTTCTTCCGTAAAGGGTTGGCAATTTTTTAGCCTCTGCTCAGAAACTTGCTTCTGCACTTCCATTACTTCTTCCTATGGCTTCCTCGTGTGTTGTACATCACCCAATGTCAACGCCTCATCTAACTGTGTAGATCACCGAGTGACTCTATGTGGGCTGGTGGAGTGCAGTGAGAGGGTCAAAGATGATGTGGCCGAATTTCTGCTGGCATTCTCAGATTTTGGAGCTCCCGGGATAGGATCTATTTCTCTCGCTGCAGCTTGTTTCAAGCTATTGTGGAGTGAAAAAGATTGAGAAATGCAATGAGTTCCCTGCAATTCTCTTTTACTGTTCTACTAATCCAAGGGTATGAGTGCCAGAAACGAAAATCTTTGATCTTTGAACATTAGCACTTGTTCTGCACAAACCAACTGTGGCTGCAGGACCTCCCACGTCTCCTTCCCCTATTGCCTCGGCTGAATGCGATCCCACTGCCTCTCCCTCCCACTGGGTTAATACACACATGGCTGCTGTTCCACCTCCTGCAGCATGTAATTCACAGGAATTATGTGACCACCTCCCCCCCCCCTTTGCAGAAGAAAACATTACTTACTTCTTACAGGCACAGACTGGTTTATTTGACAGCTACTCGAGTTCCCATAGAGAAAATTATTCTTGCATCGTAGGATTCAACAGCCATATCATTTAAATGTTCCACGTGAAGGAGTCTGGACAGATCATTTAGTTCACGGGGCTACACCCTGTTTGTTAGTGCACTTTTCAGGTAAATATCGGCCTCTAGTCTGCAAAGTTTACAATCACCACAGGACATGTGAATTCCAATTGGTGTCTCACATTTACTGGCAGTTACAGTGCAAGTTACCGACGGGGTCAGTGCCGGGATTCTGGCCCGCAGATATTTTGAGGACTCTTTATTTAATGCAGCAAAATATAATGGAAATAAAATATTCTTGAAACACTGCAATGTAAAACAAAATGGCATCTATGCTTTTCCTGAATCAGAACTGGTACGAAGCATTAAGAGCAACATGCTGATTATAAAAGGACAGAACGCTTAACTGGTGCAGAGGCAAGGCCAAGTGATCAATGCTATTTATGATCCTTGAAGTCGGTGAGTGCTCCAGAGTGTTAAATATTCATTATTGTATGTTTTATAGTTGTTCAAAGAGCATGAAGAAGATGACTTGAAGCCTCAAAGTCTAAGATTAGTTAAATTACTGAGCATAAAGCATTAAAATTTATGCAGGATGTGCAAATGAAACAATAATAATGACACAATCCTGATCAAAGTACCACTCGTGGTAGTCTAAATATTATTTAATCCCAGATCAGTGGTGATGGATTATCACCACTGCAGTCCCTTAGGCACTAATTATTGAACAGATTTGTGAGCAGGTGAGCCCCCTCCCCACAACACACAGACAAAATCCTATGGAATGCTAGGACCACAGACAAGTTCAGCTGGCAGGGATTCTTTGCATCAATGATATTCTATTCCACCAAACCCTTGAACAAGTGGATGAAATTCAACAGCACTAAGCAAGCACTGAGAGAAAATAACACTCATGCAATACACCATCACACTACATATCCACGTAGAAGGCACCACAATCCTTCACATCATCCTGCGACACCAAGTACTTCCTCCAAGCCAAAGGACTCCTATCCGAGTACCCACCCTGTATTTTAATCACCACAGCTACAGCAAAACCAAGAGGCCTGACAAATTATGAGGAAGGGGGAAATCTTATGCTGCCATAATATTCATGATTTTGTGCTCTTGAAGTCATATAATCTCTTCTGAACTTGCCTCAAAGTCATTTACACAGCTTGACTTTTTGCATGGCATAACCATGCTGGATGTCTCCTTTGCACACCCTTCCTCCACCAAAAACCAAAAGCATCCACAGCCTGATTAGTGGAACAGGTTTTCTTCACTTGCCCTTGAGACATTTGGTACAAATGTTGAGGACTCCACAGATGCTTTAATTATTTTTTCAACTTTATACTGGTTCAGTGGCTCCTTAGCTACTTGAGAAATGTTAAAGAAACATTACAGGTGGGTCATGATTGTTTGCTTGGCTGCTTTTTGTCATTCCGCTAATGAAAATGCATTTTTGGGAATCACACCTTTTTAAACCATGCATCCCTGCAATTTCTTAGTGGATTGCAAGTTTCAATTGAAATTGGCCATTTTTTATGATTGACTTGAACAGAGGAAAATATAATCCCGCTCGAACAAGCCCACGATATTATTATTGCAAATAATACAGACCTGCATACAGTGCACGGGGACCGAGTGCCCAACCTCATTTTACATTTTTTGCAAATACCCGCAAACTTATTGTGCAGATGTAAACATCTGTGGTAAAATAAATGCAGGATGGCTGCCGTCATGGTTCAGAATAATAGTCCGGATGCAAGATATCCATAACTGAACACGTGGAGCTCAGCAAGTCAGCTATTGCACAATAGAAATCTCTGTGCTGTTTTCCATGACTTTGAAGGAACTGAAGAAAGCAAACATTCAACCCGTTGCATTCCATGGGTAGTGTTCTCATGGTTTCAAAAGGACTGCACCTGCAACATTGCATAGAATATTTTAGCACCTCTGTCTATGACCTTCAATTTCTTTTAAATCAGACACTGTCTAGCTCCTAGTTAATGAACTTTCTACTTTGAATGAAATTCTATTTCACAGATTTATTACCATGAATGGAGTGGGGTAGGTGGGAAATAAAAACATAAAACATTATGAAATATCCACACCAATTGCTGAGTTAAAATCATGCTTTGTGATATTAGTAACTAATGGGTCAGTGGGTTTGTATGAAATTCCTCTGTTCACTTAAAATAAATGGGTTGAAATAGCGAACAAAGAAATTTCATACAAGTGTGTTATTTTGTTTACTTCTAACAACGCACAGCATGATTTCACCCCAAATGTTTTCTCATCAGGCTCAGTACTGGAATCATTCATGATTCCTCATCCATGACAATTTAAAATCTTCATCTGAACTCACTTTTCCCCCCCGTCCATCTCTGCCAACTTCTTTGCCCTCCTTGCCACTCTCATGTCATCTTTCACGTTGACTCCTCACTCATCCCTCGAACTTGTGCACATGGTCTCAACAAAACCTATTACTAGCAGGTTTCCTTTATCGTACCCTTTCCCCTGCCTCCATTATTAACTTTTGTCACCAGAAAGAACTACATGCCACATGTATGTCAAAAATACCACACTCTACCTCTCTATAGATCACAAAACATTTGTTAGGTTCTCCAACTGCCTCTCTGACATTAAGACCCGGAGAGCCAAAATTTCTCCAGCTTAATATTGGCAAAATCAAAACCATTCTCTTCAACTGCCACAAGTACCCATGTGCTTTTGGGCTTGACTCCATCAATTTCTCCCAAGTGTCAACTCAGGATAAGCGTAGAGGTCCAGAACCTTGGTGTGCAGCCAACCTGTGGACCCTTAATTTCAGTATAACATGATTTGAGTGCATTAGCTCAATTACCAGTGCTAGTCTCCAATGTAAGACAATCCTTTCCCCCACCCCCACCCTCACCCAACTGCACTGTATTACAAATAAAGAAAAAACACCATGTGAGAGCTGTGATTTGAGAAGCTTACTTTTACACACTGAGGGTGATGGGTTGGAACCTGCCATTATCTATTCATGCTATTCAAGACTGTGATGCATTTCGTGTTCATAACATTGCTCCTTTGTAATTGAAAACCATAAAAAAATTGGAATATATATATGTAACTTAATAGTGTTGTTTATCGACAATCGGAACAAAGTGTGAAGTCTAACACCAAAAATAAACCTAATTTTGAACACAAAAGTTTTAAAATGATGACAAACACAGGTTTGCATTATGTTGAATCTTCTGCTTTCCTAATAATTGAATTCACAGAGAGCTGTTAATCTTCATTTTATCCCTGTTCTTTTCTCGAACTCACCTCCTGTATTATGAATTGCCAGTGTGATGTGTCTACAGACATAAACCTGAGCTCGCATACTCTGTTCCACATTTACATTTCACTGTGTTATATAAAGGTTAGCTATGGCTCCTGAGTCAGCAGGTTGTGGGCCCAAGCCATACTCCAGATCTTGAGCACATCACCTTGGCTGGCACTCCACTGGCTAGAGGTGCAGTTCTTCAATGAGAAATTAAACAGAGGCTCTATGGCAACTAATGAAAGAAGAACAAGGAGTTCTTCCAGTGGGCTGGTCAACATTCCTCTCTCACCAATACCAACAAAAACAGATCAGCTGATCTTTCATTTCATTGCTGTTTGTGAAATATTGCTTTGTGTGAAATGGCTACCTTATTTGCCTTCACAATAGCAGCACATGAAACTACATTCTTCAAAAGTGCAGAAAACCCAAAGCATTCAGGGTAACAATATTGCTTAAAACAGAATTGCTGGTAACACAAAGCAGGTCAGTCTGTATCTGTGCAATTTAATTTGGGTGAAACCAGTCAGGTTAACATTTCTGATGAAACCCAAACTCCATATCATATCCACCAGCGAGGAACTAGCACCTGTGCAACACTACCTGTGTTTGCCTGCAACTTAAACCTCTGTACTGAAACTTCTATCAATGCTTTTGTTAGCTCAAGGCTCGACTTCTCAAACTTCCTCTTTGGTAATTCATACTATACAAATGACTGCTATACAAATGGAATCTATTGTTGGCTTTCTCTTTCAGCCACAAGTGGGCCTGTTGTGCATTTTCCAGAAGTTTCTGTTTTATTTCAGATTTCCAACATCTGCAGCTTTCCTTTTTATTACAACAATATTTTACTGGCGTCCTATTCTAAGCACTGCCAATCAATGTTTTCCTAAACCTGTGAGTTTTACTTTGCTGCAATGTTGTGTATATTTTATAGTGAAAGGAAAATTCATCTGAAAACTCTTTTTTGTTTCCTTTTGTGCAAGAGTTTTTCAAAACTTTTTGCAATCCACTGCTTTATGAATATATTTTGTTGGTTTTCCAGGAGTGATAGCTCTCTCGTCTAGTATCAATAATGTAGGAATGTTATCTGATGTTTAAAGTGTTTCATTCATATTGTTTAATCTGAAATATATATTTTAAAAACAAAAATAGGAGGATTATATTCCATTTCTCTCTTGAGTGTCAAATGAAAAGGATAATTTCTTCAGAATTCTCTTCCTGACATTTTATTTATCATGTTTTGGATTAATAAAATGGAAAATATAATCAAACATGAAGGATTGTTGGACAGAGTAGTTACTATATTACAGAATATATTCTTCACCTTTGCAGTTTCCTTAATCAGAAAATTATTGCCACTTTATGCAGAATGGCAATAAGTAGTTTGGTCTTCAAGATGAATGATACTGATGGATTTATAATAGCTATCTGACAATATCTTTGAACGATTGGCTTTATATTGGAGACAGACAGGAGAGAAATAATAACAATATGCAACAAATAACATCTTAGAATGAAGACAAGTAATCTGTGGTCTCTTCAGCTGAAGTTTCCTCGATCAAGAACAGCCAATAGAATGATCGGCATGAATCAAAAGATACATGAACCAAGTCAGATGTTGTGCTATTTCTGAGACTTTCAATGTCCCCTTACTTTTAATAATCAGTGGTAATTTTAATTTCCCATTCTGACGTACCAAATACAAGAATTTTCACACTGGAAGCTGTTGGAATCAGAGATTTATATTTAAGTATTCTACATCAGACATACAATTTTAAATTTTATGAGTGATGGCTTTGTTATAAATAATATGCCAGGCAGAATAGAATGTTGGGTGCCATTAGTACAGTACCAACTGAGCTCAGCACAACCGAGCAGGACCAGTAAAGTGCCAACTATGTTCAGTACTGGGTAGGACCAGTATAGTGCCAATCATTTGCAAACTACGTTCAGAACAATGCATGATGGACAGGATCAGCACATGGTGTGAGAGATTTTGCTTACACTTTCCTTTATGCTTAACTGGAATATATATAAATAAATGAATTACAATTCCCAGAAACCTTCAAGTAGATCACAAAGAATGATATGAAACATTTTAGCATCATTTCATTTTAGTATAATTTCATGGTTGAAATGTAATCCCCTTAAAATACTAAATTCTATCATGATAATTGACCTAGGTGATACATATGCTGTTTGTTGGCTTGGTTTTTACATTGCTTTTAGTGCAAACGCCTCAGTCTGGACTAGACTGAGTTTCTGAAGTATAAACAAAGTCACTGATCTGACAGTATTTATGCATTCTGCCAGTTTGTGCATCGCACACCAAAATCAAATATTCAACAGATCAAACACTAAGGGCTCGATTTTGCCAGGCACGAGGAGGTGGGAATGGAGGTGTGTGGGGTGTTAAAATTGCAAAAAATGGTGGGCGGGCCCAACCCTGCCTCCATCCCGACTCCAAGCAATTTTCCCAAATGTGCGGTTTCCGATCCCGTCTCCGTCCCGCCTCCAAGAGGCGAGATAGGCCCTTAAGGCCCTTAACAACCACTGAATTGCCTCTATAATCCCATTTTGAGAGGCCTTTCTGATTTTAACACTTTTCCCACATGATGCACGCCTCCTCTGAAACACGATGGTGAAACCTGGCAGTAGCACAATTGGCTTGCTAACTATCAGCTGCAGCTCCACCATTAAAAAGGAAATTTGATCAGTCATCATTTGCAGGTGGCAGAACTTTGTTGTCTCAGGTCTGGGGGAACTTTTAGCAGGCATAACCATTGCTGTGGAAGTTTGGAGCCTGACAACCATCTCCAGTGTGACCTCCTGGGAAACCCCGCTCCCCACCTTGACTGAGCGCTTCCTCAACTGAGGCATATACCAGAAGCATGAGAACCATTTATTTCCTTTCCTCCTGGACATCAGCTGAGGATGAAGACCAGCCGCGGCAGCAGCAGAACCCTGAACAACAGCAGCACCAACTGCAGGAGCAACAGCAGCAGCTCCAAGCTGCTGCTCACCCACCTAAAGCTGCACAGGCCAGAGGGCACCAGCGCCTGGAAGCCTGTTGATGCAGGAGATACCCCCCAAACAGGGTCTACAGACAGAGGACCAGCTACCTCAACATGACTGAGCAGCAGTGCCAAAGGCAGCTCCAACTTTCGCGAGAGGTAGTGGGTGACATCTGCGCAATGGTGCAGCAAGATCTGGAGCCCAGAGGAGCAGGTGGACACCCCTTACCAGTGGCCGTCAAAGTCACCACTGCACTCAACTTTTTTGCCTCAGGCTCATTCCAGGGATCAGCAGCAGACATCAGCGGCATCTTCCAGGTGGCTGCACACACTTGCATCACACAGGTAACCGATGCCCTCTTTGCCATCGTGCACAATCACATCCATTTCTCCAAGGATCAAGCAAGTGTCACGGCGCGTGCGGTGGATTTGCTAATCTGGCAGGCTTTCCAAGGGTGCAGGGCATCGTTGACTGCACACATGTGGCCCTTAAGGCACCCCATCACAATCCAGGTATTTTTGTCAACCGCAAGGGCTTCCACTCCCTCAACGTGCAGCTGGTGTGTGACTGCAAGAAGGACATTTTGCATGTTTGTGCCAAGTACCCTGGCAGTTGCCATGACTCCTTCATACTGTGCCAGTCTAGTGTACCTCCGCTCTTCAGTCCGCCAGACCAACTTTTTGGATGGCTACTTGGAGACAAGGACAAGGCAGCACGGTGGCATAGTGGTTAGCACTCTTGCCTCACAGCGCCAGGGACCCGGGTTCGAATCTGGCCTCGGGCGACTGTCTGTGTGGAGTTTGCACATTCTCCCCGTGTTTGCGTGGGTTTCCTCCGGGTGCTCCGGTTTCCTCCCACAGTCCAAAGATGTGCGAGTTAGGTTGATTGGCTATGATAAATTGACCCTTAGTGTTAGGGGGATTAAATACGTGGGGTTACGGGGATAGGGTGGGATATGTGTTGGTGTAGGGGTTACGGGGATCGGGTGGGATATGTGTCGGTGCAGGCTCGATGGGCTGAAATGGCCTCTATCTGCACTGTGGGGTTTCTGTGCTTCTGTGCTTCTGTACTATCCCCTGAAGACGTGGCTAATGAAGCCATTGAGGAGCCCATCCAACAAAGCTGAGGAGAGCTACAACTACAGCCACATTTCCACCAGATCCATAATCAAGCAAACCATCGGCTTGCTGAAGATGTGCTTCAGATGCCTGGATAGATCAGGTGGAGCCCTGCAGTACTCAGCAGCCAGGGTCTCCAGAATCATTGTGGTTTGCTGTGCTTCACAACATGGCACAGCGTCGTGGCTTGCAGATTCCTGAGGATGAAGTGGCTCCTCACATATCCTCCTCAGATGTGGAGGAGGAGGAGGAGGAGGAGGAGGAGAGTGAAAACAAACATCTTTCAGAGGCCCATCAACCAGCAGCAGCAGAACGCAAGAACATTGTTGCCCAGGATGCAAGGAATGCACTCATCTTGGCCAGTTTTGCTCAGCCTAGCCAATTGCAACTTCTTACCAGAGCATCGACAATGGCCAAGAACCAGTGGATTCCTAACACTCTGACCACCATACTGACAATTGCAAGTAATCCTAAGCCCTCAATGTGGAAGTCCCATTAGCGAAATGACACACTCCATAACTGCAACTGTTGCCATCAGAATTTTTATTTACAATAACCAACTGATGGCTTTTCAACATTAAACATCACATTTCACCCAAGTGACTACCCATGTGACTATTTGTGCAGTGTCTTTCTCTTACGCGTGCTCCTACGTGGTGGTTCCCCCTTGGCATCAACAGATGTGGAGGCCCCTTGCTCACTTTCTTGCTGCTCGTGTCTCGACACCTTTGGCGGGCGTCCTCTGGGGTTGCGAACCTGTGAGGGCTCGTCAACAGTCTGCTGATCCTGCAGCTGTGCAGGGGTTGAGATGCCGATCTCAGTTGGGTGTGGACTCTGGTGGGGCTCTGACCGAGGACGTGGCAGTGGCATGGACGTGTGAGCGCTTGGCGAGCAACCCCCACTTCCTTTTTCTCTGCCACCATCATCCCTCTCATGGGTCAGGTCCACCTCAGCGCTTGCAAGTGGCTTGAGAGCACCTTGCTGCACATCAAGGGGGCCATGGGGACCCGTATATGCACTGGTTGTCCTACTCAGAAGGACTTCCATGAAGGTCTGGTTTCTCTGTTCAATAGATGACCATCGCTCCTCCAGAAATGTCTTTCTATTCTGAACACTCACCATGTTTTCTGCACTCTGGCGACTTATCACCTCCATGGAGGTTGCCATCCTTCCCATGGTGATGCGTTCATGCGCCAATGACTCCACAAAGGCTCGGCTCATGTTCGCAATGGACTCCTCCATTCGCTCCACACTCGCAGTGACCCTGGAGACAAAATCTGCCAGAGACTCCTGCACCTGTTCCAGGAGTTCCAGCACCACTGATCTTGTGGATAGCCCCAGAGGCAGAGGGTCGACATGCAGCTGAGCCGAGCTGGGAGAGTCCTGCGCCCTCCAACTAGGGGAGCGCAGAGTGTCGGCATCATCACCGTGAGTCCTTCTATCAGTTGGGTCCGTAGAACCGGCTGGACAGGGAGCCAGGTCCCGGAGCGAAACGGTGGACTCCCGGCCATCAGGGTACCGCACGTGTGCGTATGTGGGATTGACGTCCGTGAGTTCTATCTCGTCGATGAAAGGATCGTTTTTAGATGATTGGACGAATCTTCAGAGCAGCACGGGGCCGGGAGCTGCCAACCATGATGGTAGGGACGTCCCATGGGTGGAGCGACGCTGGAAGCTGAAGAATCGCTCGTGAGGTGTGACATTGGTGGACGTACAAAGGAGAGACCTGATGGAATGCAACAAGTCAGGGAGCATAGTTTCCCACTGCTGGTCTGGTAGGTTGTGTGACCTCAGCGCAAGATGAACAGCGTTCCAAATTATAGCATTGTATCTCTTAACCTGTCCGTTACCGATGGGATGATACGGTGTCGTTTTACTTGTGGTGATTCCCCGTTGGGAGAGAGAACTTTTGAGTTCGCTTGAGATGAAGGAGGGACCCCGATCAGAGTGGATGAAATTGATCACTGTGGAAGTAAGCATTTTGGGACAGGGGAAAGCAAAGGGAAAGTGTGAATATTCGTCCACCATAGTAAGTAAGTAGGTGTTTCGCGTTGGGGAAGGCAATGGCCGTTTAAAGTCAATGCTGAGTCGCTGCATAGGTACATAGTGTGTATGAGCGAGCCATCCGATGGACGGAAGAATTGCGGTTTTAATTCTGCAAAAATTCTACAGGAGGAGCATGTTCTTTTCACATCTTCCGTAGAAAATGGGAGATTTTTAGATCGCACAAAGTGCAACATACGGGTAACACCAGGATGGCATAAGTCAGTATGAAGATCCGCAAGAGTCAAAGTTGACATAGAAGAGCAGAATGCCCGCGTGAGCGTATCCGGGGCCACATTCTCTTTGCCGGGTTGATAATGTATGGTGTATCCAAAGGCGGCCAATTCCATCCTCCAGAGTTGTATTTTGTTATTCTTGATCTTAGTGCGTTTCCGGTTATCCAGCATAAAGGCCATGGAGTGCTGATCGGTTATAAGTGTGAAATGGCAATGAGCGAGAAAATGACTCCATTTACGTACAGCTTCGATGATGGCCGTAGCCTCCTTCTCGACAGGAGGATAATGGAGCTTGCTACCCTGCAAAGTTCTGGACAGAAATGCAACGGGTCGACCACCTTGATTCAAGGTAGCAGAGATTGCCACATCCGATGCATCGCACTCGACCACAAAAGGAAGATTTTCATCAATAGAACGAAGCATGGCTTTTTCCAGTTGTCGCTTGAGGAGGTTGAAAGCTGAAATAGCCGTTGCCTCCAATGGAAATGATTTTGCATGAAGCAGGGGCTGGATCTTGTCGGAGAAGTGGGGTATCCATTTAGCATAATAGGCAAACATGAAGAGTGCCCGATGAAGAGAGCCGAGATTCGTAGGGGGAGGGTGCTCCTGAAGCGGACGAAGTCGCTCCGGATCCGGTTTGACGACACTGTTGCCCACCCAGTAGCCGAGGATGTTGACTGATGGTACTGATTTCAAAGATTTGGACTCATTTAAGGTTAAGTTGCGACGACGGAGAATGTCAAAAAATTTCTGGAGATTGGCATCATGCTCCTTCTGGTCATGACCAGCAATGGTGATATTATCTAGATATGGAAAAGTGCCCGTTATATTCTCCTGTTTGACTAGGCTATCCATTGCCCGTTGAAAGACGGCCACCCCATTGGTGACCCCAAATGGAAGGCGACAAAACTGGTAAAGCCGATCATTGGCCTCAAAGGCCGTATACTTTTTGTCAGAGTCCTTTAACGGTACTTGATGATATACGCTCTTTAAATCAAAAGTTGAAAATAACTTGTAGTTGGCAAGGTTATTGGCCATGTTATTGATGCGTGGTAGTGGGTAGGCATCCAGGTCGGTATACTGGTTAATAGTTTGCGAGTAATTGATGCAAAGACGTTGTGTTGCTTCAGAGGATTTTTAACAATGACGACTTGAGCCCGCCAGGAAGTTGAACATGGCTCAATGATACCGTCAGCTAGAAGGCGAGTGATTTCTGCCTCGATAAAGGATCGATCATCATCGTGATTTAGTGACTATGGGCTTACATCAGGGGGAAAGATTGACAAACAAGGAGAGCTAGTCGAGCGAAGCCACCGAAAGCGCACAAAACGGTACTTTGGAAATAGTAAGCTCCGGCTTTGTCCCTCCAAGCTCGAAAGTGAGTCTTTTGTGTTGTTTCTGGAAATCCTGTCCCAGGAGCACAGCGCTGCATAGGTTTTTGAGCACCCCGAGCCGGGTGGAGAAATAAGTGCGGCCATTGAGAATAAGGTCGACAAGACAAAAGCCGGAAGAATTGCTGGTCAGTGTCGTCAGAGCCATTGCAATTTCTTTGTCCGAGGGGTAAATACGCAGTTTTAACTGACTGACAGCCCACTCACTAATGAAGCTGTCAGAGCTGCAATTCAATTTCAATTTCAATTTCAATTTTATTTGTCACATAACCAAATACAGCAAGTGAAATCCAGTCAGTGAAATGCTTTTATGTTACCGAGCCGAGCGCACCAAGCAGCAAAGGACACTTAGCTGCCTGGTACGCACGGAGCCCGCAAGGACGGCAGCCATCTTCATCGGCGCCATCACAATAGGGTCCGCACTCGCCTCGCTCAAAATGTGTCCATTTACTGAAACCTTCGTGGCTGCATGGGACAGACTTTGGGGAAAAACAGCTATGATGGGAGGAGGGGCAGTTTTACCCTTGACAGCTGTAACCTTAGTAGTGGTTCTTGGGGGAGGAGCAGTTTCATAGATAGCAGCTGTAACCTTGGTAGTGGCTCTTGGGGAAGGAGCAGTTTTATAGATAGTAGCTGCAAAACTAACAGGAGCTCTCGACCGGTATACCTTAGAAAGGTGGCCTTTCTTACTAATGGTGGCTCTTGACTGGCATACCTTAGAAAAGTGACCTTTCTTGCTGCAATGATTGCAGGTTGCGTTACGAGCAGGACAAAATTTCCTATAATGGAACGCACCTCCACAGAAGAAACACTTCTTTCCAGATTGCCAAGGTGCCGCTAGGGCGGGGTCGTCATCCATGAAGGTTTCTAGGGTAGGGTTGTCATCAGCCAGGTTGGAGTCGTCATCCGTGAGGGCTTCCGCCCGAGGCCTATTGAAGGAGTCACTAAAAGTGATAGCAGTAGCCCGTGCATGTGGTGAAAGATATGTATCTGCATTCCTCTTTGCTAAGTCCAGAGAACATGCCTGGTCATAGGCAGCCTGTAACTTGAGGGTTTTATTCTCCAACAGACGCTGATGTATGAAGGGAGACGCAATCCCATTAATAAAGGAATCACAAATTAACTCCTCCTGGTACTGCTCAGCTGTAACAGCTTTAAGATTACAATCCTTGCTGAGCC
Source organism: Somniosus microcephalus (assembly GCF_052327205.1). Classification (NCBI taxonomy): domain Eukaryota; kingdom Metazoa; phylum Chordata; class Chondrichthyes; order Squaliformes; family Somniosidae; genus Somniosus; species Somniosus microcephalus. The sequence goes on along the minus strand of NC_140987.1, from coordinate 282,126,540 downwards.
TGCAAAGTTTCTGAAGGAATTCGTCAAGTCATTTCCCGGGTTGTTGTCGAGTTGTGGCCAGTAGATGCCGAGCAAAAATTTCGTTTGGGGGCTTGACATATAGCTGCTGTAGTATTTGGATAGCGGCATCATAGTCTACACAGTCTTTGATATAATCAAACACATGAGGGGATACATAATTAGCAAGCATTTGTAATTTATTAGGAACATTCTCACCACACTCCTCAAGGAAGTTGCTAAAGGTACGATACCAGTGTTTCCATACCTTAGCAGCTGTAATTGAATTTGGGTCCAGGTCAAGACGGGCAGGTCTGAGTAGTTTCTCCATGATGGATCGATTACTTGTCTGAGTTCCCTTCTACAGTTCGAGTCGTAGCTAGCTGTTTCCCGAAATCACCCAAAGCGTGGATTCGATATCAAGTTGATTAAATTGATGTAATAAAACTCACTACGCACTTGGTTTGAGTATAAAACAAGGCTTTAATCAACTTGTTTCAGAACATGGAGGTCTAGTTGTACTTCACTAGTTCCTGTCTTACAAAATGTCCCTGGGCAAGCTGGGCCCACGCCCGAGTATTTATACTCCTTGGACGGCGCCACCAGCTGGCCGTCCAGTGTTATTTCATGAGTAGTTTCTTTATAATGATGAGATTTATAACACAGTGCATAGGTGTGATGGTGCAATGTTTGCAAGCATGGGCAGCCAAGGCTGTTGGTGTCGATAAAAATGCGTACCAGTGATAATTCTCATAGTAGAATACAGTTGAACATCAACGGATTTGACATGCAGACTTGATAGTCATGCCGGAGAGCAGTACTCCGCTGTAGAGTATACCAGGGTGAGTGCTGCCACATGGAGGGTTTGCGCGTCTGCTCCCCGTGTGAATCCGGTGAGTTTCTGGATCAAGTTGACCCTACTGTTTAGTTTCTTCCCAAGGTTCTGGAGATGCTTTCTATATGACAGGGTACGACTGAGCGTGACTCCTAAATAGGAGGTTTTTTTGGCATGGTTTACCTCTGCGCCGCAAAAGGAGACTTTCAAAGCTTGGTTTGCTTGATGGGTGTTGTGGTGGAATATGGTTCCTGTACTGGGTAATGGCTAATAGAGGGAAGTTTTACAGTAGCAAGTGAGAAAACTGTGAAATTAAGTGATTTGTATACTGCCAGCACACACTGTACCACCTACTGAGAAGAAAATCAAGGTTTGAATGCGATAGAAAAACAGGGTGATTTGTAAGCCAGTTGAAAAAGGGTTTACCAATAATTCTGCACTCTTGTAGAAACAGCAGGTGGATTTGCTGGGGTGGGGCAGGGGGAGAGAACTATAAGACTTATTTCTTCTACTTTTTTCTCTGCAACTGTCTTGTACAATAAAGTCAGTACCACATTTAAACATATCATGACTAAGAATATGTTTGCCTAAGAATGCGGTTAACTTTTTAAAAATATTCGTTCATGGGATGTGGGCGTCGCTGGCAAAGCCAGCATTTATTGCCCATCCCTAGTTGCCCTTGAGAAGGTGGTGGTGAGCCACCTTCTTGGACTGCTGCCGTCAGTGTGGTGAAGGTACTCCCACAGTGCTGTTAGGGAGGGAGTTCCAGGCTTATGACCCAGCGACGATGAAGGAACGGCGATATATTTCCAAGTCAGGATGGTGTGGAACTTGAAGGGGAACTTGGAGGTGGTGGTGTTCCCATGCACCTGCTGCCCTTGTCCTTCTAGGTGGTAGAGGTTGCAGGTTTGGGAAGTGCTGCCAAAGAAGCCTTGGTGGGTTGCTGCACTGCATCTTGTAGGTGGTACACACTGCAGCCACAGTACGCTGGTGATGGAGGAGTGAATATTTAAGGTGCTGGATGGGGTTCCAATCAAGTGCGCTGCTTTGTCTTGGATGGTGTCGAGCTTGTTGAGTGTTGTTGGAGCTGCACTCATCCAAGCAAGTGGAGAGTATTCCATCACACTCCTGACTTGTGCCTTGTAGATGGTGGAAAGGCTTTGGGGAGTCAGGAGGTGAGACACTCTCCATAGAATATCCAGCTTCTGACCTGCTCTTGCAGCCACAGTATTTATGTGGCTGGTCCACGGTTCTGCACCCTCTTAACGCACTGCTACAAACGGGAGTAATTTGGAAATGGAGCGAAGACTGTAAACGTGCCTTCCATAAATGCAAAGGCTTGATCACGTCCAAGGAAGTGTTGGCTCGTTACAACCCATCACTGCCAATCAGGCTGGCGTGCGATGCATCCCCTTACGGCGTGGGAGCGGTATTATCGCATAAATTCCCTGATGGCTCAGAGCGGCCGATAGCTTTTGCATCACGCTTATTGAACTCAGCTGAGCGTAACTATGCCCAGATCGACAGGGAGGCACTCAGCCTGGTGTGGGGGGTGAAGAAATTCAACCATTACCTACACGGACAAAAATTTACCTTGTTGACTGACCATCAACCCCTCGTCTCCATATTCAACCCTAAAAAGGGCATTCCCATTATGACAGCGCAAAGGCTACAGAGGTGGTCCCTTTTCCTAGGGGCACACCAATATGACATAGAATACAAAGGAACAAAACAGCATGGGAGTGCTGACGGTTTATCGCGCATACCGTTGCCAACGGTAGAAGAGGCACCTACAGTGGACCCAGTGGAGATGTTCCACTCGACCATAGTTGAATGTCTACCAGTGACAAATTCTACCATTGAAAAGGAAACGAGAAATGACCCGACTCTCTCACGAGTCTATGATTTAACGGTGAAGGGATGGCCAGCACATGGCGAACCACTATTGCCAGCATTCTCGGAAAGAAGAGAACAGCTGTCAGTGCGCCGAGGAACCTTGATGTGTGGATCCAGAGTGGTGATTCCACCCAAACTCCAGGATAAAGTGCTAAAGGAGCTTCACGAGGGGCATCTGGGTGGAGTGAAAATGAAGAACTTAGCCAGAGCGTTTGTGTGGTGGCCAGGTATCAATGGAGACATCGAAGAAATGACCAAGAGCTGTCTAGGATGCCAGAAGGTCCAAAACGCCCCACCACAAGCCCCTCTACATCCATGGGAGTGGCCCTCATCTCCCTGGCAAAGGGTACATATCGACTTTGCTGGTCCATTTATGGACTCAATGTTCTTAATCGCGGTTGATGCACACTCCAAGTGGCCGGAGGTAATAAGGATGTCCTCCACCACCGCGGAAAAAACCATCACAGTATTAAGGACCATATTCGCCAGGAATGGGCTGCCTGAACAGATCTGTTCTGATAATGGACCGCAATTTGTATCCGAAGAATTCAGGAAGTTCTTAAAAAACAATGGGGTTAAGCACTACACGTCCGCCCCATACCATCCCGCCACCAGTGGATTAGCTGAAAGGTTTGTCCAGACCTTCAAGAAGGCCATAAAGGCCATGGGTAATGAAGACATAAATCTACAACATAAGGTAGATAACTTCTTGTTTGCATGCAGGAATGCAACACATGTGGTTACAAACCAAACCCTCGCCATGATGTTTTTCAATAGAAGACTAAGATGCCGGCTGGATTTGATCAAGCCAAACATCAGAAGGGACGTAGAGAACCGGCAATTTCAAGGCATGAATGAAAGGCCAACTAGAACCTTCCAGATAGGTGAACAAGTTTTGGCCCGGGACTACCGTACCGAGAAATGGCAGCCTGGAACTATTTGCACACGACTAGGACCACTGATGTATACCGTGGACATTGGAGAAAGCATAATAAGGCGCCATGCTGACCAGATCATAGAGTCATCCGAAAAGGGACAACCTACACCACAACTCTATACGCCTAATGATGAAGCAGAGATACCCATAGTATCTACCCCCGATCCGGTGATACTGGAACCAGATGAACCCGACACTGGCATTCAAGCCGAATCGACCTTGCCAAAAGAACCTACTACACCACCGAAAGCTACTACACCACCGAGGCGTTATCCAGACCGAGTCAGGAAGCCTCCAGAGAGACTGAATTTGTAATTAATTAACTTCAGCAAATGTGTAGATTATTGTTCTTGTAAAAATGTTAATGAATGATTACTTAAAATATTATGTACTATTTATCTAAAAGGGGAGGAATTGTGGTGTATGTACCTTTAAGAGGAACTATGTTTTTTTGAAGCCCCTGGGTACTGTAGTACCGGTAGTGACCACTCGGGTATATAAGCCTGTATAGTGTCTTGTATGTTTTAGTTCACCTCCAGACTTTGTTCAGTAAACACTTGTTGAATCAACTCCTGCTTCCGGGTCTTCATTAACATACGGATACAACAAGCTACGCTTCTAAAAATCAGTCGCAAGGCCTGCTTTTTACAAGGTAAGTGGTGAATTAATTAAAATTAAAACATTTTTTCCACAGGTTTATTATTTTTAAATACTTTAAAGAAAGGTAAGTTTATTTTTAGCCCCGTTAGAAAATGTAATTAATTTTTTCAAAAATTTAAATTATTGTTTAAAATAGTTATTTCATGTAATTTATAGTTTATTTTTAAAATGTGATTTAAAAAAAAAATTATTTGAAGATTTAGTGATGTTTTTGGGCTTATAGGGGGAGAAATTGGGTGAGTAGCGCCACCTGTTAGCGCCTAAAGAGGCAGGCAGTGGCTGTAGCGCCACTGGCTGCGCCTCCCGCGATATTCAGGAGGGGCGCTAATGGTGGCATTAGACTGTTGCGCTGCGCCGCCACCGATGACGTCATTGGTGTGCGCAGCGCCCCATTCGCGCCCCGTTCACGATATTTGGTAGCGAACGCCGCAGTTGCGCTGTTCGCTACCCGCGTCCGGTTCACGGGCCCTTACTGTGCCGGCAGCAGCGCAAGTTAAGGTGGAGGTGCGGGGCGGACGCTTTTTCGGCGGCCGCCTGCCAGCACCTCCATCCCCAGCCTCCTAACCCCCCCCCCGCCATGGCATTGTCGGCTGTTTCCCGAGAGCCCAGCACTTCTCCTTGGTGCCGGGCTCATTTGCCGGCACTCGCGAGCGGGGATCGCGCTGTTGCAGGCACCTCCCCCTTAACAGTGGGAGGAAGGCCTGCAGTACTGCAGACTGCCGTGCCGCAGCGTGTGGCGCTGCGGCACGTTGCGCTGCGATAATCAGTTTCAGCGCCCTAAGAGGGACGTGGAGCGCCTCGAGCCTCGCCCCGTGTCCCTCAAGGGGCACTGAAACTGAATTTCTGGCGATCGGTATTACTCCAATCACTGCGCTAAATTCTGCGCTCAGGCGACTTTTGCCTACTTTGGCGCCCCAACCCAATTTCTAGGCCATAGTATTTATAGGTTTGACAGGTCTTCCTGTCAATCTTATGAATGAAGCATTCCCTGCTACCATTGGCTCTCCATGGCCCACGTGATCCCAGGGGACGCATCGAACTAATTGCGCCCCTGGGATATGCAAGCACTGCGCGCTGGCAGTTGGAGGAGGCCCAGGATCGCAATTCCACAGGGGCCCACAGCTCAACGGCCGGCGCGCAAGGTAAGTGCAGGTCGGAGGCTTGCACCTGCGGGAAGCCCCGACCTGAATTTCTGTGCCAATATGATTAGGCAGAGTCAACATGGTTTTATGAAAGGGAAATTGTGTTTGACAAATCTGTTAGAGTTTTTTGAAGATGTAACTAGTAGGATGGATAAGGGGGAACCAGTGGATGTAGTGGATTTGAATTTTCAAAAAGCTTTCGATAAGGTGCCATACAAGAGGTTACTACAGAAAATTAGGACTCATGGTATCGGGGGTAATATATTATATTAGCATGGTTTGAGGATTGGTTAATGGCCAGAAAACAGAGAGTAGGAATAAACAGGACTTCTTCAGGTTGGCAGGCTGCAACTAGTGGGGTACAGCAAGGATCAGTGCTTGGGCCTCAGTTATTTACAATCTATATTAATGACTTAGATGAAGGGACTGAGTGTAACATATCCAAGTTTGCTGATGATACAAAGTTAGGTGGGAAAGTAAGCTGTGAGGAGGATGCAAAGAGGCTGCAGAGAGATATAGACAGGTTGACTGAGTGGGCAACAACATGGCAAATGGAATACAATGTGGAGAAGTGTGAAGTTATCCACTTTGGTAGGAAAAACAAAAAAGCAGAATATTTTTTGAATGGTGAGAGACTGGGAAATGTTTGCACTCAGAGGGATCTGGGTGTCCTTGTACATGAATCACAGAAAGTTAACATGCAGGTACAGCAAGCAATTAGGGAAGCAAATGGTATGTTAGCTTTTGTTACAAAGGGATTAAAGTATAAGAGTAAAGAAGTCTTACTACAATTATAGAGGGCATTGGTGAGGCCACACCTGGAGTATTGTGTACAGTTCTGGTCTCCTTACCTAATGAAAGACATACTTACCATAGAGGGAGTGCAGTGAAGGATCACCAGACTGGTTCCTGGGATGAGGGGATTGCCCTATGAGGAGAGATTGAGTAGACTAGGCCTATATTCCTTAGAGTTTAGAATAATGAGAGGTGATCTAATTGAAACATATAAAATTCATAAAAGGCTTGGCAGGGTTAATGCTGGGAAAATGTTTCCCCTGGCTGGGGAATCTAGAATATGGGGTCACAGTCACAGAATAAGGGGTAGACCATTTAGGACTGAGATGAGGAGAAATTTCTTCACTCAAAGGGTCATGAATCTTTGGAATTCTCTACCCCAGAGTGCTGTGGATGCTCAGTTGTTGAGTATATTCAAGACAGAGATCAATAGATTTTTGGGAACAAAGGGAATTAAGGGATATGGGGATAGTGCTGTGGCAACAAGAGCAGGTCAGAGACTAAGGGGGTGATTTTGCCAATGGGGCCGTGATGGAGGTGGGACTGCTGCTTGTCGGGTTTTAGTCCCGCTTCCTTTGAAGTCCGGCCAATCCACGCTATTTTCCCTTGATTGACCATGTTAAGCCCGCCCAGCGGGCTTAGCAGGCCAATTAATGGAAAGCCAGTTACTGGTGACGTCAGCGAGTGATGTTTCATCTGTCAAGAGCTTTTGACAGATGAATTGTCATTGTTTGACAGCTCTGTGAAGCTGTCAAACACTGACAATCTGTCTTCTAAGTTGAGTCCTGGGACATAGGCTTACTTAGAGATCTCTCCTGAGCAGAAAGCAGAATACTGATGCATTTGAGAATGCAGCGGCCATTCTGCTTTCTCTGCCGGTGAGATGAGGGACTCCCGAGACCTGAAGGGATGAAGCCTGGAGATGGAGCAAAGGTAAGTAAATCTTTTAAAACACTTAAGACTCACCTCACACACTTACCTCTGCACACATGCATCCATCACTCACCTGCACACTGGACATCTCGGCCCCGCTGACCCCCGCAGACCCACAGCTCGCCTCGCTGACCCTGGCGAGGTTCGGAGTGGTCGGTGTTCTGGACCGATGGACATTATGTGACATTCTGGACATTTTTACATGCAATAGCACCCTCTGGTGGCGGTTATTGTGTTAACAGTTTGTATGCTGGAAAGGTCATCTGATCTTTCTTCCTGTGTGAGGTCATTTGACCTTTGTTCCTTTCTTCCTGTGAGAGGTCATTTGACCTTCCTACCTTTCTTCCTGTTGACCCCAGGAAGCAGTTTTGCCAGGAAGAACCTGACTTGAGTAATGGAGAATCTGCCATGAGAGGTTCCATTTACAATCCAACGTAATCTGATTTCATATGTTAGGCCAAGCGCAATATCTGTGAGTATCTTTGGTTCTTAGCATAATAGCAATGTTGTCAGAGTAATATTTTGATAATACTATGTTTATAAAAGGTTAATATTTAATAGTTACAGAAGTTAGTTCAAATGTTAGTTAGTTATACAATTAGTCCATTCTACTGTTGTAAATATGTTTATATCTTATGTAATATCGAATGTATAGTACTCAGTTTATGTACAAAACATACTTTGTCTTTGTTTACAGTTTCACAAATTTGTTCAATTAAAGCTTCAAAACAGCAACCGGCTTCAGAAGAATTATTGTTGAATGAGTGTTTAACTTGCTGGATAGCTAGATAGGAGCACGTCTAGCGCGGCCAGTACAGTGAAAAGATATCAGTGAAAAGATATCAGTGAAAAGATAGCGATACGGCTAGCTGTGAAGAGCGGAGCAGGAGGAACCCAGAGTAAGCCTTAACCTCGTGGAGCACATCTACCTCACATCAACATGTCAGAAGATAATAATGAAAATGCTTTGCAGCGAGGAGAAGACCTTAAACAGGCAGACGAAACTGTGGAACGTGACAATCGGTCTATAAGCACCGGTTACTACAGATCGCAAGTTGGTTCACGGTCATCGGGTGGTTCTAGAGTAAGCATAGCCATCGCCAAAGCACGGGCTAAACTAGTAGCAGCTCAAGCCAGAGCTGCGCATACGGACAGTGAAATAGAAATAAAAGTAGAACAGGCCCGACTCCAAGCTGAATCCCAAGCAGAACAGGCCCGTCTCCAAGCTGAATCACAAGCCGAACAGGCCCGACACCAAGCTGACCTGGCCAGTCATCAAGTGGAACGCCAGGCTGAACAGGCCCATCACCAAGTGGAACGCCAGGCTGAACAGGCCCGTCTCCAAGCCACATTAGAGGCTCTGCAGCAACAAAAAGAGATAGATGCTGCATTAGCCGAGACACAAGTATTCGAGGCAATTTTGGAGGGAGCTGATCCCGAGACAGCTTACAAACCTTTAATTCCCGTTTCGTGGCAGAGTCCACGACTGCGCACCATAGATTACGTGAGCGACCATGCCGACATACAGTTTACAGGAGAAAGGGATGGAGGCCCGCACATCTCTACAGACGCAAACACTTCGTATAACATGCCACAAGTTGCCAACCAAGGTCAAAGCAGACGGCGTGCCTCAAGTCGCAGAGTCTCCGCCAGCAGAACGGAAGACACGGTGCAAAGGAATAGGACGCCAAATAGAGAAAGTCAGAGGCAAATCCCCTCTCGGTCCCTTGAGACCCCCAACAGAGCCCCCAGCCAAGGCAACCCTGGCACAGGTCCCAGCACCTACGACCTCGCCAAATACCTTGCACGCACCCAGCTGGTGACTTCGGGGTTAATCAAGTTTGATGACAGGCCGGAGAATTATCAGGCTTGGAAGTCCTGCTTCCACGATGCCATATCGAGCTTAGACCTGTCGGCAGGAGAAGAGCTCGGCCTCCTTATCAAATGGCTCGGCCCAGAGTCCGCCGGACAGGCACGCTGGATAAAAGCGGCCAATGTGGGGCAGCTGCCAGAGGGGTTGAAGAAGGCTTGGGTGAGGCTGGAAGAAAGCTACGGCTCACCCGAAGCCATTGAAAGGGCTCTCTTTGACAGGTTGGAGAACTTTCCGAGGTTGGCGAGTAAGGAACCCCAGAAGATCCGCGACCTTGGAAATCTGCTGTCGGAACTCGAAGCCGCAAAGCAGGACGGCTACCTACCTGGTCTATCGTACTTAGACACTTCCAGAGGGGTAAGTCCCATCATTGAGAAGCTTCCATTTAACCTGCAGGAGAAGTGCATAACGTTTGGATCAAAGTTCAAGCTAAAGCACAACGTGGCGTTCCCACCATTCTCGGCGTTCGTTAAATTCATCCGTAAAGAAGCCAAAGCCAGGAACGACCCCAGCTTCAACTTCTTCTCCTCACACCCAGCACTTGCCAGAAGAGACAAGTTCGACAGACATGGAAAGACACCAATATCTGTCCACAGAATGCAAGTGTCCTCAACTGAGCACACAAAGATTCAGAAGAAACCTGAGGATATGAGCAAACAATGCCCTATCCACAACAAGCCCCATCCTTTAAAGAAGTGCAGAGGCTTCAGGGAGATGTCCCTGGAAGATCGGAAACAATATCTTAAAGAGAACTTTATATGTTTCAGGTGCTGCTCGTCCACGAGCCATCTCGCCAAGAACTGCAAGGTGGATGCAAAATGCACTGAATGTGAAAGTGATCGGCACGTTTCAGCACTACACCCAGGCCCAGCTCCTTGGGAGTCAGAGTCGCCTCCTCCCGCTTCAGAGCACGGCGGGGAGAGAGAGGGAGCTGCTGGTCCAGAGATTACATCCAGGTGCACCGAGGTGTGTGGAGAAGGAGTGAGTGCAAGAGCATGCTCCAAGATATGCCTCGTTAATGTGTACCCTGTAGGACGGCGCCAAGAATCTGAGAGAAAGCCATCTCAAGTGAGCACACTCAAGACTTCCATCTTGGAGAATGGTCGTCCAAGCTACCTTACCCCATGCAGTAGACAGATCCGCATGGTGTTTGACTCCAGTGCACCATATCAGGGAGTCTCTCTCAACGACGTACTCCTCACAGGGCCCGATCTTAACAACAGCCTCTTGGGAGTGCTCATGAGATTCAAGAAAGAGCCCGTCGCCATCACTGCCGATATCCAGCACATGTTTCATTGCTTCGTGGTGAGAAGACCACAGAGACTTCCTCCGCTTCCTGTGGTATCGGGACAATGACCCTAATAGAGACATTGTGGACTACAGAATGCGTGTCCATGTCTTTGGGAATGGCCCATCCCCTGCTGTCGCCAGATACGGACTAAGGAGGGCTGCCAAGGAAGAAGACGACGACTTTGGCAGTGATGTGAGAGGGTTCATCGAACGAGAGTTCTACGTCGACGACGCACTGAAGTCATTCCCAACCGAAGCAGAGGCCATCAGTACCCTTGGACGAGCCCAGGAACTACTTGCACTATCCAACCTCAGGCTACATAAGATAGCCTCTAACAGACCAGCAGTGATGGAGGCATTCCCCCCTGAAGATCGTGCTGAGGACGTCAAGGACCTAGACCTCTTCACTGATGACCTCCCCATACAGCATAGCCTAGGGGTGTCGTGGAACATAGCAACAGACACGTTCACGTTCCAATTCCTAGACGCCAAGAAACCCTTCACACGTAGAGGAGTGCTCCCTACAGTCAACAGCCTATACGACCCTCTCGACTTCTTAGCCCCTGTCACCATACAAGGCAGGCTGCTCCTCAGGGAACTCTCCACACGCGCTGAAGAGTGGGATTCACCTCTCCCTGAAGAGATGGAAGCAGAGTGGGACAGATGGAGAGACTCACTCCAAGACTTACAGGAGATCCGAATACCTCGCTGCTATTCATCTTTCTCTCCCTTAAATGCCCAATTCAAAGAGCTTTGTGTCTTTGCAGACGCATCCGCTAAGGCCATTGCAAGTGTGGCTTATCTGAAGGTCACCACTCAAGATGGACGAAGCAAAATCGGCTTTGTCTTTGATAGAGGCAAGTTGGCGCCCCAGCCAGACCTCACCATACCCAGGTTGGAACTGTGCGTAGCAGAACGCAACCTACCCCCTCACAGCAGTCTACGGAAGCTGCATCCTATCATCGACATCGACGGACCGTCTCTGAGGTGGTTCTTCTTTTGTCGCCAGAGGACTCCAGTGACAAGTAGAGTTCGGACTATGTGGAGTCGTTAATGACCCCAGACGGGGAGTGTTCTGGACCGATGGACATTATGTGACATTCTGGACATTTTTACATGCAATAGCACCCTCTGGTGGTGGTTATTGTGTTAACAGTTTGTATGCTGGAAAGGTCATCTGATCTTTCTTCCTGTGTGAGGTCATTTGACCTTTGTTCCTTTCTTCCTGTGAGAGGTCATTTGACCTTCCTACCTTTCTTCCTGTTGACCCCAGGAAGCAGTTTTGCCAGGAAGAACCTGACTTGAGTAATGGAGAATCTGCCATGAGAGGTTCCATTTACAATCCAACGTAATCTGATTTCATATGTTAGGCCAAGCGCAATATCTGTGAGTATCTTTGGTTCTTAGCATAATAGCAATGTTGTCAGAGTAATATTTTGATAATACTATGTTTATAAAAGGTTAATATTTAATAGTTACAGAAGTTAGTTCAAATGTTAGTTAGTTATACAATTAGTCCATTCTACTGTTGTAAATATGTTTATATCTTATGTAATATCGAATGTATAGTACTCAGTTTATGTACAAAACATACTTTGTCTTTGTTTACAGTTTCACAAATTCGTTCAATTAAAGCTTCAAAACAGCAACCGGCTTCAGAAGAATTATTGTTGAATGAGTGTTTAACTTGCTGGATAGCTAGATAGGAGCACATCTAGCGCGGCCAGTACAGTCGGGAAGTCCATACTTTAGGTGGCAAAATAGGGATTATCCAAAAAACTGCCTGTTAACTACCTGTTAACAGGCAGTTAATTGGCACTAATCCCCTTCCCGCCTCGAGGAAGCGGCTCCCAGCACGGGTCGGGTACCCGCCTCCTAGGAAGATGGCACAGAGGCGGGTTGGGGACCCGCCCCCAGATTCAGCCATTTTCCGACAGTCCTGCCTCCATACCCGCCTCCCCAGGGCTGGCAAAATTGCCCCCTAGGTATTCTGCGGCGAGTGTCTCACCACCTGACTCCCCAAAGCCTTTCCACCATCTACAAGGCACAAGTAAGGAGTGTGATGGAATACTCTCCACTTGCCTGGATGAGTGCAGCTCCAACAACACTCAAGAAGCTCGACATCATCCAGGACAAAGCAGCCCACTTGATTGGCACCCCATCTTCCACCTTAAACATTCATTCTCTCCACCACTGGTGTACCGTGGCTACAGTGTGTACCATCTATAAGATGCACTGCAGCAACTCGCCAAGGCTTCTTCGGCAGCACATCCCAAACCCACGACCTCTTCCACCTAGAAGGACAAGGGCAGCAGGCACATAGGAACACCACCACCTCCAAGTTCCCCTCCAAGTCACACACCAGCCTGACTTAGACGATGAAGTCGATTCTTCATCGTCGCTGGGTCAAAATCCTGGAACTCTCTCCCTAACAGCACTGTGGGAGTACCTTCACCACACGGACTGCAGCAGTTCAAGAAGGAGGCTCACCACCACCTTCTCAAGGGCAATTAGGGATGGGCAATAAATGCTGGCCTTGCCAGCGACGCCCACATCCCATAAAACGAATATTTTTTTTTTAAAGTGCGGGAAGGTGGAGTTGAGATAGAAGATCAGCCATGTTCTTGTGGAATGGCGGAGCAGGCTTGAAGAGCCAAATGACCTATTCCAGCTCCTATTTCTTTTTTCTTATGTTTTATGATGCTATTCTTCCTCTCAGGTCATAATTTCCTCCTGCCTGACTTACCACTTTTTCCTAACTCTGATTTCTTCTGTCCTCTATAAATGCACCTTCTCTTCTTGGGCCTGAATTCTGAGTTCCAAATACTGATCATTTTCCTCTGCAGCCAAAAACCTTCTCCCTTCCCATGGCCTATATGTAATGACTGACTATGTGCCTTTATCGTTAAAAAAGTTTCCTTATTTAAAGCAAAGAATTTTGGATGTCCCTTCTGCCTGTTCCAGGTAAACTCAGCAAGAGGGATTGTGGCAGAGAACTTGGAGAGCTCATCACTAAAAATCTAAGCGTGAACATACTTACTGTGTTTATGTCCAGCTGTGATTGAAATCTTTGTGCAATGTAGAGGAAATAAGTGTCGGCGTTCATGGAAGATTGGGGAGACAATGGATGACACTGTGATTGATGTGCAAATCTAAAGAAAGAAAACATTGGTTGGTAAATCAGGGACAGTGCCTGCTTAAAATTCAGTTGTTAGGGCTCAACATCATTTACAGATGATGAATACACTCCGCATGCAAAAACATTATTGGCAGCAATTTAGAATGTTATAAATTGCATTATATAATGAAATATATAATGTATGTCACCATATGAGGTGTCAACTCACAAGTCCAAATCATCCGATATCTTTCACAGTCTAGGGTGTGCGCCATCAGGGTCTGATGACATCCACCTTAAAGGTGGCTTTTTCTACAGTTAGCTCTTATCAGTTGTTCCATATCCTCCTCTAGTACACCTAGGCCTAGAAATTCAGTGGGCTGCGCCACCCGTTAGTGCCTTAAGAGGGCGCTAAGTGGGTTGGAAGCCACTGGCCATGCCTCCCGCTACATTCAGCGGGACGCTAATGGCAGCACTAGCCGTTAGCGCTGCGCCGCCACCAATGACGTCATCGGTGTGCGCAGCGCCCCGCTGATGCCCCGATCGCGAAATTTAGATGCGCCCCCTGCTTAACGCCGGACGCTATGTCCGACCGGTTCAGGGGGGCCTACCTGCGGCGGTAGAAGCGCTAATTAAAGGAGAGGTGCGGGGTGGCCATCTTTGTTGCTGGCCGCCTGCCAGCACCTCTCCGCACTGCCGTCCCCGGCCTCCTGAGTCCCCCCCCCCCCCGCCCCGCGGAGTGCCGACTTCGTTCCAAGAGCCTGGCACTTCTCCTTGGTGCTGGGCTCTTTTGCCGGCACTCGCGATCCTCGATTGCGCTGCACAAGGCCCCTCCCCTTTAAGAAGGGGAGGAAGGCCTGCAGTACTGCAGCGCGACGTGCCGCAGCGTGTGGCACTGCGGCACGTTGCGCAGCGATATTCAGTTGCAGCACCCTAAGAGGGATGTGGGGCACCGCGCTTCCCTCTGGGGCGCTCAAACTGAATTTCCGCCGGGCGGCCGCGACTGCATCCGGGGCGCTACTTTTAGCGCCCTGGCGAGGCTGGCGCCCCAAACGGGGCTATAGTGAATTTCTAGGCCCTACACTCTTACTTCTACCATACAAAGTATTTATTTATTATCTCCACCATACCTTCAACCTCAAAAATTAGAATCTCTCCTTCCCTGCGAGATCTTACCTTCTCTTTAACTATTATTTTACTTTGTGTATGCTGATGAAAAGCCTTACTATTTCCTTTCATATTGTCAGGTAATCATTTTTTTAACTCCCTTTTCACCCTTCTAATCTCTCTTTTCATCTGCACTTTCTATATTCCACATGATTATTTATCATATGTCTCCCTTTTAAGTTTCAGTGCAGATCCCATAAATGCCAGTGTGGATGATTTGCTACCCCTCTTAATAGTTATACTAGTGAAGGCTCCTTGTAATGATAGCTTATTTAGCTATCAGTCTTGGCTCACTCCTGCCTGAGTCAGAAGGTTATGGATTCAAGCCCCACTCCAGAGACATGAGCACATAATCTAGGCTAACACTGCAGTGCACCGTTGAAGGAGTGCTGCACTGTCGGAGGTGCTGTCTTCTAGAGGACATGCTAAACCAAGGTCCTGTCTACTCTCTCAGGTGGATGCAAAAGATTCCATGGTGCTATTTGAAGAAAAGCAGGAGAGTTGTCCTGGCCAACATTTCTCCCTCAACCAACATCACTAAAAAGGTTATATGGTAATTTTTCTTATTGCTATTTCTTGGACCTTGCTATGCGCAAATTGGCCACTGGATTTCCCTACATTACAAAGAGTGACTACACTTCAAAAGTACTTCATTGGTGTGAAGTGCTTGGGACATCCTGAGATCATGAAAGGCACTATATAAATGCCAGTTCTTTCATTTTAAACTATTCTACTGCGAGTTGTGTTAAGCTTTTCTACAAATATAATCAGCAGTGAGGTTGACTATTCATATAGTATGTGAAATTATTTTTAAAATATTCTTATTATTTTCATCAATGCTGTGTCCATGTCATTTACCTTCAATACCCTAAAAGGGTTGAAAACTTTGAATTAAAAATTTAAACTCTGAAGAGATTTGTCTTTAACTTTCACTTTCTGGATTGTTCTGGTAAATGTATTTTATCCTTTAGATCTTCATCTCATAAATGTGTGCATATGAAAAATAGTTTATGTGAGGCCATACATTAAATAGTTGGATAGAATACTTAAAGCAGCCCATGGTAACCTACAGCAGGACCTGGACAACATCCAGGCTTGGACTGATAAATGGCCGGTAACATCTGCAGCACATAAGTGCCAAACAATGACCATCTACGAGAGAAAGCCAAACTATTTCCCCTGGTCTGCAATGGTACCACCATCGCTGAGTGCCACACCATCAACAACTTGAGGGTCATGATTAACTATAAGCTTAACTGGGCCAGCGATATCAACACTGTGGCTACAAGAGCAACAAGTACTTTGCACCAAGTGACACCTCTCCTGAGCCCCTCAAAGCCTTTCCACAATCTACAAGGCATAAAGCAGGAGTATGATACAAATTCACAACTCGATTGGATGGATGCGACCACAACAACACTCCAGAAGATCAATAGCATTGAGAACAGAGCAGTCCTCTTGATCAGTGACCCTGCTACCGGACTTGCAATCCCCCCTCTTCACCAGTGCATTGTGGATGCAGTAAGTGCTATCTACTAGATGCACTGCAGCAACTCACCAAGTTCACTTCAAAAGCACCTCCCGTCCCTGCGATCTCTACCACTGAGAAGGACAGGAGCAGGCAGCTATGGGAACACCATCACCTCCAAGTTCCTGTCCATGTCACACGCTGTCCTGATATCCTTCTGTGCCATTGGTCACCATTCTAAGATTTCCCAACTAACACTACCCTGGGAGCACCATCACAAAAAGTGGATTCAAGAAGAAGACCAACCAGCATTTCAGAGCAACTGGGGGTGCACAATAAATGTGGCCTTGCTAGCATCACCAACATCCGAAGAACAACTTTTAAAAGAATTCTTTTTAAGCAACATTTGGTACTATTCCACCAAGGATAGATCATAATATGTTTAAATATTTTACAAAATTTAGAGAGTCCAAAGATGTGCGGGTTAGGTTGATTGGCCATGATAAAAATTGACCCTTAGTGTTAGGGGGGATTAAATACGTGGGGTTACGGGGTTACGGGGATAGGGCTTGGGTGGGATGGCTGTCGGTGTAGGGACCGGGTGCTAGGGTTTGGATGATCAGCCATGATCTCATTGAATGGCGGAGCAGGCTCGAGGGGCCGAATGGCCTACTCCTGCTCCTGTCTTCTATGTTTCTATGTAAGTCTTAGCACTGATGGCATCATAGTCAATGTTGATATATTTTGAACAGAACGACAAACCTTTGAGGTTTCAGACATTGCAGAATATAGCAGAGCTGTCATTGAGTATTTATCCTCAAAAGGAGATATTAAATCCTAATTTGAACACACCTTCATTGCACAAAAAATCATTAGTCAGCTTATTTTGGACAGTCCTATCCCTTACAATTGATGTCCTAATGGATTACAGATGTGAGTACTATACTTGTAACAGCTTATTGAAAATAACAGTAAATGTAATTCATTGCCAAACTAATTATTTTATATTGACTACCAAATTTGCTAAAAGTACTGCTAATTAAAATGTAATACAATGACCCTCTGAGCAGCATCGTTTACAGAGTGAGTCAGATGAGATAGACACAAGCACAGGTCACAGACAGAGCTAGAAGTAGCAATCCAAAACATGCTTTATTAATACACGATGAATACCTCCCACATTAAATTGTCCCGTCACTCTCATGAAATACAGTGACAATACATACTCCCAGCTGTACACTAACTCAACTGCACTTATATGAGGCTCTAATCAGCTTTGTTGCAGAGTGTGAGATAACTATGGTATATTGCAAACATTCCGACCTGCCTTTACTGCCGAAAGCTCTTCCTTTGCCTGGGGCTTAGCCAAAAACTGAAGCCTGAGATCCTCGCTCATCAATCAATGCTATATAGAGAGAGACAGATTGAAAAAAAAATTAATGCATGCTTGTGAAATTGATGAACGTTATATCCAATATCGTGAAATCTGATTGTGTAACATGTTTTTGATGTAGAATGGATATCAATTAGTATTAATATACAAGATACTGCAGGAAGCGAGGTTAACTTTTGTAATAAACAGTGCTTCATTGCTGCCATCATTTGGCCAAAGAATGCTATTACTCCTTACTACAGCTCACACTTTCAACATGTAGGGAGCGATTTTCACCACTACAAAACATAGGCTGGAATTTTCACCTTCGGGTTGGGTGCGAGCGGGCGGCGTAGCAGGTCCGAAACGTGATGTTCTAAGCTACATGCTGCTCAGAACGACTTTCATTTAATGACCCCAATTGAAAGAGTCATGCGCGTTTCCCCGCCCTATTAAATGGTGCGGGTCTGATGATGTCATCGATGACTCGTTTCCAGCGCCCATGTTTAAAGCAGCCTTGCACTGAACTCACTTGAAGGTTTCCAGAGGAGGGTGGAAGGTGTCAAAGAAAGGCCACAGTACATCTAAAACTATTGAAACATGGATAGCCAAAGGCAGAGGGCTGCTTGCCGGTTCTCTGAATCTTCCCTGCGTACTCTTGTAGAGGCTGTCAGAGCACGCAGGAATGTCCTCTCCTGACAGGCAAAGGAGACATCCACAAGCAACTTTTGTCTTATAACACTCCTGTGAAGCGCCTTGGCACATTTTACTATGTTAAAGGTGCTATATAAATACAAGTTGTTGTTGTTGTTGTTGAGGTCAGCAGCAGGGGTGTTGTCAGCAGGACCTGGATCCAGTGCAGGAAGCACTTCAATGATCTCATGAGGTCAGGAAAGGTGAGTGCAATGCCACACTCACCCTCATCCTGAAGTCCCTGTCAACACATCCCCATCACTCTGCCTTCCCAAGCCTACTCCTGCACATCATTACTCACACCAACATACCTTGCACGTCCAGCCATCCCTCTCTCTATGTACATACTCACATCCCTATCTGACTAACCACCCCTCACACTCACCCTTATCCTAATGCAATCATAGCAAGTAACACCACATAAGGAGGCCATTTGGCATTGGCAACCCTCTTCCTCATAGTCACCCTCTACAGATGTAACCCATCCATTCCTTACACTCATTCCATTACTCTCACTCAAACTTCTCTTCTTTGCAGGAGAAAAGAGCCCAGAACACTCGGGAGAGGGAGAGAACCAGAGGTGGCCCTCCAGTAATTGCACATCTCACAATAGCAGAAGAGGCAGCTCTGGAAATTTCAGGAGCTCGAGAGATGCTGGCGGTGGGAGACATAGAGAGGAGCACATCCTAGCAACCTAGTGACAGAATCACATCTCATAAAGCCACATGGCATACAACAGTCACTCATATGGTGACTCATGTCAGCAGCCAGTGAAATGTCATCATGTGCATAATGGTAACATTACTTATTATAACGCTTCTAATTCATCTCTTTACTCTCCCACAGGTCCATCAACTACCCCCCCACTGTCCAGCAGGAGGAGGAAAATGAATCCTCAGAGGAACCTCCAGCCTCTAAGGGTGCAGTGTCAGCAGACCCAAGCGCACCCAGCACCAGCGCAGATACTCACACCTTGGTAGGTTCTCTGCACTATAGAGTAGTGTTGTCACCTGGTGTCTCGCAATTCATAAGTGAGCAATAACAGATGGTGTTGACAGGGACAGCAGTGGAGGCTCCTCGCCAGAGGGCGCAGGACGCTCCCAGCTCTGCTCAGTTGCCTGCAGACGCTGAGTCTTGGGGGCCATCGAGAAACAGGGTGATCCTAGAGGGGCAGCAACAATTGCAGGAGGCTGCAGCATCTTTTGCAGCCGCGATGTCTGCAAATATTCAGAGAATGGAGGAGTCCATCTCCAACATGAGCACCACCATGTCATAGGCGATGACGACGATGTGCTGTTCCATGGAAAAGATGGCCACCTGCATGGAGCAGCAAATACACCACTCATATGAGCACATGCTTGCTGTGGACAATGGATGGCAGGTGCTCATAGACATCCTCTCAAGGAGGGATGTAAACATTGACTTCGGCCTTCATTGCCCCACTGCTATGCAGCAAGATGCTCGCTAGCTCCTTGCAAGCAGGGAACTGCGGGTGGCCCATGAGCTTGATGATGGTGAGAGGAGACATGGAAGTGGGAGCTCTTCTCAAAGCACTCCCACTTCTCCCCCATTGCCTCCTGCTCAGTCAGAGCCCCAGATGTTTCCTCGGACCACGATGGCTGAATCTGCCCCTGCACAGTCGCAGAAGGAGCAGGCTTTGGCGGGGCCATCACAGGCTCCAAAACCTAGAGGACGTGCGCCAAAAGTGTCTACGCATTCACAATAGGGAAGTGAGCAGACTGCCTCTGCCTCTGCTGAAGCCTCGTAGAAGCATGTGTAAAAGAAAACTGACACAAAAGTAGATGCACAAGGGTAGGCACATGGGTGTATCAAGAAATGTCAGCGCTAACTTTCAGTTGTTTTGATTGCATGCATAAATGCTTTTCTTTGCACCACTTTTGGGTCTTGTCCATTTTTGCCTCAAACCTTGGAAGTGGCTTTGTCACTTGGAGTGAATGGTGACACATTATTTAACCTTGAGCATTGGGGCTTTGGGTGAGAGCAATGGATTGGTCATTGTAAGGATGCTTTATGGTGCTGTTGGAGAAGGGGTGGGGAGGAACTTTGTACAGCATGTGGCAGCCATGTGGCTGAATTGGAGTAAGTTAAGTAAATCTAGCAATGATGAGGCCATCCCAGGGCACCCAGGCAGAAATTTGCACCGCATCTGCCTCTTAGCTTCCTCCTCCTCCTCCTCGTCTTCCACCTGCTTCTCCTCCTCCTCTGAAGAGGTTGTGTGCCGTGCGCCATGCTCCTCCTGCAGCTCCAAACCTCGCTGCTGCAATATGTTGTGCAGCGCGCAGCAGAGGGCGATGATTCTGGAGACCCTGGCTGGTGCGTACTGAAGGGCTCCTCCAGATCTGTCATAAGGACATAAGAAACAGGAGCAGGAGTAGGCCAGTCGGCCCCTCGAGCCTGCTCCGCCATTCAAAAAGATCATGGCTGATCCAATCTTGCCCTCAACACCACTTTCCCGCTCTCTCCCCAAACCCCTTGACTCCCTTGTAGTTCAAATGTCTGTCAATCTCCGTCTTGAATATATTCAATGGCTCCGCCTCCACAACTCTCTGGGGTAGAGAATTCCAAAGATTCACGACCCTCTGAGAGAAGAAATTCCTCCTCATCTCCGTCTTAAATGGGCGACCCCTTATTCTGAAACTATGCCCCCTAGTTCTAGATACCCCCACTAGGGGAAACATCCTCTCAGCATTCACCCTGTCAATCCCCCTCAGAATCTTATATGTTTCAATAAGATCACCTCTCAATCTTCTAAACTCCAATGAGTATAGGCCCAACCTACTCAACCTTTCATCATACATCAACCCTTCATCCCAGGAATCAACCTAGTGCACAGCCTCCAATGCAAGTATATCCTTCCTTAAATATGGGGACCAAAACTGTACGCAGTACTCCAGGTGCGGTCTCACCAGCACCCTGTAAAGTTGCATCAAAACTTCCCTACTTTTATACTCCATACCCCTTGTAATAAAGGCCAACATTCCATTAGCCTTCCTAATTACTTGCTGTACCTGCAAGCTAACTTTTTGTGTTTCATGTACTAGGACCCCCAGGTCCCTTTGTACCGCAGCATTTTGTAGTCTCACTCCATTTAAATAATAATTTGCTTTTTCATTCTTCCTTCCAAAGTGGATAACATCACATTTTCCCACATTGTACTCCATCTGCCAAATTTTTGCCCACTCACATAACCTATCTATACCCCTTTGCAGACTCTTTGTATCCTCCTCACAACTTGCTAACCCAACTATCTTTGTATCATCAGCAAATTTGGCTACAGTACACTCGGTCCCTTCATCCAAGTCATTAATATAGATTGTAAATAGTTGAGGCCCCAGCACTGATCCCTGTGGCACCCTACTAGTTACTGATTGCCAACTGGAAAATGACCTATTTATCCTGATTCTCTGTTTTCTGTTAGTTAGCCAATCCCCTATCCATGCCAATATATTACCCCCAACCCCGTGCGCTCTTATCTTGTACAGTAACCTTTATGTGGCACCGTATTGAATGCCTTCTGGAAATCCAAATACACTACATCTACTGGTTCCCCATTATCCACCCTGTTTGTTACATCCTCAAAGAACTCTAGCAAATTTGTCAAACACGATTTCCCTTTCATAAAATCATGTTGACTCTGCTTGATTGTCTTATGAGTTTCTAAATGTCCTGCTATTATCTCCTTAATAAAGGATTCCAGCATTTTCCCAATGACAGATGTTAGGCTAACTGGCCTATAGTTTCCTGCTTTCTGTCTCCCACCTTTCTTGAATAGTGGCGTTACATTTGCGGTTTTCCAATTCCACCTCTCCAGAATCCAGGGAATTTTGGTAGATTACAACCAACGCATCCACTATCTCTGCAGCCACTTCGTTTAAGACCCTAGGATGCAGGCCATCAGGTCCAGGGGACTTGTCGGCCTTTAGCCCCATTAGTTTGCCTAGTACTTTTTCTCTGGTGATAGAGATTGTTTTAAGTTCCTCCCTCCCTATAGCTCCTTGATTATCTATTATTATTGGGATGTTTTTATTGTCTTCTACCATGAAGACCAATCCAAAATAATTTTAGAGTCTTTGCCATTTCTCTATTTCCCATGATTATTTCCCCAGTCTCATCCTCTAAGGAACCAACTTTTACTTTAGCTACCCTCTTCCTTTTTATATACCTGTAGAAGCTCTTACTGTCTGTTTTTATATTATTTGCTAGTTTACTCTCATACTCTATCTACTCTATCTTCTCCCTTTTTATAATTTTTTTAGTCATCCTTTGCTGGTTTCTAAAAATTTCCCAATCCTCTGGCCTACCACTAATCTTCGCAACATTGTATGCCTTTTCTTTCAAATGATACCATCCTTAATTTCCTTAGTTAGCCATGGATGATGCATCCTGCTTGTAGAGCCTTCCTTTCTCACTGGAATATACCTTTGCTGAGATTTATGAAATTTCTCCTTAAATGTCTGCCACTGCTGATCTACCGTCTTACCCTTTAATCTATTTTCCCAGTCCACTTTAGCCAACTCTGTCCTCATACCATTGTAATTGCCTTTATTTAAGTTTAGGACACTAGTTTCAGACCCAAGTTTCTCATCCTCAAACTGAATTTGAAATTCTACCATGCTATGATCGCTCTTTCCTAGGGGATCCTTTACTATGACATCATTAATTAATCCTGTCTCATTACACATTATCAGATCTAAAATAGCTTGCTCCCTGGTTGGTTCCTCAATGTAGTGCTCTAAGAAACCATCCCGAATACACTCTATGAACTCATCCTCAAGGCTACCCTTGCCAATTTGATTTGTCCAATCTATATGATGATTAAAATCGCCCATGATTATTGCAGTACCATTCTTACAAGCCCCCGTTATTTCTTGTCAGCTTCAGAATGCCTATTGCTTGTTCTATGCCACATCTGGTGGACATGTGGCTGTCATTATAATGCTCCTCAGCCTCAGTACTTGGCCTCCTCAGGGGTGTCATGAGCCACGTTTTCAGTGGATAGCCCTGGTCTCCAAGCAGCCTGCCGGTAAGTCTGTTTGGCGGTGTGAAGAGCTGAGGGAGGGTGGACTGGCGCAGCATAGAAGAGTCATGACAGCTGCCAGGGAATCTGGCGCACACATGCATAATCATTTTTTTATGGCTGCAGATGAGCTGCACATTGTGAACCGCAATGGCTTCCACTCCCTCAAACACTCCTGGGTGATCTGGGGGTGCTGTCATAGCCACATGTGTGCAGTCGATGATACCCTGCACCTGTGGGATGTCAGCCAGAGTCACAAAGCTGAGCGCCCACTCAGTAACACTGAATTCATCAGTGGCAAAGTTGATATAATTGGCTGACTTGTGAAACATGGCATTGGTCACCTGGGTGATGCATCTCTGGGCGGCCAACTGTAAGATCCCACAAATGGCTGCTGCAGATCCCTGGAAGGAGCCTGAGGTGAAGAAGTTCAGGGCAGTGGTGACTTTGACAGCCACAGGCAAGGAGTGTCCACCAGGACCTCT
Source organism: Somniosus microcephalus (assembly GCF_052327205.1). Taxonomy (NCBI): domain Eukaryota; kingdom Metazoa; phylum Chordata; class Chondrichthyes; order Squaliformes; family Somniosidae; genus Somniosus; species Somniosus microcephalus. The sequence continues at coordinate 282,102,844 of NC_140987.1, read as the reverse complement.
GGGCAGCAGGTCTTGTTCCAGCAAGCTACAAATGTCTGCGACAACCTGCTGTGATAGCCTGAGCCTCCTGAAGCACTGTTGCTCAGTCATGTTGTGGAAGCTTATTCTCTGCCTGTATACTCTGTGTTGGGGGGAATCGCCCCTGGCGAGCTGCAGCCCTGTGGTGACCCCCTTCTCCTGTGGAACATCAAGTCATTGAGTAGAAGGCTGGTGTTGTGATTGTTGTTGGTGTGGCTGGTGTTGTTGGTGGTGGGGCTCATCTTGGTCCATATTCCAGTAGCGCCCCGAAAAAGTTGCGCCCCTGTGCAGGAAATTGAATGCTAGCACCCCAAGTAGGAGGCGGGGCACTACTGGAAGCATGCTACAGTGCCACACGCATCGGCACATGGTACTACAGGCCTCCCTCCCCTGATTAAAGGGCCCTGCTGGATCACCAAGTAGCGGGGTGCCGGCAAAGGAGCTCAGCACTCAAGAGGAGTGTCGGGCTGACCAATCACGGATGGCACCCCACAGAAGGAGGAGAGAGGGGGCAGGTGCTGGCAGGTTGTCCAAAAAAAATTGACGCCCGGCTCCTGCTCTTTAATTTGCGCCGCCGCGGCCACAAACACAGCACCCTGGCCCTGTCGGACATAGCGTCCGGTGGTAGGTCAGGGGGCGCGAGCCAAGTTTGCGGCTGGGGCGCGAGCGGGTGCTGCGCATGGTGATGATGTCATCGCCAGAGGCGTAGCGCTGCGGGGCATTACCAGCTACCTTCGCTGCTAACCTCCCGCTGAATTTTGCGGGAGGTGTTAGCGGCGCTGCGCCCAGGTGCTAAGTACTTTGCGCCCCGTTAGTGCCCCCTTGGGGCATTAATGGGAGGCGCAAAGCAACCCAATTTTTCCCCCCAGAAACCTAAATCTGTGCACAAAATGGAGTCAGCAACAGCTTTTCCCTTAGGCAACTAATGAGGCGTAAGGTGTGTGTATTTATCTGATATTTGCAGCTGTCAATTAATGCCCCCTTTACAGGCCAGGTTCCCGAGCTGCGTGCATCCCGTGTTCATGCCATTAAATTCAGAACAAGCATTTAATGAGTTGAATTAGGTTGCCTGCCTCTCCCGATTGGGTCCGTGGCGCGCCGGCATACGCGCCCGAGTTAAAAGCACGAGGAGGCGGGATGACATCAGGTTCCCAATGCTATGCCCATTTTTGTAATTTTTACAGCTGATCCGTCTCCAAATATGCATGCACAGTAACGGGAAAATTCCAGCCATAGGTTCAGCACAGGTTGGGAGTGGGACCAAAGTAACGTGTATGGTTGAAGAGCTGACTTACCGCTTGCTTTCTGCCCTTCCAGATTTTCATCCAGACCTCGATATAGATGGCCAGAGGTCTTGTTGGAAGCAGGCAGGATCCTCGCTAATAAATGTAAATTGGGGTCAGATATCATAGTTACAACCCCCAATGCTATTTTCATCTCTGCCTGCATTGCTACCACCAGTACCTGCTTCCGCCCAAAAGCCATAGGTGGTACAAATCGGGAGGAGGCCTTTTCCAGTGATATTTAAAGGAATCCTCAGCTGTTCTCAGGTAAAACCATAGAAAATTTGGAGAAACATTTTGGTTGCATTCATTAGTGGCTTTTTGCTACTTAGACAGTTTCAAGGTGCCTGTAGTTTCTGTAATACGTTCTAAACTCTTAACCGGCTTCTGGCATCTGACTTATTTTGCCACGGGATCCTTCTGGGAATTCCATTCTGGCAAGACGTGGGGGAGCAGGAGCAGCACCAGGATGAAGGAGCAAACAGAGCTGCACCTGTAGGGAGACCAAATAGAAGGAGGCATGTTCGCAGGAACCCTCACCATTCCCATAGAGTTTGTAGGACCAGGACAACATAACTGCAATTCTCTGAGCAGTGCATAAGGATGGTTCGCTTCTTTAGGGAGGCTGTGACAGAGTGGTGACACTTGCAGTAACAATACCTACAACCAACTGCCACAGCTCACACCTCTTGCAGTCAAAGTCACTGCAGCCCTCAAATTCTTTGCCTCCGCCTCGTTCAGTCTGCCATTATAGAATCAAGTAATGTCAGTCAGTCTGCAGTTCAAGACTGCATTAAGCAGGTGATTGATACCATTTTGTTAGAGTAAACATTTTCATCATTTTCCCCATAGACATCTGAAAGCAGCAGGATAGGGCTCCGCAATTTCACAAATTGCAGGATTCCCGCAAGTCCAGGCATCGTTGACTGCACCCATGTACACGACCCCATTGCCTTCATGAATTGCAGAAACTTCTACTCCATTAATGGGCAGCCGGTCTATAGTCACCAGGAGCACTTCAGGTAGGTCTGTGCCCTCTAGGCTGGCAGCTGTCATGAGGCTTTCATATTGACCAATCCTCCATCCCCAACTCTTTGCCCTTGTAGAGCAAGTGAGAGGCTGGCTGCTTGGGGTTAAGGGCTATCGCCTGCACATTTGGCTCATAATTCCTACGCTCGGTGGCCAAACTGCGCTACAATCAAATCCTGAAGATAATGCTGATCGCATGGATATGCTCTGCTACTGCTTGCCATGCCTGTTGACTTACTTGTCTCAGCACTCGTTGTCCATCAGAGAGAAAGAGGACATCCTTCCTGCTGCCCCCTTGGTCAAGGAGCACCTATATTGCTGCCCTCCTAGTTTTCAGGGCAGGCAGCTCGTTAATTTAATTCAAATGAGGCCCGACAACAAAAATGTCACAGGCTCTGCATTGATTCCTTCAGGCAGCACAGTACATGCCCCGCCTATAGTAATCTGGGATGTTATGATTAAGGTTATCCACCAGGTGGTGCTGTAGCCAATGCTGCTGCTAAGGTCAGGGGTTTGCTTCCTGTTAATGTCAGGGGATTGCTTCCTGTTAAGGTCAGAAAAGTGTGGAATGCCAGGATGCAGGATCACAGAAATCACAGAAACCCCACAGTGCAGATAGAGGCCATTTCGGCCCATCGAGCCTGCACCAACACATACCCCACCCGATCCCCGTAACCCCTACACTAACACATATCCCACCCTATCCCCGTAACCCCACGTATTTAATCCCCCTAACACTAAGGGTCAATTTATCACAGCCAATCAACCTAACCCGCACATCTTTGGACTGTGGGAGGAAACCGGAGCACCCGGAGGAAACCCACGCAAACACGGGGAGAATGTGCAAACTCCACACAGACAGTCACCCGAGGCCGGATTTGAACCCGGGTCCCTGGCGCTGTGAGGCAACAGTGCTAACCACTATGCCACCGTGCTGCCCCAGGCCTGTTTTGTTTGTTTTCCATTTTCCTTTTTAGGTCTGGGTGGACAAGGTCAAGAGTGGAGCGTAGTCTATGACTTAATAACATCTCAGCAGGAGAGAGTCCTGTGGTGGATTGAGGTGTTATTCTGTAGCTGAACAGAACCCGTGACACTTTGGCTGCTAAACTCCCTTCTGCACTTTTTTTCATCATCTCTTTAAATGTTTGTACGGCTCTCTCCGCAAGTCCACTTGAGGACGGATGATATGGAGCCAAGGTCACCTGCACTATGCCATTTTTTCTCAAGAACTCTTTGGTCTCTGTACTCACAAAACAAGTGGCATTGTCACTCACCACGATCTCCGGTAGCCCTTGATTACTGAAGATCCGACGCAGGCAGCCTATAGTAGTAGTGGCGGAAGCAGAATTTACAGGATAAACATCCATCCATTTGGAATGTGCATCAATGATTATGAGGAACATCTTCCCCATGAATAGACCCGCATAATCTAAGTGCAATTTTCTCCATGGTTTATCCGGCCACTCCCAGGGGTGGAGAGGAGCCGCTGCTGGTGCCTTCCTGTGTACCTGACAAGTGCTGCATGTCTTGACTAGATGTTCTATCTCCTCGTCTAGCTTTGGCCACCACAAGTAACTCCTAGCCAAGGCTTTCATATGTGAGACCCCAGGATGACACTGATGTAGTTGCCCTAGGATAGACTGTCGTGCTGGCTGTGGAATAATCACTCGTGCTCCCCACAACACGCAACCATCCTGCACACTCAGCTCTGTTTTCTTGACACTGTAGGGTGTGAAGTCAGCCCCTTCCGGATGCTGTGGCCACCCCCTCACCACATATTCTCGAACTCTAGACAGCACTGGATCTTTACCTGTCTATGCTCTTACTTGCTCTGCAGTCACAAGTGCCGTGTCAGTGTCCTCCAACATCAAAACTCTGTCCTCTGGAGCTGCACGGATAGGTGTGCCTGGCAGTGGAAGACGGCTCAAGGCATCTGTGTTCCCATGGTACTTGCCCACCTTGTAGATGATGACATACTCATATGCCCTCAACGCCACGGCCCACATCTGGATCCGGGGTGACACCATCTGTGGAACTGCTTTCATTTCATTGAAAAGAGAGATAAGAGGTTTATGATTGGTGCATATGGTGAACTTCCTGCCATATATGTACTTGTGGAACCTCTGTAACCCAAACATTACTGCTAACCCCTCTTTGTCTAACTGGGAATATTTTTTTTCCGCTGGTGTTAGAGTTCGGGACATAAACCCAATTGGTCTTTCAGTTTCATCTTCCATGCAGTGTGAAAGAACTGCCCGCACCCTGTAAGGTGAAGCGTCACAAGAGAGAATGATGTCTTTCTCTTCATTGTAGTGAACCAGCACATCCGACGACAGCATCAATTTCTTGGACTGTTCAAATGAAACCCCCTGCTCCTATCCCCACTGCCACTGTGTCTCCTTGCACAGTAGTTTGTGAAGCGATGCTAACACTGTTGACAAGTTTGGTAAAAACCTGTTATAATAGTTCAGCAGTCCCGGGTAAGCTTTTAACTCAGCCACATTGGTAGGAGCAGGGGCGTCCTGCAGTGCTTGTACCTTCTCCTTGAGCGGATGGAGCCCGGTGGCGTCCACTCTGTATCCCAGGAACACTGACTCATTCCCCAGGAAAGTGCACTTACTCCTCTTGAGTCGTAACCCTGCCCTCTCCAATCTCTGTAGCACCTCTCTCAGGGTGCTCAGATGCTCCTGGTCAGTTCGTCCCGTCACCAGAATGTCATCCAGATAGATGGAAACATGTGGAATCCCTTGCAGTACACCTTCGATTGTCCTCTGGAAGATAGCTGGACTAGATGAGACACCAAACGGTAAGCAGTTATATGTAAACAAGCCATTGTGTGTATTTATGGTGACATACTTCTTTGATTCATCATCCAGTGTAATCTGCAAGTATGCATGACTCATATCCAACTTTGTGAATTTCTTTCCTCCAGCCAGGTTTGCAAAGAGATCCTCTGGTTTGGGAATAGGATACTACTCTAGTTTGGACACCCGATTGACTGTCAATTTATAATCTCCACAGATTCTTACCGAATTGTTCGGTTTCAAAACAGGTACTGTGGGAGCTGCCTATTCCGAACATTTCACTGGCTCCAGTATGTTCTCTCTCAATAGACGGTCAAGCTCAGCCTCTACCTTTGGCTTCATTGCATAAGGCACAGGTCGTTGTTTAAAAAACCTTGGCGGTGCCTCCTTGTCTACATAAATCTTAGCTGGGGGGCCATTAAATGTGCCAAGTTCCTCCTTGAACACATTCTCATGTTCACTCAACACTTCTTGCAAAGTCAACTGTTTGCTCTCATCTATTTGATTTACTGCTCCCCAGTCTAATTTAATTTCTTTTATTCAGCCCCGACCTATCAGGTTTGGTCCGGTACCCGATACTATAACTACAGGTAGCTGTTCCACTGTGTCCCTGTGCTGCACAGTCACATTAGCTGCACTTAATGTCGCTACTCGTTCACCTGTATATGTTTTAAGATGCAGGAAGCAAGGCTTTAACTCTGGAACTTTTGCACGGTTCCACAATTTTGAGTACACTGCCTTGTTCATTATGGTCACGCCGCACCCTGTATCAACTTCAAAGTTCACCTTCGAGTCATTTACTGTCAGTTGCAATGTGATAGGAGCCACTTTTGGAATGTTCTCTAACATGCTATACATTATGAACATGTCCTCTTCTTCCTCAGCTTCCCCACTGATGTGGTGTGCTCCCTGTTTTTTCACTTCTCTTCCTTGGTTTTGCTTTCCTCCCGCTTTTTGTTTGGATTCCTCCACAGGTGATTTTGCCCTGCATGCTCGTTTTATGTGTCCTTGTTTCCCACACTTGTGGCACTTTTCCTCCAGAAACCGGCATTCACTCATCAAGTGACCGCCCTTGCATCTATAACATGCCTTCCCATGCTCACATTGTGATTTCTGACGCATGTTTAACTTGTGCACAACAACCTGACCTGCAACTTGCTTAGCATTAGCCCTGTCTGAACCCTGTATTTCTTTTACATCTTGGTTCGCTGTCTCTATGGCTTGAGCAAGTTCCAATGCATTTTCATAAGTAAGCCCTGTCTTGGATAATAATTTACGCTGCATTCGGTCGTCCATTATTCCGCAAACTAGCCTATCTCTCAGCATTTCCTTCAAAATGTTCCCATAATTGCAATCTTGTGCTAATTTATGCAACACCGCGACATAGTCCATTACACTCTCTTCCTCTTTTCTGTTCCTTGAATTAAACTTGAACCGCTGTACAATCTCACTAGGCTTGGGGTTGAAATGTTCTTTGAGCAAAGCCACTAATTCAACAAATGATTTGTCTCCAGGCTTTTCAGGACTGAGCAGATTTCTCATCAAACTGTAGGTCTGGCTTCCCACTGAACTAAGCAGAATGGCTTTCCTTTTTCCGGCATCATTTATTTCATTTGCTTCAAAGAAATAACCCAACACTTCACAGTATTCCTCCCAGGTTTGTGCTCGAATATCAAAAGCGGAGCCCATTCCTACCATGGCAGCCATGCTCTCTTCCAAGTGGTAGCTAACTTCAGCTCGTGATTTTGTTGTTTAAAAGTCCTGGCAGACTTCTCTTCTTTATTCAGGGTCCTTTTTACCTTGTCGCCAAATGTGATAAATCCATGTAGTGGAACAAGAACTCGAAGAGGCGATATCTTAGAATTAGCATGACTGCTTTATTAACAACTGTGTAGCAAACAAAACAGGCCTGCATCCTGTAATTCCACACTTCACCACAAACAAGCAGGGACTTTACTGTTAGACATTCACAAAGGCCTCGCAAGCCACCAGAGAGATGGATACTGACCTGTTAGATTCATCATGTATGGAACATGGTGAATTGAGACTTCTTATGTGACCCTTAGGAATGGTTGTTTGTTAAGAAATTCATGCTGAAATCTTAAGGGGGGAGGGATATAGCAATCTGGGATGTTATGATTAAGGTTATCAACCAGGTGGTGCTGTAGCCAATGCTGCTGTTAAGGTTAGGGGTTTGCTTCCTGTTAAGGTCAGGGGATTGCTTCCTGTTAAGGTCAGAAAAGTGTGGAATGCCAGGATGCAGGATGTAGGCCTGTTTTGTTTGCTACACAGTTGTTAATAAAGTACTCATGTTAATTCTAAGATATTGCCTCTTCGAGTTCTTGTTCTACTACATGGATTTATCACACCACCCACCACCTGGAACCAAACATTACCCTGAGAATGTAGTTTGTTTTGCATTTCCACTGACTTTTATGAAGTATCCTTTTGAGAGGTACCAAATAAGTAGAATGAGCATTCTTTCCCAGACATTCAAGTCACTATCAGAGTGTCGTAACCTAACTGCAAGTCTTAAGTAATTCGGGAAGGTTACTTTTACAACTGTTATACCAGAAACAATTTAAAAGAAAATCATAGTGTATATTGCAAAATTGCTATTTTGAGTAAATTAGTGCAGGCGACAGCTTGTTTGACATTACCACATCCAACTTACAGAGAAACGTCTACCTGCTCTCATGGGTGTTAGTTTGACTCAGTTGATAGCACTCTTACCCCAGTCAGAAAGTTGTGGCTTCAAGCTGCAATCCAATATTAAAACACATCACCTAGACTTACAATCATGCTGCAGAGTCAGAGGTACTGACTCCTGGATGAGATAGCAAACCATTGCCTTGTCACCTGCTCTGATGGATGTTAAATGGGATCAATTTGTTCTGTTATCCTGCCAACTTTCTTGCCTCAACTGACACCACCAAAATCTCATGAGCTGGTCATTCATCTTGAAGTTGTTTGTGGGATCTTGTTGTGTGTAAAATGACTACTGTGTTTGAACTGTCAAGTAATTCTTTGTATGGGAAACATTTTGAGGTACTTCAGAGTGATACAATAAGGTGCGATATAAATGTAAGTCTTTCTTTCTGTACCAGGAGAGGGAAAGAAGATTTGGAAACTCACAGAAACTGAGAAAATCCAGATACAGATTGTACTGTGTAAGGTTCGCAAGAATTTCGGAAAATTTCTACAGCACCCGAAGATTATTTTTTTGATTAAAGAAAACCTGGCTGGAATATACCTTAAAAACCCAGGCTATCAAAATGGCTGTCAGGCCTCATGGCAGAAGACAAAGACAGCCTGCCAGAATATCTCCCATCGCTGGCTAACAAAAGGATTTGAAAACACCAGCCTGTGTGAATATGTTGAAGTACTTGAAACTGTCAATCAACTGCAGTTTAGGAAGTTTCACTCACAGGGCAAAGGGTTGTTTGTTTATAGGCCCTCTACAATGTTGACTCAAGGGCTTAAGTACTTAAAGCTGTCAATCAGTTGCGGTTGGGCGGTGACCGCAGGACAATGGATTGTTTACAAAGCACTTGAGTGCTGTTGACTGAACACTTAAGGATTCAGTGGGACATTTCAAACTGGTCGCAAACCAGTTAAAATGAATGGGTAACACATTCAAACCCATTACAGTCAATGGGGACAGTTCGGTCTCTTTTGTATAGCCCAGATACATCCAGATTTGGGCGCGAAGACAACGGCTCCCAATGGGGTATAAAGATAGCCCCTCAGGAAGCCATTCTCTCGCTCTCTGCTGCCTTGCTTCTGAGGCCCTGCCCACAAGAGGAACAGCTCAACAGCCCGCCCAAAGAAGTGGAATACCAGCAGTTACTTTTGAATTACTGGGGTATCTCTACTTCGGGGCGGTGAAGAATCTAAGACAGACCGCAGGGGCACAGAGCCGGCATTTACTGGTGAGCATAAAACTTTCTGGCCCAATACAAGGCAACCTAGATAGGTATAAGGGGTGGTATTAAAGGGGGATTTTGTTAAATAGTAATTTTAGTCAATTTTCCCTCGATGTGTCCGTTTCTCCTCCCATTAAGCAAAGGTGTGCTGTATTAAGCAAAGGTGTGCTGTATTAAGTATAGGTGTGCTGTATTCGCTATTATTTTCACTGTACAGCAATTTATTCTTTATTTTCAATAAATACTGGTCTTCTTTGTACCCAACCACGAGTCTCGTTTTATCTACATCGTTACTGAAATAAGTCCGGCAGTCAGAACTAGAAAAGGGGAGCGATTCGAAACTGCACGGGGCTCTGGAGCAGCTCAGATACTTCTAACTGGCCAGAGACAGTAACCCCATTACACCAAAAAAAAAACCTTTTCTACAAAATGACGACCGCGGCAGGACCATCGGCAAAAGTATGCGATGTAGCAGACTGTGGTCTGGGTCTGGAGAGAGCAGCAGTTATTAGTTTTCTTTTTATCCCACTGATCTGTTTGTAGTTATGTTCCCACAAGCTTAGGGAAGTTAGAGCAGAGATTTGGGATAGGGAAATGGAGATTGAAGAATACCAGGCCAAGATAGAGTGCCTGGTGGACCAGCTTAGTGAGGGCAAAAGCCACACGAGGTATGAATTAGAGTACCTGAAATGCCTAGTTGCAGAGGCCAAGAGCAATGAGATGAGGGTGCGGGAGGAGAACGCCCACCTCATACAAGAAGTAAAAGAGCAGGAGGAAAAGGTTAGGGAGGTAAAGGCAGTGTATAAGCTGGCCTGCGACCAAGGGTTTGAGGAAGCAGATCATGGCCCCTTTAGGGAAGAGATAGAAAGCTTGAATATGGCTTTAAAGAGGGCAAAGGGGATGATATGTCTTATCAGCCCGAAGACAGGTCAGTCGGACTTTACTGGCAACCCAAATAGAACCGTCCCACAGGCAACACCCAGAACAAGGTTGGTCAGGGAATCAGAGGTCCCACGACCACCACCCACAGCTCTGAGCTTTCAGGAGCTCTGGCAGCAAAGGGGGGTGGAGGATGAGGTGGTAGAGGAAGCACAGCAGGCCCCGCTAGATAGGCTGGGACCAGGACCAGTGTACCCCCTCCGACAATGGAGGTACGGTCCGCCCGTTGATGAAGATGACCCAGGGGCCATCCAGAATCAGTTTGTGGTGCCATATGGCACCCACCAGCTCAGGGACATGGTTAGCCATATCCCCAAGCTCGCTAAAAAGGGAGACCCCTCACTGCACTTCAGGGAGATAGAACAAGCAGCTTGTGTTAATGACTGCGATTACGCAGAGCAAGCAAAAATTCTGCTGTTTTCCCTGAATGGTGATCTCCTTCAGGCCCTATCTGGTGAGTGCAAAAGGGGGCAGAAGGATTATGAGGATCTGAAGAATGAGATATTGGAGGCCATGGGACTCAATGATGGTAGTCCGTTCACCCGGGTAGAAAGAACGGTGCAGCTCCCAGGGGAGTCCCCGCAGGCGTTCGCAGACAGGCTGTGGCCAGTCTACCGGACCGCATGCCTGGGAATGCCTGGGCGGGCAGCACTGAGCCCAGTCCAATTGACGCACTGGCTCCATTGTCTCATGGCAAACAGCCTACCCCAGATCCAAGCCCAGGTCGCGGCTTGGTTTGACCCCCGAAACCCCCAGACCACCGAAGAAGCGGTGATCCACCAGCTCACAGTAGCCTTTGGAAACATGAGGTGTATCGAGGCGCCCCCAACCCAAGGGAAAAGTCCATGAGGTTAAACCTGGGAGCCAGAGTAAGAAAGAGTGGCACCAGGAGGGGAACCGTCCCTCCCAGGCTAGGTTAAATTGTTATGGGTACGGGAAAGACGGTCACTGGAGAAGAGACTATAAGAATCCCTGGAAGGATAACAAGGGAAAGGATCCCACAGCCCCAGCCCAAAAGGCAGGGCCAGATATCCCTCCCGCTGCGATTGAGTCATTTTTACAGTTCCTACGGTCTCTTCTGACTGGCCAGGGGAGAGTAGCAGCCACCACCGGTGCTTTGACCCCGTCTGCCCCATCCCACTCCCAGCAATGACTAGAGCCAGCGCAGCCTGTCGACCTGTGTCCCCGCGAAAATGCTGAGGGGAGCAGGCCCTATGATAAGATGGGGGTGAAGACGGTGCAGGGGAGATATTCGGTGGACACTGGAGCTTCCAGCACGGTGGTCCACTCGGAAGACCTGACCAATTCACCCTGGTCTAACAAGGTCCCATTTAGCTTAATGGGACCCACAGGGAAACGGGCAGCTGGGATTGAACCTGAGGTCAGAAATCCTCAGCCCGCAGTGGGTACAAGCTCACAGGCTGCACAGGCAGGCGCTGTGGCTTGTGTTAGGGGAGCAGCCATTCATGACCAGTGTAAGCTGTTTAAGCAGGGGGACAGGGAAGGAGAGTTCTGGGACCCCTGTAGAGCAGGCCTGGTAGCAGCAATCCGGGACAAGGGAGGCACACAGGGGATAGTTTTGGCCCCAGACCAAAAGCGGGTCCAGGCCCAAGATTCCGCCTTTAATGCCGCCCTGGTAAGGGAAAAGGATTTAGAACAGGGTTACTGGCAGGCTGCCAGTTATATTAAACAATGCAAGTTGTTTAAGCCAGGGGCAGGGAATCAGGCAGCTGGGATTGTACCTGAGAATAGAAATCCTCAGCCTGCAGCGTGTACACTCACACAGACTGCACATGCAGGCGCAGTCACGTGCGTGAGGGGAGAAGTTCCCCAGCAATTGGCCCGAGCGATTCCCCCGCTCTTATGGGACTCCGGGGAGGAGCCTGAACCAGGTTTTAGACCTGAAGGGGAAGACTCTCAGCCACCGGCAGCCAGTGGCAAGGGATTGCCTGTCCCCAGCCCAGGTTTGGGAAGGGGGGGACACGAGGGAGAAGGTCCGCAGCCAGCAAGGGCTGTGACCCGAGCTAAGGGTCCGCTCGCCAGGGTAGCCCCACCAGCGACACTCCCTAGGAGGTCTCTTTGGGTACCCCAGCCCAAGAAAGTATGGTCACCCACTTTCCAGTGGAATAGGGCAGCCTCCCGAGTCAGGGAGAAGCCAAAAGACAGAAGTCCCCAACCAGCAGCCATAAGCTGCGAGGGACAAGAAGTTGGGACCAGTCCAGCTTCGCTGCAGGCAGTAGCCTGCAACAGTCCAAACAGGGATTAGGCTGGCCACCCGGAGACGGGCGGCACTTGTATATAGTTTTGTTCAAGTAACGTGTATAGAGGATTAAGTTAGAATGTGTTAATTTTAATCTTATATTGCAATTCGGTAGTGTTAATTATTAGAGTACAAGTTTTAAGTATGGTACCGTTCCAGAATGTTGTCTATGTGAGCCGAGGTCGCGGGACCCGATTACATTCCCCTGAGCCAGGGAACCTGGCTAGCTGTTTTTTTTAAAGTCTTTTTCAGAGTTTCAGGAGGTGCAGAGGACCATCGTGTCTTTGAATGCTCGAGGAAGGGAGCACCCCTAGCCCATGAAGGGAGGGGTCTGCAGGAGGCAGATGCCCACAGCTATTAAACTGTTATTGGAAATCCAGATTAAGATTAAGAGTTTACAAAAAGCCTGTTAATTATTTTATATTTTGTATTATGTACTGATCCCAACTCCAAAGGAAATAATGTGTGAATTTAGTTCCTAACTGTGAGATTGTACTACTTGTTTAGAGTTAATTGAACAAATTGCATATGCCTATGAATTGTTATGTCCATTGATTGTGAAAGTTTGAAATACATTTATGGCTGAAGAATGGTGCCATTTATTAAAGTGTCAGGCAACTGCATTATAAAAAAAAGGAAGCTCGTTTTCTTCCGTTTGTATTTTTATCAGATATGTTTTGGCTTGGTGGTAATCCCATTAAAGATGTTGTATTGTGTTAAAACTGTCACAAGTGGTGCAGGGGCATTGGACCCCCTCCATGCTTGAATTATTGTAAATACTCAGTGGTGCAGGGGCACTGGACCCCCTCCATGTTTAAATTATTGTAACCATTAATGTTTTTCTATTGATAGATGACTACCGTGTACTACGATTCTCTCTGGGTAGGGGAGATGGAGGTGTCGGGGGATCAGAGATAGATATAGATAAGTATGAGGGAAGGTTGTTTGTGGGGGTCAGAAATTATTGCTCACCTTTAAGCAGGATACTACAAGCAAATTTTAGTATCCGATGGGGGACTGTAAGGTTTGCAGCCCCCGAAGATTATTTTTTTGATTAAAGAAAACCTGGGTGGAATATACCTTAAAAACCCAGGGTATCAAAATGGCTGTCAGGCCTCGTGGCAGAAGACAAAGACAGCCTGCCAGATTATCTCCCATCGCTGGCTGACAAAAGGATTTGAAAACACCAGCCTGTGTGAATATAATTGCAAAATACTGCGGATGCTGGAAATCTGAAATAACAACAGAAAATGCTGGAAATACTCAGCAGGCCAGGCAGCATCCGTGGAGAGAGAAACAGAGTTAACGTTTCAGGTCTGGGACCCTTCATCAGAACTGGAAGAAGCTGGAGATGTAACAGATATTAAGCAGGTGCAGAGACAGGGGTGGGGTGGTTAGGAGGGGAGGAAGGAATAGAAAGAACATCCTGTACTTTTGTAAGAGGCAGGAAAGATAAAATGTTGCAAATGGGAATGGCAAAAATCATACTGCTTGAAAAATGGGGGCAGGGATAATTATCTGAAATTGTTGAACTCAATGTTGAGTCCGGCAGGCTGCAAAGTGCCCAATCGAAAGATGAGGTGCTGTTCCTCGAGCTTACGTTGAACTTCATTGGAACAATGCAATAGCCCGAGGACAGAGAGATCAGAGTGGGAGTGAAGCGGTGAATTAAAGTGACAGGCGACCGGAAGCTCAGGGTCACCCGTACGGACTGAACGGAGGTGTTCCGCAAAGCGGTCGCCCAATCTGCGTTTGGTCTCCCCAATGCAGAGGAGACCGCATCATGAGCAGCGAATACAGTATATTAAATTGCAAGAAGTACAAGTAAATTGCTGTTTCACCTGGAAGGGGTGTTTGGGGCCCTGGACAGTGGGAAGGGAGGAGGTAAAAGGGCATGTGTTGCATCTCCTGCGCTTGCACGGGAAGGTGCCAGGTGAAGGAGCAGGGCTGTTAGGGGTGATTGAGGAGTGGACCAGGGTGTCGCGGAGGGAGCGGTCCCTTCGGAATGCTGAAAGGGGAGGTGAGGGGAAGATGTGTTTGGTGGTGGGATCACGTTGGAGGTGGCGGAAATGGCTGAGGATGATCCGTTGAATGTGGAGGCTGGTGGGGTGAAAGGTGAGGACAAGGGGAAACCTAGCGTGGTTCTGGGAGGGAGGGGCAGGGGTGAGAGCAGAAGTGCGGGAAATAGAACGGACACGGTCAAGGGCCGTGTCAACCACAGTAGAGAGGAATCCTCAGTTGAGGAAAAAGGAAGGCATGTCAGAAGCACTAGTATGGAAGGTGGCATCGTCAGAACAGACGCAGCGGAGACAGAGAAACTGGGAGAATGGAGAAACTGGGAGAATGGAATAGAGTCCTTACAGGAAGCGGGGTGGGAGGAAGTGTAGTCCAGGTAGATGTGGGAGTCGGTGGGCTTGTAGTCAATGTTTGTTGAAAGCCGATCGCCAGAAATGGAGACGGAGAAGTCAAGGAAAGGAAGGGAAGAGTCGGAAATGAACCATGTGAAGGTGAGGGAAGGGTGGAAATTGGAAGTAAAGTGAATGAACTTATCTAGTTCAGGGCGAGAGCAGGAGACGGCACCAATACAGTCATCGATGTAGCGGAAAAAGAGGTGAGGGAGGGGACCTGAGTAGGACTGGAACAAAGAATGTTCCACATATCCCATGAACAGGCAGGCATAGCTAGGGCCCATGCGGGTTCCCATAGCAACACCTTTAATTTGGAGGAAGTGAGTGGAGTCAAAGGAGAAGTTGTTCAATGTGAGAACAAGTTCAGCCAGGTGGAGGAGGGTGGTGGTGGATGGGGACTGTTTGGGCCTCTGTTCAAGGAAGAAACGGAGCGCCCGAAGGCCGTCCTGGTGGGGGATGGAGGTGTAGAGGGATTGGACGTCCATAGTGAAAAGGAGACGGTTGGGGCCAGGAAACTGGAAACTGTTAAAGTGATGGAGGGCGTCGGAAGAGTCACGAATGTAGGTGGGAAGAGACTGGAAAAGGGGAGAAAAAATAGATTCGAGATAGGAAGAGATAAGTTCCGTGGGGCAAGAACAAGCTGAAACTATGGGTCAACCAGGGCAGTCCTGTTTGTGGATCTTGGGAAGGAGGTAGAAGCGGGCTGTGCGGGGTTGGGGGACTATGAGGTTGGCGGCCATGGAGAGAAGATCTCCAGAGGAGATGAGGTCAGTGACACACTTGGAAACAATGGCTTGATGTTTGCTAGTGGGGTTATGGTCCAGGCAGAGGTAGGAGGAGGTGTTGGAGAGTTGGCGTTCAGCTTCCGCACGGTAGAGGTCGGTTCACCAAACAACAACAGCACCACCCTTATCAGCAGGTTTAATGATAATGTTAGGGTTGGATTGGAGAGAATGGAGTGCTGCAAGTTCAGAGGGAGTTAGGTTGGAGTGAGAGAGGGGAGCAGAGAAATGGAGATGGCCGATGTCACATCGGCAGTTAGCAATGAAAAGATCTAGAGAGGGTAGAAGGCCAGAGGGAGGGGTCCGAGTAGAATGAGAATTTAGAAAGCGGTAGAAATGTTCTTTCTATTCCTTCCTCCCCTCCTAACCTCCCCCCCCCCACCCGTCTCTGCACCTGCTTAATATCTGTTACATCTCCAGCTTTTTCCAGTTCTGATGAAACATAGAAACATAGAGATAGGAACAGGAGTAGGCCATTCGGCCCTTCGAGCCTGCTCCGCCATTCAATGAGATCATGGCTGATCTTCGTCTGAGATCATAGCTGATCTTACCAGTTCAGTACCCCGTCCCCAGACCTGAAACATTAACTCTGTTTCTCTCTCCACGGATGCTGCCTGGCCTGCTGAGTATTTCCAGCATTTTCTGTTGTTATTTCAGCCTGTGTGAATATGTTGAAGTACTTGAAACTGTCAATCAACTGCAGTTTAGGAAGTTTCACTCACAGGACAAAGGGTTGTTTGTTTATAGACCCTCTACAATGTTGACTCAAGGGCTTAAGTACTTAAAGCTGTCAATCAGTTGCGGTTGGGCGGTGACCGCAGGACAATGGATTGTTTACAAAGCACTTGAGTGCTGTTGACTGAACACTTAAGAATTCAGTGGAACATTTCAAACTGGTCGCAAATCAGTTAAAATGAATGGGTATCACATTCAAACCCATTACAGTCAATGGGGACAGTTCGGTCTCTTTTGTATAGCCCAGATACATCCAGATTTGGGCATGAAGACAATGGCTCCCAATGGCGTATAAAGATAACCCCTCAGGAAGCCATTCTCTCTCTCTCTGCCATCTTGCTTCTGAGGCCCTGCCCACAAGAGGAACAGCTCAACAGCCCGCCCAAAGAAGTGGAATACCAGCAGTTACTTTTGAATTACTGGGGTATCTCTACTTCGGGGTGGTGAAGAATCTAAGACAGACCGCAGGGGCACGGAGCAGGCATTTACTGGTGAGCATAAAACTTTCTGGCCCATTATAAGACAACTTAGATAGGTATAAGGGGTGGTATTAAAGGGGGATTTTGTTAAATAGTAATTTTAGTCAATTTCCCCTTGATGTGTCCATTTCTCCTCCCATTAAGCAAAGGTTTGCTGTATTAAGCAAAGGTGTGCTGTATTAAGCAAAGGTGTGCTGTATTAAGTAAAAGTACGTTGTATTAAGCAAAGGTGTGCTGTATTGAGCAAAGGTGTGCTGTATTAAGTATAGGTGTGCTGTATTCACTATTATTTTCACTGTACAGCAATTTATTCTTTATTTTCAATAAATACTGGTCTTCTTTGCACCCAACCACTAGTCTCGTTTTGTCTACATCACTACTGAAATAAGTCCGGCGGTCAGAACCAGAAAAGGGGAGCGATTTGAAACCGCACGGGGCTCTGGAGCAGCTCAGATACTTCTGACTGGCCAGAGACAATAACCCCATTACACCAAAAACACTCCCCCCACCCCCTTTTCTACAACTGAAAAACTCAGTTTTACGAACCTTTAATTTATAAAAGAGAATTTATGAATGTGTTAAACCTATACCTTGATTGGCCCCAGATTTTTTCCAATTTTCCTATGTACTCTTTAAACAAATAACATACCTGGAGTGACATTTTTGTATTGGGTCACATAGCATTGGACAAAACACACAGGGAGCAAAATTGGGTGCATTTGCATCTCCCGTAAGCGCCCCTGGGAGCCGCTAACGGGGCGCAAATGGTTTTGTGACCGGGCACGGCGCTGACATCGACTCCCACCATATTCAGCAGGAGTTTTGTGGCGGCACCATGGCATAGCGCCCTGATCTCCTTCGCCCGGAAATCGTGACGTCATCGCCGTGTGCATCGCCCCGGTAGCACCCTGGACCCGAAATTTACTTCTGCCCCTGCAGTAGCGCCGGGTGAAAACACCGACAGCTGCAGGAGGCATGCATCGGGCGGCCGACCATTCGGGGGCGATGATTAAAGGCAAGGTGGCCGAGGTAAGTAAAAAAAAACGTATCTTTCTTGTTCCAGTTTTTTTTGCGGATTGCTGCCCGCGATCGATCAGCCCGGCACTCTGCTTAAGCGCCGGGCTGATCGCACGGTGGTCCAGGTAGGTACTTTTTAAACCTGTAGAGATGGCCCTTCCCTTTAATAGAGGGAAGGAGCCTTTGAATGCGGCAGTGCTGCACGGCCCAGTGTGCAGCACTGCTGAAGTCTCCGCCCCGCCTGCTGCCGATTGCGCTCCAAGAAAAAAGAGGAGCACTTGATTTAAAACATAATTTTTTTAAAGTTTAGTAACATTAGCGCCTGGCCCTAATTTTTCTCAACTTTTAAAAGTTAACACCCCAAACGGGGCTATAATGAATTTCTCCCCCAGACACTCTTGACAGCCAGATTTTACTGAAAACAAAGCAGTCTGCATAATAAATCTGACAAGTTGACATCTCTGGCAAGAAACATAGAAACTTAGAAGATAGGAGCAGGAGTAGGCCATTCGGCCCCTCGATCCTGTTCCGCCATTTAATGAGATCATGGCTGATCATCCAAATTCAGTACCCTGTCCCTGCTTTCTCCCCATATCCCTTGATCCCTTTAGCCTTAAGAAATATATCTAACTCCTCCTTGAATATATTTAGTGAATTGGCCTCAACTGCCTTGTGTGGTAGAGAATTCCACAGGTTCACCACTCTCTGGGTGAAGAAATTCCTCCTCATCTCAGTCCGAAATGGCTTACCCCTTATCCTTAGACTGTGACCCCTGGTTCTGGACTCCCCCGCCATCGGGAACATTCTTCCTGCATTTAGCCTGTCTAGTCCTGTTAGAATTTTATAACTTTCAATGAGATCCCCTCTCATTCTTCTAAACTCTAGCAAATATAAGCCTAATCGACTCAATCTCTCCTCATACGTCATTCCTGCCATCCCAGGTATCAGTCTAGTGAATCTTCGCTGCACTCTCTCCATGACAAGAACATCCTTCCTCAGATAAGGTGACCAAAACTGCACACAATACTCAAGGAGTGGTCTCACCAAGGCCCTGTACAACTGCAGCAAGACATCCTTGCTCCTGTACTCGAAGGCCAGCTTACCATTTGCCTTCTTAACCGCCTGCTGCACCTGCATGCTTACCTTCAGCGACTGGTGCACAAGGACACCCAGGTCTCGTTGCACTTCCCCTTTTCCCAATCTATTGCCGTTCAGCTAATAATCTGCCTTCCTGTTTTTGCCACCAAAGTGGATAACCTCGCATTTATCCACATTATACTGCATCTGTCATGCATCTGCCCAATTGCCCAACCTGTCCAAATCGCACTGGAGTTTCTCTGCATCCTCCTCACAGCACACATGCCCACCCAGCTTTGTGTTGTCTGCAAACTTGGAGATATTACATCTAATTCCCTGTTTTTTCTCTACCACCTTTTTTAAATAGTGGGGTTACATTAGCTACCTTCCAGAGTCTATAGAATTTTGGAAGATGACCAGCAATGCATCTATTATTTCTAGGGCCACTTCCTTAAGAAAATGGCCTTCTTACTGTTCCTTTAACAAACAGGTAACAGCTGAAAACCATTCGACTTTACACATATTTGCAGAATGCACTGCTTCATGTTTTCTAGACTAGGTGCCAATAAATGGAGTAAAGAGAGAGGTAGCTTTGGGAATACAAACTTTTAGAATTCTTCATTTATACCGGAATATTTCATGAATATATCCAGGATGCTGTCCCTATGCCACATTTCCTGGACATGATATTTTTAAAAAATCAGTCAGCATTGTGACACTGATAAAACCATCCAACTAAATGTTATTAAGACCAATTAGGGACTTGTGAACTTCCTCAATTAATTATTGTTGGCTGTTCGGCTCCATATTGTTCACTAATTATGTTTTCAGACCATTATATAAGGTTCATGTTGTACATATTATTTCAGAGATCCCTCTCTTCAAAGAATTAACCCTTAACACCTCATAACCCTAAAATGTTATTTATAAATGTTGTAGGAAGCTGCAATTAGCAATAAGGATTAAATATGAATACTTTACAAACCCTAACCCTTTAACATATTACAGAGGAGTGGTGAGGCCGATTAGGGACCAAAATTGAGATCTATTGGTGGAGGCAGAAGGCGTGGCTGAGGTACTAAATGCGTACTTTGCAACGGTGTTTACCAAGGAAGAGGACTTTGCCAAAGCTACAGTAAACAAGGTGGTTGCCGGGATATTAGTGTAGTGTCCGAGTATAAATAATACACAGACTGCAGGAGAACAATAAAACAGGTATTTACTGAACAGAGGGTACTCTTTTATTTGGACCCAAAAAAAACCAATTCGACTGTAAATAAACAAAAGTTCAACTAAAGCTTAACAAATCAAATTAAAATTTGGTTTTCCGTGTTGATGATGCACTCCAGTCCCCACGGCGCCCACTGGTCGCGGAAATACTCAAGCGCACCGGCGGACACCGCGTGTTCCATCTCCAGGGCCACCCGGGCGCGAACATGGCCGCGGAAGAGATGCAGGCAATCCGGCTGGACGACCCCCTCGACCGCCCGCTGCCTGGACCAATTGATGGCTCTTTTAGCCAGGCCCAGGAGCAGGCCCACAAGGAGGTCCTCCAACCTGTCCGCTCCCCTCCGCACCGGGTGACCGTAGATCAAGAGCGTGGGACTGAAGTGCAACCAAAAATCGAGGAGCAGCCCCTTCAAGTAGTGAAAGAGGGGCTGCAACCTCTCACAATCCATATAAACGTGAAACACGGACTCCTCCAGGCCGCAAAAAATGATGCAGGCGGCCTGGGAGTCCGTGAACCTACTTAAAACCTTATTGCATGGGACCGCTCCATGCAACACCCTCCAGGCCAAATCCCCGATGGAACAAGGGAGGACTCCCGCATAGAGAGCCCTCCATTGGGGACCTCCGCTACCGCCGGTCGGCAAAACGCCACGCCAAGGCGTTTCCGGACGGTAGACGAAGATGGCAAAGTGGAGAGTGTGCAGGAGCAGCCCGTACAGGAAACCCCTCCGCGCGGAATGAAAAGGCACGGAGGGTATTTCCTCGAGACGGCTCAAGTTGTGAGGCGCCGGTTCCCGAGGGGAGTTTCGGGGCCGGGCGCCGATGAGGAATTCCGTCCGAACGGGGGTAAGCTCGGACGGGATCACCCCACGTGCTTGAGCCGCCTCGATACACCTAGTGGAGTCGGGGCCCAGTGCCGCTTTTACCGATTCGATGGTTTCGACTGCGAGCTGGACGTTGGCCCAGGACAGGCGCCGCGCCAGCTCCTCCGGCGCCATCCAGCCCGCTCCTCCGCCATCGAGCAGGTCCCCGACTCTGGTCACCTTGCCAGCCACAGCCCTACCCTCCGCCAGCCGCCCGAACCCGTGTTCGTGGAGGTGCGGATTCCTGAGCAGCGGCTCCCGAAGGAGAGCCGCCGCTCCTGACGGGGGAGAGCTCCGCCTGGAAGCGACGTAGTTCCAAACCCATAGTAGTTCCTGGTAGAAGACAGGCAGCTCCCGCAGGCCGGCACGCCTGCTGCCCACTTTCGCAAACAGGAGCTGCGTGTCGTAATTGAGGCCATGCAGCTGGCGGAAGAAAAACGTCGCCAGCGCACACCATCTCGGAGGATTCTCGACGTACAGGTATCTCTGCAGCGTCTGAAGACGGAAAGTCGCAGCCTGGGTGCGAAGGCACACCAGCGCCTGACCGCCCTCCCTAAGCGGGAGACACAGAACCGCGGCAGAGACCCAGTGCTTCCTTTTGTCCCAGAAGAAGTCGATGAGCTTCTTCTGAATCTTGGCGACAAACGCAGGGGGAGGGATCAAAGTGACCAACCGGTACCACAACATGGCGGCCACCAGCTGGTTTATGACCAGCGCTCGACCCCTGTAGGACAACACTCGGAGCAGTCCTGTCCAGCGTCCTAGGCGAGCGGTGACTTTGGCCTCCAGCTCTTGCCAGTTCGCCGGCCAAGCGTCCTCGGCAGGGCTAAGGTAGACTCCCAAATAGAGGAGGTGCGTGGTGCTCCAGGCGAAAGGCCTGAACTCCTCCGGCAGGGAGTCCACCCGCCACTGACCCACCAGGAGTCCGGAACATTTCTCCCAGTTGATCTTGGCGGAGGATGCGTCCGAGTAAATCTGCTGGCATTCCCGCATCCTCCGCAAGTCAGCGGGATCCATGACCGTGAGGAGCACGTCATCGGCGTAAGCCGAGAGGACCACCTCCACGCCCGGCCCTTGCAGAGCCAGTCCCGTCAACCTCTTCCGCAAGAGGCGCAGGAAAGGCTCCACGCAAATGGCATATAACTGGCCGGACATGGGGCATCCCTGACGCACCCCCCTCCCGAAGCGAAGGGGCGCCGTCAAGGACCCGTTAACTTTAATCAGACACTCCGCGGCGGCGTACAGAAGTCGGATCCAGGCGACGAAATGCGTCCCGAACCCGAATGCGCGCAGAGTCCCGAAGAGATACTCGTGATCCACCCTGTCGAACGCCTTCTCCTGATCCAGGGAAAGGAAGGCGACCGACAGACCAGCCCTCTGGGAGTGGTGGACCAGGTCCCTTTGTTTATGACCAGATGGATGTTATCGTGGCTGGTCCGGCCCAGGACCGTGTAGGACTGGTCGGGGTGGATCATGTGGGCCAGCACGGTGCCAAGGCGAGCAGACATGGCCCTGGCAAATATTTTATAGTCCGTGCTGAGGAGGGAGACCGGGCGCCAGTTCTTAAGGAGGCGGAGATCGCCCTTCTTAGGCAGCAGGACAATGACCGCCCTGCGCCAAGAGAGGGGCATCTCCCCGGTCGCCAAACTTTCCCCCAGGACCCGCGCGTAGTCGCCCCCCAAGACATCCCAGAACGCCCTGTGGAACTCCACGGTCAGCCCGTCCAGCCCCGGGGACTTTCCCCTAGAGAGCTGGCGGAGGGCGCCGGTCAGCTCCGCCAGACTTAGCGGAGCGTCCAATTTTTCGGCGCCCTCCGGGCCAACCTTCGTCAGGTCCTCCCACAAAACTCTGCGCGCATCCTCGCTGGACGGATCCGGAGAGAACAGAGCCCCGTAATAGGCGCGGGTCTCCGCGCTGATTCCCTCCGGATCCGAGACCAGAGATCCGTCGTCGGCCAGCAGCCCCAAGAGCTGCTTACGGACCCCCCGTCTTTTTTCCAGCGAGTAGAAGAAGGGGGAGCCGCGGTCCAGGTCCCACAGGAGCTGGATCCGCGACCTCACGTACGCGCCTCGGGACCCGACGAGCTGCAGGTCCTTCAGCGCGCCCTTCTTCTCTTCGTACACCTTCCGCAGGGCCGGGTCCTCGACGACCTGACCGAGACGGGACTCCAGGTCGAGCACCTCCTTCTCCAACCGCCCGACCTGGGCCTCCCGCCTCTTGGTCGACCCCTTCGCGTACTCCTGACAGAAGAGACGGATGTGAGCCTTGCCCACATCCCACCATAGCCTCAAGGAGGGGAAGCCCCCCTGCTTCCTTCTCCAGTCGGCCCAGAATCGACGAAACGAATCCCGGAACCGTGCGTCCTCCAGCAGCAGGTTGTTAAAATGCCAGTACACGGACACCCCCCGCGTGCGCAGCGGAGCGAGCTCCGCCCACACCAGGTGGTGGTCCGTGCACGGCACCGGCCGCATGGAAGCTGCCGGAACGCAGGAGACGAACGCCCGGGAAATGTAGAGGCGGTCGATTCTGGACCTTCCTCCCCCAGACCTCACGCTAGTGAAGGCGCTGGAGTCGGGGTGGAGATTTCGCCAGACGTCCACCAAGTCGAAGGACCCAACCAGGTCCCTCAACTTCTCCATCGCCGCCGGGCTTCGCAGGGGACCCGAACGGTCCCTCGCCTCGAGGGTGCAGTTAAAATCCCCCCCGAGGATGACGCACTCGCCCACGTCGATGGAGCCCAAGAGAGCGGACACTTCTTCGAAGAAGCGCACTTGCTGCGCACTGGTCTGAGGGGCGTACACGTTCACTAGATGGAGCGGCACGCCCCCCAGGCGAACAGTGACATGGAGCAAGCGGCCCGGCACGTGCTCCTTGACCCCCAAGATCTCCGGCTGAAAATGCGGGGCCAGCAAGATAGCCACCCCGCTGGAATTGTTGGAGAGGTGACTCATGCTGACCCCTCCTTGCCACTCCAGGAGCCACGTGGCTTCGTCTCCCGGAACGGTGTGGGTTTCTTGCAGGAAGCACACCGCATACTTCCCGTCCCGAAGGACCGAGAAGTTATTGAATCTGCGGCGCGCCTCCCTGCTGCCGTTGATGTTGAGGCTGGCTATGGTTATCTTCATGTCAGAAGCATAGTGCAACCTCTACCTACACCTAACGGGGCGAGGAAGCGCAGCCGCTGGTCCGCCGCCACTTCCTCAGCAGCCCAGTGAGAAACGTTGTGAGCCGACGCAGCTCGAGCGGGTTCACACCCTCGTCCGCGCCCAAGATCTTAACGGCGGCGCGGACGGAATCGATGAGCAGCGCCAGCTCCGACCACCTGTCGAGGGCCAGCCGGACCTTATTGCGCTGACCCAGGCACGTGGCCATAAAATCCCGGAGTTCCCTTACGGAAATGAGGGGAGACTCGGCAAGGGGCACGAGGTCATCCATCGCCACGTCGGCGCTGGAGTCCGAATCGTCCTCCGTGCCCATCACCGAGTCCCCATCCTCCTCCAGGGGGTCGTCACCAGCGGCCGACCCGTCCGCCGCGCAGTGCGAAGCGAACGACTCGGCCGCGCCAGCCAGCCCCGCCTCCGCCCGGATCCCACCCCCAGGATCGGCGGCAGAGGATTTCTCCCTGGGCTCCTCTAGGGGTGCCGGGCCAGAAGACGGCGGCGGTTCAGAGCTCCCCTCCGCCTCAGACGCCGGAACGACCGGAGAAACCGGGGAGAGAACAATTTCCAGCTCCTCCAGTACGTCCGGCATCAGAGACGCAGCCAGGGGGCCATCCTCCTCCCCGCCACCAACCTCCGACCCAGCGGACGGGGGGTTTTGAATTAAAAGCTCTACCAGGACGAGCATCCCCTGGGAGACGTCCGGGTCGCATTGGGCGAGCTCATTATCCTCGAGCTCGCCCGACCCAGCCCCCAGGCTGCCCGACCCGGCGAGGGGTAACGACACCGATAAAAGGTCAACTTCAATTACTGCCGCGGGTTGTTCCGCAACCCCCCCCACGGGCAGGGTCTCATCCCCATCCCCGGGAGTGACGTGCTGGACAGACACATCTGCCTCAGCCTCCCGAGGGACAGGCGACCCCTGCCGATCGCTGGTGATGACGACAGCGCTGGGGGGGCGGGGGGGCGCAGTACCCGCAGCGGGCGACGACTCCCCCTGCTCGGAGGGACCTTCCTCCTCCCGGCCCTCCTCCTCATCCAGGGGGTCGCGCCTTCTTTTTAGCACGGAGGGAGCGAGGGAGACCTCCATGACTGCAAAGGCCTCCTCCTCGACTCCCTCCGGCGGAGCAGGTTTGTCGGGTTCCTCGGGCCCGAGCCCGGCCGCAGGTATTGGCATTACCGCTGCGGCGGTTGCGGCCACAGGCTCGGGCACGGGGCCCCTCCCGCTCACATCTGCCCTGATCAACTCTGCGAGGAGCGCGGGTGTAAGGGGCTCAAGGGGCAAGGGCTCACCATCCACGGGGGGACCTGCCCTAAGGTGCTTCTTTTTTCCCCGCGCCTTCTTTCCGGCCGGACACGCTCCCTCCCCCCCGCCGGAGGCCTTGGTGGCATCGGCCCCCGACGTCAACCGCGCATCAGACGTACTTGACGCGCGGGCAGATCCGGGGGGAAGGGCGGCGGCGCCAGCCTCGGCCGCACGAGATGATCCGGCGGCCTTGGAGGCAGGGCAGTTCCTCCTGATGTGCCCCACCTCCCTCCAGGCATGGCACCTCACACCGTCCGACGTCCAAAAGGCGCGGTAGGCGGTCCCCTTGTGGAGGACGACGAACGCCCCTTCAGTGTCCTCCTCCCGCGCCAGCTGGATAAACAGCTGGCGCCGGAAGGAGAAGACGTGGCGAAGGCTGGCCTCCCGGAAGCCGAGCGGGATGGGCGTGATCCCCGACCTCACCTCCCCAAGTTGTCGCAAATGGGGAAGGAGGAGCTCACCAGGAACATAGGGCGGGACGTTGGAAATAATGATCCTCTGCGCGATGGCCTCGAGAGGATCCACCGGCAGGAAGGTCCCGCCCACGGTGAGCCCCTTGGCGACAGCCAGGGACACCGCCCGCTCCGACCCCAGGAAGAACACAGCCTTCCCATACATTTTTGAGGCCGCGACGATGGCTGAGGGGCCGACAACCCCAGCCATGGCCTTGACGCAGGCCTCGATGGTCATAGTGGGGTGAGTGTAGCTCTTCACCCCAAGCTTTTTTGTTATTAATCGAAAAGGTGACGGGGCAGCAGGAACAGCGGGAGCAGCTGTGGTTGTGGCTACCACTCTCGCATAGGTCCCGGCTGGCCCCGCCACCGGCGAAGATGCAGTCGCCATTCTGGGGTGCTTTTTTTAAGGGCTACACTCACCCCAAGTCACAGGCCTGAAGGTGTTAATGGCCTCGGTGTATATATATTTTTTTGTCCTCTATTGAGCAGAGGGAGCTGATTAAAATGAGGACACACCTCTCTCCTTATTGATTTAAATTGGGAGAGGAGCCCTCGCCCCTCTGCTCAATTGGCAATTAATAAAATAGATGAAACTAAGGTGCCTTAGAAAGACAGGCAGAGAGAGACAAAGAGAGAGAGAGAGGTGGGGGGGTGGGAAGGAGGGAGGCCGCATAGGGCAGTGTTGCCACTCAGGATGGTGGGTGGGTGTAGGCAGGGTTGCACTCTCCGATGGAAAAAGTCTTTGGTGATGGTGGTCTTCTGGCAGGGGGAGAAGACGTCTTCACCTGGAAAAGCTGGAGAAGCCCAGGCTTAGTCCTGCAACAGGTCTTAATGATGTAATTAAATTAAATTAAGGACTTCACCTTGGGCAGCTCCAAGCTCTCCCAGGGCAGGTAATAGAAGGGATGCTAATTAGTGGTGTGTGTGGCCTAGCTTTTAACAAGAGCACACACACACACACACTACACCCCTTGATGATCCGGCCTTGCTTCTTCTTTTCTCCCCCCACCTAAAATACAAAGTCTTGGGAGAGTGCCCCAAATAACACCCACCTGTAGATGTTCCGGATGAAGTTTTCTTCCCTCCTTTCAAGCAGTTGGTTTCTCTCCCCTCTCTCCCTCTCCTGAAGTGGAGGCCAATTTGGGGAGGCAGTGATAGAAAGGCCTCTCCCCTGGTTGATGTTGATGTCGGCCTCCTTTCTCCTTCTCCTCCTCTGTCCTCTCTCTCCAGGCACCTCAGTTGATGTAATGATGGTGGAGTTGGTGGTGGTGGTCCAACGTTCTCCTCCTCTTCCTGGTCAGGGGACCACCACTTTAATCCACTCTCCAAAGTCTGGCTGCTCCCTCTGCTCGTGCTTGCAGCTGAACAGAGGGTAACTTAAGGCTGAAGTACAGAAGCCTGCTATGGCTTTATATACAGGGGTGGTCACTGCTGGTACTGCAGTATAGGATCAGTTCTTCTCTTAAAGTTACATACACAACAATTCCTCCCCTTTTAGATAAACAGAACATAACATTCATTTAACAACTAAATAATAACTAATTACAATTACAATTTTCTCTGTACTATATACATCAACTGAAATAATCATTTATAAGTTCAGTCTTTGAGGAGGCTTCCTGATCCTGACTGGATAACGCCTTTCTCGAGTATCCTGTTCTTGCGGCGGAGTTGATTCTGGCTCATTGTCATTGGTTGGTTTGTCAGCTTCCAATACCACTGCTTCTGAGGTAGACGCAATCTGTACTTCGGGTTGATTACCAGGTGCACCTGCTCGTGGTATGGGTTTGGCTTGTTCCTGTGACTCTAGAATCTGGTCAGCATGGCGTCTCACAATGCTCTCTCCAACGTCCACTGTGTACATTAGTGGTCCCTGCTGTGTGCATATCGTTCCTGGCTGCCATTTTTCTGTTCGGTGGTCGCGGGCCAAGACTGGTTGCCCTATCTTGAAGCTCCTGGTTGGCTTCTCATTTATGTGCTGGAATTGCTTATCCTCAACATCTCGTCTTATGTTTGGTTTGAGCAAATCCAGGCGACATCTTAGCCTTCGGTTGAAGAACATTATGGCTGGAGTTTGGTTGGTGACTGCATGTGTCGCATTCCGGTAAGCAAACAAGAAATTATCCACCTTGTGTTGTAGTGGTATGTCGTCATTATGCATTGCCTTTCTTGCCTTTTTAAAGGTCTGAACAAACCTCTCAGCCAATCCATTTGTGGCTGGATGATATGGGGCAGATGTGTAATGTTTCACCCCATTATTCCTCAGAAACCTCCGGAAATCCTCAGACACAAACTGTGGCCCATTGTCGAAGCAAATCTGTTCTGGCAAGCCATTCCTGGCGAAGATGGTCCGTAGGACTGCAATAGTTTTCTCCGTGGTGGTGGAGGACATTTTGATGACCTCTGGCCATTTTGAATGAGCGTCCACAGCGATTAGGAACATTGAGTCCATAAATGGACCAGCAAAATCAATGTGTACCCGTTGCCATGGAGATGAGGGCCACTCCCATGGATGTAGCGGGGCCTGTGGTGGAGCGTTTTGGACCTTCTGGCATCCTGTGCATCTCTTGGTCATATCCTCGATTTCTTTATCGATTCCCGGCCACCACACAAACGCCCTGGCTAGGCTCTTCATTTTTACCCCTCCCAGATGACCCTCATGAAGCTTATTGAGCACTCTATCTCTCAACTTGGGTGGAATTACCACTCGGGATCCACACATCAAGGTCCCCCGGCACACTGACAGCTGTTCCCTCCTTGGCGAGAATGCTGGCAACAGTGAGTCGCCATGTGCTGGCCATCCCTTCACCGTCAAATCATAGACCCGAGAGAGTGTCGGGTCATTTCAGGTTTCCTTCTCTATACTTGAGTTTGCAACAGGTAGACATTCGACTATGGTCGCATGGAATATCTCAACAGGGTCCACTGCAGGTGCTTCCTCTACCGTAGGCAACGGTAGGCGCTGTAAGATTCGCAATTTTCAGCAGAAATCACGCAAGAAAACTGGATAAAATAAGACTGTTTATTGACCAAAGTAAGCTTGCACAGAAAAACCTTTGATAAAAGGGCATACAAAATGGCCGCCAGGCCCCGTGATCAGTTTATGAACCATTTTATTTCTGTTACTGCAAGCCAGACAGGCTTGTGGATTGAAGACAGTGAGCCCGCGAAAGCCAGTATCTGGGAACCGAAACTCAGAGGAACAGCATACATATTCAATGGATTACAAGTACAGGATGGGGCCCATCAAGATATGGGCGGACAATGCAAAATCACTCATACCCATTTATTGTACAAAGGAAAAACCGTTTAGCAGCCATCAAGGAAAATCTCCGGACCGATCAATATGCGAACCGAGCCGCGGTGACAATGCAAAAGACATTAAAAGACATTATCGGCCAGGAAGGCCAGTTTAAGTTATCACCGGCTCCGTTACAAGACAAAGCGCCCCTGCAGAGATTTCTGCCCGCCAAAATTAATACAAAGACAGGACTATGATTTGGCGGGAGATAAGACTGTTCCAAAAGAGTATAACTATGGATTGAAAGTCCATATACGTGACTTCAACTTCTTCGGACGGTGGCAGGATCGGCGCCTCTTCCACTTCGGCAGATGCAGAATCGATGAAAACGTTTTCGTCTTTTTAAAGACGGACGGTTTCGGTAAAAAGACAACGTGGTCGGTGTTCAGCCAAACAAGGCTCGGCCACGACGAGAAGACGACGAGGGTGGCCCGGGTACTGGGGTCGGGAGATCATCGATGACCCAGGCCGACGGAGAAGAAACCCTCTGGAGAACCGACCAGGCCGGAGACAAAAAGACAGTCTGGGCCTGACACTTCCGTGTCTCAACATCCCATTGGGTTGTTGTTCTACTCCACGAACAAAAATCCACGACAGGCTTAGTGGATCTCAACCTTGACGAGCGCTCATCGAGGCTGTGTCTACCCCATTGCCGAGAGAGAGAGAGAGAGAGAGAGAGAGAGAGAGAGAGAGAGAGAGAGAGAGAGAGAGAGAGAATATCGACTGCGCCAGAAGTTTCCAAATCCACGTGACGACGGAAAGCGGTGCCAAAAGGGCTGCGAACCCCCCTTTCTCGCGATTTCGAGAGTGGTGAGCATGATCCCAGGTTCCCCAGGTCGAAACTTAGTTTAGGTATAGGGGAGGGAGTTAAGGGAAATCGTAATGTGTTTCCCCTTTTACGATGTGCCGTGTGTTCCCCATTTCCATAGAGTCAAGTTCATAAATTTGTGCATGATTGTAGTTACTTTAATCTGTGCCTATGACATGTATTTTGTAATGCTTCAAACTGTTTAAAAATAAAAGCATCCATTTCGTGCTATTCAGCCTGGTCTATTGAGTCCTTTTCTCTGCACTACTGTTCTCTGCATCTAAGTCCAAGGTCTAGAACCGTAGGGGGAGTGGGTCGAACCACTCAAGGGTAATTCTTGCACGAAGCCTGGCAGGAGGCCAGAACGGGCAAGAGAGCAGGAAAAAAAACCCTACAGAAATGGCGACGCGGCAGGACCTTGGCAGCAGGAAAGTAGTGTGTTAGATCAAGATCTGAATAAACGAAATGTGATGGATGAAAGAATAGCAGATTATGTTTTCGGAAAAGTCAACCTCACAAAACAATGGATATCTGATCTACTAAGGGATAGGCGCCCGCTAGACGCAGCCATCAAGTGGACAGCGGGTAGAGAGCATAAGAAATCTGTAGAAAAGGCGGTCTGGCTGATGTGTTACAAGAAGCAAGTCCAGCTTTTGGACCAGGTAGTTGCAGCACAGACAGTCCAGATCAACGGCTTGCTTAAAGACGTAGAGGAAAAGGTTGCGGGAGGTCAAAAACTGATTGAATCGCTTGACGCGCTGAATCAGGAACGCCGCTCTGTAATTCGCTGCCACGAAACCCGGGTAGAATATTTAAAATGTCAGGTCGTTGAGGCCAAGGCCAGTGAAGGTAGAATGAGAGAGAGGTGTTTCCGTCTAGCCAAACAAGTAGATGCCCAAGAGGAAAAGCTCCTGGGAGCCAGGGCAGCATATAAGATGGCCATGGAGGATAGATCTGAGAACACCGACCACAGCGCTTGCCGCCGGGAGCTAGAGGACCTGAGAAAGGCCCTAGCGAAGGCAAACGGGTTGGTGTGTCTCATAAATCCACCAGCGAGTCAGCTGTTGCTAGCCAAGGAATCCAAAAGACCGATTCCACAAGAGGCAGTTGGGGTACCAACCCCCGAACCCTCTGCGTCTCCTGCCTATGAGGAGTCTTGGACTCCGGGACAGGAGACGGAGATGGTAGAGGAAGAGAGCTCTGAGGTAGAGCAACCCCAGACAGTAGAGTCGGGGCCAGCGCCGTTGTGTCCAACGAGGCACCGGAAGCTCGGTCCAAATGAAGAAAATGGCGATGACGGACCCCTTGAGAGTCAGATCATAATGCCTCATAGCGCACGACAGCTAAGAGAGATGATAAGTCACATCCCAGAACTCTCCGAGTCAGGAGATCCCTCCGTGCATTTCAGGGACGTGGAGCAGACCGCAGCAGTCAATGACTGCGACGGGGTTGAACAGTCTAAAATGCTGCTGTTCTCCCTGGACAGTTCGCTCCTCCAGTGTCTCCCTGACGAGAGCAAGAGAGGGCACAGGGACTATGAGTTGCTATGGGATGAGATTCTGGAGGTCATGGGAGAGGGGGACGGAACTCCGTTCCTCCGTTTAGAAAAGACAGTGCAGCTAGAGGGAGAACCCCCACGGGTTTTCGCCGACAGGTTGTGGCCAGTGTATCGGCGCAGCTGCCCGGCCGGGCCGGCCCGGGCCGGGCTGGATGGCGAACAAAGGGCTCACTGGCTTCGGTGCCTGGTAGCAGGTTGCCTGCCAGTAGTGAAGGAACAGGCCAAAGCATGGTTTGACCCCACCAACGCCCGCTCCACGGAGGATCTAGTGCTAGATCAGCTCACGATCAGTTATAGGAATAACAAGGGCAAGAAAACGCCTGTTGTAAAAGGAAAGGTGCATGAGGTGAGGCCCGCAGCCTCTGCTAAAAGGGAATGGCGTCAGGAGGGAAATCGCCCTCCTCAAGCCAATAGCAGTTGTTACGGGTGTGGGAAGGAGGGTCATTGGCGCAAGGACTGTAGGAATCCTTGGAAGGATAAGAGGGAGAGAGCGTTCGCCGCAGCCCAAGATCAAGCCCAAGCCCGAGTCGCCAACGGCCCGAGAGTTTACCCAACACCAGCACAACCACAAGTGCAGGCCGCTGCCCCAACACCAGTCCAGAACCCAACCGTAGCCTCTGCCCCGACTAAAGGGGGTGGTGCGGTTGTGGACCCCGCTGCGATCGAGTCAGTCTTGGAGACTATGCGGTCTCTGATGACCTGGCAGGGGAAGGTAGCGGTTGCTAACAGCCCTATCGCCCCGGAGACCCCAGCCGAAACACCTAAATGACTGATGCCCGCGCAGCCCGTCTACTTGTGTCCGCTCCGCTATGACGCTTGGAGAAGACCTGTGGTGGAGATGGAGGTGGAGAAACAAAGGGGTAGTTACCTGTTGGATACGGGAGCTTCGTGTACCGTGATCCACACGGACAAACCTTTTGCCTCACCTCTGTCCGCCCAGGCTCCATATTTAGTAGCGGGTTTCACAGGTAGAGAACAGGCTGGCGCGTACTCCCTCCCGCTCTCCATTCAGTTGGGAGCGCTCCACACCACATGGACGTGCATCCTATTGAAGTGGAATGAGGGGGGGGGGAAAGGCATCCTCGGGGCTGATTTCTTGGTGGAACACGGGATCCTCGTGGACCTGAGAAATCACTGTCTCTGGGGAGCCGAGGGCGGTTTAGGTAAGGTAGTCGTAATCCCGGGGAAGGAAGAAAAGGGGACCCTGTGCACTATGAAGCCGTCAGGAGGTTACGATCTCGAGCTCATGATAACAAACGTCCCAACGGACTTGCAGGCGCGGGTGTCAGAAAATCTGACCGCGTTCGCCACCCACAAGCACGACTGCGGGAGAGTCACTGGGTTCGAAGTCAGCGTAGACGGGGACCCCATGATCCGACCCCAAAAGCAGTATAATTTCCCCAAGGAGGCAGAACCCGACATGGAGACAGCAATATCTTCATTGGTACAGCAGGGCGTGTTGAGGACGATAGCCACCCACGTAAACTCCCCATTATGGCCGGTAAAGAAACCGGACAATTCATGGAGAGCCACGGTAGACTACAGAGTCCTCAATAGTAATATCCCGGCCTGCGCGCCCACGGTAGCAGCAGTTGCAGACTTAATAGGGAGTATTCCAGCATCGGCGACCACATTCACGGTGCTGGACATCTCGAACGGTTTTTGGTCCATTCCGCTGCGGCGGGAGGACCAGTACAAGTTTGCCTTTACATTCAAAGGGCAACAGTACACTTGGAACTGCTTACCACAGGGTTTTCACAACAGCCCCAGCATTTTCCATCAGTGCATGGCGGGGAGTTTGAAAGAGTTCAGCCAGCCCAACCAGATAGTGCAGTATGTGGACGACTTACTCCTGTTCACAGATACAAGGGAGCAGCACGGCCCACTGTTAGCCGAATTGTTGGAACTGTTAGAAAGGAAGGGTTTCAAAGTAAACCCAAAGAAAGCCCAGATTGGCCAGCAGGAAGTCAAATTCCTGGGTCTGGCCATCCGCGAGGGAGAAAGAGCCATAGATAAGGCCAGGCGGGAATCTATACAAGATCTGCCGATTCCCAACACAGTAACGGGTGTAAGGTCCTTTTTGGGATTGACCGGGTACTGCAGAGATTTCATCGAGGACTATGCTGCCACAGCAGCCCCGCTACTTCGACTCTTACACAAGGGAGTCGAGTGGTCTTGGGACAAGGGGTGCCAGGCAGCGTTCGAGAAGTTGAAAAGAGATCTGCAGACCGCGCCAGCCCTAGGGGCCATAGATGGGGGAGAGGAGTTCTTTCTGGAGGTAGCCGCTAGTGGGGACAGCCTGAGCGCAGTGCTGCTCCAAGAGCGGCACGGCAAGCTAAGACCAGTAGTTTATTCCTCCAGGGTGCTCACGGATGTGGAGAGGAGTTTCTCCAATTGCGAACGGCATCTCCTGGCCACGCATTGGGCTGTGAACAGATCAGTGATCTTCACAGGGACCTCTCCCATTACGCTCCTCACCCATCACACCCCCACGAAGATGCTTCTGGATGGGAGGATTAAGGATGGGACCGTAAGCAGCGCTCGGATTGCGCGCTGGACCCTCCTCCTTTCCCAGATGGATCTCAAAGTTAAAGGCCTCTGCGCGCCAAGGCTCGCAGCCAATATGGCATATCCCGGGACAGCCCATCAATGTTCCGTAGAAGGGGTATGGGAAGTTAACATAGGTTTACGGGCCGGGATACATCCCACAGGCCGCGAGATCTACGTAGACGGTTCTAGCACTGTAGCTGACGGCAAGCGACTCACAGGGTGTGGAGTATATGACCCTGCGGCAAACATTGCCCTGGCAATTAAGCTCCCCAGCACTATGAGCGCGCAGCAGGCTGAACTGTCCGCGGTGGCGTACGTGGTTACCCACCCCGAGATTTTCCCAACCCCATACACGATTTGCTCAGACAGCATGTTCACGTGCAATTCGTGTACAGAGTACCTCGCCATCTGGTCCCGACGCGGGTACACCTCCGCGGACGGGCGGCCTTTAACAGTTAAGCCCTTGCTGGAGAAGATCCTAGCAGCTGTGGGGGAGAAAGGAGAGGTGTTCATCCATAAGGTGAAGGCTCACTCCACTACAGAACCCCGCAGTCAGGGCAACCAGCAGGCGGATGCGCTAGCCAGGGAGGGTGCCCGCAACGGCATTCTCTGGGACCCATACGAACCCGGACCCGTGGCGGCGATCCAAGGCAGGGAGGGAATTCCCGGGAACACAGGGGTGACACCGCCCCCAGACCTAAAGACCGTCCAAACCCTGGATCCCGCCCTAATAGCAGTCCTAAAAGCCATCACAGAGGGCAAACAGGTAGAAGGTCCGTACAGTACGGCAGCCCTCACAGTCAAAGAAGGTATGCTGTTCCGAGAGGAGCAGTGGGTTGTGCCGCAGCAGCACCGGAGGGAATTCCTGCAATTGGCCCACGAGGGTCCAGGAGCGGGACACCCCGGACCTGAGGTCACCTGGCAACGGGTGGAGCAGGCGGGATGGTGGCCGGGACTTCGGGACGATGTCCGCGAGTTCTGCGCAAGCTGTCTTGTGTGTGCTGCTAACAACCCAGACCCCCACAAAAGGAAGGTGCCCATGGGGCACATCAGGAGGGTAGAGGGACCATGGCAGTCGATTCAGGTCGACTACATAGGGCCCCTGCCCGCCGCCCAGGGAGGCTATAAGTACTGCCTTGTCCTGGTAGATGTGTTCACCAAATGGGTAGAAGCCTTCCCGTGCAGAACAGCTACGGCACTGGGTACTGCTAAGATCTTGATTCGGGAAGTGTTCTCACGGTGGGGACTCCCCCGTTTTGTAGAGTCCGACCAGGGGAGTCAGTTCACCGGTCAAGTAATGCAGAACGCCCTCATGCTCTTGGGCATTGAGGGAAAGTGGCACGTAGCATACAATCCCCAGTCATCCGGGATTGTTGAGCGTATGAATCGGACCCTCAAGGAAAAGCTGAGGAAAGAGACAATGGGCTCGCCCCAGAAATGGGCGGAGGTCCTGCCTTTAGTCCTCATGGGGATCCGAGCCAGCCAGTCCAAAAGCACGGGGTATTCCCCGCACGAGTTAATGACTGGAAGGATCATGCGAACACCCACCCATGTGCTAGCCCCGGTGCTCACTGAGGGCCAGCTCCGAGAGGTGAAACGGGACAAATTCGCCCAAACCCTCTTGGAGCGCCTGAGACAGGTTTATGGGCAGGCGGCTGGGAACATGGGAAGACAGCACCAGGGAAATAAACTGTTGTTGGAACCTCGGAAACAACAAGAGTGGGTAGTCGGAGACCAGGTTATGGTCCGAAACTACGCCAGGGTAGGGAGTTTTGAACCACTGTACATGGGGCCCTACAGCATTGTGGACAAGGCCAGCCCCATGGTTTATGCAGTGAAAACGCCCCGACGTACCAAATGGTTTCACATCAACCAGTGTAAACTATTTAAATCGGGTGCACAAGGGCCATCAAAGGGGACCAGGTCGGAGAACAAAGATCCTCAGCCTGTAACAGAGTCACAGACCACACAGGCTGGTACCGTAGCCTGCGTAAAGGGAGAGGCCATCCCATTGGAGTGGGAGGTCTCATCTTTTGAATGGGATTTAGGCAGGAGAGAGCACGAACAGCTCGACCCCGCCTTAGACCCAGTCATGGAGGAGGAAGAGTCAGAGGGCGACGATCCCGCCCTCGACTCAAGCTTGGGGGAGGTAGGGAATGGGGGCGGAGGCCCACTACCTGTAGGGACAGGTGAGGTGGAGTCAGAAGCCACAGATCCCGACCCCGGGGGGGTGGAGCCTGAGGAAGGGGAGCTGGAGCCGACAGCTGTGGAGGAACCACAGGCTGTGACGGTAACAGTCCCAACCCCCGGTCCATCGGCCCCGGGAGCCCGACCCAAAGCAGCCCCTCGTAGGTTGGCTCGAGCGCCACAGCCCAGAAAATTTTGGCCAGATTCTCCCCATCCTTCCCAACCACGGTTTAGAGCAGCCCCAGGAAGGCATGATCCCCGTTCAGCAGCGACAGGCTGCGGGGGATCAAAGCCAAAGATCAATGCAGCCCCACTGCAGGGTGTGGCACACGACAGGCCTCATAGGGATTCGGAAAGCCGCCCCACGGAGGGCGGCGCTGTACATAAGTTAAGTTAGGTAATTATGGTCATAGTTTTAAGGAATGTAAAGTATATGGTGTTAAGAGTACAATTTTGAGGTCTGCCCGGTATGTGTGTTTGTTAGGGAGCGGGGTCCAGGAACCCGCGCGTCCAATTAATTTAGGCCAGCACCTATCGGGAGCCCGGCTACATCATTTTGTTGGTTACAGAAACCTGGGATATGATGGAAAGGATTTTCATCGCGTTCATGGCGATCGGGTGCGGGTGGGCCTACCGAGGCCGCACCAAGGACGTCATCATTTTCGGATGCTCCGGGGACACGGCCCCCATCGCAACGGATGGGACGGGGAAGCGAGAGGTTGAGGAAACCGCCACCTACTTCCACCAAGGGAGATGGCCAGGTTGGTTGGGAACAAATTCCACGGAATATTCCAGCAACTTCGGTTTTGCCTACCAAGAGACTTCGTTAACGTGCCCTCGAGTGAGGATCCTTGCGCCCAGAGTCAGCGTCACCGTGGGAAAGAGGATTTGTCTGGTGTGCAATGGGAACGTACCACTAAGGCAATGGTGGTGGCTACGAAAGCTGGGAAAGGACATGAGAAACTCTACGGTCGAGTGGGAGCGACTGGGTAATAATACCCATCGGACTATTACGGGAACTCACGGACAATTACGTGTGTGTTGGGACAAATGGTGGGAACCAGATGAGGGAATATATGTCTGTATGTGGGGTTCGAGACACGTCTGCCCCAAGGGCGTGTCCATCTTCTTCCAGAGGCAGTGGCAGGATGAAGGGAAGGGGATGAGATGGGATGTTAGCACTCGAGCGTGCGGAGCCCCATACTCCCCTATTCCGGTGAACGCCACTGAACTCATCACCCGCCCACGCAAGCCCCTGCCCACGCTTCCGGTAGCACTAGCCCAGAAAGGAGGGTGCCCAACCACCACCAAGGGACCCGGGAACGGTTTAGTATTGGTACCCACCGGTCAGGTGCTGTACCAAGGGGTACACTACGCGGTGGCCTCAGTGATTTTAAATCTCACTGAGGTAAGATTGCCGGAGTGGTGTCCCAAAGAAACGGAACAATTATACCAGGTCCTGTTAACCCGTATGTTTAGACAATTTTACGAATTTGACTTTGCCGACATCGACAGAGACAAATTATACACCACACCGCCAGAAGTTTTGGATCGAGTCGGGAGGCAAAGAAGGGGTACTGTAAATGACATATTCACTGCTTTTAATACCGGGACATCTGTTGTCAACGCTCTAGATAACGTGGAGCTGCAGACACAGATCAACGGTTTAAAAGCCCAGTTAAGGAACATATTGACAGACGAAAACAAGGTAGTGGGTTCTGAGTTGCATGAGGACCAGGCCATGACACTACACTTTAAGGACATAATTGCTGAGCTGGAGAAACACGCGAGAACGGTAAATGCACTCATTAAGGAGGATCGAATGCGTCCGATCAAGCTGCGCAAAACGAGGCCTGTGTGCTGTACGGGGCGTGGTTACTGGGCGAGGGCCGCAGTAATCTTGAGGATTTAAAACAGGGTTTGGTCCCGTCCTGGATCAGCAACAAGCACTTGCAAGCGCTCCACCCTTTTGAGAATGCATTAAGCCCGTGCCAGCTCAGACTAGCCGCAGAAGCATACCCAGTCCCAGTGGACTGCGGACATTCAAATCACACTATTATGGGAATAGTAGTAAGAATGCCGGTGTTGGGTCCCGCAGCAAAGCCCGCCCCGGTGTACAGAGTAGAGAACATTGGAGTCATTCGGGGGGGCGCACACATTCGTTACGCAGTGGTCCCGCCTTACGTCATCAGATGGGAGCGTATGATGACAGGCACCGACCTCTCGGGATGTCGGAGCCGGGGAGCACACATCATCCTGTGTCCCCAGCACTTGAACGCCTTTCTGAAACCGCAGTGCGGGTTCAGGACTGCTAGCGCAAAGCCGGTGAATTGCACCATGGAGGCAATGGCAGAGGACCATGTGCCCCCACAGGTAGCATATATCGGGGGTGGGACATACTGCGTCACCACTGCAGCGCCTCAGTACCGATATGGACAACACGAGTGGTGTTCGGTCGGTGATAGCAGTTTCTGTTTCAAACCCAGGGCCGAGGTTCAAGTGGCACAACAACGAATTGTCCCCATTCCTGCGCCCTCCACCGTTCACATCACTATCAAAGAGAATTTCACAGACTTACAACGATTTGTCGCGCATTTTGGTTATGTCATTCCCCCTCTTCCCGAACACCTCACCAAGATTTTAAAAGCCGTTATAATTTCACAGAAACATTTCTACACACTGGAGCAGAAGACTTTAGAGATAGGAAAAGACATATTGGACATAACCATCCCACCATGGTGGGACTTGTTCACCAACATAGAGGTCCCCGCCTGGATTAGAATAGCATCCCATATCCTAGTAGTATGTCAGGTTTTGATTGTGATATTTTTGCTCTTCGTGCATTGCAAAAGAGGCAAACGTCTCCAGAGGCACGAGAACACAGGAGAATGGAGAGAACGCTATGTGCGAATGGGGGAAGCAGATACCCCACTCTAAGCTGCTAGTATAAGATTAAGCGTCCCTCCATTTTAAATTTTTTTGTGATTGTTTTGGGTTATAAGGAAATAAGTATTGTTATGTTATTAGTCGTTCTTAAGTTTTTTTGGATTAATAAAAGATGCATGCAGATGGTGCCAGGGGGTATCAACCCCCGCACATCTGACAAGTGAATGTGTTATAGTTTAAAATACGCTGTCTATGATTGTCCAAATGTACAAAAGGTAATTTTCGTTTTCTGCGGAAATGGGAACTGCATGTGTCGTGAGGGTCATAGATAGCTAAGTGCCAGGAATGTTTGGATGTGGGGAATCAGGGAAAATTTGCTCATCAAGGATTATTGATACTTTAAGCAAGCTATCAGTATCACAGGGGGGCCTGTAAGATTCGCAATTTTCAGCAAAAATCACACAAGAAAACTGGATAAAATAAGACTGTTTATTGACCAAAGTAAGCTTGCACAGAAAAACCTTTGATAAAAGGGCATACAAAATGGCCACCAGGCCCCGTGATCAGTTTATGAACCATTTTATTTCTGTTACTGCAAGCCAGACAGGCTTGTGGATTGAAGACAGTGAGCCCACGAAAGCCAGTATCTGGGAACCGAAACTCAGAGGAACAGCATACATATTCAATGGATTACAAGTACAGGATGGGGCCCATCAAGATATGGGCGGACAATGCAAAATCACTCATACCCATTTATTGTACAAAGGAAAAACCGTTTAGCAGCCATCAAGGAAAATCTCCGGACCGATCAATACGCGAACCGAGCCGCGGTGACAATGCAAAAGACATTAAAAGACATTATCGGCCAGGAAGGCCAGTTTAAGTTATCACCGGCTCCGTTACAAGACAAAGCGACCCTGCAGAGATTTCTGCCCGCCAAAATTAATACAAAGACAGGACTATGATTTGGCGGGAGATAAGACTGTTCCAAAAGAGTATAACTATGGATTGAAAGTCCATATACGTGACTTCAACTTCTTCGGACGGTGGCAGGATCGGCGCCTCTTCCACTTCGGCAGATGCAGAATCGATGAAAACGTTTTCGTCTTTTTAAAGACGGACGGTTTCGGTAAAAAGACAACGTGGTCGGTGTTCAGCCAAACAAGGCTCGGCCACAACGAGAAGACGACGAGGGTGGCCCGGGTACTGGGGTCGGGAGATCATCGACGACCCAGGCCGACGGAGAAGAAACCCTCTGGAGAACCGACCAGGCCGGAGACAAAAAGACA
The DNA here is from genome assembly GCF_052327205.1 of Somniosus microcephalus. NCBI lineage: Eukaryota > Metazoa > Chordata > Chondrichthyes > Squaliformes > Somniosidae > Somniosus > Somniosus microcephalus. The sequence goes on along the minus strand of NC_140987.1, from coordinate 282,062,496 downwards.
GTCCGGGCCTGACACTTCCGTGTCTCAACATCCCATTGGGTTGTTGTTCTACTCCACGAACAAAAATCCACAACAGGCTTAGTGGATCTCAACCTTGACGAGCGCTCATCGAGGCTGTGTCTACCCCATCGCCGAGAGAGAGAGAATATTGACTGCGCCAGAAGTTTCCAAATCCACGTGACGACGGAAAGCGGTGCCAAAAGGGCTGCGAACCCCCCTTTCTCGCGATTTCGAGAGTGGTGAGCATGATCCCAGGTTCCCCAGGTCGAAACTTAGTTTAGGTATAGGGGAGGGAGTTAAGGGAAATCGTAATGTGTTTCCCCTTTTACGATGTGCCGTGTGTTCCCCATTTCCATAGAGTCAAGTTCATAAATTTGTGCATGATTGTAGTTACTTTAATCTGTGCCTATGACATGTATTTTGTAATGCTTCAAACTGTTTAAAAATAAAAGCATCCATTTCATGCTATTCAGCCTGGTCTATTGAGTCCTTTTCTCTGCACTACTGTTCTCTGCATCTAAGTTCAAGGTCTAGAACCGTAGGGGGAGTGGGTCGAACCACTCAAGGGTAATTCTTGCACGAAGCCTGGCAGGAGGCCAGAACGGGCAAGAGAGCAGGAAAAAAACCCCTACACGCGACAGCCCATCAGCGTTTCCATGCTGTTTCATACCCTTGTACTCTGTCGTACTGATGTGCCCCTAGAAAAAGTGACCATCTTTGCAGCCGTTGCGCCGTCATCACCGGAACGCCCTTCTTTGGGTTAAAAATGGAGACCAGGGGCTGATGATCAGTCAGTAGGGTGAATTTCTGCCCGTGCAGTTAGTCACAGATCACAGAAATCACAGAAACCCCACAGTGCAGATAGAGGCCATTTCGGCCCATCGAGCCTGCACCGACACATATCCCACCCGATCCCCGTAACCCCATGTATTTAATCCCCCTAACACTAAGGGTCAATTTATCACAGCCAATCAACCTAACCCGCACATCTTTGGACTGTGGGAGGAAACCGGAGCACCCGGAGGAAACCCACGCAAACACGGGGAGAATGTGCAAACTCCACACAGACAGTCACCTGAGGCCGGATTCGAACCCGGGTCCCTGGCGCTGTGAGGCAACAGTGCTAACCACTTGAACTTCTTCACCCCCCACACCAGGCTGAGGGCCTCCCTGTCAATCTGGGCGTAGTTACGCTCGGATGAGGTTAACGAGCGCGACGCAAAAGCTATTGGCCTCTCTGAACCGTCATGGAATTTGTGTGATAGCACCGCTCCGATGCCATATGGAGATGCATCACATGCTAACCGAATCGGTAGTGTTGGATTGTAGTGGGCCAATACTTCTTTTGAAGTGATTAGGCATTTACATTTCTGAAGGGCACGCTTACATTCATCACTCCATTTCCATGTTACTCCAGTTTGCAGTAGGGCGCTCAGTGGGTGCAGAATTGTAGATAAATTCGGCAAGAACTTATGGTAGTAGTTCACCAACCCGAGGAACGACCTCAGTTGCGACACATTTTCCGGTGCTGGAGCCTTGACTACAGCCTCAATCTTGTCCGGCGACTTATGCAACCCTTCCTCATCAATCATGTGGCCACAATACGAGATTTGTCTCCTGAAGAACTCGCATTTGGGGTGGTTGGCTCGTAGCCCATATTCCTGTAATCTTGTGAGCACCTGCTCTAGGTTGGCAAGGTGTTCACTGTCATTTTCGCCCGTAACCAGGATGTCGTCCAAATAACACTGGGTCCCCGGGATCCCTTGCAGGACTTGTTCCATCGCCCTCTGCCAAATAGCCGGGGCTGATGCTACCCCGAATACCAGTCGATTGTACTGGTAAAGGCCTTTGTGAGTGTTTATCGTGAGGTATTTCGTAGATGCTTCTTCCACCTCCATTTGTAGATACGCTTGGGCCAGATCAATCTTTGTAAAGCGTTTCCCTCCAGATAGTGAGGCGAAAATATCTTCTATCCGTGGAAGTGGATATTGTACTGTGTGCAGGACTGGGTTCACAGTTACCTTGAAGTCCCCACAGATGCGGACCTTCTTCGGTTCCCCAGGCATGCTGCGCAATGATTTCTTCATTACAGGAACGATGGGTGTGGCCCACTCGCTCCAGTCCACCTTGGACAGCACACCCGAACGCTCCAGACTCTCCAGCTCTGCTTCAACGGCTGGGCGGATCGCGTAAGGTACCGGTCTGGCCTTAAAAAATTTTGGGTTTGCGTTATCTTCGATTTTTATCGTTGCCGCTACTCCTTTTAGAGTCCCAAGTCCTTGTTGGAACACCTCTTTCGCGTCAGTTAGAATTTTTGACAGTCGTCCAGGTGTGACGTCATCATCCTTTTTTATTAGTCACAGTTAGTGCCTGAATGGAATGCCAATCCAATTGTATTTTTCGGATCCATTCACATCCTAATAGTGGTGGTCCTCCATCCGGTAGTACATATAGATACAGTTTCTGTGTTTCCTTGCCGTTGTATTCAACTGGCACCCTTATTTTTCCTCTGGGGTAGACTTTTTGGCCCGTGTATGTCTTCAATACAATGGACGTGTCCTTCAAGGGTATGTGTGAGAATAGCCGCTCATAGTCTCATCGATTCATGACAGTTAGGGCTGATCCTGTATCCAATTCCATCTTTACTTGGGACCCTGCTATCATGAGGGTGACCCAAATGGTTCAGTGATCCTCCTTTGCGATCACGTTGTGTAACTTTAGACAACTTAGTCTCCTGCTCCCGGAGTCCTTATCACTCTCCTGATCTTCCGAACTACTGTCGGTCAATTTCTTTACTTTCTTGTACTTGTCCTTAGTAGTTCTTGTAGTGTTGGTTTTCTTTCCCGACCTGCAGACTCTTGCTATGTGTCCCATTTTCCCACATTGCCTGCATACATGGTCCTTAAACCAGCAGTCCTTCTGATCATGGGTTGTTCTGCCGCAGCGATAGCACTTTTCTGCTCCATACGCCATTTCTTTAGCGCTGTATTCCTGTGGTTTCTGTTGTATTTCCGCAGCTCCCCGTGCTGCTGCTTCGTAGGATACTGCCACGCTGAAAGCCTGTTCTAGCGTCAGGTCCTTTCCCGAAAGTAGTCGTTTCTGGGTTCCTTCACTCTGGAGCCCGCAGACAAACTTATCCCGTAAGGTGTCTGCCAGTCCTGCTCCGAACTGGCAGTGCTTCGATAACTTGCGTAGTTCCGTAAGATAGTCAGCATTGCTCTCATCTTTGCACTGGTTTCTTTTATGGAACTTGAATCTTTCTGCTATCAGCAGCGGTGTAGGGTTTAGGTGTTCCTGTAAGGTATTAACAATCTCTTCAAAACTTTTCTCCATTGGTTTAGCTGGGGTAATTAAATTCCGCAATAGGCCGCACGTTCTCACGCCCATCAAATTTAATAATATCGACGCCTTCTTTCCATCGTTCACCTCATTTGCCGTGCAGTACACTTCAATTCTTTCCACATACGTGGTCCAGTCTTCTACCTCGTTGTCGAAAGCAGTGATACTGCCACTTTTTGGCATCTTGGGTGATTTAAAATGGCGCCTCCCGCGCTTTTTCTTCTTCACCAATGGATTAAAATGGCGCCTCCCACGCTTTTCCTTCTTCCCCAATGGAATAAAATGGCGCCTCCCGCGCTTTTCCTTCTTCCGCTTGCTGCCACGCTGCTCCTAGCGTTCTGCATGGTAATGGCGGCGACCCGCGGCTTCGGCGCATCTCACTTTTCCTTCCCCTTGTTTTATTTTCGCTACGCTGCCCGGTTCTTGAGCACCGACCGCGCCCTGTGCGCTCCACCCTCTCTCTCTCTCTTTTCCTCCCGACGACGCTGCACGGCCCCTTTGCAGAGCCACTCGATCGAGCTCGAGGCCGCCGCAGTCCGGAAGGGTCAGCGCACTACCTGCTACCAGCACGATTTGCTGGAACACCTTGACTGGGGAGCCAAGCCCAGCTCTCCACAGCCTCTCCTGCAACTCTCCGAACTCCGAGGGATCCTTGGGCGGTTGCCCGCGGTCGATGCCCGTTGCTCTGACTTCGACCTCCAAGAAGCTTCTTCTCAGGGAAAGATCCCCGTGAGGTGATGCAGTACTGCAGGTGAGTTCGAACTTGTTCGTCGCCACTGTAGTGTCCGAGTATAAATAATACACGGACTGCAGGAGAACAATAAAACAGGTATTTAACTTAAGACTGAAGTACAGAAGCCTGCTATGGCTTTATATACAGGGGTGGTCACTGCCGGTACTGCAGTATAGAATCAGTTCTTCTCTTAAAGGTACATACACAACAATTAGATGAGATGAAAATAGTTAAAGAGGAGGTACTAGAAAGGCTAGCAGTACTTAAAGTGAATAAGTGTCCCAGTCTTGATGGGATGCATCCTAGGTTGCTGAGGGAAGTAAGGGTAGAAATTACAGAGGTGATGGCCACAATCTTCCAATCCTGTTTTGATACAAGGGTGGTGCCAGAGGATTGGAGGATTGCAAATGTTACACCTTTGTTCAAAAAACTTTGGATGAGTATACTATGATACATAACAAAAGCAATACTAAATGTGAAAGTTGATGCAATGTAGGAGAATACCTGGTCGAAATAACTGCATCCATCACCCTTTGAGGATGATTACTCTTACAGGCCACGATCACAGAGAAGACCCTCCTTTAACATAATAAGCATTTGCATTCTTTCTGTTCCTTAATGCTAATTAGGATGCGACAATCACAACCCAGTCTAGTGCTGCGAAAGAGGCAGAGATCAGATGAGCAAAGCCACCGATTTGTGCTTTTCACGGATAAATTGACAGAATCATAGAGAGATGATCGTTAAACTCTAGCAAAAATCCCACAAAATCCTATAATTCCATGCAATTGAAGTACAATTTGATTTATTCAGTCACCACAAACTAGTGGTCTTGTAGATGAATGCTTTTCCAGTGCTTTCCTGCCCTACAATGCTTGGTCTCTTTGGTGATTGTGGTGCTTTCATTCTTAATTGTAATTCGGTTAATGATGATGATCACGTGCTCGTGGGTAGCTTGTACAATCTCAGTTATAACATTAATTACCACAATGATGGTGCTGGCGGTGGCATTGGAAGGAAAATGAGGTGGAGCTTGCTTAATCAGGTGCTTTTTTTTCTTCTACACCTCTGGAGGCAGCATCAAGATAAATGCTTCTAGTGCACCGACTGCCATTTTCTTTTGCTGTGGCTGAGTTCCGTGCACAGCCCTGTTCATATGACTAATGTGGTTTGATTAACTGAGCTTGTGGGTGCAATAATTACTACCTAGCCAATGCATACTGTCACTGGGAATTTTTGGAAGAACAGACGTTCTTACCTACAGTATGCAATGGTTGGTATCCCCTCCACTAGCAGCAGCACAAAGTTTGGGGCAGAGCTGAGGGAAAGGAGAGAGGGAAGTGGGAAAATGGATGGCAAGGAAGGAGGAATGGGTGCCAATGAAGGAGAGAGGGAAGAGGGAAATGAAGGGGAGAGTGAGGCAAGCAGAAGCAAATGTTTGCTGCTGCTGTGCCTGTCAGTCCAGACTACTATCTCTGTCTAGACATCTAAAGTGCTGTCTCTGTGTGTCCAGGCAGCAGAGTGTCTGCTACCTCACAAAGATTAGAATACTTATTGTTCTGATTCACAATGGTTACCGGGGGTAGTACTTGAAATAAAAGAACACAAAAGATACAGCGAGAACTTTAATTGGATGGAAAGCACAGAAAACTGGGTCCAAATTCTTTTTTTTAAAAGAAGTCTGGAGTAAATTAAATTAATTATGCTTTGAAGGATTTTCCCATTTGAGGGAACTTATGCAAATTTAATGGAATTGACATTGTAAGGTAAGTGGTGCACTCTTTTTATTTCTTAGCAATTCTCATCTTTTACAAATTACAGTTATTATTAACTTTAGTGTTAAGTATTGATATATGAATTTGGTGTCACACTGGTTAAGAACAGATCAGACCCTGCACCAGCAGGACTAAGTGTGTTACTTTTTCAAGTAAATTAAAAATTAAAAATTAAAAACTCATTCTTCATCCGAGTCTCTGTTAAACTTAAAGCCAACTTCACCCTCTGTGACACCAAATCTTCTAAATTGTCTCAGGTCTTTCTCTGGGACCCTGTGCATTGGGACTCATCTCTTCCTATATTACTTAAAGGAGACATCATTCGGGTTTGTTTTTCTTATCACTCTTTGTCATTTTTGTCTTTTATTTCAATTTTCCTCCCCTTTTCTTAATATACTACTGCTTTTTATCTTCAAACTCCTACTTTTCCTTTCGCATTCCCGATCAGTGTTAGCTTGGATCAGTTGGTAGCATTTTCACCTCCGAGTCAAAATCTTATGGGTTCAAGCCCCATTACAAACGTGAGCAAATAATGTTGGCAGTCACCCTAGCGTAATACTGAGGGAGTGCTGCATTGTCAGAAGTGCCATCTTTCAGGTGAAAAATCAAAGCTGGATGTCATTTACCTGCTCAGGTAGATGTAAAAGATCCCATAGCACTATTTAAACAACACCAACAAAATATCTGTGCATTCATTCATTTAATGTTTGTAGGACCTTGCTGTGCACAAATTGGTTTGCCTACATAACAACAGTGGCTGCACTCCAAAAGTTATCAAATGATTTGAAAGTACTTTGGGATGTCCTGAGCACATAAGGCACTGCATAAATGCTGTAATTTTTTTTACTGTACTGGCCCAGAAATTCGGGTCTCCATGGGTGAGTACGCACGGGGTACTCACCCGTAGACCCAATGGAAGTGCCGGTTTCCAGCATGCACTGCGCAGTGCATGCAGGAAACCGACACTTCCGTTCCCCTGAAAGAAGGAGTTCAGAGTTCGAACGCGTGCGCGGGAGAGGCTGCGCGTGCGCATTGAACTTCGTTTTTTTTTTATACAGGTTTTCCCGGGAGGGTAAGTCTGCAGAATTTACACATATAAAAAGCAGGCGTAAGGCCTGCTTTTTACAAGGTAAGTGGTGAATTAATTAAAATTAAAACATTTTTTCCACAGGTTTATTATTTTTAAATACTTTAAAGCAAGGTAAGTTTATTTTTAGCCCCGTTAGAAAATAAAATTATTTTTTCAAAAATTTAAATTATTGTTTAAAATAGTTATTTCATGTAATTTATAGTTTATTTAAAAAATGTGATTTAAAAAAATTTATTTGAAAGTTTAGTGATGTTTTGGGATCCGTAGTATTTATAAGTTTTGACAGCTCTTCCTGTCAATCTTATGAATGGAGCATTCCCTGCTCCAATTGGCTCCCCATGGCCCACGTGATCCTAGGGGACGCATCGAACTAACTGCGCCCCTGGGATACGCAAGCACTGCGTGCCGGCAGCTGGACCAGGCCCAGGATCGGAATTCCATGGGGGCCCACAGCTCAACGGCCGGCGCGCAAGGTAAGTGCAGGTCAGGGGCTTGCACCCATGGGAAGCCCCCGACCCGAATTTCTGGGCCAATGTATCCACTTTTAGCTGGTTCTTTTAAGCTGAAATTGGTCAGGCCCAATCCAGCGAACTGCATTGAGACACCCAATTGTCACCCACAGCTTACTGGTACTATGATGATGAGCCCTGATGACCAATTTAGGACTGTCCTTGAGCCTTTGCATTCTGACATGCCTTGCATGGATTGCACCCAACTTCAGGCACTAATGAATTTAGGTTCCATTATTTCTACTTAAATTCCTCATGTGCTCCATTGTGTATACTTGGACAAAGTAATCATTCAGAATATTAACTATTTTATGTTGATTCTCAGTTTCAGCCCTGTTTGCATCCTTTATACTCCTGCATGTTTCTACATTCATGCCAGTGAAACCTCCTTTCTCCCTGCATGATTTGTAAAGACCATGGCCCAGTAATTCCTCTCCCAACGCGTGAGTACGGACGGGATACTCACGGGTGTGCCTGGAGGAATTGCCGGTTTTCAGCATGCACAGCGCATGCGGGGAAAACCGGCATTTCCTCTCCTCTGACCCAAGGGGTTAAGAGGCTGAACGCGTGCAACTACACAGGCAGCGCGTGCGACTTGGATTTCCTTTATTTTTAGAGAGTTGCGCATGTGTAAAGGCCTCCGGTTTTTACGCATTGAAAAACCACATGTAAGTACTTAGTTTTACAGGTAAGTGGTCTATTAATACAATTTATAAAAAAAATTTCCACAGGTTTATTATTTTTAAAGAATTTGCAGTAAGGTAAGTTTAGTTTTAGCCCCGATTTTTTATATAATAATTTTTTTCAAATTTTAAAATTGTTTAAAATAGTTTTTTACAGTTATTTATGGGTCATGCAATGTTTTTTTTAATTTTCTTTCAAGTTTAAGTAGTGTTTTGGGGCCAGGAGTTTTCACTATCAAACTCATGAATGAACTTTTGCAACCTCCCATTGGTTGCCCTGTGCTCATGTGATCCCAGCCGGCTCATCGCACTAAGTACGCCGCTGGGTCATGCACGCACAACGCGGCAGGACCTCAAGTGGGCCATTGAGAGGGAATGCAATGCGGGCCAGGATTTAAATGTCAGTGCGCCGGGTAAGTGTACATCGGGGGCTTGCACGCGCGGCAAGCTCCCGATCCTAATTCCAGGGCCCATTTTTCTACTTTATTTTCCTTCTGATTAATTTGTTAATCCACTTAAGGCCAAACTTGTTTAGCCAATACTTGTTGACCCTATCCTGATGTACTTATCCTGCATACTCAGCACGATGTCTTTAAAGGTTCTCTACTCATCCTCTATTTAAAATTTCAATTCTCAGCATGTATTTTCTATTGCTGCAAGGGGTCACTGTGTCTAATTTACATTAACTACTTAGATTCAAAAGCTGGTCAAATTTGCAGGTGAACCAAACTGAGGAAACAGAGTGATCAGCTGAATTTGAAAAGGTAGATACTTGGGCAGACCAGTGGCAGATCAGCCAATCAGGGGAGGGGAAACTTCATTCATAAGTTTGAGAGTAAGAACTGTCAAACTCATGAGAAGTACTGCACCCCAAAACACTACTTAAACTTTAAATAAAATTTTTAAAAACATCCCAATCATTAAATTAAGTATAAATAAGTTAAAAAAAATAATTTAAACAATAATTTTTTTTTTTGAAAAAAATAAATTTTTAATAAAAAGGGTCTAAAACTAAACTTACCTTATTGTAGATTCTTTAAAATAATAAACCTGTGGGAAAAAAAATTCTAAATTGCACTAAAACACCACTTACCTGTAAAAATAAATACTTACGTGTGCTTTTTACAAGCGTAAAGACCGGAGGCCTTTAGACATGCGCAAATCCCCCAAAACAGAGGAAATCCAAGACGCACGCGCTGCCCCCTACAGCGCACGCGCTAGCCTCTTCACCTCTTGGGTGAGAGGAGAGGAAATGCCGGTTTTCAGCGCATGCGCTGTGCATGCTGAAAACCGGCATTTCCTCCGGCCAGACGCGCGAGTACCCCTTCCGTACTCACGCGTTTGGGGAGGAATTTCTGCCCTATTGGCCCAGTAATTCCTGTCGGGGGCTTGCCGCGCGTGCAAGCCCCCGATGTGCACTTACCCGGCGCGCCGACATCTGAAACCTGGCCCGCAGTGGATTTCCTGTAAGTGGCCCGGTTCTGATCTCGGCGCGCTGTGCTAACCTGACCCAGTGGCGTAGTTAGTGCGATGTGCCGGCTGGGATCAGGTGAGCACTGTTCAGCCAATCAGGGGAGGGGAAACTTCATTCATAAGTTTGATAGTAAAGACTGTCAAACTCATGAAAAGTACGGCACCCCAAAACACTACTTAAACTTTAAATAAAATTTTAAAAAGCATCCCAATAATTAAATTAACTATGAATAACTTTAAAAAACTATTTTAAACAATTAATCAAATTTTTGAAAAAAATACATTTTTAAAAAATATGGTCTAAAACTAAACTTACCTTACTGTAGATTCTTTAAAAATAATAAACCTGTGGAAAAAAAAATTCTAAATTGTACTAAAAGACCACTTACCTGTAAAACTAAGTACTTACGTGTGGTTTTTCAATGCGTAAAAACCGGAGCCCTTTACACATGCGCAAATCTGTAAAAATACAGGAAATCCAAGTCGCACGCGCTGCCCAATACCGCGCATGCGTTCAGCCTCTTAACCCCTTGGGTCAGAGGACAGGAAATGCCGGTTTTCAGCGCATGCGCTGTGCATGCTGAAAACCGGCAATTCCTCCTGGCACACGCATGAGTGCCCCGTCCGTACTCACGCGTTGTGACAGGAATTACTGGGCCATTATGTATAAGTGTAAAGTATTGAACATTTGATGATAAAAAGTGGGTGACTTACATGCTCCCTGAATGGTGCTGAAATAACTTAGGGTGAAGTTAAAAGAGATCCATGTGTGCTCGTAGATTCTACATTTAAATGTAGAATCCAGTCATGATTGCAGAGTAACAATCAACAAAACAAAGAGATTGCCAAATGATATAGGGAAATTAGTCAGAGGATGTCAAGCTCTGGCCAGACTGCCTCTCAAGTACTGTGCCCGTATTTGTTTACCAAGCTACAAAGCAAATGTTCAGGCTCTGGACTCAGAGAAGTGAGGAGCTACAAGGCTCAGTCCTAGCGTCACAATTGTGAGCTGTGAGTAAAGAATAGAGATATTTAGGCTTTTCGGACTTGAAAGGCAGTGATTAAGTGCTGACCACATAGAACTTTGTAAGGCAGCAAAAAAATAAATCTGACACACTGCTTCTAGTTAAACCATGGCAATAGGACAAAGGATACAGGTTCAAATTTAGAACTGGTGTCAAAATCACCACATAAAACGTGATCAGCACATAGAATGCACTTACAGGTAGGGTAGTGGAGGCAAAAACCCTGGGATCATTTGGGAAACACTTGGATGCTGTGATGAGGGGGATGAAATGATGGATGAGCTAAAATGCTCAGAATGGCCTTCCTCATCAGTATCAATCTTTGTCTCCAGGCCTCTCTTCCAACTGGCTGTAATATCAAGCGCTGTCCACTTTTCTCCTGGCTGCAACTTTCTTTCTATTCATAAATCATGCTGCTTTTTCCTCTCCATTGGCTAGAAGCTTTTGATGTGATTCCCCCTTGCTCTTTGCTGAACTATCTTAGACCTTCATTACACTCAATATTACTCATCCTGTCTCCCCTGAGTCCAGCCAGCTTGCAGCCTGCTCAGCCTCACAGCGGTGGTAAGACCATCCATCCACTAAAAATAAACTTTGATTTTACTGAGGTTTCCTCTCTGCTTATCATCTTTTATTGCACAGCCTTAAGAATCTTTAATACATTGTCTTTTTTCTTTCCTAAACATTTCATTGGGATTGAAATCATACGATATTAGTAATAAACACTTTCATTACAAAATTGATGAGCAGTTTCCCCCTTTACCTCTTTAATTAATTCTTTGTTTCAGTGCTGCATCCTCAAGAGGGAGCTAGAGGCAATTACTGAACCTTTATATAATCATTAAAGTGGTGTGAAAGAGCATATTTAGCCACTCATAAATTGCCCCTAGGCATCTCCCGTATCCCCATCTAAATTGGATTTAATTTTATTAACAAACATTTCATTGCAATCTTATTTCATTCATGTTTTAAAATCAGCGAATCAATTTTAAATTTAACAACTGTTACATGGCCTTTTTTCAAAGTAACACCACGCAATTAGAATACTCAGCACGTGCCTTCGGCAACTTATTCTCAGGTTAATAAAACACGAGCAAATGCTAGGACGGCACATACACATTTCAAAGCTAGGCCCAGTCTTCATGCCACAGGATAGTGCTGCTCCAAAATTCTCTCAACTGACATGCATGAAACTGAGCATGAAATCCACAACCTCAAGGGCATCATTGCCAAGTTCAGTAAAGACATGCTGCAACAGCTTCAGGATATCATGTACCTACCTACACAATCCTCAAACTCACGACTACAAGCGAGCTATGGAGGCCATCACAAAACATGCAGATCACGAGGTACAACTGATCACCTGCACAGACGATATCATTGACTAATCGATTTACAATGAACCCTCACCCCAGAGACTGCTGCAATCATGTTACAGGTTACAAATTATGATTTTGTTCGCCTCAACATTAAAAGAAAGACTTGCGCCTTTCATGACCACTGGATGTCTCAAAGCGCTTTACAGCCCATGAAGTACTTTTGAAGTGGAGTCACTAATGTGGGAAACATGGCAGCCAATTTGTGCACAGCAAGCTCCCACAAACAGCAATGTGATAATGACCAGACAATCTGTTTTTGTTGTGTTGGTTGAGGGATAAATATTGGCCAGGACACCGGGGATAACTCCCCTGCTCTTCTTCAAAATAGTGCCATGGAGATCTTGTACGTCCACCTGAGAAAGCAGACAGGGCCTCGGTTTAACATCTCATCTGAAAGACGGCACCTCCGACAGTGCAGCACTCCCTCAGCACTGCACTGGAGTGTCAGCCTAGCTTTATGTGTTCAAGTCCCTGGAGTGGGACTTGAACCCACAACCTTCTGACTCAGAGGCGAGTGTGCTACCAACTGAGCCACAGCTGACACTAATATTAATGATAATATTTGCCACATCAGTGAGCTACATGGGGCATAGGTCTTGCTACCCTCCCTGGTGAGTGGAGCTGGGAAGCTGGAATACTTCATTCTAATACTGAGGTTCCCTCAAAATACAATGCTATAATTGCTAATTTTATTTGCACTGACTGCAGGTGTGCCAGACCAATTTAAACCCTCATAGGGCAAGACATCTGTTGCATCAACACATTGATGTGTCTGCTAAGATTGACAACCTACAAATTAACAGGATTCAAACTCAACAAAACACAGCAATCTCAAAAAAGTGAATGCAGCTTCCCATTAGGAGGTGCATTCATGGTTTAAATAGGCTTCTGTAAGTGGGTGGGCTGCCCGTTCTTGATGTGATCAGATGGGCTGCCCACCAGTCAAATGTTAATGAGGCCTGCCAATTAAATTCCACTGAGCCTCACACTAATGACTAAGACTCTGAAATCAGCATAGCATGAGCAGAAACACGACTTTGAAAACTAGGGGTCATAAACATGAGATAGTCATTAATAAATCCAACAGGGAATTCAGGAGTGGTTAGAATGTGGAACTCGCTACCACAAGGAGTAGTTGAGGCAAATAGCATAGATGCATGTAAGGGGAAGCAAGATAAGTACATGAGGGAGAAAGAAATAGAAGGATATGTTGATAGGGTGAGGTGAAGAGGGGTGGGAAGAGGCTCGTATGGAGCATAAATACCGGCATGAACCAATTGGGCCAAAAGGCCTGTTTCTGTGCTGTAAATTCTATGTAATAAGTCTCTGCCTCTTTTTCATCTTCACTGTACCTGGAAACTTAGCATTCCCCAGGAGCAGGGAGGAGGAAAATCTTCCCATTCCTTTTTCCATCATGTAATTGAATCTTACATTCAATTACTCTGATAGCATTTATAATATAATCTGAATGTGTTATGTGCAATGAATACTGATGTTATTCATAATACAATAAATAGCAACAGTCACAGTACATATTATCATCAACAGCAAGGAAGGTAAACTGAAAGTCAGAGACTGAGACATCTTTTATGTCGCTGAGCAACACCACTGGAAATCTACTAGTAATAGACTGATAATATTACATAGGGATTTTTATCCTGGTTATGTTATAAACTGTAACATTCACTGTTTATTATGGATGATATACTATGATCTACAACAAGGAGGTACAGATTCATGATTATCACTAGAAGAACAGAGGGTTGTTAGAGCATGGAGTGCTTTACTATACCATAAGTGGCTATTGAGTTAGAGAACACAACATTATTTAAAGAGAGAATTGAATAAGAATTATGAGAAAGAATAATATAACAGGTAAAGGCCAGGAAATGGGATTAGAGTATATTCTGCCCTTGCAGCGCGTTCCTATGCAGAGCTAGACAGGTAGCTAACAACTTGATATCTTCCCATAAAAATCACAAGGCTTGACTTTTCTTGTAAAACTTTACTGAAAGATTCTGATTGTGAAACTGAAATACAACACAGAAATGGAAGCACACATTAGTATACAAGCACATAACTGATATGCATACACAAATTTAGGTACGCCTGAGCAACACAGTACATTTGGCATGTAAATTACCAAACACATGGAAACACAGCTTACTGTGAATATACATTTAGCAAACTGGAAGGCATTCTCTTTAAATTAGCCCTGTACATAGTGCATCAAAATACAGCTACAAGTTAACCAGCTAGACAGAGAGCGAGCACTTCACGGCTAGCTGTGTAAGTTTGCTTACAGAGAAAAGTTACAAACTAAACATTTTCTGCAAAATATAGTGTACACTAATCATCTATAACATTCTCAAGTACTTACAGACAAATAATATCCAAGACTCAAGCGTGGCAACAATATAACTTCCCAGACCAGGTCTGTGATGTACAGTAGTTTACTTTACTGCACTTACTGTGCTTTACTGTGCTTTTACTGCAGTTGCTAGGTACCAAATATCCACTAGGTGGCGGCACACAATGGGAAGTGACCCAACTTACTCAAACCCCTGAATTAACTGGAAAACTAACATAAATTGCTAAAGAAAGACAGCACACTCCCCGCTTGGTACAATTCCATTGTACCACTACAGATACAAAATAAACCGAAAGAAAATGTCCTTTGGCTGCAAACATACTCAGAATCCTTTCTCTAGGTTTCTTCAGAAAGGAGGACTACGATCTCTGAGACTGGCCTCAGAAACACTTTGACAGTACCCTCCTTGACAATCTTCACCTCCACCTTGCGGACCCTCTTGTCCCTGCTCGGCAGAGTTTTGACAACCAGTCTCACTGGCCATTCATTTGTGTGTGCTTGGCTGTCTTTCAGCAAGACAACATCTCCCACTTTGACATTTGGCTTGTCTTCTGTCCAATTCCTACGGATCTGTAGGGTGGGCAAATACTCTCCTTTCCATCTCTTCCAAAAAGTGTCGGCAAGACACTGGACTTGCTTCCACTGCTTCCCGTGCAGCTCAGCCATGTCGAAGTTTCCAGAGGGAGCTGAAATAGCACTCATCTTTTGACTCAGGAGCATCGCTGGGGTGAGGACTGCAGGCATGTCTGGGTCGGTGGACACCGGCGCCAGGGTTCTCCTGAGTGAGCAGAGGCGCTTCATAGCTTGTTCCCTGTTACTCGGAAGATGGCGTCTAGGAGAGTGAAATGGTAAGGGTGCCACCCAGCTGTGTCCATCGTCCTGGTAAACCTCCTCATCCATGATGGTTAGGAAAGCTTTGTCGTCCATGGACAGTGCTGGCTTGTCATCATCCTTGGACCTTTCAAACACTGAGCATCCTAGGCTGTCTGTGCTCACAGTGGGGCCTGCCTCTTCCTCACAGGCAGAGGAGGTTGACCTATGATGCTGCGTCATGTCATCGTAGTCTTCCTTTACCTGGATCCTGTTTGGGCATGGGCTGAGACAGGATGTGCGACCGTTGTGCAACACGTTTGCTTTATAGATGTTGACATCCGCTGGTTTGTGGACTGTTCCCAGGCAAACTCCACCCACGAGGACCCATCCCAGGTCAAGCCGCTGCGCATAAGGAGCATTGTGGGGCCCGTTGATTTGCTCACGCACCTTGTGCACCCTTAAGATGTCTCTTCCCAAGAGCAGGAGGATTGGAGCGTCCGGGTCCACAGCTGGAATCTTGTTGGCGACTGGCTGTAGGTGGGGCTGATGGCGTGCGACCTCTGGGGAGGGAATTTCCGTCCTATCATCTGGCATCATGTCACACTCAATTAAGGTGGGGAGGGGAAGCTGTAGTTTCCCATCCATGGACTCGATCATGAAGTTGCCAACTCTCCTACCCGTAGTCTCTGTTGTCCCTGAACAGGTTTTTAACGTGTACGGAGCTGCGCTGGCCTTGACTTCAAAGAGACTGAAGAATTCTGTCTTCGCTAGAGACTTGTTACTTTGCTCATCAAGCATTGCGTACATCTTGATTGCCTTCTCCTTTCTCCCTGCAGGATATGCTTTAACCAAGCAGATTTTGGAGCATGAGCGTGGGCTGCTTGCATTTCCACAAACCTCTGTACACTTGGAGGTGACTGAAGAAGATGTGCTTTCGCTTTGCTCCCCGCTATCCTCTTGGTCAACCGCAGCACTCTCGGTGGTTGAAGGAGGACCTGGATGCAGGGCTGCGATGTGTTTTTCACTGTTGCACTCGAAGCACTTGATTGTCGCCTTGCAGTCTTTTGCCATGTGCATAGTCGACCCACAACACCTGAAGCAGATGCGATTCTCTTTCAGGTATGATTTGCGCTCATCAATAGGCTTGTCTCTAAAGCTTCGACACTTTTTGAGTGGGTGAGGCTTCTTGTGTATTGGACACTGACGATCTGGGTCATCCACTTTATTCCCAGCAGAACTGGATTGGTTGACTGAGGGTTCAGCTGGAACATCTGTTTTGTGCACGCTCACAGAGGCTTTGTTGCTGTACTTTGTGGGTTTCTCTGTTCTCGAAGGAGCGTAACTGCTGGTGGTGGAGAAAGTGAAACTTGGATCATTCCTCACCTTTGCCTGTTGTTGGATGAACCTGGAGAAGAGAAGGGGGGAAATGCCACTCCATTGTCCTCCTTGTACTTGGATCCCTTAGCTATCCATTTCTCTTGAAGGTTGTAGGGGAGCTTTTCCACTATTGGGTTTACCCCACGAGCTGTATCCAAATACGAGGCCTGTCAGGTAACCTTTTCCCTTAGCACACTCCAGTTCGAGGAGAATGTCACCCAGTTCTCGGAGCTCGACATTATCTTTGTTGGTTAGCTTCGGAAAGTCCTCAATCTTCTTGAGCAGTGCGTGTTCAATGACTTCTGGTGTCCCATACGAGACGTTGCCAAACCAGGTTGAGGCCTGCTGTGGAATTGCGGACGTGCGCTGAGCGAATTCTCTTCGCCTGTTCTGACGACTCAGCTCCGAGCCACTTTGTCATCAAATCTAGTTCTTCTCTGGCTGACAGATTCAAGTCCTTGGTGGTACTCAGGAAGGATGCTTTCCATGACGGTCATCAAATTCTAGAAGACCTGAACTTAACAATTCTCGGCGGATGAGGTACCTAGCGAGGTCTTGTGCACCTTGTGGCTCGGGTGAGGACTGCTTGGCTGGATTGGCCGAGTGCTGTGGAGGTCTCTGCAGGTAAGTCTTACTTGTTTCTTCTCCTTTAAGCTCAGTGTCTCCGAAAACAGGCTGTTTGTTACTGTGGTGAGTAGCTGGTTCTACGTCGGGATACCTGGATGTTTCCTTGAAGAACAATTTGGAGTGTTGTTGGACATACTCACTTGTACGTTGCACTGGACTGAGGGGCTGTTCTAGAACATATGCTTCATGGCTGTGCTCCCCGCCTTCGTTCTCCTCACCTTCTTCATAAGCTGCAGCTTCAGCTTCAGCGGCAGCTCTCTGGCTTTGGAGAATGTGGAGACTGGCGTTGAGGTCAGCTCTCTGCTTCATTGCACTAGCGTCGAGGTCAGCTCTCTGCTTCATCACACTAGTGTCGAGGTCAGCTCTCTGCTTCATCACACTAGCTTCGTTTTCAGTGAAGGACAATTGAGCCTGGGCAGCTTTTGCCTTGGCACGTGCTTTGGCGGCTGCAGAAGCTGTCGATGACGATGGTCTGCTGGACCGCCGAGATGATCTAGAGGATGCTTTAGAGGACTGTGACTTGGCATCATTTGCTCGGAGAGACTCATGCTTCTCGATTGGCTGGTTGACGTCCTCTATGGTATATTGTCTTCCTGAGCGTAGACTCATGGTAGCTGAGAGATATCTTCTTGTGCTTGAGCCCGCTGTGCTGTTGTCTTTTCACTATTCTGCCCTTGCAGCGCGTTCCTATGCAGAGCTAGACAGGTAGCTAACAACTTGATATCTTCCCATAAAAATCACAAGGCTTGACTTTTCTTGTAAAACTTTACTGAAAGATTCTTATTGTGAAACTGAAATACAACACAGAAATGGAAGCACACATTAGTATACAAGCACATAACTGATATGCATACACAAATTTAGGTACACCTGAGCAACACAGTACATTTGGCATGTAAATTACCAAACATGTGGAAACACAGCTTACTGTGAATATACATTTAGCAAACTGGAAGGCATTCTCTTTAAATTAGCCCTGTACATAGTGCATCAAAATACAGCTACTAGTTAACCAGCTAGACAGAGAGCGAGCACTTCACGGCTAGCTGTGTAAGTTTGCTTACAGAGAAAAGTTACAAACTAAACATTTTCTGCAAAATATAGTGTACACTAATCATCTATAACATTCTCAAGTACTTACAGACAAATAATATCCAAGACTCAAGCGTGGCAACAATATAACTTCCCAGACCATGTGTGGCTGTAGGTCTGTGATGTACAGTAGTTTACTTTACTGCACTTACTGTGCTTTACCGCGCTTTTACTGCAGTTGCTAGGTACCAAATATCCACTAGGTGGCGGCACACAATGGGAATCGACCCAACTTACTCAAACCCCTGAATTAACTGGAAAACTAACATAAATTGCTAAAGAAAGACAGCACAGAGTAGAAAATTCCAGTTGAAGAGCATGACAGGCTGAATGGCCTTTATTGTGATATTTATTTTATGATCTATCAGAGACACAAGGTACATTGCTTCTCTGAAACATCAATACAACCATAAAAAGAGATTGTTCAGCTCATCGTGTCTATGCTGGGTCTTTGCTGGAGCAATCCAAAATTAATCCCATTCCTCTGCTCTTTCCCCATAGCCCTGTATCTTCTCTGCAAATATTTATTAGATATTCCCTTAAAAGTTGCAACGATATCTGCATTAATTGTGACAAAGCATCCTATGCTCCAACAACCGTGTGCTTAAAGGCATTTCCCTATTTACTTATCAAAACCCTTCATTATTAAAAATAACTTTATTAAGTCTCGTCTTAGCCTTCTTTGCTCCAGTGGAAATAGTCCCCAATCTTTCCAGATATTTTCTTCGGCAACACCTCCCAAGCCCGCAACCTCTACCACCTAGAAGGACAAGGGCAGCAGGCGCATGGGAACACCACCTCCAAGTTCCCCTCCAAGTCACACACCATCCTGACTTGGAAGTATATCGCCGTTCCTTCATCGTCGCTGGGTCAAAATCCTGGAACTCCCTCCCTAACAGCACTGTGGGAGTACCTTCACCACATGGACTGCAGTGGTTCAAGAAGGCAGCTCACCACCTCCTTCTCAAGGATAACTAGGGATGGGCAATAAATGTTGGCCTTGCCAGCAATGCCCACATCCCATGAACGAATAAAAAAAAAGTATAGTTTTCCATCTTTGACATCAGCATGGTGACTTTATACTGTACATGCTCTATGGTTTTGATGTCCTTTCTACAAAGAGATGCCCAAAAGAGCACACTGTACTTTAATTGTAGCCTAACCATAGTTGTATACAAATTTATTGTTACTTCTTTATTTTTGTACTCAAATATTTTATTTATAAAATCCAAAATTCAATTGGCCTTTTTATGGCTTTACACTTGCACTTTCAGGGAGTTATATATTTTAACTCCTATATATCTCTATTCCCTTCGGTGTCTTTCCATTGAATGTACATTCCAATTCCCCATTGTCCCTCCCAAAATGCAGTATTTTATATTTTACTTTATTAAGTTGCATTTTTCTGTCTGCCTGTTTGACTAACTTGTCCGTGTTCTCCAAGATTCTTTTACAATATCTATTTTTGTGTCATCAGATTTCAATATTGTGCTCCCCGTGCCCAAGTCTAAATCATCTATATATACACCGATAATAAAAGTATTGACTCCTGTGTACACCACTTCAAACCCTTCTTTAATCCTAGCAAAACTCATTAACCCTAATCCTAACTCTTTGCTTGTCTGTCAGACAACTTTCTATCCATGCTGTCATCAAGGGTCTAATGCAAGTGAGGAACTTAAAGTAATTAATATTTGTAAAGAAAAGGTACTGGAGAAATTAATGAGATTAAAAGCCGATAATTCCCCTGGATCTAATGGCCTACACACTAGAGTTTTAAAGGAGGTGGCTGCAGAGATAGTGGATGCATTGGTTTTGATCTACCTGAAGTCCCTAGATTCTAGAATGGTCCGCGTGGATTGGAAGGTAACAAATGTTGAAGGGATAATTACTAGTCCTAGCCCCTTTAGGGCTACCCCGGAACAGGCGTATTCCTCAGACGTTCATTTTCAACTAAGGTTTGATGTAGCCGTATCCTAAAGACGCTTAATTGGGTCTAAAGGTCTGGAGCATCTCTCCCTAAAGGAAAGAAACAACCTGAAAATGTTACCGTCTTCCAGATAGCACTTTTAATAAGTTTAGCTAGACTGTAACATTCCGGATATTATGAGGGTCCGGAACATTCCCCCAGAATTCTGCAACTCCTCACCAAAGAGTGTACAGAAATTGAGTTTGCATGTTTGATACAGAAGTCTTATGTGAGACAATTCTAAAAATATATAGATTTATTAAAGAACCGACATGCAGTTTACAGTTGGTGAGTCAATTGCAACATTAACAGTTCCAAAAAGAGAATGCTTACAATCTTATCAGAGAACCTTATTCTCAAATCTTAACTTCGCTAGTTTTACAGTTCTTAATTTTCTACAGGATATCCACCAAAATCAAATACCTTTGATCCCCGAGGTACAAAGAGTTGGAGACTTACAGAGCTGCTTCTGAAGCCGAGAATTGCCTTGCCCCTTTAAAGCGAGTCTACTATCCCATTTGAGAGTTCAAAATTTATACCCTTTTCCAGTGGTATTTCCTTTAAGGTTTTCTGCTGATGTAAGCTAATTATCTCTAGTCAATTTTCTGCTGACCCCTGCAATTCTTACAGTCACCTCAGCTGGTAGCACTACAGAATTATGCCTCTTCTCTAGGTGTTCTAAGTTTACCATAAAAACGGTGTAACGGCAGGTGCGTTTTACTTGATATAATTTTTACGAAGGCAGATGTTTCTTAATTTTATGTGCTTCTTTACGAAGCGTAAATTAGAACACCTTAACCAGGGTGAACCATTGTCTTGTTCTGAAAGATTCAGACTACCGGAGCCTTTAACCTTCTGTTTCAATAAGGTTATTGATTCAGTGTCAACAACTTATCTTATCTCTATAGCCAGAATGCTATCACAGCTTTTCCATAGTTAGGTTTCTAGATTTCCAGACCCAGTTTGTCATGTTTTAATAAGGCCAGAATTCTTTCATAGAATGGTGTCTTTTTCTGAATGGATTATATGGCTTATTCCTTCACAATGTAACCCTGCTGTTCAATTAGTTAGCCTGACATCCATAGTGTGGAAAATGCTAGAATCTATTACTAAGGATGTGGTAACAGGATGCTTGGAAAATCAAACCATGATTAGGCTGAGTCAACACAGTTGTATAAAAGGGAAATCATGTTTGATAAATCTATTAGAATATTTTGAGGGTGGGGCTAGCAGGGTAGATAAGAGGGAACCAGTGGATGTAGTATTTTTGGATTTTCAGAAGGCAATTGATAAGGTGCCACACAAGAGGTTGTTACACAAGATTAGGGCTCATGGGATTGGGGGTAATATACTAGCATGGATTGTGGATTGGTTAATGGGCAGAAAACAGAGTAGGAACATACGGGTCATTTTCACGATGGCAAGGCATAACTAGTGGAGTGCCACAAGGATCAGTACTTCGGCCTCAGATATTCACAATCTACATCAATGACTTAGATGAGGGGACCAATCATAATATATCCACATTTGCTGATGATACAAAGCTAAGTGAAAGTAAGCTGTGAGGAAGATGCAAAGAGGTTGCAAAGGGATATAGACTGGTTAAGTGATTGGTCAAGAAAGTGGCAGATGGAGTATAATGAGGGAAAGTGTGAAAATATCCATTTTGGGTGGAAGAATGGAAAACCAGAATATTTTTTTAAAAGGTGAGAGACTAGTAAATGTTGGTATTCGGAGTGATTTGGGGGTCCTTGTACACAAATCACAGAAAGCAATTAGGAAGGCAAATGGTATGTTAGCCTTTATTGCAAGGGGGTTGGAGTATAAGAATAAGGAAGTCTTACTGCAATTATATAGGGCATTGCTGAGACCACACCTGGAGTACTGTGTACAGTTTTGGTCTCCTTACCTAAGAAAGGAAATACTTGCCTTAGAGGGGGTGCAACAAAGATTCACTCGAGGAGAGATTGAGTAAAATTAGGCTATATTTTCTGGCGTTTAGAAGATTGAAAGGTGACCTCATTAAAACATATAAGTTTCTTAGAGGGCTTGACAGGATAGATGCTGAGAGGTTGTTTCCCCTGGCTGGAGAGTCTAGAACTAGGGGTCATAAGATAAGGGGTTGGCCATTTAGGACTGAGTTGAGCAGAAATTTTTTAACTCATAGGGTTGTAAATATTTGGAATTCTCCACCCTGGAGGGCTGTGGATGCTCAGTTATTAAGTATATTCAAGACTGAGAGGGATAGCTTTTTGGGAACTAAGGGAATCAAGGGATATGGGGATAAGGCGGGAAAGTGGAGTTGATGTAGAAGTTCAGCCATGATCTTATTGAATGGCGGAGCAGGCTTGAAGGGCCGTATGGCCTACTCCTGCTCCTATTTCTTATGCTCTTATAACATATGCTTAATTTTTATAATATGCCGCCTGTGAAACACCTTTAGACGTGGATTCAGGTGCGTGGTGGCATGGTTCCTGAGTTCAAATCACTCCATGGCAAGTTGTGAAATGGAATTCAGTAATTCTAATAATTTGTGGGTTAGTATCAGAAAAAAAACATTCATGAAAGTTTCTGGATTGTCATGAAAACCCTAATGAACTTGAGGGAAGAGAACTTTCCACCCCTACTACTTCACACTATGTGGTTGATTCGTACTGTCCTCTGAAGTGGCCAAGTAAGACATTAAGGAGGAAAAATTTGGTTGCTTCGCACCCTGGCGCAAAGCAACTAACACCTGGGCACGGCGCTGCTAACGCCTCCTGCGAAATTCTGCGGGAGGTTAGCGGCGGTGGTAGCTGGTAATGCCCTGCGGCGCTGCACTTCCGGTGATGACATCATCGCTGTGCGCAGTGCCCCGCTCGCGCCCCGGCCACAAACTTGGCTCGCGCCCCCTGACCTACCGCCAGACGCTATCTCAGACGGTCAGGGTGGCATTTTTGTGGCCGGGGTGGCGTAAATTAAAGGGCAGGTGCCGGGCGACCATTTTTTTGGGGCCAACTGCCAGCACCTGCCCCCTCTGGCCTCCTCTTGCGGGGTGCCGGCTGCGATTGTGGTGCCGGGATCTTTTGTGCCGGGATATTTTGCCGGCAACCTGCTCCCCGGTGGTCCAGCAGGGCCCCGGTGCACGCTGCACTAGGTCCCTCCCCTTTAATCAGGGGAGGGAGGCCTGCAGTACCGCGGCGCTACGTGCCGATTCGCGTGGC
Organism: Somniosus microcephalus; assembly: GCF_052327205.1. Lineage (NCBI taxonomy): Eukaryota > Metazoa > Chordata > Chondrichthyes > Squaliformes > Somniosidae > Somniosus > Somniosus microcephalus. The sequence continues at coordinate 282,039,038 of NC_140987.1, read as the reverse complement.
GCTGCTGCACGTAGTGCCACGATATTCAATGGGAGTGCCCCAAGAGGGAGGGGGAGCACTTCCAGTAGTGCCCCGCCTCCTGCTTAGGGCGCTACCATTCAATTTCAGGCGCGGGGGGGTCTAACTTTTTTGGGGCGCTAAAAGTAGTGCCCCAGCGAAGTTATTGCCCCAAAGGGGGCGCGAGCCAATTTTTCCCCTTAAGTTGTACAAACCCAGTGTATGTAAGAATAGGCTATCGATGCAATGTGGCCTTGCCAGTGTATCCATATACATAACAGCTACTGAAATCTATTTATTTATCCAATTAAGTTAAATTAAATTTTGAAGTGTGATGCACATAGCATAATAACACCTCAGTTTGATTTATCTATACAATCATGAGTGCCTACTGACCAGAAATGGTAAATTTTACACATTCACATCTCTAGCATGGAACTCCATCCCAGGAACACATATTTGAAATTTCGATGCCAAGGTTTTCTATTACGGACTTGGGGCCTGCTGACCTCTGTAGCCAAATTCCTGATAAGCTCCACACTGGGAACACAAATTTATAAAATTATGCCTTCATTGCTCAACCCGAGTTTGTATAGACTAGAAGGAAGTGGTGACCACAGGTTTCTGTGTGAGGAACCCTCTGCAAATATTCACACACTCCCACTATTGACACACACTCAGGCGCTTCTGCAATTATACTCCTGAGGATCCCTATCCTAAATTCCAAAAGACAGCAACAGCTTTCCAACTAACACAGAAAATGTTTATTAATATAAACAGAAATATATACTGGCAAGTAAAGAAAGTATAGCAAAGTGCAGAAATGAGCTATCTCATGGACGTCTGGAATTGCCCCACATTGAAAACTTATATTGTGAAGAGTGATAAACTTCCTCTGAAGTCAGTAACAAATTTCTGGATTTAGATAATGTTTATAATCCACTTTTTCATTGTTCATTACCATAAATCAAACACTTTTGATATACTTTAGGAATGGCTAGATTCCTAACTAAAGGACTGAGATCAAATCAGTCCATTAAACAAACGATGTTTAATACTAATAAACAGAGTTTAACACTAAAACAATGGAAAGCTGGATAACAGGTCTGTACTGGTTGCTAGCTCCACGAGGACTGACTAGAGCCAGGTCCACATGGTCGAATCGACGCTCCGGAACCGGAAAAGTGGCGACTGGGGCCTTAACGTGGCATTGTATCTTGGACTTCTGGCAACTCACGCAGGTATTGGTCCAGTCACGGACGTCGAGATGCATGCCCTTCCAGACGAATTTCTTTGCCACGAGTCGTTGTGACGCTCTCATGCCAGGGTGTGACAACCCGTGGATAGTGCTGAAAATTCTCCTGCGCCATTCGACTGGAACGATTGGACGTGGGACGCCCATCGAGATGTCACACAGGAGTGTGGTCCCTGCGGCCCGGAAACTGACATCAGCCACTTGTAAGCTGGAAGGTGCGGTCCGGTATGCCTGCACTTCAGGGTCTGCCTTCCGTCTTTTGCCAAACCAACATGGTCGACTCCCAGGTGTACTGCGTGGAGCTGGGTGCGGGAGAGACAATCCTCAACCAGGTTGTCTTTGCCCGAGACATGTTGTATGTCGGTTGTAAATTCAGATATGTACGTAAGATGACATTGTTGCCGTGCCGACCATGGTTCCGCTGTCTTGGCCATCGCAAAAGTAAGCCGTGAATGGGCATCCTTCCAGTAGGAAGTGAAAATGGCGGATAGCCAGAAACAATGCCAACAACTCCCTATCAAAAGTACTATACTTGCGTTTGTTCTTGCGCAATTGGCGGCTGAAGGAAGCCAGTGGTTGCCATGTGCCATCGGCCCACTGCTCCTGTACTGCCCCGATGGCATAATCAGATGCGTTGGTGGTAAGGGCAATGGTTGCGCCCGGAAGGGGATGTGCCAACATGGTTGCAGCAGCCAAAGCGTTCTTAGTGTCGAGGAAAGCCTGGTCCATCTGGGGTGTCCAATCGATCGGGTCTTTGCCTGATTTACCTCTGAGGGCCTCGTACAAAGGTTGCATCAACAATGCCGCCTTGGGGACGAATCGATGATAAAAATTGACCATTCCCAGAAATTCCTGGAGGGCCCTGACGGTCTGAGGAAGAGGGAACGAGGTGACTGCTTCCACCTTCGTGGCCAGCGGGACGGCGCCTTCTGAGGTGATTCCGTGTCCCAGGAAATCAATGCTGTGCAACCCAAACTGGCACTTGGCCGGGTTGATAATAAGGCCATGTTGGCTGAGACGAGAAAAAAGGGTACGCAAGTGCGTAATGTGTTCTTTCGTGCTGTTACTGGCAATAAGGATGTCGTCTAGGTAGACGAAGATGAACAGCAGATCGTGCAACACGGAATCCATGAGACGTTGGAAGGCTTGTGCTGCATTCTTCAGCCCAAACGGCATACGAAGGAACTCAAAGAGCCCGAAAGGTGTGATGACGGCAGTTTTGGGGACGTCCTGAGGATGCACGGGCACTTGATGATAGCCTCGGATGAGGTCTACTTTGGAAAAGATGGAATTCCCTGCCAGATGGGCCTAAAAATCCTGAATGTGAGGAATTGGGTACCGATCCGGTGTGGTAGCCTCATTCAGGTGTCTGTAGTCGCCGCATGGTCGCCATCCGCCGCCCGGCTCAGGAACAATGTGTAATGACGAGGACCAAGGACTATTCGAACGTCGAATAATACCCAGGCATTCCATTGTATGGAACTCTGCCTTGGCGGCCGCGAGTTTACCGAGTTCCAGCCTTCGCGCTCTCGCATAAACGGGGGATCCTGTCGTGGTAATGTGGTGCGCCACACCGTGCCTCGCGACTGAAGAAGAAAACGTGGGCCTGGTGAGCTCAGGGAACTCACTGAGAAGATGAGAGAACTAATTTGGAGATGGGACTGCACAGGCAACTGACCAAGACATCGCGGTGCTTCGGTGGCAGGGGACCGAGTGAAAAGTGGAGGCACTGATTAGCCGGCAGTGTCGGACGTTGACGAGAAACCCGTTTGCGCAGAAGAAATCTGCCCCCAGGATGGCCTGTGAGACTTTCGCCGTGGTGAACTCCCAAACAAAACGTTGGCCACCAAAACTCAACTGGACCCTACGCTTTCCGAACATGCGAATGGCCGTACCATTGGCTGCCTCGAGGGGGGCACTTTGACCACCGGATTGAAGATCTAGCTTCGATGCTGGTAGGGTACTGAACTGGGAGCCAGTATCACAGAGAAAATGTCGCCCTGACAGGGAGTCTGTAATGTATAGGAGTTTCCCTGCGGACCCGATGGCCATCGCAACACTGGCGCGTCCCTTAGGCCTTATTGATCTTCTCAGAAACCGCTGGTTTGAGGTAGGTTTTGTTTTTGGTGAGAAACTGCAGGGCGGGTGGCAATATCTGGCCTTCGCGCCGAAACGAGCATTATTATGTCCGTGTATGATTGAGACACGGACAGCAGGAGTTGAACAAAACAAGTCTTTACTGAAAGGAGTCAATCGGGAAACTGAAACTACAGAGGCTTACTAGCGCCTTTTATACAGGGGTGGTCACTGCCGGTACTGCAGCCTGAGACCAGTTATTCTCTTAAAGGTACATACACAACAATTCCTCCCCTTTTAGATAAACAGTACATAACATTCATTTAACAACTAAATGATAATTAATTACAATCACAATTACAGTTGCTAGATACATTGGTTAAGTTTAAGCAATTATAAGTTCAGTCTTTGAGGAGGCTTCCTGATTCTGTCTGGATAACGCCTCTTTGGGGTATCAGGTTCCTCTGGCAAGGTTGAGTCGGGATCAATGTCGTTGTTTGGTTCATCTGCTTCCAATATCACCGATTCTGCGGTAGCTGCAATTGGTACGTCAATTTCATTACCAAGTGTATCAGATCGTGGTGTGGAGTTGACGTTTTCCAGTGACTCTAGAATCTGGTCAGCATGGCGTCTTACAATGCTCTCTCCAACGTCCATGGTATACATGAGAGGTCCTTGCCATGTACAAATCGTTCTTGGCTGCCATTTCTCAGTGCGGTAGTCCCGGGCCAAAACTGCTTGACCTATCTTAAAACTCCTGGTTGGCCTTTCATTCATATTCTGAAACTGCCTGTTCTCCACATCTCTTCGGACGTTTGGCTTAACCAAATCCAAGCGGCATCGTAGTCTTCGATTGAAGAACATCATGGCTGGAGTTTGGTTGGTAACCGCATGTGTCGCATTCCGGTAGGCAAACAAGAAGTTGTCCACCTTGTGTTGTAGGGGTATATCTTCATTACACATTGCCTTGATAGCCTTCTTGAATGTTTGAACAAACCTCTCGGCCAATCCATTAGTGGCTGGGTGACATGGGGCAGATGTGTAATGCTTAACACCATTGTTCTTTAAGAACCTCCGGAACTCTTCAGACACAAACTGTGGTCCATTGTCAGAGCAAATCTGTTCAGGCAGCCCATTCCTGGTGAATATGGTTCGTAAAACTGTGATAGTTTTTTCCGTGGTGGTTGAGGACATTATTATTAGCTCTGGCCACTTTGAATGTGCATCCACCGCAATTAAAAACATCGAGTCCATGAAGGGACCAGCAAAATCAATGTGCACCCTTTGCCATGGAGATGAGGGCCACTCCCATGGATGTAGAGGAGCTTGTGGTGGGGCGTTTTGGACCTTCTGGCATCCTGCACAGCTCTTGGTCATCTCTTCGATTTCTCTATCGATTCCCGGCCACCAAACAAATGCTCTGGCTAAGTTCTTCATTTTTACCCCATCCAGATGACCCTCATGAAGCTCATTGAGCACTCTATCCGTCAACTTAGTTGGAATTACTACTCTGGATCCACACATCAAGGTTCCTCTGCACACTGACAGCTGTTCTCTTCTCGATGAGAATGCTGGCAGCAGTGGTTCGCCATGTGCTGGCCATCCCTTCACCGTTAAATCATAGACCCGTGATAGTGTCGGGTCATTCCGTGTTTCCTTTTCTATGTTTGCATTCGTCACAGGGAGACATTCGACTATGGTCGAGTGGAATAACTCCATTGGATCCACTGCAAGGTCTTCTTCTTCCACCGTCGGCAACGGTAGGCGTGACAATCCATCAGCATTCCCATGCTGTTTAGTTCCTTTGTACTCGATGTCATATTGGTGTGCCCCTAGGAAAAGGGACCACCTCTGCAGACGTTGCGCTGTCATTATCGGTACGCCCTTCTGAGGGTTGAAAATGGAGACAAGAGGTTGATGATCGGTTAGTAGAGTAAATTTTTGACCGTGCAGGTAGTGATTGAACTTCTTCACCCCCCACACTAGGCTGAGGGCCTCTCTGTCAATCTGGGCGCAGTTATGCTCGGCAGAAGTTAACGAGCGTGACGCAAAAGCTATCGGCCTCTCTAAACCATCAAGGAATTTATGTGACAGTACCGCCCCAATGCCGTAGGGAGACGCATCACACGCCAGTCTGATCGGCAGTGCTGGGTTGTAGTGAGCCAATACTTCTCTTGAAGTGATTAAGTCCTTACTCTTCTGAAAGACCCGCTTACAGTCATTGCTCCATTTCCATTATACTCCCATTCGTAGCAGGGCGTTCAGTGGGTGCAGGATTGTCAACAAATTCGGCAAAAACTTATGGTAGTAATTCACCAATCCGAGGAATGACCTCAGTTGCGACACATTTTCAGGCGCTGGGGCCTTAACAACCGCTTCAATTTTGTCAGGGGACTTATGTAACCCCTCTTCATCAATCACGTGGCCACAATACGATATCTGTTTCTTAAAAAACTCGCACTTGGGGCGGTTGGCTCGTAGCCCATGTTCCCGTAGTCTAGTGAGCACCTGTTCTAGGTTGTTAAGGTGTTCACTGTCATCTTCACCTGTCACAAGGATGTCGTCCAAGTAACACTGAGTCCCCAGAATCCCTTGTAGGACTTGTTCCATCGCTCTTTGCCATATCGCCGGAGCCGATGCTACTCCGAATACCAATCGATGATACTGGTAAAGACCTTTGTGAGTGTTTATCGTGAGATACTTCCTAGAGGATTCCTCAACCTCCATCTGCAAATATGCTTGTGCTAGGTCAATTTTTGTAAAACGCTTCCCTCCAGACAGTGAGGTGAAGATGTCTTCTATCCTTGGAAGAGGATATTGTACTGTGTAAAGGACTGGGTTCACCATCACCTTGAAATCCCCACAGATGCAAACCTTCCTTGGCTCCTCAGACTTATTGCTTAACGTTTTCTTCATGACAGGAACGATGGGTGTCGCCCACTCGCTCCAGTCGACCTTAGACAACACGCCTGCCTTCTCCAGATTCTCCAGCTCTGCCTCGACAGCTGGGCGAATTGCATATGGTACCGGTCTTGCTTTGAAAAACTTGGGAATTGCATTCTCTTCTATTTTTATCGAGGCGGTTACGCCTTTAAGAGTGCCCAGCTCTTGTTGAAATACCTCTTTGGCGTTAGCTAAGATTGTTGACAATCGTCCAGGAGTGACGTCTTCATCTTTTTTACCGTCCACCGTCATTGCATGAATGGAGTGCCAATCTAAGCTTATCTTCCTGATCCATTCACGTCCCAATAACGGCGGTCCACCATTTTGCAGTATGTAGATACAATTTCCGTATTTTCTTGCCGTTGTATTCGACAGGCACCCTTGTTTTTCCTCTGGGGTATACTTTTTGCCCCGTATACGTCGTCAAGATGATGGATGTCTCTCTCAAGGGTATGTGCGAGAATAGCCGCTCGTAGTCTCGTCGATTCATGACGGTTAGCGCTGATCCTGTATCCAATTCCATTTTAACTTGGGACCCTGCTATCGTGAGGGTGACCCAAATGGTTCGGTGATCCTCTTTTGCGATTACATTGTGAAGTTTGAGACAGCTTAGTCTCCTGTTCCCGGATTCACTATCGCTCATCTGGTCTTTGGAACTACTGTCCGTCATCTTTTGTACTTTCTTGTACGGTTCCTTAGTAGCCTTTTTGTTGTCGCTGGTCTTCTTCCCAGACCTGCAAACTCGTGCAATGTGTCCCATCTTTCCGCATTGCCTGCATATTTTGTCCTTGGACCAGCAGTCCTTCTGGTCATGGTTAGTTCTGCCGCAGCGATAACATTTTGCAAATCCCCATGTCATTTTGTGGGTGCCGTATTCGTGTGGCTTTTGTTGTATTTCCGCAGCTCCCCTGGCTGCTGCTTCGTATGATACTGCCACGCTGAAAGCCTTATCTAGCGTCAGCTCTTTCTCTGAGAGTAACTTCTTCTGTGTTCCTTCACTCAGGAGTCCACAGACAAATTTGTCCCGTAGTGTATCTGCCAGTCCTGCTCCGAACTGGCAGTGCTTTGATAGCTTGCGCAGTTCCGTAAGGTACTCAGCATTGCTCTCATCTTTATGCTGAGTTCTCCTGTGGAATTTAAATCTTTTGGCTATCAACAGCGGTGCAGGGTTTAGGTGTTCCTGTAGGACAGCAACAATTTCGTTAAAACTCTTCGCCTTCGGTTTGGCTGGAGTAATCAGGTCCCGCAATAGGCCGTACGTTCTAGCGCCCATTAAGTTTAGCAATACCGATGCCTTTTTCTCATCGGCTATTTCGTTTGCCTCACAATATACTTCGACTCTTTCCACATACATGGTCCAGTCCTCTATTGTATTATCAAAGGCAGTGATACAGCCAGTCTTCGGCATCTTGAAAATCTAAAATGGCGCCTCACGCGCTTTGCCTTCTTCCCCGCTGATTAAGATGGCGCCTCCCGCGCTTTTGCCTTCTTCCCCGCTGTTGCTAGCGCTGCTTTCCGCGGTTTCCGTTGCAACCTGCAGCTCCTCGCGGTTTCCTGCGCGTTTAATATTTCTTTTTTTTATTATTTTCCCGTCGTGGAACAACCCTGTGGGACTCTTGCCTCCCTCTTCACGGGTCTATACGCAGCCCGGCTTCGTAGCACCGGCCGCGCCCTGTGTGCTCCACCCTCTCTCTCTCCTCTTCCCGACAACGCTGCTCGGCCCCGTTGCAAGCCACCCGCTCGAGTTCGTGACCGCCGCAGCCCAGGAAGGATCAGTGTACTACCTGCCACCAGCCCGATTAGCTGAAGCACCGTCAACAGGAACCAGGCCCCGCTTTCGACAGCTTCTCCAGCAATCTTCAACGCCGCTAACACAGGGGCGGATGCCCACGGTCGACGCCCGTTTCTACTGCTTCTTTCTTCCTTCTGGCCTCGACCTCTGCTCACTTCGCTGCAGGAATGGATCCCAGGAGGTGGTGCAGACTGTAGGTAAGTTCGTATCTGCTCGTCGCCAGTATTATGTCCGTGTATGATTGAGACACGGACAGCAGGAGTTGAACAAAACAAGTCTTTACTGAAAGTAGTCAATCGGGAAACTGAAACTACAGAGGCTTACTAGCGCCTTTTATACAGGGGTGGTCACTGCCGGTACTGCAGTCTGAGACCAGTTATTCTCTTAAAGGTACATACACAACAAGCATGGTATGCACACCAGCCTGCAGGAGTCGTCGTCGGATTCACTCTTGTGGGGGATGGGATGTGGGGGATGGGTGCCTCGTGGTTGCACAAGATTGTTGTGAGACGGTGAATATTTTATCTGCTTCCGCGGCGAGTTCAGCACAATCTGTGATCGCGGAATTGGCCAAGGCCGTTTGTACTGGCTCTGGTAGTTGACAGAGAAACAGCTCGCGGAACAGAAAACATTGCGATTCTGAGCCCAAAAGCATGAGCATTTGGCTCATGAGCTCTGAGGGTTTTGAGTCCCCGAGGCCGGGCATGGAGATAAGTCTGCGAGCGCGCTCCGGCTTGGACAAACCGAAAATCTGCAGTAAACGTGCTTTTAAAGCTTTGTACTTGCCATCGTTCGGTGGACTCTCGAGGAGGCTGACGACCCGCGAGGCCGTGGCGCTGTCGAGGGCGGAGACCACGTAATAATAACGGGTCGAATCCGCTGCTACTCCCCGGATTGCAAATTGGGCTTCCGCCTGGAAAAACCACGCAGCCGGTTGTTGCTCCCAAAATTGTGGCAGTTTGAGGGTGACGGCGTTCGTGTCCATGATGTAACGTCAACGAAAATTGTTCGAAGAAATCGGGGTCACCAATGTAGGAACTGGGGTTCCTAGCCGAAGAATTGAGATCGACTCAGAAAATCAAAAACAATGAAATTTAATGAACAAACGAATCTGTACAGGAAACTGTAGGATACAATGCAAATAGGTCTGGTCTGCTTGAAAGCCTCTCTGGAAACTGCTAGAAAGTTCCGAGCTCAACTGCTAGCAGGTTCCGAGCTCTACTGCTAGGAGGTTCCGAGCTCTGACGTCATGACGTTCTTCCCACCGTTGAGAGATCACGTGACGGACGGCATGACATCATCACGCGGAGTACAGGAAAGAAGCCCTAGTACAGTTAACAGATACATTAAAGGTGCAGCCCCAGCTGTACTACATTGCTGTAAAAGGAATTATATACAATTGTCCATAATCCTCTGGTGGTTCTGCCACAAAACAATGTTTAATACTAATAAACAGAGTTTAACACTAAAACAATGGAAAGCTGGATAACAGATCTGTACTGGTTGCTAGCTCCACGAGGACTGACTAGAGCCCCTCCCTGGTCGGACGTCATGACATCATCACGTTTTCCCGCCACTGGAGGATCACGTGATCAACATGATGACGTCATCGCATTGGGTCTCAGTCTTAAAGGGACCGCGCTATGTACATGCGATAATATGAACAGAGATACAGATTCATTCTGTAGCTAACAATTAGTTAAAGATAATTATGTACATAAGATCAGAGTCCCCTTGGTGGCTCTGCCACAATATCACCCTATCCATAATGCACATCTAGCTTTTGTTATGCTGCACATTATATATCCTGCCAATCCATATAGATTGAATACAAATGGAAATTTGTTTTAACTTGTTTGTGAGTGTAGTTCAGAGTTTAAAATCTATTTTATTTTTCTCCACTCAAAGGTGCAGAACCACGTGACAGTCCCATAGTGCATTGCTTCCAGTGACCAAGGAAAACAATACTCCTGTGCAAAAATATTGTGATCCTTATCTTCATCATACAGCCATTTTTGAAATCTAGATTTGACCCAATATATTAGAATTAGTTCATCGATAGTTGATTTTCATTAAAAGATTATTAAATAAACTACTTTAAATAATGCAATTATAAATGGTACATATGCTGCTGTGCCTCAACTAAATCAATTATTTGATTCCAATAATAATATACACTGACAACCAAATAATTTTTTTCCCTTCCTCTTCCATAGACACTGTCCCTCGCTGGAGTACAGCTCCATGCGGACCAGCAGTCCTTCGGTACCTTGTTCAAGTAGCCACTTTTCACTTGTGAGCCTAGACAATGAATGCTGGCAGGCTATTTGAACATGAAGGCATCATAACGAATGAAGCAGGCAGACAATGGAAGATGAAATTCTATAGATATATGCAAGGAAAAATAGGGAACATAATACAGTAAATTGTTTTGGACTAGCTAGGGGAGAGGCCGAAAGAGATCTGGGAATGATGGTAGATAACAACACCGACCACGTCCAGTCATTGCAAAGCAACAATTAACAAAGCAAACAGAATACGGAGTTTTGTTCCCAAACCAGTAGAGTATAAGCCTTAGACCATCATGCTGAAGTTTCTTAGTGCTCTGATAAGGCTGTACCTTGAATAGTGTGCAATGCAGAAGCCTTTGAAGCAGTGCAGAGAGGGACCAAGAACCCGAACGTCAGTGGTACAGAATAGAGCTGTGAAGGAAGATTAGAAAAATTTGGACACTTAAGCCTTGATTGGATCAAGTGAGTAGGGAAAGAGATAAAACAAATTAGTAAATGGAATACAGACAGTTAATCTTGATCACTGTTTCAAGTTAAGTCGTAACTGCAGGACAAGAGGACATGGTACAAACTGACAAAAGGCACATTGAGGAATGATGTCAGGAAGCACTGCTTCACACAAAGTGATTAATGCTTGAAATGGCTTTCCGGGTAGGGTAGTGGAGGCAAAAACTCTGGAGTCATTTAAGAAACTGTTAGCCACTGTAACTGAGGATTGTAGGTGGAAGAATGATGTAGATGTACTAATCTTTGTGGGAGGAGAGTGAAACTGGGAGGTATAGGCCAACATACAGACACATATGTTGATGACAAATCACCATTGCTGACTGGGATAATGAAGACAATCAATACTAATTAGAACTGATATTTTATTTAAAAAAACATGATCCTGTTTGTTATGTTTTGGGTACTTACGTTGTTGATATTTTGCCTCACTATTCAGTAATGTAGAAGAAAAGGATGATGGCTTTGCACAGCAATCAATCCACACCGAAGAAAGAGACTGTACGAGTGAATGAATGTGGGATCCTTGGTGATGCCTGGAGGAAATACGTAGACAGAAAAAATGTAGTTCTGCAGTTTCTTGGAAACAATTTAAACACAGACATCTTGAAGCACTATGAAACGAGACTGGAACTTTTGAAAAAATGCTCTTATTACATAGATGTATTACCAAAACACTTGGCATTAGGAGACCAAAACTTATTTCAGCCCAATGTACTCGACCAACTGATTGATCCATGCAAATTTCTGCGGATGAAAAAAATAGGAACTACTCAGGTCAAAATTCAGCTTCTGCTGCTAAGGGAATATCTCAGTGAGCTGAAATATGGGCGCGAAGAGTTGAAGGTCATTGCTAAGATATCAGATGTGATGCTGTTTCTCTTACATTGGAACACTACCTGTTCTAGACTTGAACAGCTCTTCAATACATTGAAAAATTTCATATCAGTTCTTGTGCCTGGCAAACTTTATGTGAAGCATTATTTAATGAGTAATGCAAAGTCGAACAATATACCTCAACTCACAGTGGTTCTGAGAACCAAGATGCCTATATTGTTTGATCGAAAAGAATCAACTGCTTATCACAATTCAGTAGAGTTGAAGTGGTTGGACCTTGGGGACGAAGCTCATCGCGAACTATACGAACTCAAATACAAACTCCTGGAGCCTCACTGTTGCACTGAGAAGAACCAGTTTGGAGTGATTTCTGTAGAATCAGGCAGTATTGAGATTGAAAATCTGCTCCCGGACAGTTCATATGAATTTACAATTAGCCGAGCAGAGAATTACACACTTGTTTACTCAGCATGGTGTGACATCATGATCCTGAAAACAAAAGCATCAAATCACCTGCAGTATGTGAGCAATAAAACATGCAGTTTCACATAGATTTTCACATTATTATAAAAGGCATTTTCAGTCTATACATGTTGAAATATTTTAGCAATTTCAGCTCTGCCTGAACTTCCAATCAAGAATATAATATACAATATTAGATGAAGATACACAAGCTTAGAAATAAAACAAATAGCGAAGGACAATAGCAACTGCAAAAGCAAGAGATTCAGTCCATTACCAGTATATTTAGTTTTGTATTGCGTAAATTTTCCTTGTGTTCATCATCTGCATAAACACACTTAAAACACACTGACATCAAGCATATCTTTTAACTTACCCATTACTGGGGCCTATCACTTTGAAAATACCAACCATTCCTCAAAATTCACATGACATTGATGGCTATCTTCATTTTAGCTATAAATAAACTGTTCTATTGATCAAGAAGCAATTTAAAAAGCTGAGTTATGTTAAAAGCACAGCACGTTTTCATATTAAACTTGCTTTATATATTGTAAGTTTTTAAAAGCGAGTGTGCCTCTAAAACTATACAGTATCATCCTAATTGATTTATATATTTTGCACTTAGTTATTTATTTTCTTCCCTAACTAGATTTCTCTATATTATAGCTTATTCCCAGACCAAGTGTATTATTCCCAGTCTGCTCCTAGGCATTCGGCAATTCTGCCCTCTAAAGGATTCTCAGGAGGTGCACAAGAGGAGCCTGATGTAGCTGACTTGGTTTCTTTCCCTCCCTACTATGGGGATCCATTTAAATCCAGCTCATCACCTCCTCTGTAGGGTGTGTCGAAAAGAGAGTGCGGGACACGTAAGGAATTATGGGTGCAAATCTACATCCCACCACCCTGTGGTACAGTACACCAGAGGACTTCTGCACCTCAGTCTGCATTTAAACTGGTTGAAGGCTCAGTGTTAGTCAAGTTTCATCACTACAAGCCTTTGAGAACTGGAAGAGTAATGTTTATTAGGGCTTAATCTCAAAGTTGGACCTCTTGTCAGCTACAGTGGTGCTTTCACAAGAACAAACAAAGAAGTGCATCACAAGAAGTGACTTGTAATAGCCGAATGATGCTCAATAAACCAAATACATTTCTGTACAATTAATTTTCAAATGCTTTTTTATTGCATAACTTGCTGTGCAACTTTCTGTAGATTAAAGAAGTAACTTCATCCAGACTGTAATACCATCCTACACACTACATTCCTCCCCCCTGCTACAAAGGCAGTCAACTCTTTCTGGGATACAGCTTGAAGAGTACCAACAGCCCTGATACTGGACCTCACCCAAGTGGCCATTCTTCACGAGTGACCTATGCTATGAATGTCACTGTGCCATTTGAATGTGGCTCTCACATGTTTAAATGCCACTTGGGGGGTGGGGTGGGGGGGGGGGGCAGCGATGGGGGGTCATCACCGTCCAGCCCAATTTTGTCTTCACCAAATATGCACCAGGGAGTCACTGAATATTGAGTTGGCTAATTTTTGTTCTCCCTAGCCTGGGGACACTTGGGGCCAATTGTAGCATCCTTATTACAGCCTCAGTGAGGGAGGCAGGGAAGGAGTGAAAGATGGAAAGAGGGAAGGAAGAAGTTTTATTTATATAACGCCTTTTTTCCTCACGATAAGAGCATAGGAATTGCTAGACAAAAAAAGACCAAGGTCCATCTAGTACCTTCTACAATTCTGGTGGTCACACAGTACAATGATAATAAAGTTATTGACTAATCATAGCAATCAATCTCTATCAATTAGTCTACAAATGGCACAAGAAAAGCCTTAGTGGTGAAAGGTCCCCATAGGTCCAAAGTCACACTTTTCCTCCCAAGCATGTTACACTTACATGCTAGGTCTCAAATTACTCATATACTCGATCTTGAAATGTTATTTTCTGAAAGAAATCGATCTGGTATTCATTTGAATGAATCAATATTAACTGCTTCCATCGTCTCCCTAGGGAGTCTGTTCCACATTTTGACCACTTGCTGACAAATATTATTTCTGCAGATTAGCTTTGAATTTTCCCACCTTCAAGAGTCAGCCATGTCCTCTGGGGAAATGCTTTGGAACATCATAGAACCAATGAATTACTTTTGCAGTGTAGTGACTGTTGTTTTGCAGGCAAACATGACAGCTAATTTGCACACAAGGTCCCACAAACAGCAATGAAATAAATGACAAGGGTTGGTAGCGTTGGCTGAGGAAGGAATGTTGGCCACGATGACAGATGAACTTTCTGCTCTTCTTTGAAAAGTAACAGGATTGTTTACGCCCACCCAAACAGGCAGAAGGGGAGATTTAACATTCATCTGAAAGATAGCAGCTCAGACAGTGCCTCACTCCTTCTGTACTACATTGAAGTGTCAACCTAGATTATGCTATTGTCACATTTCAGGATTTTTTTTACACCAAAAGATTTTGGGGTAAAAAAGTGACATTTAAATGTTGGGTTTTTAAAGTAAAGTGTATTCGTGCAAGTTTTTTCTAAAAAAAAGGCACTGAGGCAAAAGGTAGTTAAAATGCCAATAAGTTCTGATGTTGCTTTCCTAAAGACTATACATGGTAAGCAAATCATTAGCCCGACTCAATTTTGGGCAAACAACTCAAACTCTGTGTTGGGAAATACCTAGTGCAGGACACTTGGCAGGGATTATCGGACCGGTCTTTCCTTCTCACTGTAAACACAGCATAATAAAAACAGAAACAGACACAGGAAGTCAGTGACGTTTTTTTTAAACAGAAAGCAGCGAGGGCAAGCTCTAACCATTGTTAGGAAAAGTCAGGAGGGTACTTTGGAGGTATTTTGCTTAAGTCAGGCAAGGTGACATGGGAAAGTGTGGCGTGTTCAACATTTTTGTATTGTTACACAAAGACAAGTTGTACTGATTGGACTCAATCATAACTGTTGCTCTGTATGTTCACTTGCTGTGAAATAAAGCAACTTAACAATTCGTTTCTGGCCTTGTCTGCTCACTGGGTAATATTTCAATCTGCCCTCAAAAAGATTGGAGGGGCACGTACAAAGACACAAATATCTAGTTCAGATGATGAGAGGGTACTACTGTTATACCCATGGATTATGCGACCACCAAGCAAATCTTAGGCAATATGGGCACAACCTTAAATGCAAGATGCTCAGACCACATGCAGGAATCAGCACGACTGTACCCGAGAGAATATTTAAAGCAAGATCTACCAACTTGTAACAGTGCTCAAGTCCTAGAGAGGAGCTTGAAACTATCAGTAATCATCCTTCTGATTGAGAGGTGAGAGTGCCATCACTGAACCTACACTTAGGTGATACTGAGATTAACTGACTGCCAGTAAGAGTGATTGCCAAGGCAGGGGGAGGGGGAAATAAAGGATGTTTGTGTCGTTTATGGGTCAGTACAACAGGACATGCATTTATCCATTTAAGCTACATTATTCTAATTTTTCTTCTGGCACTGAATCCTGTTAATTTGTAACAACTTTCCTCTCCCACTCCAATGGCTGCTGCTCAGCACTGGCGAATGAGTTTAGGTTTGACCCTGTAAATCCATACTAAACTTCGGTTTCTCAAACAGCATTCACTCCTCCAGCCATCTGATGCGTACATTTCTAAATACCTACCTAAATATTGACAGTAAAAAATTGGCACTCCTTTCTTTAAATATCTGACTTTCTTTGCTTCTGCACATGCACTATCCATACGAGAATACATCAGTTCTGACAAAAGGTCATCGACCTGAAACATTAAACTCCGTTTTTCTCTCCACAGATGCCTCCTCCAATGCGCGGCCTATTCAAATTTTTGCAAATGCGCAGTATCTCTCAGGTGGACGTAAATGATCCCATGACACTATTTCGAAGAAGAGCAGGGGAGTTATCCTCGGTGTCCTGGCCAATATTTATCCCTCAATTAACATAACAAAAACAGATTATCTGGTCATTATCACATTGTTGTCTGTGAGAGCTTGCTGTGCGCAAATTGGCTGCCGCATTTCCCACACTACAACAGTGACTACACTCCAAAAGTACTTCATTGGCTGTAAAGCGCTTCGAGACGTCCGGTGGTCGTGAAAGGCACTGTATAAATGTAAGTATTTCTTTTATCTACAATGTAAAAGCCGGTGAGCGGATGGGCAGGACCTTGCAGATGACTGCGGGGTAGCGGGAACATTGCTGCCAGCATTTTCTGTTTTCATTATAGAAGAGAATACATGATCATCTTCAGTATTACAAGTGCCACAGTCAGCTCATATTTCCTTTGTGTTAGCATACACATGAAAATCAAGGACCACACCAAATCATTTCAGTCATTTATTTTCTATTTTTACAGATTTAACAAATAACCCAACCTCTTAAAAAAAAAATTCAACCTATTAGTGCAATTACCTTAAATAAACAAGCTGAAGTTGCTTCTATAATGCTTGAAAAAAATTGAAAAATTCAAAAACCATGAATCTAGTTCAATCATGTGATTCTCCTAAAGTTGATTATTCACCAGTGATAGACACCACCTGGTTTATTATAAAACAGAGGGAGGAGGATTTGTTGTACGCGGTGCATGGGACTGGGAGACCCAGGTTCAAATGAGCTTTATGTTGCTATACTCTTGGCTAAGTCATCAGCCTCAGCACGGAATTGAAGGAATGGGATCAGCCAATAACAAAAAAGGAAAAACGACTGAACCAAGGTCAAATAACAACACAGGTATTTTTGGGACTTTCGGCGTGAACACATGTTAACCCAATTCTCCAGTGATTACCATAATTGTGGTGATTTTGACAACTGTGCTAATCCAGCGGTGTTCACAGGGAGTGCCTCTTGAAAAATAGCGGGTACCCAGCTCATGATTTTCCGCCAATTCATTTTAATGAATAGAAAATCGCTGGCAAGGTACCGGTGATTTTCTAAGATGTGCTCTCTGGAAGTGCCGCATCATGGAATCAGCCATAACGTTACACATACCAACTACACTGAAAGTACTGGTATGTTGTGCAGAACATACTGAGCATACAGCAAGTTCCTTTGTGATCACGATACTGTAATCCTCCAAAGAGTATTGAAACTATCCCTCTTAATTGTCCTATTTTGGTTCATCACTAACAAACCAAATCATTATACAATATTTTAAAATATGTACAAACAAACTCATCCATCACCTTCAAGACAGAGAATGAAAAACCCAAATCAAAAGTGCACTTTGATTTTGGAAAGCTTTTTTTTTTTAGATACTAAAGGTGATTTAAAAAATCTTAATTTAGTTTACAGGACCACTCACAAATGATCAGTTTCATCTGCTATTCCCATCAGCACTTTTGAGGTCATCAAGATCAGGCTGACAAATAGAAATGAAACCAATCAGCTATAGCTGAAAGTAAGCCCCATTCACCGCACATTGTTAGTAACTGCAGTCCTAACCCAGATGTTAAAAAAATCCACAATTTCAGAAAACAGAAACCTATAGGAAAATTATATTTTGCATTTTATGCAAAGACAATAAAATGCAATATCTACAGTCAAGGACATGAAATTGTACTTCAGAAGAGTTCAATGCATTTCCCATACAGCAGGAAGGGCCGATATTGAATTTCATTTGAGATGATCAATGGTTTTGTGGAAAGCAGCAAATTAAATTCCAACTATAACTCACTGCACCAGAAACTGTCACGTTGGGAGTGAAATACTTCTTCCACTCTTCTTTGGTGTTCAGACACCCTTCTCCACAGGTCTTTGCACACGACACATCAGTCCCCAGCCAAGAGGACAACAGGTGACTTGCGCTGCTCTTTGACCACAAACTAAGGCATGTGTGATGTGACACAGCCTTGACCACATGTCCGCCAATCAAGTCTCTGCGTGTCACCTGCCCAGAAGACCCAGGAGAGATCAGAAGCTCCTAACATGGAGCATTATTCTGCCGCAGAGAATTCTTGCACCAATACATTAAACAAAATGGCCACTGAAACTTTTCCTATTAGGGGCAATACCAGTAAATAGTTTATCCCACTATACAGAACTTTCAAGATTAAAATGTAATGGTAACAGAAATTCCACACTTAAGTAGTAATTCCATATGTAAAAAAAGGGCCCAATGGGGTGTGAGTCAGTCAATTGAACATGATGCTACGAGAGTCCATTTTTTACAATAATGTTTTTTGGGCAATCGCAGAAGTGCTGTTAATTTTTACAATCATTTGAACAATAGAAACTACTTTATGAGACCTCTGGGTGGATTTTTCTCCTAGTCAATAGGGAAGAAATCATTCACATTATTTGTGAAATATTGTGCAGACTCTGCTCATAAATCTTTAAAGGTTTGCCACAACGAATACAACTGGAAGGACGCGGTTTTCCTCAGTTACTTTAAAGTCTACATTTTTGGAGCAAGATTTTTAAGATTAGGTAATCGCTTAAGCACAGCATGGTGATCCATCCCAATAGTTGCTACAAGTCCACCATTACTGGAGGGAGAGTCACTGTAATCGATGGCATCTCCTTTAATTGTTGTCATCTGACCTCCCAAAGCCTTCAGTATGGCATCACCAGCACAAATGTCCCATTTCTTAATGAAGGTCACGTGGATATACAAATCTGCACGGTCAGGTTGTTTGTCTTCTCCAGTATCCAAGAGGGAAAGAACTTTGTACCCTGTTATGTATTGAAGCAAAAAATATACATAGTCAAAATAAGATTCCCAATGGAATTTCATCCCAAGAATAAAAAAGTCTGCTTAGCTTACAAATAATTTAAGCCTTTATCACGTGATGCCAAAAAATACATTGTTGACTTAATGGTAATACAGTAAGCAAATATCAGATTAGAATTAGGGAGCATCGGAATCCAAAAGCACCAGTGAAACATGACGTGAGGTAGCAGCATAGCCAGAAGAGGCAGAGGGAAGTGAAATTTATTCACTGTTGGAAGGATTCCTTGGTGGCCTGGAGGAGCACGAGTGGACCTCTCTCGCCCCTGACTGGCAGTGGCTCTGCAACCGTCTCCCAGCACTTACTTTGTACTGGGGATCTCTTGGATCTCTGGCAGCGCCTAGTTCCCACCCCAAAACCCGCTCTCGCCTGCCCGCCAGCCTTGACGTCATTCTAGTCAGCTTTGGGCGGGAAACAGATCTACAGTATTGAAACGAGGGCCTGGAATTAAAATGGCCCAGACCTCACACTGACAAATCACGCCCACCCCACAACGAACCCGCTGCAGGTTAAAATGGGGACTGGAAGCAAATTGCTCAGCTGCGCATGGGTGGGTAACTAATAACTACAATGGCAGTTATTTCCATTTGAATATATTCCACTGCAAATTCCTGATAATTAAAAAAAAAATCTATTCACAGGATGTGGGCGTCGCTGGCAAGTCCAGCATTTATTGCCCATCCCTAATTGCCTTTGAGAAGGTGGTGGTGAGCCGCCGCCTTAAACTGCTGCAGTCCGTGTGGTGAAGGTACTCCCGCACTGCGGTTAAGTAGGGAGTTCCAGGATTTTGACCCAGCAACAATGAAGGATCGGTGATATATTTCCCAAGTCAGAATGGTGTGTGACTTGGAGGGGAAATTGGAGGTGGTGGTGTTCCCATGCGTCTGCTGCCCTCGTCTTTTTAGGTGGTAGAGGTCGTGGGCTTGGGAGGTGCTGCTGAAGAAACGTTGGCATATTGCTGCGGTGCATCTTGTAGATGGTACACACTGCAGCCACGGTGCTAATTAGAACAAACAACAACACATGATGCTTCAAATACAAATGACAGAGGTGAATGGTGTATCTGTGCTGCAGGCTGGTACGGCACAGGTGGGGCTTTTAATTATACACAGGAGTGCTCAATCCCACATGGAACATACCAAACAGACAAAATGAAGCACTTCCCCATAGGGAGCGCACCAAACTGGACTGTGAATCCGCCTGATATTGCAGAGTTCTCAACAGTCAGGTACAAAACATCTCTGGTGGAGGTCTGGGAAAGAAAAATCTGCTAGACTTTCCTTTGATGAAGAAACAACGCTGAGGGGAATGGATTAAATATTTTAAATTACTTGCAGTTGCATTTGTGTTATCTCCTAATTAGCTGCTGCCATGGTATTTATGATTAATAAAAACAGTAGCTTACGTTTCTAATATCTTTGCTGCAGTCTAACGTCATAATGCACAACAGAATAGTTTCCATAGTGCACAGCGGGCCATACTTTACTCTTTTCAAATTTTAGCAAAGAAGCAGCCAACCATCGTCAGTGTGATCAGTTAATAGACAGCACTAAAGGAATATTCACCCTTGCTGAGTGCTGCTTGTTAAAAGCCAATCATAAAAACCTGAGCAGAATAACACACGGTGGGAGATAATCAAAAAAGGTATCAGTTAACTCTGTGTCAGACAGAAGCAAGTAGTGCAGGAGGTTTCTGGCCCAGACCATAGGTGCAGCCATTATTGGCAGGTAGGTCAGAGTCTAAAAGCAGGAGGAGGAGCAGTCTGGGATCACAAAGGGCACAGCAGCAGGCACGAACCATGGAAATACAGCACTTTAAACGGTGGTTCCTGGGATGTAAACATGAAGCTTTAACTCTGAGGCAATCAAGCATGCAACAGCTTTTTGAAGGAAAAGCAAAGGTACATGGCTGTGTCCCGAGAGAAATGGGCTACTGCGCAACCACAGCCAATGATCCCTCAGCACAATTTTATACCCCAATAGTTATAATGAGGCACTTGGGTGAACCAAAATCCTCACTGAGCAACCACTGGGGCTGCTAAAGTAACACTTTAGATGCTTGGATTGGTCAGGATGGGTTTTACACTATCCCACAGAGAAAGTGCACAAAATGAGAAACTTCACTTGCTTGATAAATAGCTACAAGCCATGGAGGAGCAGGGTAATGGTGCACAGAGCAGACCAGCTAGTGCAGGCGGACAGAATGGTGTGTAATGAGTTTGTGGTCCAGATCATTCAGCAAGCTCTGCAATTGGATGTTGGGGGGTCTGAACCAGTTTCACACTCGGGCCTCATTTGAATGCAGCTGGCAAGCTGTGGGCGCCAAACGGGTACTTCGCTGAAGCTCATTGGTTGTGGGTGGGTGGGAAAGTGTTCGGCTCCTACACCGAGCTGGCTGGCAGGTTGGACTTGCAGGGGGTGAGGAGGCGGGGAAGGGAAGGGAGTGGGGGGGGGGGGGAAAAGGAGGAGGGGTTCAAGCACAGGCCTCAGGCAGGCTGTGGGCACTTTTGCAGAGCCAGAAGAAACACTGCTGCTCCTCCCAGAGCACAAAAATAAAAGAAAGAGGTTTGGGCCTTTTTGTGGAGTGGCCATAATTGGTCCCTTTAAGGATTACTGATTAGGCTGGTAACTGCCTGGCACAACTGGGTGGAGCTTACTTCAAAATTATAATCAGGGTCCTGCAGTGGCATGGGATTCCAATATGCATATTTAAACAACCTCTTCCCTGAAGCAGGCAGGCATGCTCTGTGCCATATAGAGGCCCGCCTGAAAACTGCATTGGGGTGGCCGAGGGTCCCATTCACCCTGATTCTCCGCCCATTTTTCAGGTGATAAACGGGCAGGTGATTGAACAGTTAGAATCATGGAATTGTTTGTTTTATTTGGACGCTTGTTGCAGAGAACTGTCGGTTCTTTACTTGTAGACAACTGACTTTTTAATTTGTGCACATAGAACAAGACTGCCAGATATAAGATGAGTGAAGAAATGCTGTTTTGTGCATGTGGTATATGTGTTTGATAGGTTCATCTCTGCATTTCTCGTGTGCCATTAACTTCCATTGGTTGTCGATTTTCATGACTGCTATGTGCTCCTCTCACTGATGGAGTATCACTGGTGGCTTCAAGCATAAGAACACGGCAGATTGGGCAGACACTTGTCTTCACTGCACTCTACCATGTTCTTCCATTGATCAACACATTGCAAGATGACCAATGGAAATTCTTCCTGCAGTACAGTTTCACTACCTTCAAAAGTCATGAAACATCATTCGCATTACCCTCCGATTTTAATTTGTATTACCTTACCTGCTACATTTGTGCAAACATTTCTCTGTGGGAGTACATTTTTTGCATAGATATCCTTAACAACTGCAACTTTCCTTTATCTCAATACAAATCTTGTGCTGCTACTTTACAATAATACTCTTGCCTTAATTTTCTGCGTTAAGTTAAGCATCTTTCTCCGCACCGCCTACCAGATGCGCCTGAAGTTCTCATTAAATATCTGTGATATATCCATAACTTGTGTGGATGCTGCCCCACCACCCCAAAAAAAGACCCTGCTGTTTAAAAGAACATTCCTGCATAAAATTTACCATTCAGCCACTTTGTATCAAGACTGAACTCCACAGCTGGATTGCCAAAATGTTCATCATTTGTACCAATTCAGTAGATAATCAGCCGCTTGGGCAGTGTTAAAGGATTATTGTTACAGATGTGTCATGATGGCTTCCCCCCACACCCCAATTTCACGAATGAAATTGCACGTTCCTAAACTGCACCTTCTCACTATTTTGTTTGCAAGTTGGAAATAACAGAAAAAAGGTACTTACTCCATTCTTTGACAAAAGGGGCAGATATGCAGCTAGCTGTAGCAAGATTTGATTATAATTGCACTACTAATAAATAATATATGTGTACCCATTATACACGGTTACATCACTGTTCAGCAGTTCACAAAGACAGCATCAGGTTTCAATGCTTGTATTGACAGGGTTTCTAAGCCATGCGATCATGGAAATATGAAGGGCTAGATTTTCCTCCACGATCCCACCCCAAAATGGAAAGGATAGTGGCGGAAAATTGGGTGTCAAGGTCCACTGATGCATCCCTCGTCCTAGCCAGGAGGACCACCAGCTGGGCCTGGCAAGCTGCCCAATTTCCCTACTTACCCGCTGCTATCACAGTCTACCCGAGAAACCACCAGAAGGATGGCAGCAGTCCCTGGGATGGTGGTGTCAAGCTCCTGAAGTAGTTGGATGGAGGGAGACAGCCTAGTAATGTTTTTCTCTGCTTCCATTTTGGCCCCGACACTTACCTGCTGAAGGCATCTGTCCAGTCTGAAGACTTCAATCAAAGCGGTACTGCAGTCATTGGGGTTTTTCTGACCCTCCTCTTCTGCTGCTGTAGTGGTTGTCCCGCTGCAGCACGGCCTCACCTTGCTCCTCCTCTGCAGCAGGCTTCTTTTGAAAGGCAGAGATCCCGCCAGGGGCCCGGAGGTAAAACTGGCCTGGGGTCTCAGGGGTAGATGTCCTGCCCAAACCCTACCTGGGTGGATTTTGGAAAATCCAGCCCCAACTATAATGCAATATGGCGAAATGTTTTGTTTTCCGCCTAGAGTAAGTTTTTAGTTTTTAAAAAAGTCAATTTTTGTATTCATCAACACGAGTGATATTAACATCGTGATCAATATTAATGAATTGATCCATGGTAATGGGTGGGAGGGAAAAGAATCAATCAATCTAGACTTACTAAATGGGATAACCCACCTGCCCCCCCTGCATGGATAATGGTAGTGTCATTTCCAAAAGCCCCTTTGCTGTAAGACTTCACTGCTCCTGCGTGGGATCTGGAGACAATTACTGTAGGTGTCTTCTCATTGTAGGATTTCCGTGGATGAATGTTCGATGCACCTTCAACCATAGCCCAAGCTACAAGATAAAAAGTAGAGAAAACACATTGTTTCAGATGCCAGGCAAGGAATGCTAAAAGATAGCAACTCTTAACCATAATGCAGATGTATTACACTACATTACTCTTTCAATACCAACTCCCAGTAACTACAATGTTTGAGCAAATCATTGGAAATCAAATCCATACCTTGAACCTCAGATTATTTTGTCACAAAACAACTTGTATTTAAAAAGCACCTTTAATGTAGTAAAACGTCCCAAGGCACTTCACAGCAGTATTATAAAACAAAATTTGACACCGAGCCACAAAAGGAAAAATTAGTGTAGGTGACCAAAAGCTTGGTCAAAGAGGTAGGTTTTAAGGAGTGTCTTAAAGGAGGAAAGAGAGGTAGCGAGGCGGTGAGGTTTAAGGAGGGGATTCCAGAGCTTAGGGCCTAGGCAGCTGAAGGCACGGCCACCAATGGTTGTGATTAAAATCAGGGATGCTCAAGAGGCCAGAATTAGAGGAGTGCAGCTATCTCGGGGGGAGGGGGGGGTGGGTTGTGGAGCTGGAGGAGGTTACGGAGATAGGGAGGGGTAAGGCCATGGAGCAATTTGAAAACAAAGATGAGAATTTTAAAATTGAGGTGTTGCTTAATTGGGAGCCGATGTAGGTCTGCAAGCACAGGGGTGATGGGTGAAAGGTGCAAGTTCGGACACGGGCAGAGTTTTGGATGACCTCAAGATTACATACAGTAAAACATGGGAGGTCAGCCAGGAGTGCGTTGGAATAGTCAAATCTAGAGATAGCAAAGGCATGGATGAGGCAGGGACGAAGTCGGGCAATGTTACGGAGGTGGAAATAGGCGGTCTTAGTTATGGCGTGGATATGTGGTCTGACGCTCATTTTTCAGGGTCAAATATGACACCAAGGTTGTGAACAGTCTGTTTTTTCAACTCTCTGAATACACGGTTTGAACCCAGAGGCTGTTAACAACTGGTAAAAATCCCATATATTATTAGCAGCGAGACTGAGGACGGATGCTGTAAATTTTGTCGTTTTGCACACCAATCTCGCCATTGCTAACTTACTCCAAAATGACACAGCGAGCACACGCCAATCAGAAGCGGCGCAGCCAAAGGCCAGTGTACTTTCCATCACACCATAGACGATTCCTGGTACCTTCATTTGAAGCTGATCCTTTAATGCCAATAGTTTATAATTATTTGTAACAGTAAGTAATTTTAGCTGTGTTGATTTTTCAACCGTCCATATATAAATATTTTGGGTTGAGTTATGTATCTTCCGCATTATGAATAAAAGCTTAAGAAAATAATTAAAAACTACTAAGTTACTTTAGAAGGTTATTTTCCCCACTTATTCCTTTGTTTCTAGTGATTGGAAATTAAATAAAATTGAAAATGTGCTCGCTTCTCTCGTTCTTCAGGATCTAAAAATCTGTATTTGAATTCCATTATTTTGTCGTCACCCATTATGAATCTTTAGTAAACAGGAGAGTTTTATGTTAAAGTACTTCCGTTCTGCACAAAAGAAGAAATTCAACTACTGTTTCAAATAGATCTCTATCGACCAAATACTAGACGGATACTGTTTACTAAATGTAAGAAACTATGAATTGCTTATCGCTGCCCAGTATAAATGAGGCTTTGTAACCAGAATTCAGGATCTCAATCCTTTCCTAATCCCAGAGTGTAACCTATGTTTATCAGCTTTTAGTACTTGCAATTAATAATTATCAAATTGAATTGTAACTAAGCTGATCTAAATTAGTCTCTTTGTTCCTCTCCGTTTGCAAAATACCAGTGAAGTATCCGACAGTTTTCAGATCCCTACATTGAGTTGTTGAGCCTATTTTTAATTATGAAAAAGGGGTAGCGTTAGTTCTACGGTTACTCCTTCGCTTCTCCACTTCAGATAAAATTTCTGAGTTAGTTAAAATGTGAATCTGTACAATTCACATTTTTCAATAAAATGTCCCGACACTTATCAAACTAACAACCTACCACCTGTATTTCATTAAAATCAGACTATGTGCAGCCATCGCTACCCCTGTGACATTGATTCAAAGTATTCCATCTTCATTGGGAGAATTAGATGAGAGAAATAGCGATAGGAATCTGCCAGAGCATCTTCATCTTCACAATCAATGATTGAGGAAAACAACCTTTGGACTGAAGCAGGTTGGGGTGCCAATTAATTCCAGCCTTTTTTAATGTTGAGCAAAAATGAAGCAAATTTTATTACATTAGCAATCAATAAAACTAGACGTTCATACAGAAAAATAATATTTTAGTCTAAATATGAGGGAAAAGCTGGTGCCTACATCATCTAAAAGTCCTTCAATTTCATGACTTTAGGAACAGATATTGTTTGTAACAGCTTTTGCAGCATCCTCCAGCCCAGTTTTTTTGTGCAAGTGTATTCCTGCTACTGTTTCAGGTTTCAGCCGTGGCTCAGCTACTCAGTTGGTAGCACTCTCGCCACGGAGTCAGAAGGTTGTGGGTTCAAGTCCTGCTTGAGCACAAAAATTTCATAGAATCATACAGCACAGAAGGAGTCCATTGTGTCTGTACTGGCTCTTTGAAAGAGCTATCCAATTAGTCCCACTCCCCTACTCTTTCCTCATAGCCCTGCAAATTTCTCCTTTGAGTAAATATCTAATTCCCTTTAGAAATTTACTACTGAATCTGCTTCCAACACCCTTTCAGGCAATGTGTTAAGATTTTTTGCTCATTTCCCCCCTGAACTTTTTTACCAATTATCTTTATCTGTGGCCTCTGGTTATCGACCCTCCTGACAGTCGAAACAGATTCTCCCTATCTACTCGATCAAAACCCCTCATAATTTTGAACATCTCTATTAAATCTCCCCTTAACCTTCCTTGCGCCAAGGAGAACAATCCTAGTTTCTCCAATCCCTCCACAAAATCTAGGCCGACACTCCAGTGCAATACTGAGGGAGTGCTGCACTGTCAGAGGTGCCGTCTTTTGGATGAGACGTTAAACTGAGGTGCCATCTGCTCTCTCAGGTGGACGTAAAAGATCCCATGGCACTATTTCAAAGAAGAGCAGGGGAGTTATCCCCAGTGTGCTGGTCAATATTTATCCCTCAATCAACTTCACTAAAAAAAGATTATCTGGTAATTATCACATTGCTTGTGGGAGCTTACTGGCTGCTGCGTTTCCTACATTACAACAGTAACTACACTTCAAAAGTATTTCACTGGCTGCAACATGCTTTGGGGTGTCCTGAGGTCGCGAAAGGCACTATATAAATGCAAATCTTTTGTAACAATTGTACTCTTCATAGAATTACTGTGACATCAGTGGATGTTTAGCAACTGGTCATCATGAGGTAAAAGTAACAAGAGACATTACAGCACTAGTGAGGAAACATAAAATGAAACCAACCACTTTAATGGGGCTTAATTACAAGGAGAATCGGCAGCTTTGGGCCGAGACACAGAGTGAATGGTAATTTCAGTCACTGTGTGGAACATAGTGGTTCAGTAAGATTGAGGTTTATTTTTTGATAACCTCTTAGAGAGAAATATATTATTCAAGGTTCAGCTCACCTATTATTCATTTCCATTAAAACTAATTTGAGTACGGTGGGTATTGTAACTCAACAATTGCACCCGTTTCCATAGAGACAGGCTTCAGCCTTTCAACCTCACTTCAAGGTCCATAAAATTCTTGTCTGTAATTATCCAGCAAACAGGGCTCCCAACATCTGTCAGTAACAGGCAGCAGCGAGCTATAAAAGGTGAGCCCGAGGCACAGGTAGGCCTCAGAGCGGCAGCGGCGGGAATCTCGGCGGCGGCGAGCTATAAAAGGTGAGCCCGAGGCGCGAGTAGGCTTACCAATCTCAGAGGGAGAGAAGTAAAAAGTAATCGAAGTGTGGCGTCACCAGAAAGCAGGTAAGTGATTGGTTGGTGAGTATTTCTCTCTTTTTTAAACTTTAACTCTGTGGTTTATACTTTCTAATCTCTCTGTGGTGTAGCGGGGACTGTTTGTGAACCAGGGCCCTTAAATATATCATCATTTAACTGTAGTGAAATTGGTGGGATTGATTTGTTTAATTTAATTTGAATTAATTAAAGGGTAAGTCATGGCAGGACAGCCTGGTGCCATGGTATGCTCCTCCTGCGCTATGTGGGAACTCAGGGACACTTCCTCTGTCCCTGACAACCATGTGTGCAGGAAGTGTGTCCAGCTGCAGCTACTGAAAGACCGCATTGCGGCGCTGGAGCAGCGATTGGATACATACTGGACCATTCGCAATGCTGAAGACATTTGAATAGCACTTTTAATCAGTTGGTCACACTGCAGGTAAAGGTGGCACAGGCAGAAAGGGAACGGGTGACCAACAGGCAAAGTAGTAGGCGCAGGCAGGTAGTGCAGGGGTCCCCTGTGGCCATCCCCCTCTTAAACATATACCGCTTTGGATACTGATGGGGGGGATGGCTTACCAGGGGAAGGCAGCAGCAGCCAACTTCCTGGCACCAGGGGTGGTTCTGCTGCAGAGGAAGGGAGGAAAAAGGGGAGAGATATAGTAATAGGGGATTCTATTGTAAGGGGAATAGATAGGTGTTTCTGCGGCCGCAAACGAGACTCCAGGATGGTGTGTTGCCTCCCTGGTACAAGGGTCAAGGATGTCTCAGAGCGGCTGCAGAACATTTTGGAAGGGGAGGGTGAACAGCCAGTTGTCGTGGTGCATATAGGTACCAACGATATAGGTAAAAACCGGGATGAGGTCCTAAAAGCTGACTATAGGGAGTTAGGAGGTAAATTAAAAAATAGGACCTCAAAGGTAGTAATCTCAGGATTGTTACCAGTGCCACGTGCTAGTCAGAGTAGAAATAGAAAGATATTTCAGATGAATACGTGGCTAGAGGAATGGTGCAAGGGGGAGGGATTCAAATTCCTGGGACATTGGAACCGGTTCTGGGGGAGGTGGGACCAGTACAAAACGGACGGTTTGCACCTGGGCAGGGCCGGGACCGATGTCCTAGGGGGAGTGTTTGCTAATGCTCTGGGGGAGGGTTTAAACTAAAATGGCAGGGGGTTGGGAACCTGAGCAGGGAGACAGAGAAAAGGGAAACAAGGATAAAAGCAAAAGACAGGAAGGAGAAAAACAAAAGTGGCAGGCAGAGAAATCAAGGGTTTAAATCAAACATGGCCACAGTAAATAATAATTCCAAAAGATCTAAGAGCGTTAAAAAAACAAGCCTGAAGGCTTTGTGTCTTAATGTGAGGAGCATTCGTAATAAGGTGGATGAATTGGCTGTGCAAATAGAAGTAAACTAATGTGATATGATTGGGATTACGGAAACGTGGCTCCAGGGTGACCAAGGCTGGGAACTCAACATCCAGGGGTATTCAATATTCAGGAAAGATAGGCAAAAAGGAAAAGGAGGTGGGGTAGCATTGCTGGTTAAAGAGATTAACACAATTGAAAGGAAGGATATTAGCTCTGATGATGTGGAATCTAATGTTACCCCACTGTTCAAAAAGGGTGGTAGAGAGAAAAGGGGGAATTACAGACCGGTAAGCCTGACATCGGTAGTGGGGAAAATGTTAGAGTCCATTATAAAGGATGTAGTAGCAGAGCACTTGGAAAAAAGTGACCGGATCGGACAAAGTCAACATGGATTTACAAAAGGTAAATCGTGCTTGGCTAATCTACTGGAATTTTTTGAGGATGTAACTGGTAAAATAGATAAGGGAGAACCAGTGGATGTGGTATATTTGGATTTTCAAAAGGCTTTCGATAAGGTCCCACATAAGAGATTAGCGTATAAAATTAAGGCACATGGGATTGGGGGCAAGGTATTGACTTGGATAGAGAACTGGTTGGCAGACAGAAAGCAAAGAGTTGGAATAAACGGCTCTTTTTCCGAGTGGCAGGCAGTGACTAGTGGGGTACCGCAGGGATTGGTCCTTGGACCCCAGCTATTCACAATATATATTAATGATCTGGACGAGGGAACTAGATGTAATATCTCCAAGTTTGCAGACGACACAAAGCTGGGTGGGCGTCTGTGCTGTGAGGAGGATACCGAGAAACTCCAGTATGATTTGGACAGGTTGGGTGATTGGGCAGAAGCATGGCAGATGCAATATAATGTGGGTAAATGCGAGTTTATCCACTTTGGTGGCAAAAACAGGAAGGTAGAGTATTATCTGAATGGCAATAGATTGGGAGAAGGGGAAGTACAACGAGGCCTGAGCGTCCTTGTGCACCAGTTGCTGAAAGTAAGCATGCAGGTGCAGCAGGCGGTTAAGAAGGCAAATGGTATGTTGGCCTTCGTAGCGAGAGGCTTTGAGTACAGGAATAAGGATGTCTTGCTGCAGTTGTACAGGGCCTTGGTGAGACCACATCTCGAGTATTGTGTGCAGTTTTGGTCGCTTTATCTGAGGAAGGATGTTCTTGCCATGGAAGGGGTTCAGCGAAGATTCACCAGGCTGATACCTGGGATGGCAGGAATGACGTATGAGAGATTGGGTCGATTGGGCTTGTACTCGCTGGAGTTTAGAAGAATGAGAGGGGATCTCATCGAAACTTATAAAATTCTAACAGGACTAGACAGACTAGATGCTGGAAGGATGTTCCCGATGGTTGGGGAGTCCAGAACCAGGGGTCACAGTCTAAGGATAAGGGGTAAGCCATTTAGGACAGAGATGAGGAGGAATTTCTTCACCCAGAGAGTGGTGAACCTGTGGAATTCTCTACCAAAGGCGGCAGTAGTGGTCAATTCATTAAATATATTCAAGAAGGAGTTGGATATATTTCTTAAGGCTAAAGGGATCAAGGGATATGGAGAGAAGGCAGGAACAGGGTACTGAATTTGGATGATCAGCCATGATCTCATTGAATGGCGGGGCAGGCTTGAGGGGCCGAATGGCCTACTCCTGTTCCTATCTTCTATGTTTCTATATTTCTATGTAACAGACAGCTCAGTCACCGGTTACACACACACGCACACCAATATTTTCCATTTTGTGCCTGCCAGGAGTATTGAGATGTTACATTTCCTCCCATCACAGGTTCTCTCTGTCCTGGCAATTCATGGTTTTGAAGGCCATGGAGTGACAATCATTTGTACACATAGCGATACACAATTGTTGCTTTGCCATTTTTAGCATTTATTTATTCTTGAGGGACCTTTTAGCTAAACAAATTTGAGAAGTAGCATATTAACTGCAACTAATGCTTAAAAACAAACATAGTTAAAAATACAAAAACGAAAAGAATCATTAATAATTGGCCGGATTTTGCAGTGAACAAAGGGCAGACCCGTCCATTAGACTTGCACTTGCCCATAGACTTTCTATGGGATCTTGCATGGCAAGTTGCTGTCAGACAAACATCCAAACAGTGCGGTGCCCCCTACAGGGCATCTGGGATCTGTGTGAGCAGGACAAGAAATTCTGTGTCTCCTTAACCAATCAGATTGAAGAATCCTTCATGAGGCACGCAGAGTCTGAACCAAGTACAAGTCAGAATATTTAATTCAATGGCCCAGAAATTCAGGTCTCCACAGGCGAGTACGCACGGGGTACTCACCCGTAAGCCCAATGGAAGTGCCGGTTTCCTGCATGCACGGGAAACCGGCACTTCCGTTCCCCTGAAAGAAGGGGTTCAGAGGTCAAACATGTGCGCAGGAAAGGCTGCGCATGCGCATCGAACTTACGTTTTTTTTGCAGGTTTTCCCGGGAAGGTAAGTCTCCAGAAGTTAGACATGTAAAAAGCAGTTGCAAGGCTTGCTTTTTACAAGGTAAGAATTAATTAAAATTAAAACATTTTTTCCACAGGTTTATTATTTTTAAATACTTTCAAGAAAGGACGTTTATTTTTAGCCCCTTTGGGAAATACAATTTTTTTTTCAAAAATTTAAATTATTGTTTAAAATAGTTATTTCATGTAATTTATAGTTTATTCAAAAAATGTGATTTTTTAAAAATGTATCTGAAGATTTAGTGACATTTTGGGCTTATTGTATTTATAAGTTTGACAGGCATCGAACTAACTGCGCCCCTGGGATACGCAAGCACTGCGCGCCGGTAGTTGGAGGAGGCCCAGGATTGCAATTCCACGGGGGCTCACAGCTCAACGGCCGGCGCGCAAGCTAAGTGCAGGTCGGGGGCTTGCACCCGCGGGAAGCCCCTGACCCGAATTTCTGGGCCAATGTCAAATCAGGTGTAGAAAGTGAAATAAAGAGATGGAAAGAATGATTAGATTAAGAGAGAGTGTTAAAAGAGACAAAAGAAAAGTAAAAAAAGTTTATTTAAATTATTTTTAAGATCTCCAACAATAATTAAAAGCTGAAGGAATGAAATTCCACAATTGTAAAAATTAACTTTCACTGCCAGAAAGGTTGTTTGGCAGTAATTAAAACATATCACACCATTAAAAGGGTACTTACACTGGAATTTACTAACTTTTTGTGGCGAGTTTAGTTCCTATCTACGACGTCAGTACAGGAACTTCATGCCATTCAATACCAGGGGCAGCGCATCTCCGACAGCAACTTCTGGAATTTCGCATTTAACTGTGCATGTGCGCTCGCCGGAACTGGCTGACTGATTTGCGGATAAGTAACGGTATGCGCCGTTAGCCTCACTGTTATTTTTACAGCAAAATCTGGCCGATTACCTTTTTATTGACAATGCAATGGTTTAAGAACCTGTCTTTCAACAAATCGCGATGAGCAAACACATCATTCAAATGCAATCGCAGAATGCATTTCATGTCAATAAGTCATGTCACTGCCTGGGCTTCAGCGCCATTATTTTTCAGTCCATAGCCTAGCAATTTGGGCAAGTGGGTCAGGCAGGGCATGATCCCTATGACTGAATGATGAAGTCAGAGGAGCCCCTGTTATTATACCTCAGGCCTCATTAACTTGAAGCGGGGGAAGCCCTCCAGTGAAGCGTAAACCAAGATTGGGCTGCTGCTAATGTTGCAGTGGCCCTCAGGTAAGTGAAGTCTGGGGTGTGGTGGGGGGGGAGAAATGGAAGCCGGATAGGGAGATCGGAAGTCGGGGGAGGAATGGTTTCCTGGGCGGGGGAAGAAATCAGGCCTCGTAGCTTGTGGGCAACAGGGGGAGGGAAGCAGTCCGCGTTCTTTTAATGTGGAGCCGGGGGGGAAGAACTGCACTTCGCGCTTCACATTCAGGTCAGCATGGGGTCTTTCCTGTCAGTTAGCGCACATTGTACTGAGCAAGCATGTGGCAGGTGAAGCACTGGGGTGTTCAAAAAAATAGAAACGCCCCTTTAAATATCCTCGACGTGCGTTCCTAATGCTCGTGCAACTAGATTATCCAATATGGCAGGCGGCGCACTTCTGACCGTAAATATGCACCCACTTCCTGCCCACCTATTAAGGCTTAGAAGGCTGTTTAGCACCCAATAAACGGGCGCTGCATGGCTGAATTTATAGGCCCATGTGTCAGTGGCGAGGAAACAGGTATTCATTAAATTTGCAATTCACCATCGATTTAATGGCGGCGGGACTATGCTAATTAAATTCTCATTGTTTCTACACGGGTTAGGGTGGAGGGGTGCAAGAGCCCCAGGAAATTATGGTGTGGTTTTTTTCCTGCAATTTCTGCACTAAAATAATGGCGTATGCTGTAGATATACCATAGCTATGGCGCATATTTCAGGAAATTCAAGGTGCCATTAGTTTGAGGGCAGGGACATCCTAATTGACATTTTCCAATATTTTAAGCACGTAAGACAGCAATTCTTAATCATGCCTATGTGAACTAGACAGCCAAGGTTGCTAGGCAGTACTTGCATACTGAAGTTGTTTAAAAGGACACAGTAATGTTAAGTGGCAGAGTTGCGGATCAGCCACCCTTAATAAAAATTGCCTAATTTTTCATCTCCATGGAAATGAAAAGCGGGCACTTTCAATAACAGGAACCCAATCCATAACAGCAGTTTTAAGCCCAGGCGCCAAATTGAAAATCTGCCCCTTCACCTTATAGAACTCTGAAAATGCACGCAGGTACTCCTCAATGACTGTGTTCAAACACTCCGCGAGATGGCTGCTCTTGTGTAGTGTGTCTTACTCAACAAGTTTTTTTTTTTTTTTTTAAAGTAACTGTGAAATACTTTTAAATGATCACGAATATATTTCTGAGATACATTTGTGGGCTATTCCTTTTGAACATAATCTGTGGAGTATTCCTTTGAACATAATCCACACCAAGTCCCACTCACCCATCACCCCTGTCCTTGCTGACCTTCATTGGGTCTTGGTGCCCGAACACCTCCAATTTAAAATTCTCATCCGTGTGTTTAAAAGTGCTTCATGGCCTCGTCCTTCCCTATCTCTGTAAACTCCTCCAACCCTACATCCCACCACCCCCCCACCCCGAAACCCACAAAAATCCTCTGACTGTGCATTCCCACTTCCTTTGTCCCACCTCCTAACCCTTTACTGCAAACAGGCAAAACGCCACGCACTTTGTAAACCTAAAAGTCCCTTCAAAAACCATGGTCTTAACATAGGCTCTTGGTTCTCACAAGGCTGCTATTGATTCAGTACTGTTATGAATGTCCTCTCTGTCCCTACGTCAGAGAAAAGCATTTTTCTGCAAGTCTTTCATTCAAGAATAAGTAATGCAAAAAGCAAATGCAAGATCCAATGAAAGATTTCAATACAAAACTTACTGTTAACAGGCAATTAAGCTACCAACTAACTTCCTGCACGTAATACTGGGAAAAAAACTTACAGAAAAGTGATCATGCTGTTAATTAAGCCAAGACTCATTTAAAAGGGGGACAAACTTTGGTGCTAAAGTCATTCCTTTTATTATATTATTGAGTTTATTGTACTCAATTTGTAAAAATTCCTCAGTTAGGATTGTTCTATGTTGAGTATTAGAATAATTAATAGAGTAACTTCTCCAAATGAAATTGGTTCCTATTTAAGCAGCTTATGTCCAGATCTTCAATACAACAGAACATTGATGATAATAAAACAGCCTGGGGCTTCTTGGGGGCCATCTATCCCTCCCCTATGGCCCTCAATTGACTTGCCATTCCTTGCACTTCTGGGCTTTCATACACAGCGCGCTAGCTGAGACTTGAAAAAAGAGTTGCACTTATATAGTGCCTTTCACGACCACCGGACGTCTCAAACGCTTTACAGCCAATGAAGTACTTTTGGAGTGTAGTCATTGTTGTAATGTGGGAAACGTGGCAGCCAATTTGCACACAGCAAGATCCCACAAACAACAATGTGATAATGACCAGATAAAAGTTTTGTTATGTTGGTTGAGGGATAAATATTGGCCAGGACACCAGGTATAAGTCCCTTGCTCTTCTTTGAAATAGTGCCATGGAATCTTTTACATCCACCTAAGAGAGCAGACGGGGCCTCGGTTTAATGTCTCATCTGAAAGATGGCACCTCCGACAGTGCAGCACTCCCTCAGCACTGCACTGGAGTGTCAGCTTAGATATATGTGCTCAAAGTCCCTGGAGTGGGACTTGAACCCACAGTCCTTCTGACTCTTTCTTCTAAATGCAACTCTTTCTTTTAATAGGACTTTAATGCTGTCTTACCTCATTTTAAGGTAATAGTCCAATGCACAACCACTCAGGAGGGGGGGGTAAGAGGAATGAAAGGGGGAGATGCCCCTCTATTAGGTCCCCCCAATTTTACTGTCATTGCTCCAAATTCCAGAATTGCCCCCGAGGTCTACCTCTCTCCCAGCTCTTTAAACTTGGTATGTTTCTGATAATATTGAAATGCAAACGGACATGAATCCAGCATCCATTTTTATATAAGTAATAGAAAGTCTCAGGTTTTGAATTGACATGGTATGCGTCTCAGCCTTTGATTAACAAATTGGACCAAATTAGAGTTACGAGGAGAAAAACAGGGATAGCCACTGAACTGTGATGTCTGCATGTACCAGAATTAGTTCATAAATAAATCGAAATGACATTTCTCTTAGCAACTTTTAGATCAGAGGTACTAAATTACTTTTATATCAACAACTTACCTGTGTATTTTGAAAAAGGTTTATGTATGACTCCAATAACTGGTTTTCCATCTACAGCCACACACACCATAGTGGTTACAAAGTGTCTTAGATCCTCTATAAGAGAGAAAAGATAAGTGCAAGTCTGAAAACTGGAAACATCAACAGTAACAAAAAACTGAACAGTGAAAGCATCTCTTTTATATGGCTTCATCATGTTAACATAGCAAAAAATAAAATTATCGATGGCTACTACAATGTCTGAATCAATGACAATTTGTTTAAAAATAAAATGATTGGAGTTTATCAAGGTATCATGTCTAATCAATTCCAACACGTCAAAATTATGATTCCTAGTGAAGCTGTCCTGAAATAAAACACAATGTCAAAAAAAAGCATGACTTTTATAAAATTCCAGCATGTTTAGCTAGTTGATGATGCGAAGCAGATGGGAATTTTATTTTGTTGAATAAATGGAAGAATATTTTTGTGAAAGAGTATTTGGGGAGCATCTTCACCACACGGATACAGCGGTTCAAAAGAAGGTCCACCACCACCTTATCAAGGACAACTAGGGATAGGCAATGAATGCCAGCCTTGCCAGCGATGCCCACATCCCGAGAATGAATTAGAAAATTGTGCTCATGTAAAAGGGGGACATTTTTGCTAGACGTAACTTAACACTGCCATCAATAATGAAACCATTGACTATTTTTTTTAATGTTCTTTTTCAGTGTAGAGCAATGAATTGGTCAATTCCAATTTAACTTCATAAAGGCAGACTTTCAAGATTTGTTAATAGGCTTTTTGTTTTCTTTTACCCACATTAAAAAGAATATACATTAGTGGCTTTCACATGTCGTATTTATCACATGCAAAGCCGACGAGATCCCGAGTGTTTACAAAAATAAGCCACATCCTAGATGGACTTCATATTATGTGGGGGAGAAGGTTCTTACACTTTTAAACCACGGTCCTAACACAGCCCTTTATTTGTAAGACTATTACTGATTCAGTACCATTATGAATACACTTTCTGTGCTTATGTCACATCATAAAGAATGTTTATACAAATAAGGTTATGCAGGGATGAAATTGAATGTTTAAATCTTTCAGTTTTAAAGGAACCAAGATAATTAAATAAGATGCAGCTCAAATAACTGAGGTATATTTTAAGGAAATAATCTTCCTACTGACTACATCCACTTAAAAGGAATAAAATCCCAATAGTGGCGTAATTCTTTTCATTATTGCATTCACCCGTCTCTCCATTTGACTATTTCTCAGCAGTTTTAATCTGCTAATGAGAGTAATCTGAGCTTGTTTTACACAGGCCTCTCTCAAACTAAAACTATGGCTTAAAACAGCAATTCTATTGGTTAACTGAAAGTGAAAAAGTATATATGCAATAACAGTATTAATAAGTTTATCTTACATATACACAAAGGGGATTTCTTGGAAATGTAATACTGCAGAGAAGTAGAACACTATTCCCTTTCAGCTATACCATTTACAGATTTCAATCTCCCAACTATCAAGAAAAAGCACTGAGCCACACCCGAGGAGGGAACATCTCAATAGCTGGATGCCCCAATTCCCAGTCAGCTGATATCCGTGATGAGATTAGCCAGTGAAAAGCTACACTAAATAGAAATGAGCATCCTTTCAGTTTATATTTGTTGCCAATTTTCTCCTCTCCCCTCTTTAAGGCTCTTGTACTCCCCTGGGTTTAGTTCCACAGGCATCAGTCATCCTTCAGTACTTCGTCCAACTGTTATACTGTTCATGTGAGTAGCAGCAAACTACTCAGCTGCCAGCAGCCTCACAGGTAAACCCCATCTTGTTCTCATCCAATGTGCACATAGACTTTTATTAGATATCGACCAGAGCCATAAATCCTGACCAATTTCCCCCTCTCTAACCCAACAGCCCCTAATACTCTCCTGGCTGATATTAATTAACTATGAACAGGGCTGGGATGAAATTGTGGACCTTTCTAGTCTGTATGGCTCAGCTACTCACTGAATGAACCCATTAAGCCATTGGGCAGTGTCCCTTCTCTGCCTGGTTGCAAATTGAAGTGGACATTAAGTCCATACCTCACACACCGCAATAGTAGACAGCTAAATAATCTTGTCCTTCATTGAAAACGCTTCAGCTGGAGCTATATTATAACTTACCTTATATCTCATGTTGATTTGTTAGTGACTTCCACACATTTTGACACAGTGTAAAAGAAATGCATCAGCCGACGATGCCCTTAGTGTTAATCTGCAAAGAATATCCTACATAAGGACTTCACAGGTTTGTTATCACGTAAAAGTGAGAATGATAGGAAATCCTATTAGTCCAGTGGGTGCATGACAAGCACAGCTTTCTTCAGGTGCGCTGCACCCTTAGTTAGGTTACAGCATGTATTTTTCCTCCCTTGGACCAGTTCCATTGGAAATCCAGGCCCAGGCCTCTCTCCTGCAGTTGTGTGTCAGACCTCGGAGATTGGGGCCTTTGGACTGTTAATAGAATCATAGAATAGTACAACATAGAAGGAGGCCATTCGGCCCATTGAGTCTGTGCTTTTTTGAAGAGCAATCCAGTTAGTCCCGCTCCCCCACTCTTTCGCCATACCCCTGCAATACTTTCTCCTTCAAGTATTCCTTTTTGAAAGCTACAATTGAATCTGTTTCCACCACCCTATTAGGCAGTCCATTCCAAATCCTAACCACCTGTTGTGTAAAAATGATTTTCCTCATGTCGCCTCTGGTTCTGTTAAAGGAGATTAGCAGCCAGAAAGCCCCTATTGTATCCAAACATCCTTGGGAATGCTAAAAAGTGAAAAGAACATTCACCTGCCCATAGCAAAATACTGCAGATGTTGGAAATCCGAAATAACAACAGAAAATGCTGGAAAAACTCAGCAGGTCAGGCAACATCCGTGGAGAGAAATTTGAGTTGACGTTTCGGGTTTGACCCTTCTTCAAAACTGGAGAGAAAAGGAACTGGATCGAAGGCAGGGCTGCGATCGGACAAAAGAATAAAAGAACCAAAAGAAGTAAAAGAGATTAGAAGCTAGGATGTTGCCTGACCTGCTGAGTTTTTCCAGCATTTTCTGTTGTTATTTCACCTGCCCATCTTCAGCCTGCTGCCAGTACCCACACAGACTCTCAAGTAAGCAGGATTTAATGCAATAGGGGTGGAGACCGAATGCAACAAATCCCTAGGCCTTGTTCTTCTGCCCTGTGCCTGAAGAATGCCAATTCCACAGGTGCAAGGCACTATCTCTTAAATTTTAATTTCTATGTGACACGAGAGACTAGAATAATTGCGATTTTCTTTTTAACACTATAAAATCATGAAACTAAACCTGAAAACTTAACAGCTATCTGTAATCTGTTGTTAAATGTGAAAGATGACATGGTAATTCCAGTGCTATCACTGCACAGGTCAAGTAATGGTGAACAGCGCCCACCTGTGTATTCCTGGGTTGCATCCAATGGGTCGATCCATACCGTTACACTTTCTGCTGGCACTATCCTAGCATTGCCGATGCTTTCCTGGATTAAACTTGGAATTTCATAATTCCACACGAGGCTCTTGTCTACTTTGGAGTTATCATGCTCCTCTGAAATCACCTAGCAACAAAACAATATTAATAAAACAGAATTAAAACTCAGCTCTAGGAACATTTTCATTACGCAACTGGAGTTCAGTATTTTAGAAAGCATCTTTTCACAGTCCATCATTGGGATGAATTCCTTTCTTGCAACAGCTAATTGGAGCAACAAAACAGAATTAGTCCCACAAAGTAGGACTGAACTTTCCGGGTTTTCATCTTCACATGGTCAAACTCCAATATTTCTGGTTTCTCTTGCTCTAAGCCTAAAGAGGAGAACAGCAGCAAGTGATGGACATGAATAAATTCCTAGTAGTAAAATGCTGCAATGAAAGTACAGCCGAAGATGTCTTGGACATTACTACATCACATCTGCAGATAAAAGATAGGGAACTGTATACTGTATGAAGCTACAAGTTGGCTTCATGATTTAATTCACAATTTCTAAAAGCAAAAAGAAGCTACATCCAGATCTGTTCCAAGAAAAATTAAAAATTAAACTAGAAGTGGAACTTTTCAAAGTTAAAGCCATATAACTTTTCTTGGGAAAATAAAATAGCTCAAAGGGACTATTTCAGCAGTATGTCATTTTTCAAGTAAGTCTCAAAGTGACCGTCCATAGCAACACAGGCAGCCAAAAGGGGACAAGGAAAATACCATGGTTCAACATTTTAAACTAAAATAACATGCAGCTGACATGTGACCATTTCCAGTGATCTGAATGTTAATGAACATTCCTGTGAAAAGGTTTGACTTGTACCGCTTCTGATAAATTGAAGTTTGATCTAAATCAAATACAAAGATGCCATTGGGAACTCGTCACCTGACTGGACTGTACCACCACACCTGCCATTCAAACAAATGGGAATCATATTTACAGCCCTAATGTTAATAAACTGCAAGCTGTAGACACTAGCTGGGCATCAACAGGAAGCTCGCTGTCAAAGAGGATTGCAATTTCTGGCCCCTGCGTTGTTGGAAGCGACCCTCGGAGAGTGCTGGGAGAGTGGGAGGGCATGCGGGAGAGGAAAGGGGATGTTTGGGAGGGGCTGAGTGGAAGCTGGCAACAGTCTTCGGACCACTCCACCTCCTCCCGACATCACATTCGGATAAGTATATTTTACAACACTCACTTGTTTGGTGGTGGCATACAGCAGTACCTTTATGGACCACTAGTAGGCCGCCTGTCGACCACATTTTACTGAACACACTTAGCACCATCAAACAAGCATTAGGGGGGAGAAATTGAGTATAGCCCCGTTTGGGGCGCCAGCCTCGCCAGGGCGCTAAAAGTAGCGCCCCAGAAGCATTCGTGGCCGCCCGCCGGAAATTGAGTGGTAGCGCCCCAAAGGGAAGCGCGGCGTTACTGGAGGCGCCCCGCATCCCTCTTGGGGCGCTGCGACTGAATATCGTGGCGCAACGTGCCACAGCTCAACGTTGCGCTGCGGTATTGCAGGCCTTCCTCCCCTTCTTAAAGGGGAGGGGCCTTGTGCAGCGCGATCTGGGGCCCAGCTGGGCCCCCGAGGATCGGGAGTGCAGGCAAAAGAGCCCGGCACCGAAGAGAAGTGCCGGGCTCTTGGAACGCAGCCGGCACTCCGGAGGGAGGGGGGGGGGGGGGGGGTTCAGGAGGCCGGGGACGGGAGCGCAGGCAGGTGCTGGCAGGCGGCCAACAACAAAAATGGCCGCCCCGCACCTCTCCTTTAATTTGCGCCTCCCCGGCCGCAGGTAGGCCCCCCCGAACCAGTCGGACATAGCGTCCGGCGGTAAATCAGGGGGCGCTGCCAAATATCGTGGCCGGGGCGTCAGCGGGGCGCTGCGCACACCGATGACATCATCGGTAGCAGCACAGCGCTAACAGTTAGCACCACCACTAACATCCCGCGGAATTTAGCGGGAGGCGTGGACAGTGCCGTGCCCGGGCGCCAGTTGGCTTGCAACCCACTTAAGGCGCTAACGGGTGGCGCAACCTACTGAATTTCTCCCCCTAGATTCCTTATTTGCATATGCAAAGGGTTAAACTACCTGTTTCAGATGCAGGCCCTGGACACCTCTTTGATGCCTCTATTAATATGGCGGCAGCGTGCTTCCAGCTCAGAACCCGCCACCCACCATGTTGGACGCTTGTGCACCCATTTTACGCCTGTAAAACAGGCCCAGCATCATCAAATTTCTAGGCCAATATATCCACCAAGAAAAATCTACAAAATCCAAGAACTATTCCTGATCTCCTAGCAACAGGGGGTCAAGACTATGTGCAAAAGTACTTGCAAGTAACATTGGGGGAAGCAGGACTAATGTCCAATGAATAAAAATCCATCATTACCCTATTAAGAAAAGGATGGTTTACTGCAAGTCTATTTAATATGTAAATTCCTTTCCATTATATACAATAGTGAAACACTATTTCTAAACCTTTCCCTTTCTGCAATATATTGGATTAACTTTCTTTCTTCTAGTAAAGAAGCCACCTTGAGGCAAAGGTGTCTTGAGAACGTCCCACTGATTAAACTTGCCAGAGGCAGTTTACGGCAGCTAAATGAACAGATGTGAAATTTGCCATGCTCCCACGGTGACTGATTGGATGGCACATCCAGTGTATGAAATGTGAGTCTTTTAAGTTAACTCACTACAAAGCAGACAACATAGTGCCACTGGCAAGTTCAAGCAACAAGCCTCCTTTTATTGCCTTTTTTTCCCCCCACTCGGGACAGGTTTACAGCTGGAACTTGCTGGCAGCAGCTTGCTTTCCGTGCTAGCAGCCAATTAAATTGGTAAATTCACTGCAGCCCACAACATAGGTTCAGATGAAATTGGTTTTGAAATTTCTTGTACTTTGGGGATTTGTAGTAACTGACTAACCCTGCTTCCAGCAAGGAAAAGGCAATTATCTCAAACTGCGGGTGCAATATTAATATTGGAGGATCAGATCACAAGGCAGATATCGGTCAAGGAGGCCACTTAGCCAATCCTAGCTCATCCGCCCACAACATACTAAAGAGAACCCATCAAAACAACCAACTGTTCCTTAAATGCAGGCTTTTTGCCTTCATTACACTACCCAGAAGTCCATTCAATATATTGATCAATCTTTGTGAAGAACATCTTGACAACAGTCTTAAATATTGCTTCTACTTGGTTGAACCTTTGTCTCCTTGTTCTACAGTCATTGTTTAACTAGTTGCAGTGTTCTGAATTTACTTTTTCAATACTGTTCACTATCTGAAATTCTTTTAAGCAGTTATACTCTGAGCTTCCTTTCAAGGCTAAAAAGCTAGTTTCTTCAGCCTTTCCTCCTTACTCGGTCTTAACATTAGGAATCAATTATAACTCTTCTCTGAACTGCCTCTCGGATTAGAATGTTTCCCTTATGGTCCAGTGATCAAAAGAGACCCAGGAGCACTCTGATCAAAGCATTGGGCAGTCCAAGCATGACATCCTTTGTTCTGTACTGATTTGGCTACATTGTTGAGTATTCGATTTGCCTCAGTAATTGTTGCTCTGCAGTGACTGGATCTGTTAAGCATTGAATCCAACACCCCCAGATCTTCCAAATCCCCTAAGTTGCCCCACATCAGTCGGCAATACTAAGAGAGGATTAAAAACAAAATGGGAGTCCATGTTGGAGTATGGTAGAAGTTGCACCTGGTAATAAAAAAACAGAGCAAGAAAAAATGGCAGCATTTTTGTAAGTGCCCAGGAGAAAATGAATTTTGAAAAGCCAGAGTAGGCTAAATTGAAAAGAAAAAGTACATTTATATAGTATCATACATCAAAAGAGTTTAGTTACACAATAGCAACATTGGTGCAAAGCTGTTTCATTTCTAAAGTTGTAAGTGGAGTGAGAATTCAAAAGAGACAAAGAGTGGGAGAGAAAGAGCTCTATAAGCCTCGTCTGATTAAAGTTACACGTACAATACCAAGTTCGTATCAACATGTAGTGAAAGTGGCAGCGAGTGGAGTCAGGAGGCAGTGGTTATAAACCCTTCTCGGGGAGGAAGCTCACACCACCGAGCCTGACACTGTGTGCAGTACAACTACACTGCAGCGTTACGCTAGGTTTTAAGCAGGCTAGGCGCTTTATTATAAATTATATTGAGTTCTTTATTAATGTTTCAAGAAAGCAGTCTGTCCCATATGAGCTCTCAAAACATTAAAAAGTGTCACTGTCAGGGAGCCATAAACATACATGCACAAAGCACTCTCCTTGTAGTCAGTGTGATCAACAGCCAAGCAAAAAATTAGGGGTCTTGCTAGTTGCCAACTGCACATGGTTCCTCCTTGAAGTGCAATGTAACCACAGCGTAAAAAAGCCTACACCAGGAGCAGTGTCTACATCAATGTTGACAAGGAGTGGCAAAGCAACCTCCCAAATCAAAGGAAACCCACAGGGACTTTGGGGAAAGGGTATCCACCCCATGTAGTTATATCCTTGGAAACCTCTTCCTTACCTTCGCCCTTCCCCTGCCCTATCCCCCAGTTGCTGTCG
The DNA here is from genome assembly GCF_052327205.1 of Somniosus microcephalus. Lineage (NCBI taxonomy): Eukaryota > Metazoa > Chordata > Chondrichthyes > Squaliformes > Somniosidae > Somniosus > Somniosus microcephalus. The sequence goes on along the minus strand of NC_140987.1, from coordinate 281,995,119 downwards.
TACTTGTTCACGGCACCTAGCTCAAGCTACAATTCTGCACTTTAAAATTTAACATTTTGAAGAGCAGGGGCGACACTGTCTAAATATTAAAATGAGATTTAAAATCTGTCTACTTCTTATTGGTTAAAACTTAATTGATGACTGATATCATCAATCATGAGATAGCAAGTGCCCCTTTCTTAAAAGGAAACAACTAATAAAACTGCAGAACAAAATTTAAAGGAAACTTAACACAATAAATCAAAATTCTGTTTTCACACACAGAACACACAGAAACCCCACAGTGCAGATAGAGGCCATTTAGGCCCATCGAGCCTGCATCGACACATATCCCACCCGATCCCCATAACCCCTACACCAACACATATCCCACCCTATCCCCGTAACCCCACGTATTTAATCCCCGTAACACTAAGGGTCAATTTATCATAGCCAATCAACCTAACCTGCACATCTTTGGACTGTGGGAGGAAACCGGAGCACCCGGAGAAAACCCACGCAAACACGGGGAGAATGTGCAAACTCCACACAGACAGTCACCCGAGGCCGGATTCGAACCCGGGTCCCTGGCGCTGTGAGGCAACAGTGCTAACCACTATGCCACTATGCACGCCAGTCCCTCCGGTGCCCAACGGGCATGGAAGGCCTCAAGCGTACCAACAGACACCATGTGCTCCATCTCCAGGGACACCTGGCGCGAACATAACCACGGAAGAGAGGCAGGCAGTCGGGCCGAACGACCCCATCGACCGCTCATTGTCTGGACCTGTTAACGGCCAACATGGCCGGGCCCCGTCCTATGAGGAGGTCCTCTGACTTGGCCACTCCCCTCCGCACCGGCTGCCCAAGGATCAGAAGCGTGGGACTGAAGTGCAGCTAAAGATTGAGGAGAAGCCCCTTCAAATATTGGAAGAGGGGCTGCAATCTCTCACACTCAACGTATACATGGAACACGGACCCCCCCCCCCCCCGGCCGACCGCAGAAATTGCAGGCAGCCTGGGAGTCCGTGAACCTACTTTAAAGCTAATTGCACGGGACTGCTCTGTGCAACACTCTCCGTGCCAAATCCCCAATAGGAAGACTCCCACATAGAGAGCACGCCACTGGGGACCCCCGCCACCACCAGACTGCCAGAAGGTGCACCAAGACGTGTCCGAATGGCAAACGAGGACGGTGAAGTGGAGCGTGTGCAGGATTAAAATGTGTCTAGGACTTAGGAGGAACACTTGAACATGTGCATTTATACACCAGGCCAGAATTCTGATTGGAGGTATTCCTGGAGAATTCATCACATGACCTCTTACTGCCTCACCCAGTCAAAACAGCCTTCCCCCACCATCATCAATACTTTTATAACAAATATAATCAAAGAAAATTTTAAAAAACACACAATTCTTTTTTAATGCCCTTCTGATCTTTCTCCAGGGGCTGTTCGCAGCTTCAATTCCCGGAGATTCCAGGACAATCCTGGAAGGTTGGCAATCTTAGGAAGAAAGACTTGCATTTATATAGCACCTTTCATGACCTCAGGAGGTCCCAAAGCACTTTACAGCCAACAAAGTACTTTTGAAGTGTAGTCGCTGTTGTAATGTAGAAACGCGGCAGCCAATTTGTGCCCAGCAAGCTCCCGCAAACAGCAATGTGATAATGACCAGATAATCTGTTTTTTAGTGATATTGGTTGAGGTATATTGACAAGGACGCCGGGGATAACACTCCTGCTCTTCTTCCACCCGAGAGAGCAGACGGCCTCGGTTTAACCTCTCATCCAAAATACGGCACCTCTGACAGTGCAGCACTCCTTCAATGGTGCACCACAGTGTTAGCCTAGATTTTTGTGTTCAAGTCTCTGGAGTGGGACTTGAACCCACAACCTTCTGACTCAGAGTGCTATCCACTGAATCACTGCAGAGGAGAGACAGGAGAAAAGTCTCTGCAGTCGGGCCACGCCCTATCTGCAGATTTAGACTGCGGCTGCAGTGTCGGTCAAGTTTACCTTTATGTGTGGGAAAGTATTGCTGAACAAGCTGGTCATCTTCCCGTGCGAGAGCAAATCGCCCGCCGTCACCATCTCGTCGGCGCCTTCCTTGGTTTTCCCTTTGGACCTTTGGCCGAGTGAGTTGGACTCCTTGACTTGTCTCACCGCTCGGCCTCCTTCCTCCGCCGCTTTGATGGACAGACACAGGAGCTGGCGGAGATCGACGCTGACGTCCCTGCCGCCAGCAGCCGAGCGGCCGAAGGTGGAATAGAGATAATAAACCATGCCGGTGGCCAGCACGATGCAGATGAGCACCCGCCCCCGGGAGATGCTCACTCCCATCGGAGCCATGTCCCCCTGCCTCGCCGCCGCTGCCCGCGACTCCCTAAACCTGGTTGCAAACCCCCCGTTTCATCCCAGCACTGAAACCGAGAGGGAACGGAGGGAGTTTCCTTAGAAAACGGATGCGGAAGTAAAGCAGACATAAAGTCCTGCTCACTAACACCACAAGCTCCACACTGCAAACACAATTACTGAATGAAACGCCCCTGTGCCTATGATATGCCTCATGGAGTGTTAGCCTTCATGGATGTGGGAATCAACTAGTAGAACCACTTACATTTATAAAGCACCTTTAAGGTAGAAAAAACCCCCACCCCAAGTAACTTCACTGAGGCCAAGCCAAGAAGGTTGATATGTGGAGGGGGTGACTAAAAATTTGGTGAAAGAAGTGGGTTTTGAGAATGTCTCCTCCTTGAAGACCAGAGGTGGTAGGCAAGTCTTTCCTCTGCAGTGACTTGAAGTTCAAGTGGTAGGCAAGTCGGAGGACGTCCTTGTGGGTCTGTTCCTGGGCCTGGGCATGGTGGCCATCCACAGGTCCAGGTTGGACATGGACATTAGGGGTGTTCGCTCTGGCTACCTGCCTCTCTTCTGCGGTTTTGTCGTGCCCAGGTGGCCCTGGAGAAGGAGCACACGCTATCTGCGAGTACGCTTGAGGCCTTCTGTGACTGATGGGCATCGCAAGGACTGGAGTGTGTAGTCGATGCAGGAAACAATATTATGATTCAATTTATTAAGTTTCTTTTGTATGATTTGGATGTTTATTCTTTGTGCTCCTCATAAAGTGGGCACTTTGGTTGGATTATTTTTTTATTTGGATTGATGACATGGGGCAACCCAGTGTCTCCTTATTGGTCCAATCAGAAAGAGGAGAGAGGTTGTAGGGTTTAAGCAGGGATTTCCGGAGAGTTGGCCTGTGTAGCTGAAGGCACAGCCAACAATGACAGGGCTGAGGGAGAAGGGGTTTGTACAAGATAGCAGGGCCAGAGGAACAACAAGTTTGAGGGGTATGGTAGGGTTGCATGAGATTACAGAGGTAGAGAGGTGTGAAGTCATGGAGGGATTTAAAAACAAGGATAATAATTTTAAATTTGAGCCACTGGGAGGCCAGGAGCCAGTATAGGTCATCAAGGATGGTAGTGATGGGTGAGAGAGACCTGCTTTGGAAAAGAATATGGACAGTAGAGTATTGGATGAGCTAAAGTTTATAGAAGGTAGGGGATGGGAAGTCGTCCAGGAAAGTATTGAATCAATTGACTGTGGAGGTGACAAACTACTTCATAAAATCATAGACTGATACAGCACAGAAGGAGGCCATTTGGCCCATCGTACCTGTGCCAGTTCTTTAGTAGAGCTATCCAATTAGTCCCACTCCCCCACTCTTTCCCCATAGCACTGTAAAAAAAAAAATTCCCTTCACATATTTATGCAATTCCCTTTTGAATGTTACTATTGAATCTGTTTCCACCACCCTTTCATGCAGTGTATTCCAGAGCACAACAACTTGCTGTGTAAAAAAATGTTTCCTCATGTCTCCTCTGGTTCTTTTGCCAGTCACCTTGAATCTGTGTCCTCTGGCCACTGACCCTTCTGCCACTGGAAACAGCTTCTCCTTATTTACTGTAACAAAACTTCATGATTTTAAACACCTCTATCAAATCTCCTCTTAAGCTTCTTTGCTCTAAGGAGAACAACCTCAGCTTCTCCATCTCTCCACATAACTGAAGTCCCCCTCATCCCTGGTACCATTCTAGTAAACCTCTTCTGCACCCTTCTAAGGTTTTGACATCCTTTGTAAAGTGTGGTGCCCAGAATTGAATGCATTACTGCAGCTGAGGTCTAACCAGTATTTTATAAAGGTTTAGCATTACTTCCTTGCTTTTGTATTCTATGACTCTATTAATAAAGCCAAGCATCCCATATGCTTTTTTTAACAGCCTTCTTATTTTAACCTCTGTATCTTTAGTCATCCAGGGAGCTCTAGCTTTGGATGCCCTTCCTATTCTCCTCATGGGAATGTGACTAGCCTGTACCTGAACCATCTCTCTGAAGGCCTCCCATTGCCCAATGATTGTTTTTCCTACCAATTTTTGATTCTAATCCACCTGGGCCAGATCCCTTTTCAACTCACTGAAGTTAGCCCTCCACCAGTGAAGTATTTTTATGCTTGATGTTTCCTTGTCCTCTTCCATAACTATTCTAAACCAAATGATATTATGATCACTGTTCCCCAAATCCTCCCCCACTGAAACATGCTCCACTAGCCCCACTTCTATCCCCAGAACTAGATCCAGCACTGCTTCCTTTGTCATTGGGCTAGAAACACACTAATCAGGAGAGTTCTCTTGCACTCATTTCAGGAACTTCTCACCCTTTTTGCCTTTTACACTGTTACTATTCCAGTTTATGTTAGGATAGTTGTAGTCCCTCATTATCACTACTCTGTAGTTCTTGCATCTTTCTGTAATTTGCCTGTAAATTTGCACCTCTATCTCCTTTCCACTATTTGATGGCCTATAGTATACACCCAGTAGCAAAATATCTCCTCGATTGTTCCTTAATTCTAACCAAATAGATTCTGTCTTTGACCCCGCAACTGCAACATCCATCTCCAGTGCTGTAATAATTTATTTGATCAATACTGCCAAACCCCCCACCCGCCACCCCAAACTTTTTATTCCTTCCCTATCTTTCCTGAATACCTTGTAGCCAGGAATATGAAGATCCCAATCCTACCCTTCTTTGAGCCAGGTCTCTATTATTGCCACTACATCAGAGTCCCATGTGATGACTTGTGCCTGCAGCTCACCAACCTTATTTACCACGCTCCATGCATTTAGGCACATACACACCAAACCTATCTCAGCCGACCTTGCATTTGTCCCATCTAATCCCTCCGATTTCTGAACTATTCTTTAGTGCCATTTGTCTCTTCCAGTCGTCTGTGCACCTTGTTTCTCCTCTCTAATGTTTCATCCTGGTGCCCATCACCCTGCCAAATTAGTTTAAACCATTTATGAGGATTTCAGCAGGTGATGAGCTGAGGTCAGCGGTGGAGGCGGTCAATGTTCCCAACGTGGAAGTAGGTGATCTTTGTAATGGAGAAGATTTAAGGTTGGAAACTCATCTCCGGGTCAAACAGGGTGCTGAGGTTACATACAATCTGGTTCAGTCTGAGACAATGGCCGAGAGGAGAATGGAGTTGGTGGCAAGTGTACAGAACTGGTGACGCGGCAGCCAAAGACAATTACTTCACTCTTTCCAATGTTTATGAAAGAAAGAACTTGCTTTTATAATGTGCCTTTCATATCCTCAGATCATCCCAAAGTGCTTTACTGCAAAAGAAGCACTGTTGAAGTGTAGTCACTGTTATTATGTAGGCAAGTGTGGCAGCAAGATCGGTAGGAGAAATGCCGTAAGAATGTTTGGAGATGGCTCAATGAGGGGGAGATAAATATGTCCTGCCTTATCCGGACCTGCGTGCAACCCCTTTGTTAGCAAAGACCTGAGAAGCTAGGAAGTAAATGAGCATAATTCTAACATGGATAATAACTGTCACAGGTGTATATGAGTACTGTCATGTTTGAAGTGGGTACCCCTTTTCTCTCCCTCTGTCTAACATACACACGCTCTCTGTTTTAAAACAAACATTCAATATAAACTTTACCTGAATAAACCTTTGAAATTTGTTCTCTTACTTTTCTTCAAATAATTTTGAAAAAAACCTACCAACTGGATACTGTTCGATTCTGCAGAGAACCATTTTTCCACATGGTCTGGCAAAATGCTCCTGCTGCATCCTACGAAGTTGTGCTTACAGCATATGCTCAGATTGCAGATCTGCATTCAGCTAACTGAGTCACAGCTCTCATCAAAATTATCAAGTCTGAGGCCAGACGTTTCTGAGAGGCTGAGACCTTCAAGTAAAAACATTAATGAAGGTACTCAGACACAAAAATCAACTTTCTAGTTAAGTTTAATCATGTAATTGTTATAAACATTATTTTGTACTCTAGAATTTTCAATTATTGAGGAAAAAATGACACACAATTGTTTAAGTATTTTGAATGATTCAATTGTTTCAACTTCTTTATTGGTAGGTTCTCCTGACTGGTAATTTCAGGATTAATTGTTTTCATAAATCCTTATTGTTTCTCATTGTTGTTTTCGAGACACTTTCCTTACTTTTGATCCATACATTTCTACCTCCAGTTCTGAACTGGTGCTGTTTTACTCAGTCAACAAAGTGAGACAGAGAATGTGTGACATGACAGGAAGTAAGGGTTACACAACAGAAAGTGCATGCAGACACAAGACTTTTAAGTTGGATAATATGTGTTGCATGTAACCACTGTAATTCTTATTTTCGCTTAGATGCAAGTCCCTGAGGGTTTTTGTCAATGAAGTTTCTGAAATCATTCAGGATCTAGTCTATTTGACTCCAACATAAGTCTGAGATTCAGGCGAACCTCCTTGTATTCCCAGGAGAGAGCAGCAGCAGCTTGAAAAAGTGCTTTCATAATGTCAGGCCTACTCAAACTGCCAGCTCATTAGAGAGCATGCAGAGCCAGCCAGTGAGAAGGTTGGCGGGAGTGGGGGGGTGGGGGTGGGGGGAGGCGGCAGGTGTACTGCAGTTTGTTTGGAACGAGGAGCTGTGGACCACATTGTTAAAGACCATCGCAGGCAGGATGAAATGGCAAAGTGGACTGGATCCAACTCACGGTTTGGAGACCCATGATATAAAGCAAAAGTGCTGCATGTGTAATTGTGGAAAGCATGTTTATTCCATGACTGATAAATGTGCAACTGAATCACACCAGTTTCCTCTACAAGTGTAATAAACAGGGTTGTCAATAATTTCATAGGCAGTGTTTTATTTGCACAACTTTATACTATTTCTGTCAGTAATCAAAAAGAAACATATTATGAATGGAGTTTGGTCCAGTATGTTTTATTCTGCTGTTGTTCATGAAGCAGAACAGTAAAACTCAGAAATGTTAAAGGACAGAGTCATCATTATAGTGTTTGTGGCATCATTACTTACTGGTCTTCAAAGCGGATGCAGAGAAAGAGAGAGAGTGTGTGTGCACGCACACACTAGTTATTAAAATGCAGCCTTGGGAGGTGGAGGGAATGGCAGAATTTTGCTTGATTCTTTTTCATCTAGGTCGAGGTGCAGTTTGTGTCAGCTTTTTTTTTAAAGTAATGGGTGTGCAACATCAGGAAGCTATTGTTTTGTACGGCTTGTGCTTCTGAACGCTTCAGGGCAGTGACGAGGAGGAAGTTGCTATGGTTACACTGGCTCTCATTGATAGCAAGAACAAACACAAAGCTGTTTTGCTAAACTTTTACAATGCCAGCAGCTCGCAGGAAAGTCGTTTCACTCGGTTTGTTATCTCACATATGCATGGAAGCAATCGCATTTCTGATATACCTGAGAGAACAAGCATCTACCACATGCTGCTTTATATCCTCTGTAATGCACGCCCACATTGTAAAAATTTTTTTGAGGATTCCAAATGACACAGCATTACTTAGCCAGTGTTGCTTCTCCAGGCTCAGGCACTTCCTAATAAATATGTAGGCCAGTACTAGATGCTAATTACCTGTTTTCCTTATGAAGCCATTCCCTGACATGCTCATAAATGAAGTCAGTGGATCAGCTTCCTGATGCAAGGGGGCACCATGGATGACTGGTGTCTATTTTTTTTATTTGTTTTTTTAATGGGATGTGGGCGTCGCTGGCAAGTCCAGCATTTATTGCCCATCCCTAATTGCCCTTGAGAAGGTGGTGGTGAGCCGCCTTCTTGAACCGCTGCAATCCATGTGGTGAAGGTAATTAGGAAAGCGAATAGAATGTTATCGTTTATTGCGAGGGGAATTGAATGCAAAAATAGGGCGGTTATGCTTCAGTTATATAGGGCATTGGTGAGACCACATCTGGAGTACTGTGTACAGTATTGGTCTCCTTATTTAAGGAAGGATGTAAATGTGCTGGAAGCAGTTCGGAGAAGGTTTACTACACTAATACCTGTAATGGACGGGTTGCCTTATGAGGAAAGGTTGGACAGGCTAGGCTTGTATCCGCTGAAGTTTAGAAGAGTAAGAGGTGACTTGATTGAAACATACAAGATCCTGAGGGGTCTGGACAGGGTGGATGTGGAGAGGATGTTTCCTCTTGTGGGAGAATCTAGAACTAGGGGTCACTGTTTAAAAATAAGGGGTCACCCATTTAAGACAGAGATGAGGAGAAATTTTTTCTCAGAGGGTCGTGAGTCTTTGGAACTCTCTTCCTTCAGAGGGCGGTGGAAGCGGAGTCTTTGAATATTTTTAAGGCAGAGGTCGATAGATTCTTGGTAAGCAAGGGGGTGAAAAGTTTTCGGGGGTAGGCGGGAATGTGGAGTAATCAGATCAGCCATGATCTTATTGAATGGCAGAGCAAGCTCGAAGGGCCGAGTGGTCTACTCCTGCTCATAATTCGTATGTTCGTATGTTTGTACTTGTTAGATCCGTGATTCTGAGAGTATGATGTTTTTCAATAACCACACGGATGCTGTAAATTAACAATCAACAGGTATTTACTGGTGGAGGGTAGTCTCAAGACTGGGGGTACAGAGGCATGCGCAAGGCTTATATACAGGTGTGGTCACTGCCGGTACTACAGTATACAGGAGCTGTAAAAGTAGTTCTGCCTTAAAGGTACATACACTACAATTCCTCCCCTTTTAGATTAGTAGTACCCCTAATATTCAAATAACAATTAACACTTTAACATGTACATTAAACAACAATAGTCCATTTATAGATTCAGTCTTTGGGGCGGCTTCCTGATCCTTTCGGGATAGCGCCTTTCCTGAGGTTCTTGTTCTTGGTGCGGAGGCGATTCTGGCCCCTTTTCATCGGGTAGTTCATCGGTTTCCACTGCTACTGGTTCTGAGGTAGATGCTACCGGTATGTCGGGTTCATCCCCAGGTACTCGAGACATGGGGTTGACTCGTTCCTGTGACGCTAAGATCTGATCGACGTGGCATCTCACAATGTTCTCCCCGACATCCACTGTGTACATTAATGGCCCCTGCCTTGTGCATATCATTCCGGGTTGCCATTTCTCTGTTCGGTAGTCACGGGCCAAGACTGGTTGTCCTACATTGAAGCTCCTTGTCGGCTTCTCATTGAGGTGCTGGAATTGTTTATCCTCAACATTTCTTCGCACATTTGGTCTGAGCAAGTCCAGACGAGATCTCAACCTTCGGTTAAAGAACATCATGGCTGGGGTCTGGTTGGTAACTGCATGTGTCACGTTTCGGTAGGCTAATAAGAAATTGTCCACCTTATGCTGTAGTGGAATTTCATTGTCGCACATGGCCTTTATCGCCTTCTTAAAGGTTTGTACGAACCTCTCAGCCAATCCATTTGTGGCTGGATGATAAGGGGCGGATGTGTAATGCCTTACCCCATTCCTTCTCATAAATTTTCGAAACTCTTCAGACACAAACTGTGGTCCATTATCAGAGCAAATCTGCTCTGGCAAGCCGTTTCTGGCAAATATGGTCCGTAGGACTGCAATCGTTTTCTCTGTAGTGGTTGAGGACATTATCATCACCTCAGGCCACTTTGAATGAGCATCCACTGCTATTAAGAACATTGAGTCCATGAATGGACCAGCGAAATCAATATGCACCCGTTGCCATGGAGAGGAGGGCCACTCCCATGGGTGTAGAGGGGCATGTGGTGGTGCATTTTGGACCTTCTGGCATCCTGAGCAGCTCTTGGTTAGGTCTTCGATTTGTTGATCGATTCCCGGCCACCACACATAAGCCCTAGCAAGGCTTTTCATTTTCACTCCCCCCAGATGACCTTCATGTAGCTCATTTAGCACTCTCTCCCTTAACTTGGGTGGAATCACCACTCTGGATCCACACATCACTGTCCCCTGGCATACTGACAGCTGTTCTCTTCTGGATGAGAATGGTGGCAACAGTGAGTCGCCATGTGTTGGCCATCCCCTCACCATCAAATCATATACCCGAGACAGCGTCGGATCATTGCGGGTCTCCTTCTCTATATCCGCGTTCGTTACTGGCAATCGTTCAATTATTGACGAATAAAATATCTCAATAGGGTCCACTGCTGGTGCTTCCTCCACAGTCGGCAGTGGCAGGCGCGATAGCCCATCAGCGTTTCCCTGCTGTTTCGTGCCTTTATATTCTATTTCATATTGATTCGCCCCTAGAAACAGGGACCATCTTTGTAACCGTTGTGCAGTCATCACTGGAACGTCCTTCTTTGGATTAAAGATGGAGACAAGTGGTTGGTGGTCAGTCAGCAAGGTGAACTTCTGCCCATGCAGATAGTGGTTGAATTTTTTTACTCCCCATACTAGGCTGAGGGCCTCCCTGTCAATCTGGGCATAGTTGCGCTCGGCTGAGGTTAGTGACCGAGACGCAAAGGCCACTGGCCTCTCCAACCCGTCTGGGAATTTGTGCGACAGCACCACTCCAATACCATAGGGTGATGCATCACATGCCAAATGAATTGGTAATGCTGGGTTGAAATGGGCCAACACCTCTTTTGATGTGATCAATTCTTTACACTTCTGGAAAGCTCGTCTACGTTCGTCATTCCACTTCCATGGTACCCCCGTTTGCAGTAGGGTGTTCAGTGGGTGTAATACCGTGGACAAATTTGGTAAGAACTTGTGGTAGTAGTTTACCAGCCCGAGGAACGACCTCAGTTGTGACACATTTTCCGGTGCTGGAGCCTTGACTACTGCCTCAATCTTTTCAGGGGACTTATGTAACCCCTCTTCATCGATGATGTGGCCACAATACGAGATCTGTTTCTGGAAAAACTCGCACTTGTGGCGATTAGCTCGTAGCCCATACTCCTTTAATCTGGTGAGCACCTTCTCCAAGTTGGCGAGGTGATCACTGTCATTTTCGCCCGTGACCAGGATGTCGTCCAAATAACACTGGGTCCCTGGAATCCCTTGCAGGACTTGATCCATTGCCCTTTGCCAAATTGCCGGAGCCGATGCTACTCCGAACACCAACCGGTTGTGTTGATAGAGACCTTTATGAGTGTTAATCGTAAGGTATTGTTTCAAAGCTTCTTCTACCTCCATTTGCAAGTACGCCTGGGCTAGATCAATCAAGAAGCGGATATTGTACCGTGTGAAGGACTGGGTTCACTGTCACCTTAAAATCCCCACAGATGCGGACCTTCTTTGGTTCCCCAGGCGTATTACTCAACGACCTCTTCATTACAGGAACGATGGGTGTAGCCCACTCGCTCCAGTCTACTTTGGACAGTACTCCTGAACGTTCCAACCCTTCCAGCTCTGCTTCGACAGCTGGTCTGATTGCATAAGGCACTGGTCTGGCCTTAAGAAACTTTGGGCTTGCATTTTCCTCTATTTTAATCATTGCTGTTATGCCTTTTAGTGTTCCGAGTCCCTCCTGGAACACTTCTTTTGCATCAGTTAGCATTTTTGACAGTCGTCCAGGTGTGACGTCGTCATCCTTTTTGGCCTCAACCTTCAGTGCCTGTATGGAATGCCAATCTAATTGTATCTTCCGGATCCATTCACGTCCTAGCAGTGGTGGTCCTCCACCTGGCAATACATATATGTCCATTTTAGGTATTTCCTGGCCTTTATATATCACTTTCACCCTTATTTTTCCTTTGGGGTAGACTTTTTGCCCCGTGTACGTCTTCAAGACAATCTCTGTAGCTTTCAAGGGTATATGTGAAAATAGCCGCTTGTAGTCCCTTTGGTTTATGACTGTTAGGGCTGATCCTGTGTCCAATTCCATTTTCACTTGGACTCCGTCTATCTTGAGTGTAACCTAGATAGTTTGGTGATCCTCCATTTTGGTTACCTTATGTAGTTTCAGACAACCCAGCTCCTTGCTTCCGGAGTCTGTGTCACTTTTCTGTTCGTCTGAGCTACTGTCCATCACCTTGTGTACCTTTTTGTACTTCTCCTGTGGAGATTTCTTACTGTTGGTTTTCTTCCCAGACCTGCAGATTCTTGCTATGTGTCCTGCTTTTCCACACTGTCTGCACACTTGGTCCTTGAACCAACAATCCTTCTGGTCATGTGTTGTTCTGCCGCAGCGATAGCACTTCCCTGTTCCATAGGACATTTCATTGGTGCCATATTCTTGCGGTCTCCGTTGTATCTCTGCAGCACCCCTTGTGGCTGCTTCGTGTGATACTGCCATACTGAAAGCCTTGTCCAGTGTAAGATCCTTTTCTGATAGAAGCCGTTTCTGGGTTCCTTCACTTTGCAGCCCACACACAAACTTGTCCCTTAACGTATCTGCTAGTCCCGCTCCAAACTGGCAGTGTTTCGATAGCTTGCGCAGTTCCGTTAGGTACTCAGCATTGCTTTCGTCTTTGTGTTGGTTCCTTTTATGGAACTTAAATCATTCTGCTATCAGCAGCGGTGTGGGGTTTAAGTGGTCCTGTAGGATTTCTACTATGCTTTCGAAATTCTTGTTCACCGGCTTCTCTGGGGTTATTAGGTTCCGCAGTAACCCATAAGTTTTTGCACCCATGGAATTTAACAAAACCAGTGCTTTCCTAGCATCTGGCACTTCATTCGCCCTGCAGTACACCGCAATACATTCCACATATGTCACCCAATCTTCGACTTCATTGTCGAACGTAGAGATACTGCCACTCTTCGGCATCCCTGGGTGTGATTTAACTGTTAAAAATGGCATGTCCCGCGCTTCCCCTTCTTCTCCACTCGCACAAAATGCCGTCTCCCGTGCTTTCCTTCCTTCCCGTGCTCGCCCTTCTTCTCCGCGGCTCAATGGCGTCTCACTTCTTCTCCCCGCAGACACTGTTCAGCCCTTGAGCCCTGGCTGTGCTTTACCCTCTCTCTCTCCGTTTTTTTTTTTTTCTCGACGCCACTCGGTTTTCAACCCCCGGCTGCGCCCTGTGCGCTTCACTCTCTGTCTTACCCCGTCGACGCTGCTCGGCTTTCTCTCCTCCGTCGGTCGGCTCCAGCCGCCGCTGTCCAGGAAGGGTCTGCGCTGTACCTGTCGTCAGTCTCTTGCTGATCGTCGTGTCTGGGGAACCAAGCCCGGCTCTCCACAGCCTCCCCTGCGATGTTCACTCTCTGCCGGACGACTGGGCGGTTGCTCGTGGTCGACGCCCGTGTTTCTGGCCTCGACTTTCTTCCACCGCCCTCCCGGAGCGAATCCTCGAAGGGAAATGCAGAGTTGCAGGTAGATTCGAATCGACACTCGTCGCCACTGTTGGATCCGTGATTCTGAGAGTATGATGTTTTTCAATAACCACACGGATGCTGCAACTTAACAATCAACAGGTATTTACTGGTGGAGGGTAGTCTCAAGACTGGGGGTACAGAGACATGCGTAAGGCTTATATACAGGTGTGGTCACTGCCGGTACTACAGTATACAGGAGCTGTAAAAGTAGTTCTGTCTTAAAGGTACATACACTACAGTACTCCCACAGGGCTGTTAGGGAGGGAGTTCCAGGATTTTGACCCAGCGACAATGAAGGATCGGCAATATACTTCTAAGTCAGGATGATGTGTGACTTGGAGCGGAACTTGGAGGTGGTGGTGCTCCCATGCACCTGCTGCCCTTGTCCTTCTTGGTGGACGAGGTCGCGGGTTTGGGAGGTGCTGCTTAAGAAGCCTTGGCGAGTTGCTGCAGTGCATCTTGTAGATGGTACACACTGCAGCCACGGTATGCTGGTGGTGGGGGGAGTGAATGTTTAATGTGGTGGATGGGGTGCCAATCAAGCGGGCATTTTGTCCTGTATGGTGTCGAGCTTCTTGAGTGTTGTTGGAGCTGCACTCATCCAGGCAAGTGGAGAATATTCCATCATACTTCTTACTTGTGCCTTGTAGATGGTAGAAAGGCTTTGGGGAGTCAGGAGGTGAGACACTCCCCACAGAACACCTAGCCTCTGACCTGCTCTTGTTGCCACAGTATTTATGTGGCTGGTCCAGTTAAGTTTCTGGTCAGTGGTGACACCCAGGATGTTGATGATGGAGGGATTCGGTGATGGTAATGCCATTGAATGTCAAGGGGCGGCATTTAGACTCTCGCTTGTTGGAGATAGTCATTGCCTGGCACTTCTGTGGTGCGAATGTTATGTGCCACTTATTAGTCCAAGCCTGAACATCGTCCAGGTCTTGTTGCATGCTGCTTCATTATCTGAGGAGTTGTGAATGGCACTGAACACTGTGCAGTCATCAGCGAACATCCCCATTTCTGACCTTATGTTGGAGGGAAGGTCATTGATGAAGCAGCTGAAGATGGTTGGGCCTAGGACACTGCTCTGAGGAACTCCTGCAGCGATGTCCTGGGCTGTGATGATTGACCTTCAATCACCACAACCATCTTCCTTTGTGATAGGTATGACTCCAGCCAGTGGAGAGTTTTCCCCCGATTCCCATTGACTTTAGTTTTACTGGGGCTCCTTGATGCCACACTCGGTCAATGCTGCCTTGATGTCAAGGGCAGTCACTCTCACCTCACCTCTGGAATTCAGCTCCATTGTCCATGTTTGGACCAAGGCTGTAATGAGGTCGGCAGCCGAGTGGTCTTGGCGGAACCCAAAGTGAGCAGGTTATTGGTGAGTAAGTGTCGCTTGATAGCACTGTCGATGACACCTTCCATCACTTTGCTGATGATTGAGAGTAGACTGATGGGGCATTAATTGGCCGGATTGGATTTGTCCTACTTTTTGTGGACAGGACACACCTGGGCAGTTTTCCACATTGTCAGATAGATATCAGTGTTGTAGCTGTACTGGAACAGCTTGGCTAGTTCTGGAGCACAAGTCTTCAGCACGATAGCCGGGATTTGTGGTGGGGGGAGGGGGATAAATCAAGAATAGGAGTATTATTTCAGATAGTTCAAAGCTAAATTTCTATGATTCTAAATGTCTCATGTGTACTAAAGAGGAGATCTGAGTTTACCTTCCGAAGTATGGGGTTCTGAAGTTGGCGAGATTGCCTGATAGGAATTTGAAATTGCACCCAGTTTCCCCAGTGTTTCTTTCTGAATTTCATTCATAGAGGGACAGCACATGTAAAAGTTAAAATGTGACAGGGCTATCTACTCATCTGTAGGTGGAACTCCAACTCGGCTTAGTTTATAGCATCCTGTCGTAGTATCCAAAAAGTGTAATTCTGTGTGAGTGCTGCATTGTCAGCAATGCCGTCCTTAAACTTTAAACTGAGATCCTGTTTGCTGGTGTATGTGGATGCTAAAAATCCCATCAGCACGGAGTTCTCTTGGTGTCCTGACCAAATATTCCTCTTTCAATCATTAACACTAAAAGGAACAGTCAAATTGGTCCACAAGTCATTAATCTGCCCTAACAGTTAATATTTTGGAGTCAGGTCCACATGTCGGTGCTTGCTGATAAAACTCAGCACAGACTGGACCTGTCTCCCCTCAGCAATAGTCCTACCAGAGTCCTGTTGCTAATGGAAGTGATGCCAGTTCAGTTGCTGCATAGCATAGATGGAAATTCTCAGAAGAGGAGGAATTACCCTCTGCAATATGCAGCAACTGAATCACTTTAATTTATGGCAGCACTCAGGTAGGAGTAGAAGCTGAGGGGAGATGGAAGTAAGGGGCACCAATAACACTGAAGGAGAGCTTGAAAGAGGAAATGGATGCAAAAAAAAGATTTGCATTTATATAGCACCTTTCACGACCACCGGAACGTCTCAAAGCGCTTTACAGCCAATGAAGTACTTTTGGCGTGCAGTCACTGTTGTAATGTAATGGAATGGATGCAAATGAAGAGAAAAGGAAGGGAGGAAAATAGATGACAATCAAGGAGAATGGAAAAAGAAGGAAACCAACGGCAATGAAGTGGAGAGGGAAGGCGGGAAATCAATGGCAGAGGGGAGGGTGGGGGGGGATATTATGGCAATCAAGGTGAAAAGGAAGAGGCAAATGATGGCAACAAAGGGGCGGGAGAAGAGGGGAGAAGCTGATTCCAGCCCTTTGGGGTAGGAGAGGAAGGCAAGTGTCAGCATTAACAAAGAGGTGGCGGAGAATTTTAACTGGGGAGCTGGGAGAAAACAAAGAGAGACAGTATGACCTGGGTGGGGGGCGGTGGAGGGGGAAGTGCCAGCTTGAACTGAGGAGGGGCTGGAGGGGGTAAAGACTGTCAATAAGAACATAAGAAATAGGAGCAGGAGGAGGCCATTTGGCCCCTCAAGCCTGCTCCGCCATTCAATAAGATCATGGTTGATCTGATCTTGGCCTCAACTCCACTTTCCTGCCCACTCCCCATAACCCTTGACTCCCTTATCGTTCAAAAATCTGTCTATCTGAAAAGTTGAAGTGGGGTGGGAGAGGAAGGGGGGAGAAGAGTGACAGTTTGAAGAGAGGGTGGAGGTGGAAGATGAGTACCCACTCTGAACTGGATTGGAGGAGAGAAGAGTATTTATGGGCGAGGACAAGAGTGCCAGGATGAATTGAGGGTGAAATGGAAGTGGCAGTAATAGAGGAGTATCTCTGTAAAAGGTGAGGAATTGGATGGGGTGCAGTGTCTCTGTGAATTGGGGTACAAAAGTACATTTTGGGTAAGTGATGGTCTGGTTGGTCTTTTAAAAATTAAAATGCTGGATTGTTTTGCTTTTCTTTTAGATTAAAAATCTGTCAATTGTGAAGTATAACAGAATGCATCATTTAAAAATTCAAAAATTCTCCCAGATCTCCCTAGAAATTCACCAGCAATTTTGTGCCTTCAACATTTGTATTTTCTCCTTCAGTCTTTCATGTACTTATGTGTGTTTTCCTCCAATACAACTGAAGGATGTTGTGTATACCTACAGCTTAAATTACAAAGCACATGTAACGACTTCTTTACACATATCATAGGCTTTTAATCATGACTATTCTTCAGTTGTCAACTTTTTTGAAGCA
Source organism: Somniosus microcephalus (assembly GCF_052327205.1). NCBI lineage: Eukaryota > Metazoa > Chordata > Chondrichthyes > Squaliformes > Somniosidae > Somniosus > Somniosus microcephalus. The sequence continues at coordinate 281,977,864 of NC_140987.1, read as the reverse complement.
GTCAGTTAGCTTTTGCTAGATTTTTAGGTTGGCATAGCTGCTGGTAAATTCAATCTTTGAGACCCTACTATAAGAACATAAGAAGTAAGAGCAGGAGTAGGCCATATGGCCCCTCGAGCCTGCTCCGCCATTCAATAAGATCATGGCTGATCATCGACCTCAACTCCACTTTCCCGCATGATCCCCATATCCCTTGATTCCCCTAGAATCCAAAAATCTATCGATCTCAGCCTTGAATATACTCAAAGACTCAGCATTCACAACCCTCTGGGTCAGAGAATTCCAAACATTCAGAACCTTCTGAGTGAAGAAATTCTTCCTCATCTCAGTCTTAAATGGCCGACCCCTTATCCTGAGACTATGCCCCCTAGTTCTAGACAGTCCAGCCAGGGGAAACAACCTCTCAGCATTTACCCTGTAATCCCCTTCAGTATCTTGTATGTTTGTGGTAAACCACTTTTATCGTTCACTATCGTTACACTATGGTTATCACTGTTTATATCGTTACACTATGGTTATCACTGTTTACACTGTTGTATCACTACACAAGGTTACCTCTTGCCACGCTGTTATACCTGGGCTGACCACAGCTGACTCCGCCCATGGCTCCGCCTGCTTGCCCAGGTATAAAGGTGGTCGACTGGCTGGTATTCCTCCTTGTTGGATCCGATCACCCACGAGGGTGGGCTCTGTTATTTAGCCAATAAAAACCTATAGTTACTAACTTAACTCGTCACTTTTCATGAACTGAATTGATAGGTATATCAATGTTTCAATGAGATCACCTCTCATTCTTCTAAACTCCAAAGAGTATAGGCCTATTCTACACAATCTCTCATCCTAGGACAGCCCTCTCATCCCAGGACAGCCCTCTCATCCCAGAAATCAATCTAGTGAACCTTCGTTGCACTGCCTCCAAGGCACGTATATCCTTCCTTAGATAAGGAGACCAAAACTGTGCACAGTACTCCAGGTGTGGTCTCAACAAGGACCTGTACAATTGTAACAAGACTTCCTTACTCTTATACTTCAACTCCCTTGCAATAAAAGCCAACATGCCATTTGCTTTCCTAATTGCTTGCTGTACCTGCATGCTAGCTTTCTATGCTTCTTGCACGAGGACACCCAAATCTCTCTGAACACCAATATTTAAAAGTTTCTCACCATTTAAAAAATATTCTGTTTTTCTATTCTTCCTACCAAAGTGAATAACCTCACATTTCCCTACATTATACTCCATCTGTCACCTTACTGCCCACTCACTTAGTCTATCTATATCGCTTTGCAGACTCTTCGGGCAGGATTTTCATTGAGCTGTAGAGTCGGGATTGGAGGCATGCAGGGGGTTAAAATCGCAAAAACTGGTGGGCGGGACCCCCCTCCATCTGGTTCCCGACTCCGAGCAATTTTAACTCAGGCGTGTCTGATGGTCCCGACTCCGTCCCGCATCCAACAGGCAGGACTGGTCATTAAGGCCCTAAACAACCACTAAATGGCCTCTATAATCCTATTTTGAAAGGCCCTTGTGAATTTAACCCTTTTCCCACATGAAACACGCCTGGTGGGAAACACGAATGTGAAACCTGGCGGGAGCACTATTGGATTGCTGACGATCAACTGCAGGTCAACCATTAAAGAGGAGATTTAATCAGCCATGATTTGCAGGTGGCAGGACTTAGTGGTCTCAGGTCTGGGGCAACTTTTAGAAGGCTTAACCACACCTGTGGAAGGTTGGGGCCTCACACCCATCTCCAGTGTGACCTCCTGGGAAACCCCTCTCACCACCTTCACTCAGCGCTTCCTCAACGGAGGCATATACCAGAAGCATGGGAGCCATTTATTTCCTTCCCATCTGGGCATTAGAGGAGCTCGAGCACCAGCCGCAGCAGCAGCAGAACCAGGAACAACAGCAGCACCAGCAACAGCAGCAGCAGCAGGCACCCCAGGCTGCTGCTCACCCACCTGAGGCTGCACAGGCCAGAAGGGGCCAGCGCCTGGAAGCCCGTCGGCGCAGGAGATACCCCCCAAACAGGGTCTACAGACGCAGGGTCAGCTATCTCAACATGGCTGAGCAGCAGTGCCAAAGGCGGCTCCAACTTTCCCGAGAGGTAGTGACTGACATCTGCGCAATGCTACAGCAAGACCTGCTGTCCAGAGGACCAGGTGGACAAGCATTACCAGTGACCGTCAAAGTCACCACCGCACTCAAAATTTTCACCTCAGGCTCATTCCAGGGATCAGCAGCAGACATCAGCTGCATCTCCCAGGTGGCCGCACACACTTGCATCACACAGGTAACCGGTGCCCTCTTTGCCCTCGCGCACAATCACGTCCATTTCACCAAGGATCGAGCAAGTGTCACGGCGTGAGTGGTTGGATTAGTTCACCTGGCAGGCTTTCCAAGGGTGCAGGGCATCATTGACTGCACACATGTGGCCCTTAAGGCACCCCATCGCAATCCAAGTATTTTTGTCAACCGCAAGGGCTTCCACTCACTTAACGTTCAGCTGGTGTGTGACCACAAGAAGGAAATTTTGCATGTTTGTGCCATGTATCCTGGGAGTTGCCATAACTCCTTCATACTGCACCAGTCTAGTGTGCCTCCGCTATTCAGTCCACCAGACCAACTTAACGGATGGCTACTTGGAGACAAGGGCTATCCCCTGAGGACGTGGCTAATGACACCGTTGAGGAGACCATCCAACGAAGCTGAGGAGAGCTACAACTCCAGCCACACGGCCACCAGAGCCATAATTGAGCAAACCATCAGTTTGCTGAAGATGCGCTTCAGATGCCTGGATAGATCAGGTGGAGCCCTACAGTACTCAGCAGCCAGGGTCTCCAGAATCGTCGTGGTTTGCTGTGCACTTCACAACATGGCACAGCATCGTGGCTTGCAGATTCCTGAGGACCAAATGGCTCCTCACATATCCTCCGCAGATGAGGAGGAGGGCGAAAACGAACATCCTGCAGAGGCCCATCAACCAGCGGCAGCATTACACGAGAACATTGCTGCCCGGGATGCAAGGAACGCACTCATCCTGGCCAGATTTGCTTAGCCTAGTCAATTAAACACTTTTGCCTCGCAGCTTCTTACCAGAGCATTGACAATGGCCAAGAACCAGAGGATTCCTAGCACTCTGACCACCATACTGACAGTTGCAAGTATTCCTAAGGCCTCAATGTGGAAGTCCCAATAGCGAAATGACAGACGCCACAACTGCAACATTTGCCATCAGAAGTTTTATGTACAATTACGACGTGATGGCATTTTTACACTAAACACAAAATTCCACCCAAGTGACGACCCTTGTGACTACTTGTGCTTTATCTCCCTCTTACACGTGCTCCTACGTAGTGCAGCCACTGTGGCTTTAGTAGATGTGGAGGCCCCTTGCTCACTTTCCTGCTGCTCCTGTCTCGACACCTTTGGCGGGCGTCCTCTGGGGTTGCAAGCCTGTGAGGGCTCATCAACAGTCTGCTGCTCCTGCAGCTGTGCAGGGGTTGAGACGTCTATCTCACTTGGGTGTGGAGTCCGGTGGGGCTCTGACCGAGGGCTCTGCAGTGGCATGGAAGTGTGAGCACTTGGAGAGGAGCCCCCACTTCCTTGAGGTCTGCCACAAACCTCCCTCTCATGGGTCAGGTCTCCCTCAGCGTCTGCAAGTGGCTGGAGAGCACCTTGCTGCACATCAGGGAGGCCATGGGGACACGTAACTGCAATGGCAGTCCTACTCAGAAGGACTTCCATGAAGGCCTGGTTTCTCTGTTCAATAGATGCCCATCGCTCCTCAAGAGATGTCATTCTATTCTGAACAATGACCATGTTTTCCATACCCTGGTGACTAAGCTCCTCCATGGCTGTAGCCCTCCTCTCCTCTACCGTAGCCATCTTCTCCTCTACGGTAGCCAGCCTTACCATGGAGGTAGCAATCGTTTCCACGGAGGTAGCCATCCTTTCCGTGGTGATGCGTTCATGCGCCAATGCCTCCATTTGCTCCACACTCGCAGCGACCCTAGAGACAAAACCTGCCAGAGACTCCTGCATCTGTGCCTGGAGATCCATCACCTCTGATCTTATGGATGTACCCAGAGGCAGAGGGTCGACATGCTGCTTAGCCGAGCTGGCAGAGTCCTGCGCCCTCCGACTAGGACTCTCCACTGCTGTCCCTGTCTCCACAATCTGCTGATGCTCACTTGTGAGCTGTGGTACACCAGGTGACAACACTACTCTATGTGCTGAAAGTCCCACCGAGGTGTGAGTGTCTGTGCTGGTGCTGGGTGCGCTGAATTCTGGTGACGCTGCGCCCTCAGAGGTTGCAGCTTCCTCTGAGGAGTTTGGCTGCTCAGCCTCTTCATCCTGGCTAGGGGGGACGGATGCTTGTGATGGTCCTGTGGGGGAGTAAAGGAAAAAATCAGAGATGTGATGCAAAGGCTACATGCACATAGCTTTTTGCAGATGCTCATAAGTGCGTCTGTTACAGCTTCACAATCATTATCAGCAACTCATACAATGTCAAAGAGAGAGATGGGAAACTTTTCTGTCACCAGTTTGCTGTGTTGCACCCGTCTGTCCATCCCCCACGTGCAAATCATCCTCAATGCCCATAATTTCCAGGACGGCCTCCTCCCAGGGGGTCAGGTGGGCTATTGAGGCTGTCCCTCCTCCTGTCCTGGCTTGCTCTCTTTTGTTGTGAGCTCTCTTTTCCTGCAATGAGGGAGACAAGTGGAGGTTGAGTGAGAATGAAGGAATGAGTGTAGAGATTGCGTAGCATAGATACTTAGAAGGAGACAAAGATGGAGTGAGGTTGCAAGACCAAGGGCCCTCCCTGTGTGTTGTCAGTTGTGTTCAAAGCATCAGAGTGATAGGGAGTGTGAGGGCTGCATAGTGGAATAGTTATGTAAATGTGAGCATAGAGAGAGAGGGAATGGGTAAGGGTGTATGGATGTCAGTGTCAAGTGGGATGTGGAGGAAGAGATTGCTAAAGCTGAGTGCTGGTGAGGAAAGGCAATGGGGATCAGATTGAGGGTGATGGGAAATTCATACTCACTTTTCCAGTGCGCTGAAGGTCATGAAATCTTTTCCTGCACTGTATCCAGGTTCTGCAGGTGACTCCCAAGGAGTTGACCTCCTTAGTCACCTGCATCCACACTGCCTTGGTCTGAGTGGGAGGCCTCTTCCTCCCTGATGAAGGGAAGAGCACCTCCCTGTTGGCCCTAGCCCCATCGACTAATGCCTGCACTGCCACCTCGTCAAAGCGAGGAGCTGATCTTGCCCTCCCACTTATTATTTTTGCTGCAGCTCCCTCACACTGCACAGTCAAGAAGCTTGGCAGTCTGCAGAAGAAGCAAGGCTTGCTGTGGACCTTAAATGCAGCAGCAATGATGACGTCATCGCAGGCGACTTTCAGTCATGAAAAACCCCTTTGCAAAGGCTTTCCTCTCTTTTCATTTGACCAAAAAAAAAAAAAACACAAGTTTGCAAAGGCTTTCCACACGCTGGAAATCAATTGGCCAATTGAGTTAAAATTGCATCAATCTCCCACCTCCATTTAGATTCGTGTGGGAAACACGAAATTCGGATAACACGACACTATCCTGCACCCGAGTTAAAATCCAGCCCTTTGTGTTCTCCTCACAGCTTACTGTCCCACCTATCCTTGTATCATCAGCAAACTTGGATACATTACACTCGGTCCCTTCATCTAGGTCATTAATATAGACTGTAAATAGCTGAGGCCCCAACACTGATCCTTGCGGCACCCCACTACTCACAGCCTGCCAACCTGAAAAAGATCCGTTTACCCCTACTCTCTGTTTTCTGTCCATTAACCAATCCTCTATCCATGCTATCATATTACCCCCAACCCCATGAGCCCTAATCGTGTGTAATAACCTTTTATCTGGCACTTTATCGAATGCCTTTTGGAAATCCAAATAGACTACATCCACTGTTTCCCCTTTATCTACCCTGCTAGTCACATCCTCAAAAAACTCTAATAAATTTGTCAAACACGATTTCCCTTTCATAAAACCATGTTGACTCTGCCTAATCATGTTATGACTTTGTAAGTGACTTGATACCACTTGCTTAACAATGGATTCCAGCAATTTCCTGACAACTCATGTCAGGCTAACTGGCCTGGAGTTCCCGGTTTTTTCTCTCCCTCCTTTCTTGCTACGGGCAACATGGTTTCTGCATTTGTCTACAACATTGCTTATGGGATGCAATTTTCTCAAACAGTTGTCCTTTGCATAAGGACCATGTAAAATAAATCTTAGATTTATGAACTATGTTATTTTTTGTAGTTATACTGTACAATTGTATTTGTCTTGATGGTGACAGTAGCAATTTCCCATCCCTATTCTTTCAGTGGTCTATTTCCCAGACTCATTAAGTGGATGGAATTTAAAGACTGATTTAATTGCCAGGGATAGTTCTAATGCTGGCTCCTCAGCAGTTCCTGCTACAGATGCAGTCATCAGCAGTCTACCATCTTGCATTCTGGTATGCTTACCAGCATTTCACCAGTCCTTATCTGAAAAGGTAGATGAATGCTCATCAATATAACACTGGATTTTTATCTAAAACAACCGATTAGCAGTCTTGCTACTCTAGTATTCTTTATTCAGCAGTGTCTGCCACTGTGACTATACCCCAACTGTTAATTCTTCTCAATTTAAAGTTGAAAGTCTTGCTTGCCAATAAATTAACAAATGTATGTTAAGCGCAAGTCTGAATTTCTTTTGAAATAGTTGCTATAGAGTCATTTTGAAGTCTAAATGTGTATCCTGGCAGTGGAGGTCTGTGCTGTAAAAACAATATCACTACACATACTCTTCATGTCTGCTTGGCTCAATTCTGATGCGCACACAGCTGTTGATAGCCTTGAAACCAACCAATTGTGTAAACTGCTGAATTAGATTATTGCACTAATGTTTTAATTACTTTTCCTGATTTGGCCCCAGCTTGGTTAATCAGTTGAAGAAAACAAATTGCAGACCTTTTGAATTTTACAGACTTCAGTTAATATTTCATGTTCTCTTTTAGGAACAAGTTGGTTCCCTTCAGGATGATAGATGTGATATAGTGGAGGAGGTTAACAGTACTGCAATAGGCAGTGCTAAAGGCAGCTAAGATCACTGAGTATTGGCAGATTACATCCAGAAGTAATTAGATGGAGCTGGAAGCAGCCATAAGACAGACAGTCGATTTAACATAACAATCTGTTAATCACTCAGTTTATAACTACCTTTTACCTGGCAGATAAATGCAAAATTTCAGTAAATTCCAAACTGCCAATGGAACAGTATTTTCGGATATTTACAAACAGCTACTACAAAAAAAAACCTTCATTTGCACCATCGCAGCAATTGATGAAGGAAGGAGGGGTGGAGAGAGGGAGAGAAGATGGAGGGGGTGGAGAAAGAGGGGGAAGAGGGAGAGGGGGAAGAGAAGAGGGAGAGGGGGGAAGAGGGAGGGAGAGGGGGAAGGGGAAGAGGGAGGGAGAGGGGGAAGAAGGAGGGAGAGGGGAGAGAGGGGAAAGGGGGAAGAGGGAGGGGAAGAGGGAGGGGGGGGAGAGGGTGAAGAGGGAGGGAGGGTGAGGGGGGGGAGGGAAAGGGGAGGGGGGGAGGGAGGGAGAGGGGGAGGAGGGAGGGAGAGGGGGAGGAGGGAGGGAGCGAGAGGGGAAAGAGGGGGAGAGGGGGAAGAGGGAGAGGGGGAAGAGAGAGGGGGAAGTGGGAGGGGGGAAGAGAGAGGGGGAAGTGAGAGGGGGGAGAGAGAGGGGGAAGTGGGAGGGAGGGAGAGGGAGGGAGAGGGGGAAGAGGGAGGAGAGGGGGAAGAGGGGGGGAAGAGGGAGGGAGGGAAGGGGGGAAGAGGGAGGGAGGGGAAGAGGGAGGGGAGGGGGGAAGAGGGAGGGAAGGAGAGGGAGGGAGGGAGAGGGGGAAGAGGGAGGGAGGGAGAGGGGGAAGAGGGAGGGAGGGAGAGAGGGAGAGGGGGAAGAGGGAGGGGGAGGGGGAAGAGGGAGGGAGAGGGGGAAGAGGGAGGGGGAGGGGGGAAGAGGGAGGGAGGGAGAGGGGGAAGAGGGAGGGAGAGGGAGAAGAGGGAGGGAGGGCGGGGGAAGAGGGAGGGAGGGGGAAGAGGGAGAGGGAGGGAGAGGGGGAAGAGGGAGGGAGGGAGAGGGGGAAGAGGGAGGGAGGGAGAGGGGGAGAGGGTGAAGAGGGAGGGAGGGTAAGGGGGAAGAGGGAGGGAGGGTGAGGGGGAAGAGGGAGGGAGGGTGAGGGGGAAGAGGGAGGCAGGGTGAGGGGGAAGAGGGAGGGAGGGTGAGGGGGAAGAGGGAGGGAGGGAGGGAGAGGGAGGGAGGGAGAGGGGGGAGAGGGGGAAGAGGGAGGGAGAGGGGGAAGAGGGAGGGAAGGGGGAGAGGGAGAGGGGAAGTGGGAGGGTGAGGGTGAAGAGGGAGGGAGAGGGGGAAGAGGGAGGGAGAGGGGGAAGAGAAGGGAGGGAGAGGGGGAAGAGGGAGGGAGAGGGGGAAGAGGGAGGGAGAGGGGGAAGAGAAGGGAGGGAGGGAGGGAGAAGAGGGAGGGAGGGAGGGGGAAGAGGGAGAGGGAGGGAGAGGGGGAAGAGGGAGGGAGGGAGAGGGGGAAGAGAGAGGGAGGGTGGGAGAGGGAGAAGAGGGAGGGAGGGAGAAGAGGGAGGGAGAGAGGGAGGGAGGGGGAAGAGGGAGGGAGGGGGAAGAGGGAGGGAGAAGAGAGAGGGAGGGAGGGGGGAGAGGGAGGGAGGGGGAAGAGGGAGGGAGGGAGGGGGAAGAGGGAGAGGGAAGAGGGAGGGGGAGGAGGGAGGGGGAGGGAGGGACGTGGAAGAGGGAGGGAGGGAGAGGGGGAAGAGGGAGGGAGGGAGAGGGGGAAGAGGGAGGGAGGGAGGGACGAGGGAGAGGGGGACGAGGGAGGGAGGGGGAAGAGCGAGGGAGGGGTAAGAGGGAGAGGGGACGAGGGAGGGGGAAGAGGGAGGGGACGAGGGAGAGGGGGAAGAGGGAGGGAGGGAGAGGGGGAAGAGGGAGGGAGGGAGAGGGGGAAGAGGGAGGGAGGGAGAGGTGGAAGAGGGAGGGAGGGAGAGGGGGAAGAGGGAGGGACGAGGGAGAGGGGGACGAGGGATGGGGGGACGAGGGATGGGGAAGAGGGGGAGGGGACGAGGGAGAGGGGAAGAGGGAGGGGGAAGAGGGAGGGAGGGAGGGAGGGAGTGGGGAAGAGGGAGGGAGAGGGGGAAGAGGGAGGGAGGGAGAGAGAGGGGAAGAGTGAGGGAGGGAGAGATAGGAGGAAGAGGGAGGGAGGGAGAGAGAGGGGGAAGAGGGAAGGAGGGAGAGGGGGAAGAGGGAGGGAGGGAGAGGGGAAGGGGGAGGGATAGAGAGGGGGAAGAGGGAGGGATAGAGAGGGGGAAGAGGGAGGGAGGGAGAGAGAGGGGGAAGAGGGAGGGAGGGAGATAGAGGGGGAAGAGGGAGGGAGGGAGAGAGAGGGGGAAGAGGGTGGGAGGGAGAGAGAGGGGGACGAGGGAGGGAGGGAGAGGGGGATGAGGGAGGGAGAGGGGGAATAGGGAGGGAGGGAGAGAGAGGGGGAAGAGGGAGGGAGGGAAAGAGAGAGAGGGGGAAGAGGGCACAGCAATTCGACCCAACACAATTGTCACTAAACAAAAGGAAAAATACCTGTCATATTGGGCAGAAACAACAAAAACCCAAAGCAAACTCAATTGCTACTTTGCCCTAAACAGACAATACAACATGGCTGAGTACCTGATCATGGTAAAGGATAACAAACTGAGAAAAACCTTGACAAGGTACAGACTTAGCGAACATAGCCTAGCGATCGAAAAAGGCAGAGCAGGCTGCCAAGAGAGGACAGGATATGCCCTCACTGCAGGCAGGGAGTAGTGGAGACAGAGATGCACTTCTTCACAGCCTGTGGAAAATATCAGGGCATCAGGGAGAATTTCTACCAAAAATTCTCACAAATATGCCCTGAATTCAGAAATTTGAATGACGACCAACAACTCCCATACCTACTGGGGGAGGAGAGAAGCTGTGTAGCACTGGCGGCACACTATGTTACAGCTTGCCATGAACAGAGGGACAACCAGTAAACCTAAGAAAATAGTATATATAAATAATGCGTATGTATATTTATACACTCAGGGATATACCTGTTTATACACTGTATGAATAGAACTGCGTTTATGTGTTCAACCATAAATGTATTTTGATGCTTTGGCAACATAACATGTACCTTATCATGCCAATAAAGCGATTTGAATTGAATTGAATTGAATTGAGAGAGAGGGGAAGAGGAAGGGAGGGAGGGAGAGGGGAAGGGGGAGGGAGGGAGAGAGAGGGGGAAGAGGGAGTGAGAGGGGGAAGAGGGAGGGAGGGAGAGGGGGAAGAGGGAGGGAGGGAGAGGGGGAAGAGGGAGGGAGGGTGAGCGGGAAGAGGGAGGGAGGGAGGGAGGGAGAGGGGAGGGAGAAGAGGGAGAGGAGGGAGAGGGGGAAGAGGGAGGGAGGGAGGGAGAGGGGGAAGAGAGGGGGAAGAGGGAGGGAGGGGGGGAAGAGGGAGGGAGTGAGAGGGGGAAGAGGGAGGGAGGGAGAGGGGGAAGAGGGAGGGAGGGAGAGGGGGAGAGGGGGAGGAGGGGGAGAGGGGGAGGAGGGAGGGAGGGAGAGGGGGAGAGGGGGAAGAGGGAGGGAGGGAGAGGGGGAAGAGGGAGGGAGAGGAGGGAGAGGGGGAAGAGGGAGGGAGGGAGAGGGGGAAGAGGGTAGGAGGGAGAGGGGGAAGAGGGAGGGAGGGAGAGGGGGAAGAGGGAGGGAGGGAGGGGGAAGAGGGAGAGGGGGAAGAGGGAGAGGGGAGGAGGGAGGGGAGGGGGGAAGAGGGAGGGGAGGGGGAAGAGGGAGGGAAGGAGAGGGGGAAGAGGGAGGGAGGGAGAGGGGGAAGAGGGAGGGAGGGAGAGGGGAAAGAGGGAGGGGGAAGAGGGAGGGAGAGGGGGAAGAGGGAGGGAGGGAGAAGAGGGAGGGAGGGGGAAGAAGGGGGGAGGGAGGGAGAGGGGGAAGAGGGAGGGAGGGCGAGGGAGAGGGAGAAGAGGGAGGGAGGGCGGGGGAAGAGGGAGGGAGGGAGTGGGAAGAGGGAGAGGGGGGAAGAGGGAGGGAGGGAGAGGGAGAAGAGAGAGGGAGGGTGGGAGAGGGGGAAGAGGGAGGGAGGGAGAACAGGGAGGGAGGGAGGGGGAAGAGGGAGGGAGGGTGAAGAGAGAGGGAGGGAGGGGGAAGAGAGAGGGAGGGAGGGAGGGAGGGGGAAGAGGGAGGGAGGGAGGGGGAAGAGGGAGGGAGGGAGGGAGGGGGGAGCGGGAAGAGGGAGGGGGAGGGGGAAGAGGGAGAGGGAGGGAGGGACGTGGAAGAGGGAGGGAGGGAGAGGGGGAAGAGGGAGAGGGGGAAGAGGGGGGAGGGAGCGACGAGGGAGGGAGGGACGATGGAGAGGGGGACGAGGGAGGGAGGGGGAAGAGCGAGGGAGGGGTAAGAGGGAGAGGGGACGAGGGAGGGGGAAGAGGGAGGGGACGAGGGAGAGGGGGAAGAGGGAGGGAGGGATAGGGGGAAGAGGGAGGGAGGGAGAGGGGAAGAGGGAGGGAGGGAGAGGGGGAAGAGGGAGGGACGAGGGAGAGGGGGATGAGGGATGGAGGGACGAGGGATGGGGAAGAGGGGGAGGGGATGAGGGAGAGGGGAAGAGGGAGGGGGAAGAGGGAGGGAGGGAGGGAGGGAGAGGGGAAGAGGGAGGGAGGGAGAGGGGGAAGAGGGAGGGAGGGAGAGGGGGAAGAGGGAGGGAGGGAGAGGGAGGGAGAGGGGGAAGAGGGAGGGAGGGAGAGGGGGAGGGAGAGGGAGGGATCAGGGGAAGTGGGAGGGAGGGAGCAGGGGAAGAGGGAGGGAGGGGGGAAGAGGGAGGGAGAGAGAGGGGGAAGAGGGAGGGAGAGAGAGGGGGAAGAGGGAGGGAGGGAGAGAGAGGGGGAAGAGGGAGGGAGGGAGAGAGAGGGGGAAGAGGGAGGGAGGGAGAGAGAGGGGGAAGAGGGAGGGAGGGAGAGAGAGGGGGAAGAGGGAGGGAGGGTGAGATAGGAGGAAGAGGGAGGGAGGGAGAGAGAGGGGGAAGAGGGAAGGAGGGAGAGGGGGAAGAGGGAGGGAGGGAGATTCGGGAGAGAGAGGGGGAAGAGGGAGGGAGGGAGAGGGGGAAGAGGGAGGGAGGGAGAGGGGGAAGAGGGAGGGAGGGAGGGAGAGGGGAAGGGGGAGGGAGGGAGAGAGAGAGGGAAGAGGGAGGGATAGAGAGGGCGAAGAGGGATGGAGGGAGGGAGAGGGGGAAGAGGGAGGGAGGGAGATAGAGGGGGAAGAGGGAGGGAGGGTGAGAGAGGGGGAAGAGGGAGGGAGGGAGAGAGAGGGGAATGAGGGAGGGAGGGAGAGGGTGATGAGGGAGGGAGAGGGGGAATAGGGAGGGAGGGAGAGAGAGGGGGAAGAGGGAGGGAAGGAGAGAGAGTGGGAAGAGGGCACAGCAATTCGACCCAACACAATTGTCACTAAACAAAAGGAAAAATACCTGTCATATTGGGCAGAAACAACAAAAACCCAAAGCAAACTCAATTGCCACTTGGCCCTAAACAAACAATACAACATGGCTGAGTACCTGACCATGGTAAAGGATAACAAACTGAGAAAAACCTTGGCAAGGTACAGACTTAGCGAACATAGCCTAGCGATCGAAAAAGGCAGACACAGGCAGACCAGGCTGCCAAGAGAGGACAGGATATGCTCTCACTGCAGTCAGGGAGTAGTGGAGACAGAGATGCACTTCCTCACAGCCTGTGGAAAATATCAGGGCATCAGGGAGAATTGCTACCAAAAATTCTCACAAATATGCCCTGAATTCAGAAATTTGAATGACGACCAAAAACTCCCATACCTACTGGGGGAGAAGAGAAGCTGTGTAGCACTGGCGGCACACTATGTTACAGCTTGCCATGAACAGAGGGACAACCAGTAAACCTAAGAAAATAGTATATATAAATAATGCGAATGTATATTTATACACTCAGGGATATACCTGTTTATACACTGTATGAATAGAACTGTGTTTATGTGTTCAACCATAAATGTATTTTGATGCTTTGGCAACATAAGATGTACCTTATCATGCCAATAAAGCGATTTGAATTGAATTGAGTGAGAGAGAGAGAGAGATTGGGAGTGTGAGAGAGAGAGACTGGGAGTGTGAGAGAGAGAGAGATTGGGAGTGTGAGAGAGAGAGAGATTGGGAGTGTGAGAGAGAGATTGGGAGTGTGAGGGAGAGAGAGAGATTGGGAGTCTGAGAGAGAGAGAGAGATTGGGAGTGTGAGAGAGAGAGAGATTGGGAGTGTGAGAGAGAGAGAGAGCCCTACATGCAGAATTTTGCCGAAGCATTCTTCGCACCCAAAGGAAAACACCAACAAATGCATGCAGAGCCGAACTAGGCAGATACCCACTGATAATAAACATCCACAAACGAGCACTAAACTTCCTAAATCACCGCAAATCTAGCTCCCCAGACACCCTTCATTTTAAAGCCTTCCAGACCCAAGAGCTAAACCCAGAAAAGAGTCCCTGAGTCAGCTGCTACTGAAACTAAGTACTCCTACTCAGCCGGACCCTGACCAGTCCCAGACCAACACTGCCGTCCAAACACCAATCCGAGTGAACCAAATCATTAAACAATGCAAAGAAACCTACCTGGAACATTGGAACAATGTAACCAAAAGCCAAAGCAGATTAGAATGTTACCGGGCCCTAAAAGAGAATATAAACTGGCAGACTATCTCTCGACCATCAGAGACACAAAACAGAGACAGACCCTCACCAGGTACAGACTAAGCGACCACCAACTGGCAATTGAAAAAGGAAGATACAAGAAATCCTGGCAGCATAGAGAGAATAGAATATGTGATCAATGTCTGGCCGGCGAGGTTGAGACAGAGATGCATTTCCTCCTAAAATGCGAAAAATTCAACACAACAAGAAACATATTATTTGACAAGCTCAGCCAAACAACCCCAGATTTCAAAGAATTGGATGACCTGTCAAAATTAAGATTAGTCCTGGGAGAAGGAGACAGACCATACCTTGGTGCCAAATATGTAACAACATGTCACAACCTGACGACTGTTTAAAATTAATACTGAATGTACCCAACGATGCTCAACGACTTTAAATTAATATTGTTTAAACTAATATTGTATGTACCCAACGAAGGTCAAAATTGTTTGACACCTACAGAATGTTGAAAACTGTACTTTTTGTTATGTAAGCTTTGACAATATGGTTCCCTGTAATCTTTCATGCCAATAAAGCATTTGAATTGAATTGAATTGAATTGATTGGGAGTGTGAGAGAGAGAGAGATTGGGAGTGTGAGAGAGAGACTGGGAGTGTGTGAGAGAGAGAGACTGGGAGTTTGAGAGAGAGATTGGGAGTGTGAGAGAGAGAGAGATTGGGAGCATGAGAGAGAGAGAGATTGGGAGCGTGAGAGAGAGAGAGATTGGGAGTGTGAGAGAGAGAGAGATTGGGAGTGTCAGAGAGAGAGATTGGGAGTGTGAGAGAGAGAGAGATTGGGTGTGTCAGAGAGAGAGAGATTGGGAGTGTGAGAGAGAGATTGGGAGTGAGAGAGAGAGAGAGATTGGGAGTGTGAGAGAGAGAGATTGGGAGTGTGAGAGAGAGAGATTGGGAGTGAGAGAGAGAGAGAGATTGGGAGTGTGAGAGAGAGAGAGATTGGTAGTGTGAGAGAGAGAGATTGGGAGTGTGAGAGAGAGAGACTGGGGGGAGAGAGAGGAGAGAGACTGGGGAGAGAGAGAGAGAATGGGGAGATAGAGAGAGAGAGACTGAGGGGGGAGAGAGAGAGCGACTGAGGAGAGAGAGGAGAGACTGGGGAGATAGAGAGCAACTGAGGGGGAGAGAGGGAGACTGGGGGAGAGAGAGAGAGATGGGGGAGATAAAGACTGGAGGGGGAGCGAGAGAGAGACTGGGGGAGAGAGACACTGGGGAGAGAGAGACTGGAGGAGAGAGAAAGAGACTGGGGGGAGAGAGAGAGACTGGGGGGAGAGAGAGACTGGAGAGAGAGAGACTGGGGGGAGAGAGAGAGACTGGGGGGAGAGCGAGAGACTGGGGGGAGATAGAGAGACTGGGGGAAGAGAGAGAGACTGGGGGGAGAGAGAGACTGGGGGGAGAGAGAGAGACTGGGGGGAGAGAGAGAGACTGGGGGGAGAGAGAGACTGGGGGGAGAGAGAGAGACTCGGGGGAGAGAGAGAGACTGGGGGGAGAGAGGGAGACTGGGGGGAGAGAGAGAGACTGGGGGGGAGAGAGAGAGACTGGGGGGGAGATAGAGAGGCTGGGGGGGAGAGAGAGACTGGGGGGAGAGAGACTGGGAGAGAGAGAGAGAAACTGGGGGGAGAGAGAGTGCGACTGAGGGGGGAGAGAGAGAGATGGGGAGAGAGAGAGAGAGAGAGAATGGGGAGATAGAGAGAGAGAGACTGAGGGGGAGAGAGAGAGAGACTGGGGCAGAGAGAGAGAGACTGGGAGAGAGAGAGAGAGACTGGGAGAGAGAGAGAGAGACTGGAGAGAGAGAGAGAGGGACTGGGGGAGAGAGAGAGAGAGACTGGGGGATAGAGAGAGAGAGAGACTGGGGAGAGAGAGAGAGAGACTGGGGGAGAGAGAGAGAGAGACTGGGGAGAGAGAGAGAGGGACTGGGGAGAGAGAGAGAGACTGGGAGAGAGAGAGAGAGGCTGGGGGAGAGAGAGAGACGGGAGAGAGAGAGAGAGAGAGAGACTGGGGGGAGAGAGAGGAGAGAGACGAGGAGAGAGAGAGAGAGAATGGGAGAGAGAGAGAGAGACTGAGGGGGAGAGAGAGAGAGACTAGTGGAGAGAGAGAGAGACTGGGAGAGAGAGAGGGAAGAGAGAGAAATTTTTTCAGTGGGGGAGGGGAGGGGGGAGGGGGAAGGGGAGAGGGGGGAGGGAGGGGGAGGGGAGGGAGGGAAGGGGGAGAGTCCCCGAGCCCCGCCCCCCCGATCTCCCGAGCCCCGCCCCCCCCATCTCCCGAGCACCGCCCCCCCCGATATCCCGAGCCCCGCCCCCCCCGATCTCCCGAGCCCCGCCCCCCCATCTCAGGAGCACGGCCCCCCCCGATCACCCGAGCCCCGCCCCCCCGATCTCCCGAGCCCCGACCCCCGAGCCCCGCCCCCGATCTCCTGACCCCCGACCCCCCGAGCCCCGCCCCCCCGATCTCCCGAGCCCCGCCCCCCCGATCTCCGGAGCCCCGCCCACCCTGAGGGTCGCCCCCCCGATCTCCCGAGCCCCGCCCCCCCCGATCTGTAGTCCGGGCCCGCGATCTCCCGATGTCCCGCCCCGTGATCTCCCGATGTCCCCCCCCGATCTCCCGATGTCCCGCCCCGTGATCTCCCGATGTCCCCCCCCCGATCTCCCACCCCCCGATCTCCCGATGTCCCGCCCCCCCCGATGTCCCGAGCCCCGCCCCCCACCCTCCCCAGCAGCGGCGTCCCAGTCTCCGGAGCCCCGCCCTCCCGCTCTCCGGAGCCCCGCCCTCCGGATCGCCGATTGCGGCTGAGAGACCCACCCCCCGCCCGAGCCGAGCGCGGAACAGAGACACGGCCGCGTCTCAGCTGGTCCTGCTGCGCGTGCACCCTGACCCTTGTGGCTGAAGCCGTTTGAGATCGGGGACAGCCGTTTAAAAAAAATCCAGAGCGGGCTCTCGTGGGCGGCGCATGCGCGGTCAGTGCCAGCGGCGCGAGGTGACCCGGGAGTAGGCAGGGAAACCCCGCGGGCTCGCAGCCGTTAGGGAGCGGCTCACTTCGGGTGGCCCGCCCGCTCCGGCCCCGATACCGTCAAACCTGAGAAGGGGAAGTAGAGAGAGAGGGAAGAGGAGAGAGAGGAAAGAGGAGAAGGAGAGAGAGGGAAGAGGAGAAGGAGAGAGAGGGAAGAGGAAAAGGAGAGAGAGAGAGGGAAGAGAGAGAGAGAGAGAGAAATTTTTTTGAGCTTCAGGCCTGCCTGCAGCGGGCCTGGAGAGCAGCACCGAGTACCCCCTGCGCGAGGGTGAGGAGGAGGGGGGGGGTTGCTAAACACAATATAAAACTGAAATAAATTGTTAATTAATTCCCTAACACATAATTCAAATATTTACCTTACTTCCCTAACACACTGAAAGTGTGGGGGAAAAAATTGTGAAAAATCAAGATGGCGGCCACTCGCCTCGGTTCAGAAGGATAAGGCCCGCCCACACACACACCGATTGGTCGACCAGTCAGGTCACCGAAGCGTAGGATTGGTCAATCGTCGAGTCACTCGACACTCAACTGTAGGATGGCACGCGCCAGGAACCCGCCGTACGATTGGTCGACCTCGACGTCACACGGTCGCTAATGAGATGCTGATGAGCAGAACGCTGAACGTTTTTCGGATACCGCGGGTGGGATTTTTGTCCGGCTGAAATGTAAATGCGCCTATGACCGGTCCGGAATCGCAAGCTTTCTTTTGAGGCGACGTGCGCGTCGGTACGTTCTATAACTTTCAAACGTATAGAACACGGACAGTCAGACAGACATCGGGGCAGACAGACATCAGGACAGACAGAAGAGACGCTTTACATATATAGACTAGCTGAAGTGCCCGGCAGTGCCGAGGCTTTTTCGAGGGCATGTTTGTTGTTGGAAGAGAGAGAGAGAGCTTGACTGTGGGGGGGGGACGGAGTGGGGGCGGGGAGGGAGGGAGAGGGGGCGGGAGGGGGGGGAGGGGGGGAGAGGGAGGGGGGGGGAGAGAGGGGGGGGAGGGGCGGGAGGGAGGGGGGGAGGGGGGGAGAGGGAGGGGAGGGGGGGGGAGGGAGGGCGGGGGGGCGGGGGGAGGGAGGGGGGAGGGAGGGCGGGGGGGGCGGGGGGGAAGGGAGGGAGGGGGGAGGGGAAGGGAGGGCGGGGGGGGAAGGGAGGGCGGGGGGGGAAGGGAAGGGGGAGCGGGGGGAAGGGAAGGGGGGGGAAGGAAAGGGGGGGGAAGGGAAGGGGGGGGAGGGAAGGGGGAGGGGGGGTGAGGGGGGGGAGGGGGGGAGGGGGGGGAAGGGGGGAGGGGGAGGGGTGGCGTGGGGGGGAGGGAGGGGAGGGGCAGGGGTACCCCCCCCGAGGGTCGCGGCCCCTCCCGAGGATCACGGGCCACCCCCCCGAGGTGAAGACCGCCAATTGCGCGCGCAGCAGGAGCTGAGACGCGGCGTCTCTCTCTGGCTCGGCCGGCGGGCCCGGTTGCCAGGGTAACCGTGACGCTGTCCAAGCCCCGCCCCCCGGCCGAGCCAGAGAGAGAGGACGCCGCGTCTCAGCTGCTCCTGCTGCGTGCGCAGCCCCCCCCCCCGAGGGTCGCGGGCCCCTCCCGAGGGTCGCGGCCCCCCCCCCCCCCCGAGGGTCGCGGCCCCCCCAGAGGTGAAGACCGCCGATTGCGGCTGTGCGAGACGGCCGGCGGACCCAGTTGCCAGGGTAACGCTGGACGCTCAGCAAGCCCCGCCCCCCGGCCGAGCCAGAGAGAGACGCCGCATCTCAGCTCCTGCTGCGCGTGCACCCTAGCGGCGCTGGGCTGAGGCTCGGCCCTCCAGCCTTCGACTGGGGCCGGGAGGTGCCTAGCTCGGGCGTGGGTGCAGAGGAGACGCCGAGGCTTCTTGGCCTACCTGGAAAAAACGGGGAAAGGTAGGAAAATTAATGAGATTAGATAAGTTAATTACTTTCTAAATCTTTTTTTTTTTAAAACAATATGTGTTTTAAAAGCAACTTTTTTTTTAAGACGCAGAAAGCGGGAAAAAGAAAGGAAAAGTTTGGAATCAAGATGGCGGCGACTCACCTCGGTTCAGAAGGATAAGGCCCGGCCACACACGCACCGATTGGCCCGGCGGCACATGCCAGCAACCCGGCGTACGATTGGTCGAGCTCGAGGTCACTCTGTCGCTAATGAGCGGATAATGAGATGCTAATGAGCGGAATGTTATGGTTTTTGGGATACCGCGGGCGCGATTTTAGCCCAGCCGAAATGTAAATACGCTTAAAAACCGTCTCGGAAGCGTAAGCTTTCTTTGGAGGTAACGCGTGCGTAGTTACGCCCTGTAACTTTCGAGCGCATACCCGACAGACGCACACACGATGACAGACAGACAGACAGAATGACAGACAGACAGGCAGAAGTACCGATTTATATATATAGACTAGCTGAAGTGCCCGGCGGTTGCCGAGGCTTTTTCGAGGGCATGTTGTTGTTGGAAGAGAGAGAGAGAGAGCGACTGGGGGGAAGAGAGGGAGCGACTGGGGGGAAGAGAGACAGTGACTGGGGGGGAAGAGAGAGAGCGACTGGGGGGAAGAGAGGGAGGGGAGGGGGGAGGGGGAGGGGGAGGGGAGGGGAGGGGGGAGGGGAGTGGGGTGGGGAGGGGGGGAGGGGGAGGGGAGGGGGATGGGGAGGGGGAGGGGAGGGGGAGGGGGGAGGGGGGAGGGGGGGAGGGGAGGGCGGGGAAGGGAGGGGGGAGGGCGGGGGGGAGGGGAGGGGGGGGAGGTGCGGGGGGGGAAGGGAGGGGGGGAAGGGGGGGGAAGGGAGGGTGGGGGAGGAAGGGCGGGGGGGGGAAAAATGGGGGGGGGAAGGGAGGGCGGGGGAAGGGAGGGCGGGGGGGAAGGGAGGGGGGGAGGGCGGGGGGGGAAAAATGGGGGGGGGAAGGGAGGGCGGGGGGGGCGGGGGCCCCCCCCCGAGGGTCGCGGCCCCTCCCCCGAGGGTCGCGGCCCCCCCCGAGGTGAAGACCACCGATTGCGCGCACAGCAGGAGCTGAGACGCGGTGTCTCTCTCTGGCTCGGCCGGTGGGCCCGGTTGCCAGGGTAACCGTGACGCTGACCAAGCCCCGCCCCCCGGCCAAGCCAGAGAGAGAGACGCCGTGTCTCAGCTGCTCCTGCTGCGCACGCGGCCCCCCCGACTGTCGCGGCCCCTCCCGAGGGTCGCGGCCACCCCCGCAGGGTCGCAGCCCCCCCGGAGGGTCGCGGCCCCCCCCCGAGGGTCGCGGCCCCCCCCGAGGTGAAGACCGCCGATTGCGGCTGGGCCGGTTGCCAGGGGTAACCGTCGACGCTCAGCAAGGCCCCGCCCCCGGCCGAGCCAGAGAGAGATGCCGCGTCTCAGCTCCTGCTGCGCGCGCACCCTAGCGGCGCTGGCTGAGGCTCGGCACTCAGCCTTCGAGTGGGGCCGGGAAGTGCCTAGCTCCGGCGTGGGTGCAGAGGAGACGCCGAGGCTTCTAGGCCTACCTGGAACAAAGGGGAAAGGTAGGAAAATTAATGAGATTAGATAAGTTAATTACTTTCTAAATCATTTTTTTTTTAAAACAATATGGCCTAGAAATTCACTTGCGTTTGCGCCCAATTAGGGGCGAAAGAGTGGGTTGCACCGGAAGTTGCATCGCGCCCGAAATTAGGTGGGCCCTAACATCGGCGTTAGCTGGTAGCGCTGCGCCGGCACCGATGACGTCATCGGTGTGCGCAGTGCCCCGGTACCGCCCGAACCCACGCCGATCCCCATCTTCAGTAGCGGCCGCCTCATCCGTGGCGGCCGCTAACAACATCGGGAGACCGGGTCCTTACAGCCGCCTTAGCGGGGCGCTTTAAGGTGGAGGTGCGGCCGGCCGCTTTTTCGGCGGCCGCCTGCCCACACCTCCTTCCCCGGCCTCCTCCACCCCCCCCCCGCGGCATTGCCGGCTGGTTTCCGTGGAGCCCGGCACTTCTCCGTTGTGCCGGGCTCTTTTGCCGGCACTTGCAATCGGGGCTCCGGCCGTTGCAGGCACCTCCCCCTTAAGAGAAGGGGGAGGCCTGCAGTACAGCAGCCTGCCACACCGCATCGGGTGGCGCAGCGGGACCGGCAGCGCTGAAATTCACTTTCAGCGCCCCAAGCGGGGCGGCCAAACCCTGGAACAGCGCCCGGTTCCGATTTGGGGCGCTGAAAGTGAATATGGGGCAGGCACAACTGGCTCCGCGGCGGGCGCAAAATTTACGGCGCAAACGAGCTGGCGGGGCTATACCCAATTTCTAGGCCTATGTGTTTTAAAAGCAACGTTTTTTTTTAAGACGCAGAAAGCGGGAAAAAGAAAGGAAAAGTTTGGAATCAAGATGGCGGCGACTCACCTCGGTTCAGAACGATAAGGCCCGGCCACACACACACTGATTGGCCAGGCGGCACACGCCAGCAACCCGGCGTACGATTGGTCGAGCTCGAAGTCACTCTGTCGCTAATGAGCGGATAATGAGATGCTAATGAGCGGAACGTTGAAGGTTTTTGGGATACCGCGGGCGCGATTTTAGCCCAGCCGAAACGTAAATACGCTTAAAACTGTCTCGGAAGCGTAAGCTTTCTTTGGAGGTAACGCGCGCGTAGGTACGCCCTGTAACTTTCGAGCGCATAGCCCGACAGACGCACAGGCGATGACATACAGAATGACAGAATGACAGACAGACAGACAGACAGATATACCGATTTATTTTATATATATAGATAGATAAACATATTTACAACAGTAGAATAGACTAATTGTATAACTAACTAACATTTGGACTAACTTCTGTAACTATCAAATATTAACCTTTTATAAACATATTAATTTCAAAATACTACTCTGACAACGTTGCTATTATGCTAACAAACAAAGATACTCACAGATATTGCGCTTGGCCTAACATATGAAAACAGATTACATTGGATTGTGAATGCCTTATGGAATCCTCCATTACTGCCAGGTTCTTCCTGGAATTCTACTTCCTGGGATTCTGCTTCCTGAGTCACACAGGAAGAAAGGTATGAATGTCAAATTACCTCTCACAGGAAGAAAGGAACAAAGGTCAAATGACCTCACACAGGAAGAAAGGAACAAAGGTCAAATGACCTCTGTTTCATACAAACACACTGCTAACACAATAACCACCACCAGAGGGTGCTATCTGCATGTAAAATGTCCAGAATGTCACTGCTATACGATAGCTACCACCAGAGGGTCCAGAACACTTCCTCTGGAAAATCCCAGGGGTGAAGAGGTGCAAGCTGTGGCACATTACAAACTCTCTGACATGAGGAACAGGTTTTAGCTTTGTCCTCAATCTGTCCATCCATACCCGGCCACCAGGAGTAGTTCCTCGCTATTTCTTTCATACGAACCATTCCACAATGCCCGGAGTGTAGTTGCTGTAACACTGGTTTCCGTAACGATGGTGGAATAACCACTCTCCTCCCCCACAGCAAACATCCAGACTGCACGGACAGTTCATTTCTCCTTAAGAGATATGGGCCCAGAAATTGGTGTTGGGGGCTTCCCACGGGTGCAAGCCCCCAACCTACACTTACATAGCGTGCCGACAGTTGAAGCCTGGCCCTGCGTGCATTTCCTCTCTGTGGCCCGGTTCAGCTCCCGGCGTGCTGTGCTTGCGTGATCCAGCGGCGTAGTTAGTTCGATGAGCCGGCTGGGATCACGTGAGCACTGGGCAACCAATCGGAGGTTGCAAAAGTTCATTCATGAGTTTGATAGTAAGAACTGTCAAACTCATGAAAACGCCGGGCGCCCAAAACAGTACTTAAACTTCAAATAAAAGTTAGAAAAACATCCCACTAATTAAATGAACTAATAATAACTATAAAAAACTATTTTAAACAATTATTCAAATTTCTGAAATTTTTTTTTTTATGAATTCGGGTCTAAAAATACACTTACCTTACTGTAAAGTCTTTAAAAATAATAAACCTGTGGAAAAAAAATTCTAACTTTAATTATTAGACCACTTACCTTTTAAAACGAAGTCCTTATGTCTGCTTTTTTCATTCGTAAAAAGTTGAGGCCTTCACGCACGGGCAAACCTTTAAAAAAAAAGGAATTTCAGCATGCACGCGCAGACTCCTGCGCGCACGCATTCGACCTCTGAACCCCTTAGTTCAGAGGAAAGGAAATGCCGGTTTTCCGCGCATGCGCTGTGCATGCTGAAAACCGGCACTTCCATCGGGCTCACTGGGCCATGGTTTCAGGTTTGGGTCATCGCTGCCAAGCTTGCCCCTGATGATAATGTCCAGCACTGCAGACAACACTGGGTCATTTCTGGTGTTTCGTCGGACCTGTGTCGAAGTAACAGGCGCGTTCTCCACCTGCCTAAAATAGCAGATGTCCATGCTACGCGTCATAGGCTTGGTGACAGGCAGGTGACAACCTGGAAAGACCGTCGGCGTTGCCGTGCAGGTCAGACTTGCGATATCTAATGTCAAATGTGTGTGCAGACAACAGCAGTGCCCACCTTTGCATTCTGCTCGCAGCAAGTGACGGAATCCCTGTATGTGGCCCGAAGATGGTCGTGAGAGGGCAGTCATCTGTTAGTAGGGTGAACTGTCTCCCGTACAAATATTGGTGAAACTTGCGAACGCCAAAAACGATGCTCAGTGCTTCTCGTTCTATTTGGGCATAGTTAGTTTCAGCTCTGTTCAAAGTCCTAGATGCGAATGCTATCGGCTTCTCTTCCCCGTTTGGCATGATATGAGAAACAACCACTCCCACACCATATGACGATGCATCGCAAGCTAACTGTATTGGTAATGAAGGGTTAAAATGCGTCAAAGCCTCTGACTTCAGGAACGTGTCCTTTGCTGTCATGAACGCCTCCTGGCACTTGTTAGTCCATTCCCACTTCTTGTCTTTACGTAGCAACCAATGCAGTGGCCTCAGCATCGAGGCTAGGTTCGGTATGAACCGTCCATAGTAGTTCAATAACCCTAGAAAAGAACGCAGCTGGCTGATATTTTCAGGTGCTGGGGCATCCACGATTGCCTTGGTCTTGGACGGTGCCTTGTGAAGGCCTGTGGTATCGATCACATGACCGAGGTACTCAACTGATGCCTGAAAAAAATCGCATTTATCCCTGCGAACTCTGAATCCGTAATCCCTCAGTCTCTGTAGCGTTGCGTCCAAGTTACGCAGATGGTCTTGGTCATCACACCCAGTAACTAAGATATAATCTAAGTAGCACTGAACTCCAGGCAATCCACTAAGGATCTGGTCCATAGCACGTTGGAAAAGCGCTGGAGCTGATGTAATTCCGAAAGGAAGTCGACGATATCTAAATAGGCCCTTATGCGTCACAATAGTCAGCCTTTCTCGTGACTGTTCATCCACATGCATTTGCAGGTAGGCTTGACAGAGGTCGATTGTGCTAAACTTCTGGCCCACAGCAAGTCCCGCAAACAAATCATCAATATGGGGAAGCGGATATTGCTCCACTGACAATACAGGGTTAACAGTTACTTTAAAATCTCCACATATCCTAACTCCACCTGTCGAAGTTTCGACTGTTCAATAAGACTCTGTGAAACAAAGTGATCGTCAAAGGCAGACTTTATTTAACTACTTGCTAGCAAGGGGAGCTTCACGTAGGCAATGGCTATCGTGACTTCTCCGAATACATGGACAAAAACACCTCTTTTTATACACAAAGATCAAAACCTTTTATCACATGGTATGGTATTGAGACACAATTAATAACATTAAGAAAGAGATGAGTAAGGAATGTTTAAGGCCAACAAGAAGATGACTAAAGGGTCAGCAGAGCCTCGGTGTCTTAAGATAAGGCTAGTCAATAGATAATCGAAAGTCATGATGCAGGAATACCTTTAGATAAAGTTAATTAATTTTATACAATGGAGACGGTTTGTCTCTCACTTTGGTTCTGGACATTCATACGAATGTTTACAGTACATGTCCTTCGGTTATCATGCTTTTTGTTCTGCTAAGCTTATCTTGTTTATGGAACTGCCTAGCCTGCAAGCTACAAAGGAGTCACATCCTCTTCCTTAAACCGCTTCCTAATATGGTCTTGCTTGTTTCCCTTTGTGCTATACTGTGCGAAGTCATTTTGATCTGCTGAAAGTTCCAGACTCCATTTTTATTTAAGAGTGTATGTGTGCTTACTTTATACTAATATGTGTGGATATATATTTCTATGCTGATGCACTTCTACATTCCCCCATTTTGTCCTACCTAGGACAATATAGCCCACATTAATTCTTTCAGTCCCTTTTGTCGGTCCTTGTGCCAAATTTAAATTTTGTCCTAAGGGTACCGACTTCATTTCCGTTTTGACCATCCCCGGGATAATACCTGTATTGATGGCTGACCTTATCTAAGATCGTCTCTCCTCTCTTGTCTATCCTAATTGTTAAAATCGTATTTTGTCCAACCGTATCATCTCTTCACGAAAGGGATTGTCCTGATCTCCCTCCATAAGCGGAAAGCATCGCCAGCCCATAGCAACTTACTGGTTTGATTAAACACCTTGGTCCATTCTAGTAAAAACGTTCCCTGCTTGGTCAGACCAGGAATAGGTGGTTGCCACGTGACTGTTTGATTGCAAGAACTCTCTCCTATTCTCTGTCCAACCTTCCTCCCTACCTTGACCTCCTTTTTAAGGCATAACGACCCTTGTGGTCTGCCAACTCCTGAGGTGTTAATTAAGGAGAGGAAGGGGGTCGCTCGAGTATGGTTATAATTGGGTTGATACCATCCCTGGAAGGTGGTCAGATTATAACCTGCTGATCTCCACTGAATCATATCCATGGTTCTGTCTGTGTTGCCTGAACTATTTCGCCTTATGATCCATTCTGCTGTTTCGGAAATATTAAAGAGAATAGATCTTAGTGGGATTCCTCCTGTGGTGTGAATGGGTATATGGGCACAGACCCAGCAACTAGATCTACCACTATCCTTAGCATGCTCGTAAGCCATATACAGAAAAGTGTTAACATGTAATTCTCGTTTCTTTCGGGGTTCTTCAATATATCTCTGACAGCTTACGTATACCATCTCAATGAGCACATACAGCGTAAACAATAATTTCATCGTCTCAAGTCTTTTTTTTTAATAAATGTCCCCGTCTGCTGCTTTCTTGCAATGGGATGCGTGTATCCAGGTCGGTCTTTCCTTGATTTTAACAGCTGTGTTCGTTGTCAGGAGTACTTGGTATGGCCCTTCAAAGCGTGGCTGTAGTCCGTTCTTTCTTTTGAAGACCTTTACGTATACGTTATCTCCTGGTTCCAAGTTATGGCACCTTCCTTCCGCTGGTTCCGTTTGCGCCTCTTTTACCTGCTGGTGAAAGCTGGAAATACATCTAGTTAATGCAATACAATAGTTTAACATGTTCTCATCCATTTTATGGATGTCCATTTGCTTAACCGTAAGTGACGCTGAAAATGGCAGTCTTAGGGGTCATCCCATAACAATCTCATGTGGCGATAGTCCGGTTGTCCTGTTAGTTGCTGCTCGCATTATCATCAATGCTAGGGGTAATAGTTCGACCCATTTAAGTCCAGTTTCATTGCAAAGTTTAGAAAGTTTATTCTTCAGCATACCATTATATTTTTCTACCAGTCCCGCTGACTGTGGATGATAGCTGCAGTAGAAGTCCATTGTCACTTGAAAGTTGTGCAGGTATACCAAATCGTGGTACAATTTCTTTTAACAAACATTTTGCAACAGTAACTGCATCATTTTTTTTTTACATGGAAAGGCTTCAATCCATCGTGAAAACACATCTACAATAACTAATACATACTTAAATCCTAAACATACCGGTAATTCAATAAAATCCATCTGTAAATGTACAAAGGGTCCTGTTGGATTTGGGTGGGAGGCAGCCTGTACCTTTTCCGTTTTACCTGGGTTCATTGTTTGGCAGGTAATGCATTGTTCACTAATTTGTTTTGTAATTGTCACTGCCTGGTGAATACCAAGTTTGTGTGATATAGTCTGCCATCCCCCCTTTGCCTGCATGTGAACATGTGGACACATCAGGCAATCCATGGGAGTATTGACTTGGTAGCCACCATGCAGCCGTCATGGTAGACCCATACTCCTTCAGGTGTTTTAAAACAAGAATCATTCACCCAAGCTAACACTTCGTCCGGACTGGCCTGTAATTGATAGGCCAAAACGTCATCAATTGTGGGTGGGGGATTGTCTGGATCTTTATTTCTAAGAACATATGCAGACACTTGTGACCCTGTATCAGAAAGAGCAGCAGCCTTAGCTGCTCGATCCGCCTTATCATTGCCCAAAGAAGCCTGGTCTTGATTGCCTGTATCTGCTTTGCATTTAATAACAGCAATTTTTTTTTTAGGACACTGGAGAGCCTTTAAAAGGTTATCAATTTGTTCAGCATTTTTAACTGTAGATCCTGATGAAGTCAGGAATCCTCTAAGTTTCCAAATTTGACCATAATTATGAGTGACTCCAAATGCATACCGAGAGTCAATATAAGTATTCACTGATTTTCCTGTAGCTAAAATACATGCTCTTGTAACGGCAAACAGTTCTGCTTGTTGTGCTGAAAAGAAAGATGGTAGTCAGCATACTTGGATAATTGAATGATCATCGGAAATGGCATATGCACTTTTTTTGCGAGCCCTTTTCGTCTCTGAGGGCTGATCCATCCACATAAAATATAAAATCGCTATTGTCCAGAGGAGTTTCTACAATGTCTATACGAGGCTTAGTGATAAGCTGAGTCACTGATTCACAATGCCTCTTGGGTAGGTGATGCAATTAGCAGGTCGTCTACTTACTGTATGAGGGTTAACCCATCGGTTAAGACAATGTTCTGTAAATCATGTTTGAGGCACTGCGAAAAGAGAGTTGAGCTTTCTGTATAGCCTTGTGGCAGCCTGGTCCATGTGTATTGGATTCCTTTGAACGTGAAGGCAAACAGGAACTGGGAATCTTGGTGAATAGGAATGCTGAAGAAGGCTGAGCAGAGATCAATGACCGTATAATACCTTGAATTAGGAGGTATACTGGTCAGAATGGTAGCTGGGTTTGGGACCACCGGGTAGGCAGGGAGAACAGACTCGTTAACTGCTCTTAGGTCTTGAACCAACCCTGACTTATTCTCCACTCCTGTTGAACTGCAGCTTTTGATAGGCGTAGGACCATCTGTCCTAGATCAGAAGGTTTGAATTCATGTGCCACTGCTAGTGTACAGTGTGGCTTAGAG
Source organism: Somniosus microcephalus (assembly GCF_052327205.1). Classification (NCBI taxonomy): domain Eukaryota; kingdom Metazoa; phylum Chordata; class Chondrichthyes; order Squaliformes; family Somniosidae; genus Somniosus; species Somniosus microcephalus. The sequence goes on along the minus strand of NC_140987.1, from coordinate 281,949,771 downwards.
TCTTTTACCCTGAATAATTCCCATGCTGTTTGGGTCAACAAGATTGGTGACGCTATTCCTTCTTGCCCAATTAAAATTCTTCGGATTTTAAGTGAATATTTCTGATGCAGAAAGGGCTTGTAATTAATTGCCACTTCTAGATCTTCTCCCGTTTTGTCATAATAGGCTATACAGTGCAATTTATCATGCCAATTTCCCAAATTAAACTGCTTCTGGTATTCTGATACTTATCTTGTGACATACTGCAATGCTCCCACAGCCATCAGTAATTGTTTACTGAGGTTGTCATCATGATTAGTCCAACAATACAAAATAGGAGAATTGTGGACCTGCAATGGGTACATCCCGCATCTGTCAGTTGGAACATGTACCTTCAGTCCTTTTTCCATACATGATATCACTGCTTTCATTTTACACAACAAATCTCTTCCTAATAAGTTGATGGGAACGTCTTCAGATAATAAGAATGCATGCTGTTCATGAAAGTCTTTCATCTGTACATCCAATGGAGTGGGCCATACCATAGTCTGGGTTGTTCCTGAAAGTCCTACACACTTGACACTCTGATTGATACAAGGTGCTCCTACTGCATATTGTTTAGTCAAGACCGAATTAGTTGCTCCAGCGTCTACCAAAAAATGGAACTTGTGTTCCATTCATATTTAAATTTATAAATGGCTCTTCTTTAGAATTTAATGATACTGCAGGCAATTGTACCACAGCCTGTTGTTCCTGGGCAATGTCTGGGGTGGGCTCTAAGTAATGTCATGCTGAACAATTTGGATTTTGTCCAAACTCTTCATTTGGGCCACTTTGATTTCCCCAGGGATTGCTAGTTGTCCAATTAGTCTGTGGACGAGTGTAAACCTGGGCTTGGGTATTTCTATGTCCGGATAAATTTTGTGGACCCTGCCAACCCTGATTTGTTTAACTTTTTGTTGTTTATTCTGTTCCTGATTAATCTCATCCCTCTTTTTATTATGTTTACTAACTTCTATACTTCGTTCGCGTCGCCTCTCTGCTTCCTTTTTCCAATCTGAGAAGGCTGACCAATTCACTTCTTTTTTTTTCCTTTTCTCTGCGGGTCTCTAGTTACGAGGCAATTCTCTAGACATGTTATTCTGTCTAAATTAAAGGTTCCGTCTATAGGGAATGGGTATTTGTCACTCTTGGTCCAATTAGACCATTTAGGTAAATCATTTGTGGATGATCGGCCACAATTTTGAAAAATATGGAAAGCTGGGGTTCCCCTTTCGGGGACCTTGCTTTGTGCAGCTCCCATCCTAGTTAGTTCTCAATTTCCACTAGCTGCACTTGTTCTGGGTCACAAGTTTTACCCTCAACCCTCTTACGACCCCTACAGGATGACCAAAGTGCTGACAGCGATGAACAATAATATGCAATAACAACAATCAAGAAAATACTAAGGAATAACTTGAAGGTCCAAACAGATACACAAAAGAACTCAGACATGAAATAACGTAGGTACAGTTATGCAGGCTTTCTACAAAAGCTAAATTACAATCCGACAGTTTTCTCGATCTGCGTGGTACGCTCTACAGATCGAGGCCTTATTTTACAAGCTTTTGACAACTAATGACTGAGTATCACGATCCTAAGTGCCTTTATGCCTCTCCGCCCACTTCAGGGTCCTGACCTTCGCGTGGGGGATTTCCCCTCTTAACAACCGGTCTAAGGCTGCGCGTTTGAGACAGGCACTTCTTTGTCCTAGTCGATCAACTCAGTCACCAACAGTTTTCCTTTAAATCTTTACAAACTTTACATATGCATATAAGCGTTATTTTACAAAACAGTTGTGTTTTATTTCTGAATCCTTATTCCATACTTATCCTTACTCTAACTGCCTATCTATCCTTCGGGATTACTAGGTAGTCCCTTCACAGATTACGTCACTGTGCACTCTCTGCCTATCCTTCGAGCTAGTCTCTTCACAGGCCCTCTGGTACCCTTATTCCTTTCTTTCTGTGTCTATCCTTCAGGCTAATCCCTTCACAGTACACTCACATATATTCCGGAACTCAACCTGGTCGCGACCTTTCTGCTGTCTCCCTTTGTCCGACAGTTTTGAAACCTGAACCGGCAATCTCCTCCTCCTTTTAATGTCAAGATAAAAGAAGCAAAAGGTTACATAAGTTAACTCAAGTTCCAAACACACATGAGTCTTAACAGATCGCAGTGCTCCCGTCGGAAGTAACAGACTACACCAACTATGTATCTAAAGAGAAATCCTTTTCTGTGAGAAAACCTCACTTATGGCCATTCAGGATTTGTCGTTAGCAAAGTATGGTGTCCTCGTCCGTGACTTACCGAAAGGCAGCAAGCGATCTCGGTGGAACCTCCAAGAAACTGTCGAAGTTTTGACTGTTCAATAAGACTCTGTGAAACAAAGTGATCGTCAAAGGCAGACTTTATTTAACTACTTGCTAGCAAGGGGAGCTTCACGTAGGCAATGGCTATCGTGACTTCTCCGAATACATGGACAAAAACACCTCTTTTTATACACAAAGGTCAAAACCTTTTATCACATGGTATGGTATTGAGACACAATTAATAACATTAAGAAAGAGATGAGTAAGGAATGTTTAAGGTCAACAAGAAGATGACTAAAGGGTCAGCAGAGCCTCGGTGTCTTAAGATAAGGTTAGTCAATAGATAATCAAAAGTCATGATGCAGGAATACCTTTAGATAAAGTTAATTAATTTTATACAATGGAGACGGTTTGTCTCTCACTTTGGTTCTGGACATTCATACGAATGTTTACAGTACATGTCCTTCGGTTATCATGCTTTTTGTTCTGCTAAGCTTATCTTGTTTATGGAACTGTCTAGCCTGCAAGCTACAAAAGAGTCACATCCTCTTCCTTAAACCGCTTCCTAATATGGTCTTGCTTGTTTCCCTTTGTGCTATACTGCGCGAAGTCATTTTGATCTGCTGAAAGTTCCAGACTCCATTTTTATTTAAGAGTGTATGTGTGCTTACTTTATACTAATATGTGTGGATATATATTTCTATGCTGATGCACTTCTACACACCCCCTTTCTTAAGCACTGGTACGATGGGCGTTGCCCATCCTCTCATGCTGACTGGTTCTAGTACTCCGCTTTCAACTAGGGCTTCTAAGTCAGCCTCGACTTTTGGTCTGATGGCATAAGGTACGGGTCATGCCTTCATGAACTTGGGTTTGCTATCCTGCTTAATACGAAGCTTCACAGTAATATCTTTCATGCTACCCAGTTCTCCATTAAAGACTTCTGCATGTTTCTTTAAGATGGCGGTTAAGCCTGGATCATTGTGTGACATCATGTAGACTGATGACCAGTCTAATTTTATTCTCTCCATCCATGAACGTCCCAGCAGGGAGGGGTAGTCTCCTTTAACTACGTAGAGTGGTAACTTCCTAGTTTGTCCATTCAACTGAACTGTGACCTCAGTGATACCTCTCACGGTTACTCTTTCACTGGTATATGTCTTTAACGCTATGTTAGCTGGCTGAAGTGGAAGGTGCTTTAATGTCTTTTTGTAGACTGTCTCTGACATAAGAGATACTGCTGCCCCGGTATTGATCTGCATTCACACAGGCTGCCCCTCTAGCAAGGGTGAGACCCAGTAGCAATACGAATCTCCAGCTACAGTCAGCACGTTCAGTGATAGTTCCTCCTCTGAAGTGTCACTTGCCTCTGTTTTGTCCTGTTCTACAGAGCGGACATGCTTCTTTGTCTTTTGTCTGAATGTTTTTTTTCTTCCTTCCATCTTTGACGTTTTCTCTGTATCCTTTTTATTTCTGCATGCGCGCTGAATATGTCCCTTTTTACCACAGCTGTGGCAATCCATGTACACACACCAGCATGCAGACGCAAGATGCCTCGTTTTGCCACAACGGAAGCATGGCCCTTGGCTCTCTGTTCTTACTTTGTGCACTTTTTCTGTTGCACCCAACTGTTGAGCTTCCTAAGCTGCCAATTCCATGGAAATACTGATTTCAATAGCCTTTTGTAGAGTCAGATTACTCTCCGTTAATAGTCTCTTCTGTATGGCTTCAGTTCTCATACCATACACGAGCCTGTCTCTTATAGTATCATTTAGCACATCATTAAACTCACAGTGCTCTGATAGTCTTTTTAGTGCAGCTACAAACATGGTCACTGTTTCTCCTTCTTCCTGGTTACGTCTGTGGAACCTAAACCTCTCAGCTATGACTAGGGGTTTGGGTGAATAATGCCCTTTCAGTATCTCCACAATTCCGCTATATTGTTTAGTCCCTGGTTTATCTGGATGCACTAACATACGCAGAAGATTGAAAGTCTTTGGTCCCATCACACTTAACAATGTACGTACTACTTTGTTCCCTCCAATGTCATTTGCTTGTGTGAAGTATTCAAATTGTTCTGTGTATGAGCTCCATTGTTCGACATTCTCATCAAACGGTCCAATGTTACCGATAATTCCAGCCATTTTCCTTCTCTCAGGCTCCTAATTATCATTCACTAAGGATCCTTCCAATGTTGAACTCAACTAAAATCACTATCAGTTCTTTAGTGCTTCAATTCACAGATCGTTTCACAGTTGAATAAATGTCCTTCCCGATTTACTCACTGCTTTTCCTCCCTTCCTCAAGTCATTTGTACCTTATACGCCGTCTCATCTTCCCACCATTGTAAGCTCCTTTATCCTCGAACCAGCCTCACTTTAATTAACTGTCCACGACAAAAATAACAGTTTTAAACACGTAAAACCCGACTATCTTCCGCACAGCAGAGCCAAGTACGTTCAGACGTCCTCGTTGCCACTTTTGTTAAATCTCAAGAGTTTAATAACCTTGCTTGTATAACAATTTTAAAAAAGTACATAGGAGACAGAGTTCAGTTAACAGCCATCTTTCAAGAGAATCTTCTCAACCCAATGTACTCTATTTCCCATAGTGCATTGCACATCACAACTACGGTAAGCTATGTGGGATAATTCAAATACAACATTCAAAATACACAACAGTCTGGAGTCAATATTGAGGATTCCCAGGACCACTGCCTCCATACCACGGTGCCGCCACATCTGGTGGGTCTGTCCTACCGGTGGGACAGGACATACCCAGAGATGGTGATGGAGGAATCTGGGACATTCTGTGACTATAACTATGTTAGTTAACTTGTCTGTGTGCCAGCTCTCCCAATTTTGGCACAAATCCCCAGAGGAGGACTTTGCAGGATTGACTGGGCTGGGTGTGCTGTTGTTGTGTCCGAAGCCGGTGCCGTAGTGGCCCGTCTGGTTTTATTCTTATTATTGTTTTTCCCTTAGTGGTTGTGTATAACTGAGTGGCTTGTTAGGCCATTTCAGAGGGCAGTTAAGAGTCAACCACATTGCTGTGGGTCTCAGAATCACATATAGCCAGACCAGGTAAAGACAGCAGGTTTCCTTCCCTAAAGGACATTAGTGAGACTGTTTTCAGATTTATTTAATTAACCGAATTTAAATTCCCCAGCTGCCGTGTTGGTTTTGAACTCACATCTTTGGGTCATTAGTCCAAACCTCTGGATTACTCGTCCAGTAACATAACCACTATGCTACCGTTCCTGATGCATCAAAGGATAGCCATTCACTGCAGGTGAGTAACTGTGATTGACAGCTCAGTAGACCATGTAGGTATAGTGTATCTCATCAACCTAATGCAAACTCTGGATCGTAGGGGATATGAAGTCCGCTTACAGGTGACTTGTGTTGCTGAACCTAAGCGAATATCACGTGCAAAAATCCCAAAACTGTGGAAGTACATCACAGTGCACTTGAAGTTTGAGTACAAAACAGTTTAGCACATTCTAACATGTAAGTTGTAACTCACAGAAATGAATAGTGAACCCACAGTTTATTCATATTTAATGCAGAGTAATTTTTAGCCAGAGCAGCGGTGTTTACTTTGATCATTAAGAGACGTAAAAATCTCTTTTAATGGGAAGGTGTAGGAGTCTATACACTCCTAACAAAAACACTGTGAACTAAACTGGTAGTTAACAAACTTAGTTTAATGCACTGAAAGTATTACAAAACAAGAAACGCAGGAGAAACTCCAAACAGGTCTGTACACTAGCTCACTCCACGAGGACTAACTGGGAACGCCCTTCAACCTTGACGTCATGATGTCATCACATTTCCCGCCGTTGGGAACGTCACGTGACCCACGTGATGACGTCATCGTGTCAGATCGCGATTTTATCGATCCCGCACTGTTTAAACAGGGCAAACATTAAAAGGTAACAATAATGATTAAGGACAATTGTACAAGTTACTGTGAGAGTCTCTTTGGTGGCTTTGCCACATACGTGTTATGTTCATTAATAACTAGACATTCTTATTATGAACAGCTAGCTTCTAGCTAGTCATTTATTCAGTACACGTTCTCTAGGTACAGCATCTGTAGAGATTCAGCATGTGTACTTCTGTGTGCAGGCAGCCTTCTTGACTACTGCCTTCTGGGTAGCCTAGTGCATCGTGGGTAGTGTAGTCATAAACACATACAACTAAATATACAGCTCTATACAGCTCTACGGCTCCATCTAGTGTACCACTCTAGAATGACATGTTATTGATCATTACATCCCCATTTCTTTGAGGTTAAATAAAATCAACATCAATCAATATCAATCAACTTTCAAGAAAAACGATAAAGATGATATCAGTAACACTTTTGCTAGTGCTCTATAAACATAAACATTTTCACAACAGTCAACACATTTTCAAAGCTTTACATTATACTCAAAGATTAAGTCTTTCAGGCTTTTTTACTTCACATGTGGATCTTCTCAGCACGGGTAAGTCTGATGTGTTTGCATGAGATTGTTCTGGTGGTGAATGACAAGATTCAGTTGCGGCATTGTCATCGATTTGCTGTTGCATAGTTTCTTGTGTTTTTAGGAGGGAACGGCGGTTCCTCCTGAGAATCTGTCCTTCCTCAGTTCTAACAGTGTATGACCTTGGTCCTACTTCCTCAAGAACTGTAGCTTTCCTGTTCCATGCACCTGGATCCTCAATCCTGACAACATCATCCCTTGTCAATGGTTTCAGAGTTTTGGATGACTTGTCATAGTATGATTTCTGTTTCAGCTTTAACAGTTGAAGTCTCTGTCTTAGTTCCTTACTTTGCTTTTCTTTTGCACAGCAGGGTAGCATGGTGCTCAACTTGTGACCCATTAGTAGTACAGCAGGTGAAGAACCAGAGTCTAAAGGTGAGGCTCGGTAGCTCAGCAGGGCGAGATAAGGATCAGACTTGCTTTCTGTCACTTTCGTCAGTAGCTGCTTGAGAACTTGAACACCTTTCTCTGCCTTACCATTTGACTGAGCATACAAAGGACTGGATGTGATGTGCTGAAAGTCATAATGTGCTGCAAGCTGTTGCCACTCCTTACAGTTGAAGCACGGACCATTGTCGCTAACGGCAATCCTGGGAATTCCATGTCTGGCGAAGATGGATTTCACATGCATTATGACACTGCTTGCTGTGGTGCTTGAGAGCAGTGCCATCTCAGGATAGTTAGAATAGTAGTCAGTCACTATTAGATAGTCTTTACCATTCAAATGAAAGAGGTCCATACCAACCTTTTGCCATGGTGCTGTTGGTATGTCAGCTACTATCATTGGTTCCTTTGTTTGTTTGTTTTGGTGTTTCTGACATGTCTCACATTTGCCTATCATGTTCTCAATGTCCTTATTTATGCCAGGCCAATAAACAGTGTCTCTTGCTCTCCTTTTGTATTCTTCAATTCTGAGGTGTCCCTCATGAATCCTTTTGAGCATGTCTTGATGTAAAGCCTGTGGAATGACTATTCTGTTCTGTTTTAGTAATAGTCCACTTGCGACACTCAATTCTGACCTTATGTGAAAGTATTTTGGACAGGAACCTTTTGGCCAACCATGATGAATGTTCTCTATTAGTGTTTGTAACACTGTATCTTTTACTGTTTCTTCTGCTATTTGCTTTGATTTTGTGTCTGACACGGGCAGCGCAGCAGTGACCATACTCACATGAACATCCACGTCTTCTTCAGTAGAGCTCACATGACTCATTGTGGGTGCTCGGGATAGTGCATCTGCTAACACTATGTATTTGCCTGGTGTGTAGATCAGTTCAAAGTCATATCTTTGCAGCTTCATCATGAGTCGTTGAATCCTTGGAGACATCTCATTCAGATTTTTTTTTATGATGGCAACCAGTGGGCTGTGGTCTGTCTCAACTGTGAAGGTGGGAAGTCCATATATGTAGCCATGGAACTTTTCTAATCCAACTACCAAGCCTAGACATTCCTTTTCAATCTGGGCGTATCGACACTCAGTATCAGTCATAGACCTGGAGGCATAGGCAACAGGCTTCCAATCTTCACCCTCTGCTTTTAGCAAGACCGCGCCGAGGCCATCTTTTGATGCACCGTTGACACTTTGATTCTCTTTCTTGGGTCAAAGAAAGTGAGTACAGGTGTGGTTGTCAGCACTGTTTTGAGATTCATCCACTCTTGTTCATGTCTTTCTGTCCATGCGAACTCATTTGTTTTATGTAGCAAGTCTCGCAGACAGGTTGTCTTGGCTGACAAGTTAGGAATGAACTTTCCAATGAAGTTTATCATCCCCATGATGTGTAGAACTCCTTTTTTGTCAGTGGGTCGGGGCATATTGAGTATGGCGTTTACTTTTTCCATATCTGGCTCTATTCCTTTACCAGATAGATTATCTCCTAGGAAAGTGACTTCCTGGACGCCAAACTGACACTTGGCTTTGTTGAGCTTCAGTCCATTCCGGCGTATGCTCTGCAGCACTTTAGTCAGTCGCTCATTGTGTTCTTTCAGTGTGGAGCCCCAGATGATGATGTCATCAACATAGACCCGAACTCCTTCCAGACCTTCAATTATGTGTTCCATCGCTCTATGAAAGATTTCAGATGCAGATATTATCCAGAAAGGCATTCTGAGGAAACAATACCTGCCAAATGGTGTGTTGAAGGTACAGTATTTGGTGCTCTCTTCATCCAGTTTTAGTTGCCAAAATACTTGTGAGGCATCGAGCTTTGTAAAGTATCTGGCACCTGACATTTCACTGGTGATTTCTTCTCGCTTGGGAATCTGGTAGTGTTCACGTTTTATGTTTGCATTTAAGTCCTTTGGATCCATGCAGATTCTTAGATCATTGTTCTTTTTCTTTACACATACCATGGAGTTAACCCAGTCTGTTGGCTCTTTGACTTTCCTGATGACTCTTAGTGTGGTCATTCTGTCCAGTTCATTCTTGAGCCGGTCACACAGGGGTGCTGGAACTCTTCGTGGGGCATGTACCACTGGCTGAGCATCCTCCTTTAGCTGGATCTTGTATGTGAATGGTAGAACTCCAAATCCTTTGAACACATCCTGGAAATTATTTATTACAGAATCCATCGAGTCATCTGGTCTGTTTATGGCACAGTTTATACGGTAGACTCTCTTGACCAGTTCTAACTCCTCACAAGCTTTGTCACCTAGTAGTGAATCAAGTCCTTCAGCCACAACAGAAAACATGAGGTGATGCACTTTGTCTTTGACTGTCACTTTAAGTCTGCATACACCTAAGCTATCTATTTTCTGTCCATTATAGTCCTTCAGTAGTACTGACTTTTTCTGTATTTTGGGCTTTTCTTTCATATTTTTAATGTCACTCATGCTGATTAAGTTTGCTTTTGCCCCAGTGTCTAGTTTCAATGTAACTAATGCTCCATTTACCTGCAGTGGGATCATCCATTTGTCCTCTTTTACTGCATTAATTTTATGTTCAGCATTGTCCATATCTGAGGGCTGCACATTTTCTGTATCATTTTTGACATTGTCACATGACACCATTCCAACAAAAAATGTCTCACTTAAATCAGTGTCCTCAATCACATTAACTTGGACTTGTTGCCCTTTCTTTGTTTTTATTTTGAAAAGCATTGTTTGGCAAAGTGATTCTTTCCATTACATTTTGTGCACATTTTTCCAAACGCTGGGCATTGTCTTAACTAGTGTTTGTAACCACAGCGTTTACAATTAAAATTTCCTTCCTCCGATTGCTTTTCATTTCTCTTCTGCCCATGTTTCTTCCCCTTGTAGGACACAGCACCAACAGCAGCACTTACTACAATGGCATCATTATTGATTTCTCTTAAAGTCTTCGCGTGCTGTCGAGCTAGCTCACTGGCTTGGTATATTTTCACAGCATTTTCCAATGTTAGTTCGGTTTCTCTCAACAGACGTTCCCTGACCCTTTTGTCATGAATACCAAACACAGTTTGTCACGAATCATGGATGATTTCAGCTCAGAGAAATTACATGTCTGTGCTTTCAGTTTCAGATCAGTCAAAAAGCTATCAAAAGCCTCATTTTGCTGCTGTGTCCGAGAACAGAAAACATACCTCTCATAGGTTTCATTCGTTTTGTAAGAACAATGTGTATCAAATTTCTTTAGCACATCGTCTAATTTTTCTCTGTTCTCCTCTGGATTAAATACAAATGTATTAAATATCTCTTTCGCCTGTGGGCCTGCAACCATAAGCAGCAACGCTATTTTTCTTGCATCTGGCTTCATACCGAATCCGATGGCAGCAATGTAGAGTTCGAATTGTTGTTTGAAAGTCCGCCAATTGTAGTCGACCTTACCCGTGAGATTCGAAAACTCCGGTGGCCTCAAATTCTCCATGTCGCTTTTCACAATTTTCAGCAGATCTTCACCACTCCTGGTACCATGTTATGTTCATTAATAACTAGACATTCTTATTATGAACAGCTAGCTTCTAGCTAGTCATTTATTCAGTACACGTTCTCTAGGTACAGCATCTGTAGAGATTCAGCATGTGTACTTCTGTGTGCAGGCAGCCATCTTGACTACTGCCTTCTGGGTAGCCTAGTGCATCATGGGTAGTGTAGTCTTAAACACATACAACTAAATATACAGCTCTATACAGCTCTACGGCTCCATCTAGTGTACCACTCTAGAATGACATGTTATTGATCATTACAATACGCCCCCCCAGAATTGTCTTTAATGAGGAAAGTCAATCGCTGAGGAGGTCGGACAAGCCTGTTTGACCGACTCCTAAATTCCCGGAGAGGAAAACGCTGAGCAGGTGGCGAGCTGGCAGGTAGCACGGTGCGGTTAGGCGTAGCGGCAACCGGTCCCGGCGTGGAGGCTGCACCAGTTCGACCGGCTGTTCGAGGTCCAGGTGCGCAGGTTTGAGGCGATCAACGGAGATGTGATCAGGCTTGCCCCCGACGTCGATCACAAAACTCTTGTCCCCGGTCTGTAGAACCTGGAACGGACTTGCATAAGGAGGTGCGAGTGGGGTACGATGGCCGTCTTGTTGCACAAAGACGAACTTGGCCTTTGACAGCTCCCCAGGGATGTTGGAAGAATGCAAACCATGCTGCGAGGTCGGAACTGGGCGGAAACACTGAGCCACATCCCGATGGGCCTCTCGCTGACTGGCTGCAGACCACGGCCGCGTAGGGGACGGCAGGAACTCGCCTGGAAAACGAAGTGGCTGACCGTAAACCATTTCCGCGGCCGACGACTGTTGATCCTCTTTCGGCACTGTGCGCAGTCCTTGCATCACCCACGACAGTTTATCGACCCATGCTGCATCCAGAAGGCTGTCTCTGAGCGACGCCTTCAATGAATGGTGGAACCGCTCGTACAGGCCGTTCGCTTGTGGGTGATAAGCATTAGTGCGGTGTAGTTTAGTGCCCAATACTGAGGCTACCTCATTCCATAGTTCCGACGAAAATTGCGGCCCGCGATCCAACAAAATATCTGCAGGGGCACCAAACCGGGCTACCCATGATGAGATGAAGACTCGCGCGACATCCGCAGAGGTGGTGGACGTCAGGGGAACCGCCTGCGGCCACCTCGTGGTGTGATCCACCATTGTCAGAAGGTGCGTAAAACCACGGGACGGTGGAAGTGGGCCCACTAGGTCAACATGAATGTGGTCGAAACGCCGCTCCGGTACCTCGAAGGTGGCCAGAGGGGCCCTGACGGCCGTTGTGCCTTGGCCCATTGACAAACCACACAAGTGTTCGCCCAGTCACGGACGTCTTTGTGTATTCCTCTCCATATGAATTTGGAGACTAGCAGCTTCTGCGACGCCCGCACTCCAGGATGCGACAGCCCATGTATGGCGTCGAAAACGCCTCGGCGCCAGGTGGACGGCACGATCGGACGGGGTGCACCCAACGAAACGTTGCAGAGTAGAGTGGTACCTGCCGCATGGAACGGTACATCTCTCGGCTGGAGGCTGGCAGGGACAGAACGAAAGGCCTGAGTCTCCGGGTCGGCAGCCTGGTAGGCTGCCATTCTTGCAAAGTCAATGCCTAATTGAATGGCCTGGACAGCGGCGCGGGAGAGGCCATCAGCGATGACGTTGTCCTTGCCGGCCACGTGCCTGACGTCGGTGGTGAGCTCGGAGATGTAAGTGAGCTGCCGTTGTTGCCGAGCCGACCACGGTACAGCTGTCTTGGCCATCGCGAATGTCAAGGGTTTGTGGTCAACAAACGCAGTGAAGCAGCGCCCTTCGAGGAGGAATCGGAAGTGGCGGATGGCCAAAAACAAAGCTAACAGCTCCCTGTCGAAAGTACTGTACCGACGTTCGTGCCATTGCAGCTGGCGGCTAAAAAATGCCAGAGGCTGCCATGCACCGTCGACCCATTGCTCCTGGACGGCCCCCACAGCGTAATCCGACACGTCCGTCGTCAGGGCGATGATAGCTCCTGGCAGGGGATGTGCCAGCATCGTCGCGTTCGCGAGCGCGGTCTTCGTATCCTCGAAGGTGCGACCCATTTCTTGCGACCAAACCACGGGCTCCTTTCCCGTCTTGCCCCTGAGGGCCTCGTAGAGCGGCTGCATGAGCTGTGCAGCCCTGGGGATGAACCGGTGGTAAAAATTAACCATCCCCAGGAACTCCTGTAAGGCTTTCACAGATTGCGGCTTCGGGAACGCCGTGATGGCCTCCACCTTAGCTTGAAGCGGCGTTGCCCCTGCGGAAGTTATGCGGTGGCCCAGAAAATCGAGCTGCGCCAGGCCGAAACAACATTTGTCCGGGTTCACAATGAGGCTGTGCTGCTGAAGCCGTTGAAAAAGGACACAGAGATGCTTGAGGTGTTCATCCTTTGTGGTGCTAGCGATCAGAATGTCATCCAAGTAGACGAACAAAAAATCGAGGTCCCGCAGAACCGAGTCCATAAGGCGATGGAACGCCTGCGCCGCGTTTTTAAGCCCAAAGGGCATGCGGAGGAATTCAAAAAGTCCAAAAGGGGTGATGACCGCCATCTTTTTGACATCCTGGGGGTGCACTGGGACCTGATGGTACCCACGGACGAGATCGACCTTTGAGAATATTGACTTCCCCACCAAATGCGCAGAGAAATCTTGTATGTGGGGGATGGGGTAACGGTCGGGCGGCGTTATCTCATTGAGGCGACGATAGTCGCCACAGGGCCGCTATTCCCCGCCAGGCTTTGGGACGATGTGGAGCGGTGAAGACCAGGGACTACTGGACCGGTGAATAATCCCCAGCTTCTCCATCGCGGCGAATTCCGCCTTCGCCGCCGCGAGCTTGCTGGGCTCCAAACGCCGCGCCCTGGCGTAGACGGGAGAGCCAGTTGTCGAAATATGATGCTCCACCCGATGCTTGGCGGTCGAAGCTGAAACGGTGGGCTTTGTCAGCTCGGGGAAGTCCCCGAGAAGGCGGGAGAAGTCGTCGGGAGGTGGCCGCTCGCAGGAGACCGAGTGCGGTGCAGCCGTGCTGTGAGCACCTGAAATACCGTCGAGCGTGGCGGCGTGAACGAGCCGTCGATTTTTCACATCCACCAACAGGCCGTTGGCGCCTAAAAAGTCGGCGCCCAAGAGGGCCTGCGAAATTTGAGCGGTGACGAAATCCCAGGTAAAGCGCTGGCCACCGAAACAGAATTGCACCCGCAGTTTCCCGCAAGTGCGGATCGTACCCCCGTTGGCAGCTTGGAGGGGGGGACCCCGTCCGCCGGACCGAAGGTCGAGGACCGAGGCGGGAAGTATGCTGCACTGTGACCCCGTGTCACACAGAAAACGACGGCCTGAGATGGAGTCGGTTAAATACATGAGATTCCCGGAGTCGCCGATCGCCATTGTGGCCGTGGGGAATGCACCGGATCCGGTGTTCTTGACTCGCGGCGGTCTGTTCGACAGTCTGGGCACAAAACTACATGGTGGTCGGCAGCAGCGGGCCTTCGGGCCGAAACGAGTGTGGTAGTAACAGTAACCGTCTGTCGGAGGCGCCGGGGCCGGGGCCAGGCCCCTCGGGGCGGGGCGTTGCGCGATGGCGCAGTATTGTTGCCGGACCGTGTAAATTTTATCCGCCTCTTCGGCGAGTGCGATGCAGTCCCCGGTGTCCGATCTGGCGAGGGCTGCTTGGACGTGTTCGGGCAGCTACGTAAGGAACAGCTCGCGGAACAGGAAACATGGGGGTTCGGACCCCAGGAGCGTCAGCATGTGGCTCATTAGTTCCGAGGCTTTGGAGTCACCTAACCCTGGTAGTGTCAGTAAGCGGCGAGCGCACTCCGCCTTGGTAAGGCCAAATACCTGCAGCAGCCGAGTCTTGATGGCTACATACTTGTCAGCATTCGGGGGGTTCTCCAGACGGCTGATGATCCTCGACGCCGTCGAGCTATCGAGGGCGGAGACCACGTACAAATATCGGGTCTGGTCCTGCACAATGTTGCGGAGTTCAAACTGCGCCTCGGCCTGCACAAACCAGGAGGCCGCCTGTTGTTCCCAGAATTGGGGGAGCTTCAAGGCCACAGCGTTGGCATCCATCACTGGCCTGCGTTCCGTGTCCGCCGCGAAAAACGATTGCGAGGATTCTGGGTCACCAATGTAGGAGTCTATGCACTCCTAACAAAAACACTGTGAACTAAACTGGTAGTTAACAAACTTAGTTTAATGCACTGAAAGTATTACAAAACAAGAAACGCAGGAGAAACTCCAAACAGGTCTGTGCACCAGCTCACTCCACGAGGACTAACTGGGAACGCCCTTCAACCCTGACGTCATGACATCATCACGTTTCCCGCCATTGGGAACATCACGTGACCCACGTGATGACGTCATCGCGTCAGATCGCGATTTTATCGATCCCGCGCTGTTTAAACAGGGCAAACATTAAAAGGTAACAATAATGATTAAAGACAAATGTACAAGTTACTGTGAGAGTCTCTTTGGTGGCTTTGCCACAAAGGTTTATATAATTATTTGACTGGTGAAGGGGAAATTTCTTACTGCCCTTGGGCATTTAAATTGTGTTTTGTCCCTCACTAGAAAAATCAAGGAATGCATATGTAAACTTTGTCTGTGTGCTTGTGCAATCTGTTGCAGACATGCTGCTGCTGCTCACAGGGAAGGAATTGCGCCTATTGGCCTAAACCATTGCAGTACAGCCGAGGCAGGGGGAGCTGCTGCAGAGAGAGGTTCGGGTTGCTGGTACAGCCTCCTCCGGCCAGCAGGGGCGCTGCAGAGCGGCAGTGTCTGGCGCTGGAGTGACCTTAACTCCCACTTCCTGCCCGGGCACCCAGGACCCGGAAGTTAAACAGTGGATTTGGTGGCGACGCGTGTTGCCTCCGGATGGATCTAAACCGAGAATATTGTTAAAAAAAACAATCAACACGGCGGGCGGACCGAGCCTCAGCACCGGCCCCGCGAGAGGACAAGACCGGCCCCGCCGGAGGACAGCACCGGCCCCGCGAGAGGACAAGACCGGCCCCGTGAGTGACACCCCGACTGTGTCTACAACACTGGGATAGAGGGATAGGGTGTGAAACACAACATCTGGATATAGGGATAGTGTCTATCACAACATCTGGATATAGGGATAGTGTCTATCACAATACTGGGATATAGGGATAATGTCTGTATCACAGCACTGGGATATAGGGATAGTGTCTATCACAACATCTGGATATATGGATAATGTCTATCACAACACTGGGTTATAGGGATAGTGTCTGTATCACAGCACTGGGTTATAGGGATAGTGTCTGTATCATAACATAACATCTGGATATAGGGATAGTGTCTATCACAACATTGGGATATAGGGATAGTGTATCACAACATCTGGATATATGGATAGTGTATCACAACACTGGGATATAGGGATAGTGTCTATCACAGCACTGGGATATAGGGATAGTGTCTGTATCACAGCACTGGGATATAGGGATAGTGTCTGTATCACAGCACTGGGTTATAGGGATAGTGTCTGTATCACAACATGGATATAGGGACAGTGTCTATCACAACATCTGGATATATGGATAGTGTCTGTATCACAACACTGGGACATAGGGATAGTGTCTGTATCAACACTGGGATATAGGGATAGTGTCTGTATCACAGCACTGGGATATAGGGATAGTGTCTGTATCACAACACTGGGATATCGGGATAGTGTCTGTATCACAGCACTGGGATACAGGGATAGTGTCTATCACAACACGGATAGAAGGATAGTGTCTGTATCACAACATATGGATATAGGGATAGTGTTTGTATCACAACATATGGATATAGGGATAGTGTCTATCACAACATATGGATATAGGGATAATGTCTATCTCACCATCTGGATATAGGGATAGTGCCTTTCACAACACTGGGATATAGGGATTGTGTATCACACCATCTGGATATAGGGATACTGTCTGTAACACGATATAGGGATAGTGTCTGTATCTCAAACACTATCCCTATACCCATATGCTGTGATGCAGACACTATCCCAAAATCCATATGTTGATAACATATGGATATAGGGATAATGTTTATCAATATATGGATATCGGGATAGTGTCTATCACAACGCTGGGATATAGGGATAGTGTCTGTAACACAACATGGATACAGGGATAGTGTCTGTTGCACTCCATCTGCATATGGGGATCGTGTCTGCATCACAACATATGGATATAGGGATAGTGTCTGTCTCACAGCATATGGATATAGGGATAGTGTCTGTATCACAACATATGGATATAGGGATAGTATCTGTATCACAATATATGGATATAGGGATAGTGCCTGTATCACATCCTATGGATATTGGGATAGTGCCTATCACAACATATGATATAGGGATAGTGTTTGTCTCACAACATCTGGATATAGGGATAATGTCTGTATCACAACATCTGGATATAGGAATAGTGTCTGTCACAACACTGGGGTATAGGGATAGTGTCTGTATCACAGCACTGGGATAGAAGGATAGTGTCTATCAAAAGATGGACATAAGGATAGTGTCTGTATCACAACATATGGATATAGGGAGAGTGTCTGTAGCACTCCATCTGGATATGGGTTTCATGCCTGCATCACAACACTGGGATATAGGGATAATGTCTGTATCACAACATATGGATATAGGGATAGTATTTGTCTCACAACATGGATATAGGGATAGTGTCTGTATATCACAATATATGGATATAGGGATAGTGGGCTAAAAATTCGGTATCGCCGCGCCAGGTCTTTAGTGCCCGAAATTTTGCGCTCGCCCGGATTCCCGTAGCGCCCGCCTGAAATTCAGTTGCGCCGCCCCAAGACGGAGGCGGGCGCTATTGCAGGGTTTGGCCGCCTCGTTTGGGGCGATGAAAGTCAGTTTCAGGCGTCCAGCTGCCGCTGCGGCACCCGATGCGGTGCGGCAGGCTGGGGTACTGCAGGCCTCCTCCTTCTCTTAAGGAGGAGCTGCCTGCAGCCGTGAGATCGCCGCTGGATTCCCCCGGCAAATGAGCCCGGCACCACGGAGAAGTGCCGGGCTCGCGGGAGTCAGACACCAATGCCGAGGGGGGGTGGTGCAGGAGTCCGGGGAGGGAGGTGCGGCCAGGCGGCCGCCGGGAAAGCGGCCGGCCGCCCCTCCACCTTTATGCGCCGGCCTCTCGGAGCTGCAAGGCACCGTTTTTCAAACGTTGTTTGCGGCCGCTACGGGCGAGGCGGTCGCAACTGAATTTGGCCATCGGCACGGAATAGCATTGGAACCGGGGCGCTGCGCACACCGATGACGTCATCGGTGCCGGCGCAGCGCTACCGGCTAACGCCGATGTTAGGGACCAACTGAATTTCGGGCGCTAAAAAACTTCCGGCGCAAACCACTCTATAGCCAATAAGTGGGCGCAAACGCGACTGAATTTCTAGGCCCGTGTCTGTATCACAATATATGGATATAGGGATAGTGTCTATCTCACAACAATATGGATATAGGGATAGTGTCTGTATCACAACATCTGGATATAGGGATAGTTTCTGTCTCAACATATGGATATAGGTATAGTGTCTGTATATCACAATATATGGATATACGGATAGTGTCTGTATCACAACATATGGATATCGGGATATTGTATGTAACAACACTGGGCTATAGGGAATAGTGTCTGTTATACAACATCTGGATAAAGGGATAGTGTCTATCGCAACATATGGATATAGGGATAGTGTCTGTATCACAACATATGGATTGAGGGATAGTGTCTATCCCAAATGGATATAGGGAGAGCGTCTGTATCACAACATATGGATATAGGGATAACGTCTGTATCACTACAATATGGGTATAGGGATAGTGTCTGTATCACAGCATATGGATATAGGGATAAAATAGCAAAATACTGCGGATGCTGGAAATCTGAAATAACAACAGAAAATGCTGGAAATACTCAACAGGCCAGGCAGCATCCGTGGAGAAAGAAACAGAGTTAACGTTTCAGGTCTGGGACCCTTTCTGATGAAGAGTCACAGACCTGAAACGTTAACTCTGTTTCTCTCTCCACGGATGCTGCCTGGATATAGGGTTAGTGTCTATCACACCATCTGGATATAGGGATAGTGTCTGTATCACAGCACTGTGATATAGGGATAGTGTCTGTATCATAACACTGGGATACAGGGATAGTGTGTATCACAACACAACATCTGGATATAGGGATAGTGTCTGCAACACAACATCTGGATATAGGGATAATGTCTATCATAACACTGGGATATAGGGATAGTGTCTATCACAACACTGGGATAGAGGGATAGTGTCTGTAACACAACATATGAATATAGGGATAGTGTCTAACAACATCTGGATATAGGGATCGTGTCTGTATCACAACATATATAGATAGAGGGATAGTGTCTGTATCAGATCATATGGATATAGGGATAGTGTCTGCATCATCACAACATATATATAGATATAGGGATAGTGTCTATCAGAACTAGGGTTGCAAAATTCCGGGAATTTTGTGAAAGAGGAAACTTTCCATGGGAATTTTTGGGAATTTATGGGAATTTTGAGTTATTTTGCACACTGATTTTGTCTCTGACCCTTATTATCTTTGTCATCAAAATAGACATACTGTTCCATACAAATAAAAACAGGCTTTCAAACATTTATTTAGGTTATAATTTTGAACTTTATTGAACCCCCACAAAAAAGACCCATCTAAAATAAAATAAAAAGAGCGCCAGCTTATTTAGCCTGTAATTTGTCCTTATTTTGTCCCTTTGAGTCTTCTACTCATGAGTCTTCTGAGTCTTCTGCTCATCATTGCTCCTCCTGATTCTCTGACTCTGGCTCTGACGTGTCCATTTCCTCCTCTGTGTCACTGTCTAGCTTCTGTATCTGGCTCAATAAGTTGTAGGTTCGCCTGGATAGCCACCAGTCTCTCGATTCTCTTGTTAGTCAGCCTGTTGCGCACCTTTGTATGCATATTCCCAAAAAGTGACCAGTTTCGTTCAGAGGCCGCTGATGAAGGTGGGATTTGGAGTATCACCGATGCAATGGGTGACAGGGCCTCAGATGCACAAAGTCTCTTCCACCAGGTATGTGCACTGATATGCTTGCATGATTCCCATATCCTGTCCCCATTCCAAAGACCTTGCTTAGTAGAGAACTTTGCCAGACTTCCCAGAACTTTGCCCACGTCCAGACTGAGGTGGCGTGAGAGGGTAGAAATCACACTGTAAGCGCTGTTCATCTGTTCTCCAGAAAGTATTGGTCTCCCAACATGCTTTGGGTCCAGTATGTATGCTGCAGCATGAATCGGCTTGACACAAAATTCTTGACGCGTCTGTATGAATTGAAAAATTGCCTTCTCTACTTTGAGCAGAGGAGATGTGGGTAGGGCAATGCTGATTTGTTCTTTTAAATCGGCAAAAAGCCTGAGAACATCTGACAAGACAGCGTCATCTCCTTCAATCTGAGCAATTGCAGATGCTACTGGTGAGAGTAGTTTAAGGCTGCTAACCACTCTCTCCCAAAACACATCATCCAACGGTATTTTCTTGATGGTGGTTTCCATATCCCCAGACTGGGATATTGCCATTTCTTGCAGCGACTCCTTACCCTCCAGAAGGCTGTTGTACATTATGACAATGCCACCCCATCTAGTGTTGCTGGGCAGCTTCAGTGTGGTGTTCTTGTTCTTTATCGTTTGCTTGGAATTGTAGGTTGCTGCAACTACCTGTTTTCCCCTGACATACTTAACAACTTGCTTGGCTCTCTTGTACAGTGATTCCATGGTTCTCAAACCCATGACGTCCTTGAGGAGCAGGTTGAGCCCATGAGCTGCGCACCCAATAGACGTAATATGAGGGTAGGCCTCCTTCACTTGAGCCTAAGCAGCCTTCATATTCACAGCATTGTCAGTAACTACTGCAAAGACCTTTTGTGATCCAAGATCGTTGATGACCGCTTTCAGCTAATCAGCAATGTATGTGCCTGTGTGTATGTTGTCCTTCGTGCCTGTGCTCTTGAAGAACACTGGGAGAGGAGTGGAGACGATGTAGTTTATGATGCCCTCCCCTCGTACATTTGATCACCCATCTGAGATAACTGCAACACAGTCTGCCATCTCTATCGTTTCTTTGAGCTTTCCTTGGACTCTGTTATACTCAGCCTCCAGCAAATAAGTAGACAAAGCATGTCTGGTGGGAGGACAGTATGCAGGGCGAATGAGGGGTGAGCCTGTCGCATATACAGCTCGAGCTCGAGCAAGGCACTCATCTGCATTCTTTTGGCTATGGTTATGCATTGTATCAAAGAGCCTTCCAAGTGGGCCAGGAGTTGCTGATGATGAGGAGCCTGATGCTGAATGTGAACCATCATCTTGAATGGAAGCAGATTAACTCTGGGCTGACTGCTGTGAGCTTTGAGTGAAGTTGTTGCATTTGGATAAATGCTGCTGCGCCTTTGTGGCATTCTTTACATATGGCTTTGTATAGTGTTTGCACATGTACATAGTCTTTCCACCTTTAATGCCTGGGGTAAAATGCTTCTACACATCCGACGGTAAACGTGGCATTGTTCTCTGCAGAGAAATAAAGGGCATTCGTCTCTGTGTCGAACTGCGGTCGATCAGCACGATTGCAACAGGGTGAGTAAATTTTTCCTGAAGCTCCATGTGATGGAAGCATGACCTGTGCATGCACGACGCTACATCACCAATAGAGGGAGCTAATCGCTCATCCACTCATCCAACCAATCAGGACACATTTGTTCACAGTCACACACAAAACTTGTAATTATTAAAATAAGCCAAGTAAGAAGATAAACATATATTGATTAAGAAATTCCTTAATAATTAAGATTCCATCTCTGTTACTAATTTTAAGAGAGGACCTGTGGGGGGAAAAAAATGAAAAATACAAAAAAAAACAATATTCTGCTCGCATGTGCTTTTTTGGGCATAATTCCCAAGCTACACTTCCCGTGGAAAATTTCCGGAAATTTACCGGAAACTTTCCACCCCTTCACAACCCTAATCAGAACATATGGATATAGGGATAGTGCCTATCCCAAATGGATATAGGGATAGTGCCTGTAACCCACCATCTGGATATAGGGATAATGTCTATCACAACATTGGGATATAGGGATAGTGTCTGTATCCCACCATCTGGATATAAGGATAGTGTCTGTATCACAGCACTGTGATATAGGGATAGTGTCTGCAACACAACATCTGAATATAGGGATAGTGTTTGTATCACAACACTGGGATATAGGGATATGGTCTAACACAACATGGATATAGGGATAGTGTCTAACACAACATATGGATATAGGGATAGTGTCTGTATCACAACATATGGATATAGGGATAGTGTCTGTATCACAACATATGGATATAGGGATAGTGTCTGTAACACAACATATGGATATAGGGATGGTGTCTGTATCACAACATATGGATATAGGGATAGTGTCTGTAACACAACATATGGATATCGGGATAGTGTCTGTAACACAACATCTGGATAATGGGATAGTGCCTGTAACACAACATCTGGATAATGGGATAGTGCCTGTATCACAACATATGGATATAGGGATAGTGTCTGTATCACAACACTGGGATATCGGGATAGTGTCTGCATCACAACACTGGGATATAGGGATAGTGTCTGCAACACAACATCTGGATATAGGGATAGTGTCTGCATCACAACACTGGGCTATAGGGATAGTGTCTGTATCTCACCACCTGGATATAAGGATATAGCGTCTGTATCAGAACAGTGGGATAGAGGGATAGTGTCTGTATCACAACATCTGGATATAGGGATAGTGTCTGTATCACAACATATGGATATAGGGATAGTATCTGTCTCACAACACTGGGATATAGGGATAGTGTCTATCACAACATCTGCATATAGGGATAGTGTCTATCACAACATCTGGATATAGGGATAGTGTCTATCACAATACTGGGATATAGGGATAGTGCTTGTATTGCAGTATTCTGTATATTACTTAGCAACTTTTTACAAATATACTGTTGTATTAAACCTAGCTACATATGTACAGTGTATAATAGTATATACAACAAAGCAACAGCTACATTTTTATAATATAGTGACATAATTAGCCTAAAGCTAACTTAAATGTCAAAAATAAACTGGCAGCACAGTAACATTTTCATGGCTGAAAGGAGCTGACTATTATCATCGATTTTCAGTCGTTATAAATTGCACCATTAGTGAGCAATGGTCCTTGCATGCATTTTTGTGTGCACAAAAGGATCGCTCTCATCCCTCAAAATCACACTGATGTAAGCATGCAGTGAAAATGTGGATTCCACTTGTACTGATGTGAAATGCATCTTTCTTACTTACCCAAAGGCTCATCCCACTACATAGAATTACATAGGGCCAGAATTTGTTGTAGGTAATAACAACGTTCGCCGTTACTACCCTTTTGAAACTGACCGCGACTTCAGGATTTGGCGCATGCGTATCTCAACGTGGAAATCCTGAAGTTGCGGTCAGTCATTCACTGCTCAGACACTGGCTGCGCTCCAACCTACCCCCTTGCCCCATAGCCGGCAATCAGTGTAATCTGTGAAATTGATGAAAACTTGGGCTTTCCCGCGGTAATATCACTGTTTAATACCCCATTAAATGTTAGGCCTTGTTGGATTAGGTGTAACTGGGATTTAACAGTGTATTGACTGCTAAACAAACATTATGGTCCTGAAAAATGAATTTTAATTTGTGGAGTGTCAAGTTTCTCCATATTAATAAAAATAACTTTTTTAAAGTTTCTTAAAAATTGTAATACTTTTTTTTATAAAAGTAACACTTTTTTTAAAAAAAAGCTTGTTCATGATATTTCAGGTTCTACCTTATATCCCCATGTAAGAGTCCCAATCTTTGTTTGCTCTCTGTAACATTTAAAAAAAGTGGGGATAAAAGCAGCTTCTAATTTCCTGGTTCCCTGTCTCTGAGAATTCTGCAATGTGATTGGCTGCTTCGATCGCACTAGGGAATCCCCACTATACTGCGCTGCAGTCACCTGCGCGTTGATAAAGGCAAGCCTTTTGCCACAGAGATCGCGGTATCTCTGTGGGCATCTTTCTTCGGGACCAGCGGCGAACGCCCTTGCTTCGCCGCTGACTGCAAATTCTGGGCCATAGAATATCAGTCACGGGTTATACATGAGTTCAAGTCACTTAGGGATGAGGCTGGAGGGCGTGTGATGATTGTGAAACAGTGTGCGAGGCAGCAGTGAATGCCTTCAGACGAGAACGGAAAGAAAATAGTGAGGATCAAAAGTGAAAACGGTGCAGTGTAAAAATAGAAATATTTTTGTTTGCTCATCTTCCCTTCTCTGCAAAATAGTATCTAGATTCTTACCATCACCCGGTACAAGTATAGTGTACATAAGTAACTTAAGTACATTTTATTGGATACAATGGTACTAAACTTATTCAACACCAGTAAGAGTTTCGAAAGGTGAAAAGCAAATCAACAGTTACTACCTCCCTCCTTGCTGTGACTTCAACAGCTTTACTGTTTGCTAAAATACAGAAGTTACCAAAACCTTAACAAGCCAACGTACACATTTCTTTTTTGTTTCTTATTTGGACTCCTATCATTGCATATTTTAATATCCAATTTTATCGGAGTGCAGGATAAGAACTTTTTCATGCTGATGCTCGTGCACCGCCTCACTTTCATTAATGAAATTTGTAAATTTTTTTTTACGTTTTGTTGTGTTGCGATCAAAACAGGTATTTTTTGAGTTTGTCCTTCAGTTGCCATTTTACATTGCTTGTACTCACCTGCCATATCAACAGATGTGTTAATATTTTTGTAATAGTCAGCTGCTTTTATTCCGAAATAAACTGCAAACAACACTCTGGTTACTGTCTAGATTTTCACAATTTGAGCCAAGTATTCAAATTTAAGGATGATCCTTCCAAAGAGAAGCAATACAGTGCCACCTATGAGTAGTTATAAGGTTCACATGTAATCATACTTCAAATTAATATTGCTTGGTGCAATTAACATTCTTTACTCTTTTTAGTATTTTTGAACAGCAGAATTTCTTTATATCATTTGCTATCAACATATCTATCTATCTAAAGGTTTTTCCTGCCTCTCCCTGCTCCACTTTCTGCAGCCTGGAGACACAGCTGTGCAATGTTTGGGTGAGCTTGGATTCTTTCGCTCGAGTGGGGAGTTCCAGCTCTCTTTGATTAAACTGTGTGTGTGTGTGTGTGTGTGTGTGCGTTTTAGTTTGTGTGTGTGTGTGTGTGTGCGCGTGCGTTTTAGTGTGTGCGTTTTAGTTTGTGTGTGTGTGTTCTGGAGCTACATTGCCCATAATGCACTGTTACCTCCATCTTAGGCAGTCCCTCGGAACCTAGGATCACTTGCTTCCACATTGAAAATGAGTTCTCAGGTGCTTGGGTTGACGTGCGCTTCGCTTCCGCTTGCTCCTGGCGAAGAGACGCCAGGTGTTCCGCGCCTTCATAAATAACTGCCATGCAGAAAGGGATCCTGCTCCTGCTGTCGGAAATTCTTGCCCCGTTCACAAATTGTGCTTGTGTTTGTGGATCGGCATCCATTAGTTCTAATCTTGTTAACAACCCTGTGCAGTAATATTCCTTCTCTATTACTTTGGAGGAAGCTGACAAAGATAATCTGACATTATTAAAAGTCGAATCCTACAATATATTGTGAAATCAAATGTATTTTAGGTTGCTGCTAACAACACCTCTTTCAAAAAATTTCAATGAGGGCGGGTGGTTTTATTGGTTTAA
Source organism: Somniosus microcephalus (assembly GCF_052327205.1). Taxonomy (NCBI): domain Eukaryota; kingdom Metazoa; phylum Chordata; class Chondrichthyes; order Squaliformes; family Somniosidae; genus Somniosus; species Somniosus microcephalus. The sequence goes on along the minus strand of NC_140987.1, from coordinate 281,924,148 downwards.
CACAACCCTAAGATCAGAGGGCTTAATCATCTCTAAATGCAAACTTTTCCCATAAAAACTGGTATAGACATCAAATGCTTTTTAATGGTTACTGTTGTACTCAAATTACCCATTTTTCTCAAATACTGCAGTATATTGCCATTCACCAATCAAAGGTTACCATGCTAAAATATTCAGTAATAATTTAAATAAGTACACTAAGATATATAAAGATCCACTTGTAGAAATTTTCCATACGCTTGAAAGGGACAACACAAACCTAATAGTTAGGACTTGTACACTTGATTTATTGAACGCTAACCTGGGAAAGACGAGGAAACTTTAACCTTCAGGTAATAATGCAACTTCTTTTAAAATTCTCCTTCCAGACATTTTACTGTAAACCCAGCTTTTCTGGAACTTGTTCACTCGGGTGTGTACCAGTGATGGACTGCGCACCAGACTCTGGGTATGTTCACTATTTAGCATGGAAATATCAGGGCAATTGCAAGTGTAATTACGTGTGAAATCTTAAAGCTTTGTTCATCAGTACTGTTTAATTGTTTTGATCCTGCATTTCACAGCTTTTACTGTACAATCACACAACTGCTTTGCCTTATTTAGTGACACTACATTAGACATATTTGCTAAATTAAGCATCTTCTCTTAAGTCCCTCCTTAAAATCTACCTCTGACCAAGCTTTTAGTCACCCCTCCTAATATCTATGCTTTTGTGTCAATCTTGTTTTCTGATTACGCTCATGTAAAGCGCCTTGAGCTGTTTAAATGAGCTATATAAATCCAAGTTGCTGTTGAAACATGCTGCCTGACCTGCTGAGTGTTTCCAACATTTTCTGCTATTTTGTAAATAGCCTGATTGAAAGTTACTTTATAATTTTTTTAAAATATAAAACCGCTGGCTATTGTCAGAATAGTCTGTCCATTAATCCATTGGTTATCGCTCGCTTGACCTCAAATTGTCCTCTAGAACCTCAAACTTGATAAATTAAGAAACTGCCATTTCTGAATTGCTGACCTCCCTTTGAAAATGAGTACTTTGGGAAGTGACTAATGGACCTTAGTCTTACAATCACAATACAAGAATGTGTTATTACACAAAAGCAAAATGCTGCGGATGCTGGAAATCTGGAATCAAAACAGGAAATGCTGGAAATACTCAGCAGGTCAGGCAGCATCTGTAGAAAGAGAAACAGAGTTAACGTTTTTGATGAAGGGTCATTGACCTGAAACGTTAACTCTGTTTCCCTCTCCACAGAATGCTGCCTGACCTGCTGATCAGTTCCAGCATTTTCTGTTTTTATTCCATTAATGCTTTATTATAGTCTTCATCAAACTTTAAGTGCTTCCCAAACATCAGACTTGGGATTTTTCTTAATGAGGAAACAATGAATCTCCAATTTGTGTCTTTGTAAGTATTAATTCACCCTGATCACGTTTCCAAAAAAAAGCGTCTGTGCATCAAATTTTCAATCCATTTAGAGAGATTCCCAGATTTTGGGAGCGATTATGGCAAGCGATATTAAACTGACTGCAAGTGTGATCTGTGGCTTCTCGCTGACACAGCCACCAGTGTCTGACATTTGGTGGGTATATTGGCTGAAAAGGGAAACGGTGCCATGATCGAGAATTGCAACTAGTCCATGTGCATGCTTCTGTTCGTGTGAAATTCCTCTGTCTGCTATTTTAATTTGGTTTATTTTAAATGGGTTAATGCCTCTGCTAATCTAGTAGGCAGAGGAATGTCATAGGAACGTATTAGGTGTTTGTTTGCTAATATCTCCAAGAGTGTTTACTAGGTCAATATTGCATACAACCAGGAGATTCTCTGTAAAGCTTGATAAATTTCCATTAAGCTGCTTTGGCTTACAAAATGAACATGCTGTAGTGTCTTTTGTACATCTTCCCATGAAAAATATGAAACATTTATCCTGAAGTGCTTAATCTGATGTTGCGAGGCTTGTATGTACAACTATTAAAGGAGTGGCATACTTTAATTTTAAACTAATGCCATCTTTTCTAAGCGAGTTTTCAACAAGAGCTGGAATTGCAGGTCGGATACTCCAGTGCCTAGTACAATAGTTTCTGTAGTGCACTTTGCTTGGGAAATGTGATCTGACTGTAAATGGGTGAAAATGTGTGGGTGTATATCCTTCAGCCCAGCAGCACTGCGAATGGTAACTCTAGCAGTCACAGAATGACTCCTTTTGCTTTTCCTGAAAGATTTTTCAAGAAACTTTGTTTCGCATATTGGTAGTAGGATTGCAGTGTTGGGGATTTTGCTACCAATAATGCTGTATTGAGGCATGGAACCTTAACAGCTTGCATTTACAGTGCCACCTCCTTAGCCATCTGTTCCCCTGGTGAGTCATTTTTGAGAGGACTGGTCACTTTTCTAGTTACTAACTTTCTCTTTGCTAAATTATGTGTTATGTGTATTTTATTTGTTTTCATTATTAACTTTGGTAAAGATAACGTGTTCCTGTATGCATTTAAAGACTGATTATACTTCAACTTGAGAGCCCCACAAGCAAAAACTGGCATTTATGAAGTGGAGCCTATTTAGGTTTGGCAATGCAGATTTCTTTTAATGTAACACTGAGTGTCTATTTTTAATATCCACTTGGAATATGAAAGCATAATAGTTCTGTTACATTGGTTTTATAGCTGCTCAACTGCTCCAGGATCCCCACATGGAGTGAAACAGGATGGAAGCGAGCCACCCAAAGGCCACGATACCTACAATGGATCGCAGAAAAATGAAAAGCGTGCTGAAAAGAAAAATGAAGAGGCAAGTAGTGCTGTCTGATGGACATGTTTACCTGGCAGTTATTCTGGTAGAACATCGTACAGCCTATGTTACTTCTCTTGTTTTTTGTTCCTCGTTCTGCTTCTATACATTTGCATTTCCAGCAGTGGTCCCTGGGTAGTGAACCTAGGTGTTTTCTTTAACCTCCTGAACATAGGGTCACACAGTGGCAGTGCTTCCACTCTCGCCCCAAACAAATGGGCTAACTCCGCTGATAGATTTAGCCTCATCAGGTGAGGATGGCATCCCACCAGGCTAGTGGGTAGGATTTGTTTAGCAAAGGGCCATACAACCCCAACAGTAGCTAAAACAGAGTTTTCCATAGTCAGTGTTACTCCTGACCTAAGACCAAGTGCACACTGTTGAGGTGTTTTTATCAATAATTGCTTTCCTGTTTCATTTGGGTCAAAAAATGGCCCCACCATTTTATCGCCAGCCTCACAGGCCAGAACTAGATTATGGTTTCTATTATGTAGATTCTTTAAGTACCCTGAGTTGTTATGTTCCTTGCTCAAATAAACTAGCCATTCTCAACACTTATTAGTTTCTAATGGTGAAGGGATTTAAGGTAAACGGGTGACTCAGCATCAAATAGGTGAATGAATTGTTCAGTACTACCATCTTGCAGAGAAGAAGCCAAGGGGCAGACGAGGGATCAATCCCCAATTCTATAGCTGTTTCCTGGCTATCTGTCAATTAAAGTCCTATTGATCCCATATGCAAGGCTGTCACATGGAACAATCCTCACACTTTTTTGCTAAGCAGAACGGTCTAGTTTTAAGAGCACCAACTGATGGCCTTTGGCAGATTGCTCCTGATAGTTGGTCTTCTGGTTGATGTGTCGGGCTTTGCACCCTCCTCAATTTGCATCACTTCAGTATGATTCCCAGGGGATAGAGAATTAATAAGAAAAATAGTTGACAACCTTAGTTTACTGCACATTGTGCCTGTGCTGGCAATCGAAAAATAATCTCTTTGCCCCATATTTTGCTATTTTCCCCATAGCCCTGTATCTTTCTCTGCCTCAAACTACTCTTCCCCTAAAAGTTGCAATAATCTCCGCCTTAACTACTCCCTGTCGCAAAGCATTCCATGCTCTGTGTAATGAGATTTTATCTTATAAATTCTCCCTTATCTGCCGATTATATTCATTCTTTGATTGATGTATACACTTTTACACACCATTCTACCCATCCATCCCTACAGAGGTAATAGCTTGCATTAAGTGGTTGGTTAGTTCCAGGCCCAAATGAGCTGGCGCAATGGCCCAGATCCTGGGGCTTTATAAGACACCCGAGTCATAACAGTGTTATATGTGTTCTCAACACATGGATCCCTGTAAACCATCAAGCTGGGCTTTCCTCTTACGGTGTGTGCAGTAAAGTGAAAACTTAAAATCTGGTATGAAATGTTGCGGGGAGAACCTAACAGTCCAAATACAGTTCATCAGACTATTACCTGGAGTTTTCATTCAAGTTAGGATGACCTTTTTAAAATAAAACTATTATACCGTCTGTTGAGGAGACTCAGCGGAACACTGAATTGGCACGCAGAACTGTCAACTCAGTTTAACTCTGACAGACTGATGGAATGAGCGTCTCCTCTGTCTGACTGTTGTAAGAGTCCTAATAAATGGAGTTCAGGTAGTCCGAATGCTGTGGGTCCACAACATTAATCTGTTCAAAGTTGAACATGAGGTTGTTAGATTCACTCAGAATAGCCATCAGGATGGGAAATGTCATTCTTGTTCCTTGGGGTGTTCTGAGAATGGAGTTTAAAAATTGTTATTGGGACAGAGTATATTGGGCAGTTGGCCATTCTTTACATGATTTTTGAACTCTTGATGCTGTCACTAAGTGGAAAAAATGGATAAGCACAAATGTTGATCATTGTCTCTCTTTTTAAAGTAGGTATGTTTTTTAGATTTTTTGAATGATTGGTTGAGATAGCATTAAACGTGTGCTTGTTCCCTTGGCATGGGTAGAAACCAAAGCACCTAATCAATTCAGTTGTACAGATACTTGTAATGAATGCCAGTTGATACTATACTTTTATCAAAATTCAACTTGCAAGTACACTCTTGACAAAATGATTAATGTCGACATCTGGCATCTTTTATTGAAACTTAAAACTGTTATTTGTAGGACTTCCTGTTTAAAATACAAAACCCCAATCAAGCAAGCATTTCACACCACATTTTATGCTGGCAATTCAAACATGTTTTTTCATTCTTGTCAGCAGCGTGTGACCAAGAAGAGAGGTTGGCCAAAAGGCAAAAAACGTAAAAAGAACATGCCCAATGGTCCCAAAGCCCCACTGACAGGCTATATGCGATTCCTGAATGAACGGCGTGAGCAGTTACGGGCACAGCAACCAGATTTACCTTTTCCAGAAATCACCAAGACATTGGGCAATGAATGGAGCAAACTCCCGCCTGAAGATAAACAGGTTTGTCGGATTTAGTGTCGTATCTGATTATGGCAAAGTTAATAAGGGACAGCCAGCGTGGAATTTTTAAAGGCAAATCGTGTCTGACTAACCTGAGTGAGTTCTTTGATGAAGTAACAGAGAGGGTTGATGAAGGTAGTACGGTAGATGTTGTATATATGGACTTTCAAAAGACATTTGATAAAGTACCTCATAACAGACTTATTTGGAAAATGGAAGCACATGGCATTAAAGGGACAGTGGTAACTTGGGTACATAATTGGCTAAGGGATTGGAAGCAGAGAGTAGTGGTGAACTGATGTTTTTCTGACTGGGGAGAAGAACTAGATCCAAAGCAATTTTCCTTTTGGTTGTGGGTTCTGTCTGAAGTTGCAACTTTTGTTATTTTTCAATCCCTTTGTCTTAACAACAGTGGTTTCCTAATTTTTTTGTAGAAAGTGCCATGGTTGTTGAACTAAAGCTTTAAAAAAAATGATTTCACGGGATGTGCACATTGCTGGCAAGGCCAGCATTTATTGCCCATCCACAGTTGTCCTTGAGAAAGTAGTGGTGGGCCTTCTGCTTGAACCACTGCAGGAATCAGTTACTCTCAAGCTCTTCTAACAGTTTGGATCTGTTGTCTCAGATGGACAAACATCATCTGACGACAAGGTGTCTGGATTCATCACTATGGTGATGACACCCAGCTCTACCTCACCACTACTTCGCTCAACCTCTCCTCTGCCTCTGTGTTGTCACACTGCTTGTCTGACATCCAGTCCTAAATAAGCAGCAATTTCCTCCAATTAAATATTGGGAAGACCAAATCCTTTGTCTTTGATCCCCAACACAAACTCCATTCTCTCGCCGCCAATTCCATCCCCCTCCCTGGCCACTGTCTCGGGCTGAACCAGACTATTCGTAACCTCAGCGTCCTATTTAACCCTGAGCTGAGTTTCCGACCCCATAAATGTCTCCATCTGAAAGACCGCCTACTTCCACCTCCGTAACATCGCCTTTCTCCACCCCTACCTCAGCTCATCTGCTGCTGAAAACCTCATCCATGCTTTTGTTGCCTCCAGAGTTGACTATTCCAGTGATCTCCTGGCCGGCCTCTCATTTTCCATCATCCATAAACTTGAGCTCATCCAAAACTCAGCTGCCCATATCCGAACTCGCACCAAGTCTCGTTCACCCATCACCCTTGTGCTTGTTGACCTACATTGGCTCATGGTGCACCTACGCTACGATTTTAAAGTTTTCATCCTTGTGTTGAAATCCCTCCATGGCCTTACCCTTCCCTATCTCTGTAACCTCCTCCAGCCTTACAACCCTCTGTGAAATATGCGCTCCTCCAACTCTGGCATCTTGTGCATTCCCCATCACTGATGGCTGTGCCTACAGCCGTCTAGGCCTAAGCTCTGGAATTCCCTCCCTAAACCTCTTCACCTCTCTCTTTTAAGAAGTTCCTTAAAACCCACCTCTTTGACCAAGGTTTTAGTCACCTGTCCTAATAGCTCCTTCTTTAGCTCAGTGTCTGATTACAGTCTTGTAAAGCGCTTTGGGACTTTTTACTACATTAAAGATGCTACATAAATGCAAGTTGTTTTTTGTTGAAGTAATTCCATGTCTAAGCAATGTGCTGCTAGATGTGCAGTGGATTATATAAGAACTTTTTTTTGTTGTGGCTATCTGTATTACTTTCACAAGTGTGTGAATTTCCATTTCATACACCTATTTCTCGCTCTCATCCTAGTTTCCCTCTTCCTGTTGGGCAAGAGGTATTTTTGTTACAACTCCTGACTATTTCATGCTTTTCCTGTTGTATTGAGCTTGCATTCACTTTGGTCTGTACCACAAATTATTTGGAGCTGACTTATTTTTCTTGGGAGTTTTATTCTCAACCTGTGCAGCCACTGGTCCTCCAAACCAGTGAGCTGTTTTATAATAAAAACAAAATGCTAGAGATACTCAGCAGGTCAGGCAGTATTAGTGAGATGTTTTCTCTTACATGTGAACTAAAAACAGCAGGTCCCGGTTACGGAATCAGTGGACGCTTGACCCCCTGCATATATTTTTACGGATGTCTTTTCATTTTTAAGTGCTACCTTGATGAAGCCGAACGGGCGAAACAACAGTACATAAAAGAACTGCAGGAGTATCAGCGAACTGAAGCGTACAAAATGAGTGCAATTGCCGTCCAGGAAAAGAAGTTGAGGAAAGGTAGCCCTGCTCTTTTTGTCATCAATACAATGTACTAACTACAAAATATTTGATTCGTTTAAGAACTGGATTGTTCGTAGCAAACTAAAAATAGATGTTTACTGATGCGTATCTTTTCATTGTATGTCAGATTGCAAAGAAAAAAACCGAAGGTACAGTAAGACACTGGTGGAAATTTTATGGATCAATGTTTTTCCATGATTGTGTTTTTCTCAATTAACTAGCATTCTATGGCTTTCTTTTAGAAACCACTCATTCAATGTCAAATGGCAGGCATGCTGAGGTAAGAGCTTTTAGAATGTGTTTCTGCATTATTTAAACATACTTTCATCATAGTAGTGTACTTTTTTTGCTTAAGGTACCTAAACAAAACTTGAGTGATCTTGGGGCATCTTCACCGCCCTCCCTCAACGCCCCCCCCCCCCAGCCCTCACCCCCACCCACCCCCCCCCCCCCCCGGCCAAACCGATTGTCTGCACTGAAATCTACATTCAATATTGCCAAGTTGTGTCCAAGCTAAGTTGCAGCTTAGGTAGGCAATTACAACAGCTAGCGCCATGAAATGTGCAGTAATTGACAGTGCACTACAGGAAACTTGTCCAGGAAGGAAGGGTCCAAACAAAAAAAATCTAGAGCCCTGAATTTGCGGTCGGTTGAAGGCCTTTGACACTGACAACAACTTCGGAATTTGGCGCATGAAATCCCAAAGTTTCGGTCTGTCAGTGATGGCTCTGAAACTGGATACGCTGTGCGCCCCCCACAGAGCTGGCAATCAGTGAAATCTCGTAAATCATTGAAACTGATGAAAACTTCTGCAGTAATTACGCTGTTAAATTTACCATTAAAAGCTAGACCAAAGGGATTAGGTGTAACCAGGGTTTTAACTGCGTATTGACTACGAAACAAAGGGCCTGGAAAACTCATTTTAATTTTGTGCAGTGTGAAATTTGTCTATTTTAATAAAAAATTAATTTTTTTAAGAAACTTGTCAAAATAATGTAAAAACATTTTTAAGTTTGTGCATCTTTATTTCAGGTTTGTCTTTTCCCCATGTGAGAACCCCAATCTTTCTTTTGCTCTCTTTAACTATTTTAGAATTTTATGTGCTTACCCACTTCCTTGTTGTCTGTGAAAATTCTGCCTTTTGATTGTCTATACCACTTTTCAGTCTTTCTATACTTCTGGTCTAACCACATCAATTAAATCGGTCTTTGCACAAGGGGATCCCCATTAACGTCCGTTGAATTGAATTCCGTGTTGGAAAACCCGAAGTTCTCGACACACGGATTACGGGATCCCTGTGCGGAGCGTACTTCGGGGCCAGCAGCGAATGCCTTCGCTTCGCTGCTGGCCGCAAATTCCAGGCCGAGGTTTCTCCGCTAATATGCAGAGTTGTAACCTTTTCTAGGTTGTGAGTCCTTACAGAGAACACATAGTTTACTTCATCATCATTGCTCTATGTCCTACAGCTGTAGCATGTGCTTAGTGCTTGGTACTGCTGAAGACAGCATTTTTTAAATTTGTTCCTGAGATGTGGGCGTCACTGGCAAGGCCAGCATTTATTGTCCATCCCTAATTGCCCTTGAGAAGGTGGCGGTGAGCCACCTTCTTGAACCGCTGCAGTCCATGTGGTGAAGGTACTCCCACAGTGCTGTTAGGGAGGGAGTTCCAGGATTTTGACCCAGCAATGATGAAGGATCGGCGATATATTTCTAAGTCAGGATAGTGTGTGACTTGGAGGGGAACTTGGAGGTGCTGGTGTTCCCATGCACCTGCTGCCCTTGACCTTCTAGGTGGTAGAGGTCGTGGGTTTGGGAGGTGCTGCCAAAGAAGCCTTGGTGAGTTGCTGCAGTGCATCTTGTAGATGGTACACACTGCAGTCACGGTGCGCTGGTGGTGGAGGGAGTGAATGTTTAAGGTGGTGGATTTAATTGATGTGGTTAGACCAGAAGTATAGAAAGACTGAAAAGTGGTATAGGTTTCTGTTTAAAGTCAGTCTTGCGTGGCAGTCTGAACCGGCTATAGTAATGTACAAAGCAGTTCCAAAAGAATTGGATTACACAGCTAGCTTTCAAACTGAGAAACAAGACCTGATGCATTTAAATACGTTCATGATTTTTTTTTTTTAAAGAACCTCTTCTTTGAGTTAATTTGCCTGCTTTCTTCCCTCAGAAGAATGACAATGAACAGCAAGGAAGAATGTCTATGTTTAATATTCCAATATTTACAGAAGAGTTTCTTGATCATAACAAAGGTAAGAAATCTTCACTGTCAATTAACAATTTTTTAGCTTGCCCATATGTGTTCAAATACTTGAAGTAAAAAAAACACTAAGTTGCATTTATATAGTGCCATTGACATCAAAAGGTATCATGAAGTGTAAGGAAAATAGACACTGAGCCAAAGGAGGTGGTAGTTAAATCGGTGGATTTTAAGGGTTGTCTTAAAGAAGCAGAAAGTGGAGAGTTGGAGGTGTTTAAGGATTGAATTGTGCAGACTGGGATCTCAGTGGCTGAAGGCATGGCCGCGGATGGTGGGGCGAAAGGGGAGGAATGTTCGAGGCCAGATTCAGAGGAACAGAGAATATGAGGAGGCACAGATGTAGGGATAGAGGAGGTTAGAGAGGTAGGGAGCAGTGAGACAATGGAAGAATTTAAACACAAGGGTGTAAATCTTAAATTTGAGCTATTAGGGGACCAAGAGCCAATGTAAGTCAGCTAGGACAGGTGTGATGGGCGAGTGTTACTTGTTGTGGGATAGGATATGGGCAGCAAAGTTTTGGACAAACTGAATGGTATGGAAGCTGGAGGAAGCCAGCCAAGAAAACCATGGAGTAATTGAGTCTGGAGGTGAAAAAAGATGTAAATGAGGGTTTCAGTGACAGGTGGGCTGAGATAGGGACAGAGGCGGGTGATATGGAGGTGGAAATAGGCAGTCTTTGTGATGGAGAGAATATATTGGTTGTGAGCTCAACTTGGGGTTAAACAAGGCACTGAGGTTGTGAACAGCCTGGTTCAGCCTGAGACCGTGGCCAGGGAGGGGGATGGAGTGAATGGCGAGGGTGCAGCATTTGTGGTGGGCACTGAAGAAGATTGCTTTGGTCTTCCCAATGTTTAGCTGAAGGAAGTTCTGGCTCATCTGAGGCTGAATGTCAGGCAAACGATCAGACAGCATCAAGGCAATGGAGGGCCATGCAGCATTCGTGGATGACTGGATAATCTAGCAATTTGGCAAATGAGTTGCATGAGGACCTTTTTATAGGGCCTCTAGAAATCCACCCAACTATAACTGGATTACCTGAATGTCACATTTTAAAATAAAATATTGATTTTACCTGCTTTCAACAGAACAGAAATGGAATTTGCCAGTTTTTATTGGGTTGATCACCATGTTGGCTTGACTAAGTCAGTACCACTCTTGCCTCAGTACTAGGGAGTGCTACACTCCTTCAAATGAGATATTTAACTGAGGTCCTGTCTGCCTATTCCACTGGTTCAGGTGGGTGTTGTCAATCCCATGGCACTATTTGAAGAAGAGCAGGGAGTTCTCCTGATCTATGTTCTTCCCTCCGCAAACTTCACCAAAAACAGATTAACTAATCATTCATTTCATAGTTGTTTTGGGATCTTACAATGGACAATGGCGGACGTGTTTGCCTACATTAGAACCGTCATTGTACTTCAAAGTAATTCATTGTGTGCGAAGGGCTTTGAGATGTTTCTGAGACATAAGGTGCTATATAAATGCAGGTCTTTTTTTATAATATCCTTGGGAACCATATAAAACAGTATAATGAAGGACATGTATAATAGAGATCCTTATTTGTGAGGGAATCCTAAAAAGCATGATATGCCTGGGCACCTTGATATATTGGAAGGTTCTTGTTCCATAATATGTTAAAGTGGAGCTACAATAAATTAAAATCTGACATGTAATGTTTACCAAAGTCCAGGTTGTTCACGTAATGTATTGTACAAGTCATTTTATAATCACTTTGTAAGTGTGCCCTCAGCTGTTGAAAATGCATCCGTGTGAAATGTGTTCTTTACAGATTTTTGGTTGCGGCAATTTAAATGTATTTATGAAACGGTACGATCCAAATCCTGTACGCCATGAAAATTAATTCAAAGATCTTGGTATTCAGAGACAGATGGGTCAGATGATTCTGGAAAGTTGTCAATAATTAAACATTACCATTGTACTGGAAGGTATAGTTTATGACGATCATTTGCATAAACTATAAAGGAAGAAACTGTTGTGCGTAAGAAAGAGGATGCAAAACAAAAGGGATTGATGCACACCTATCTTTAACATAGAGTGTTTATGGTAAGTGAAAACAACCTGCTTAATAAGCTGATCAAAATTAGATGAACTTTGGCACTATATAATTAATTAAAAAATATATATAAACAAGAAGGGAATCTTAACTGAAACAAAAATAGTAAATGCTGGGTATGCATACATTTTATCTATAATCTGTTGTCAGAACTGAAAACTGAAGCATAAGCTAGCCTTTTAGTACAGTTGTAGGGTAAACGGGGGGTGCGCAGGTGGGTGGGGGCAGCAACAACGGATAGATAGTCCAGTGACAGAAAGTTACTGGATTGAATGACCTGCAAACTGATTGAATGATTAAAAACAAAACTGATAGGTGATATAAAAGTTCTCGGTGAGGAAGTTCTGGCTCATGAAATAAAAAAAAGTGCAACTCGCTCAGCGGTTAAAAAGACATTGAGGCAGACACAAGAAAACAGTGCAAATTGGAGAAAGAAAGATTGGGGTGAAAAGGTTCAGTTGCAGGAGGTCTGAAATGAAAGCAAAATGCTGAAACCACCCAGTACATTTGCTGGCCCCAAGAAGAGGAGTGTGGAAAGCAAGGCAACACCCTAGTACAGAATCCCTCAACCCTGCTGGAACTGTGTTCTGATGAAAGGTCTCCACCTGCCACCCCTCCCCAGAAGCTGACAGACCTAAGCTGCATCACCAATAGCTCCATCACAAGAAAATAAGGGATGTAGCTGCGGTCTGACGTCACTAAAGTCAGTGTTCAGACTGCAATATTCCCAGCAGAGAGATGGTTATACAGTTCCTGAAGCTTGTGTTGAGCCTGGTTAGAAAAGTATAGGAGGCCAAAGACTGAGAGGTCAGAGTGGGAGTGGGAGGGGGTAAATAAAGCGATGAGCCACAGGGGATCCGGTTCACACTTGCAGACAGAATGGAGGTGTTTGGCAAAGTGTATTTGTCCCAGTCCGTGTTTGGTCTCCCTGATATAGAGGAGACCACACTGAGGGGCAAATGCAATACACTAGAATTTGTTGAATTATTTTGTTTTACAGCTCGAGAAGCAGAGTTGAGAAAATTACGAAAGAGTAATATTGAATATGAAGAGCAGAACGCAGTCTTGCAGAAGCACATTGATAACATGAGAAGTGCTAAAGAAAAACTGGAGGAGGAGCTGGCTGAGGAACAGAGCCAGAATGCAACTCTACACAAGCATCTCGAGAATTTACGGCAGTTGTTAACAACTAGCTTCACTAATGTCCCCCTGCCAGGTCAGAATGTCGAATATGTTAATGCGGTCAAGAAAACCATCCAACCACCACACATTTGCAGCATGTATAGAAAATATCAGGTAGCTGGGGTTTCAGTAGCCTCAATACAGGAAACTTTGTGTTATCCGGAGGCTAACTGTCCGGAATGCTCGAGCCACCGGCAAAAATCAGGAGCTGTTTCATTAGGTTTTTTTTCTTTTCGTTGCTTTTTTCTCAACAGTCAAGCTCTGCAAGGTCTCGCTGAAGCTGTTGCTAAGCTACAGAGACGCTATAGAGACGCTTGGACTGTTTAGAAGCTGTTGCTAAGCAACAGGGTTTGTTGCCAGATACGGAGCTCAAAATCTCCGTATGTTTCAACATTAGCGCTGGTTTGTCCGGCAGTTTTGAGGGAACGGCAACAGCTCGGTCCCGTCGGTGCCGGATAGCACAAAGTTTCCTGTAGTTGCATAGGCTGTTTTTGTATGACAAAAGCCAGGTAGACAGATGCCTAATTCAAGGACTGACATCCAGTATTTTTTTTTTTAATTAAGAAAGGCCAAAATCATTGTCCAGAACCTCACTAAAGTGGATAATTGTAGGAAAGAGGATGAAGTAAATCAAAATTTACTCAGGAGAGAATTTTTTTTAAAGCATATGCAAATTTAGGACTTGATTGTGTTTGGGGGAATCTAGGTATTTTAAGAAAATGTGTCTATTGCATTAATGTTAAAATACTAAGTTTTTTGCTATAGAAAATCTTTGTGAGATTAGCAGTTTCTCCTTGTGGTAGAACACAATCTTCCAGCATTACAATTTACCTCACCTGGTCCCTATAGTTTTTTTGTACAAAAGTTTTCTGCTTGTCTTAGACTTTTAATGTGGCATTTTCCATCCCTGGATATAGCCATTCATTTTACATTCATTTCTGTTGTAATCTGGTTCTAACACTTGATCCTAATCTAGTCATAATGCTTCTCTTAGCTTTTTGGTATTTTACTGCTTAAATCAGTAAGGGAGCATCTGGCAAATAGTGATCAGTGAATTTGATGTTAAGTTTGAGAGGGAGAGTCACAAACCAAGGTTTTAAATTCAAGGAAGTCAAACTTCAAAGGGATCAGCAATGAATTGGCCACAGTAAACTGGGCTGAACTGTTAATGGGTAAACCTACAGACAGATATTGTAAGTATTCAAAAAGGTATTTGGTATGATACAAAACCAATACATAACCTTAAAAGGCAACGGTTCCACTTGTGTAGTTAAGCAACCATTATCAACAAACAAGGTAAGAGAATGTTCCAAATTTTCCTGGGGACTTTACTGCATATGGGCAGAATGTCGCAGAAGAGGAAATTATGGAGTAGGTTACTTATGCCACTCCATATTTTCCTGGGACTATTGCATAAATCTGACAAGAAAGGAGCATCGTGTACATCTGTTGTTACCCTGAAAGAAACAAGAACAACTTGCGTTTATATAGGGTCTTTAACATAATAAAACCTCCCAAGGCACTTCACAGGAGCATAATCAGACAAAAATTAACATGAGCTAAAGAAGGAGACATTAGGACAGGTGCCCAAAAGCTTAGTCAAAGAGGTAGGTTTTAAACAGTGACTTAAAGGAGAAGAGGTGGAGAGGCTTAGGGGGAGAAATTCGGTATTGCCCCGTTTGGCGCGCGATTATCGGCCGGGCGCAGAGTTTAGCGCCTGGTGCTAATTATCGCCTCCGACTGCAAACTTGGCTTCTATTGCCCCTGGAGATGATTGGAGCGCTAAATCAGGCGTTACACACCTCTCTTAAGGTGCTAAGGCCGAGAGGCGAGGCGCCACCTCAGAGCGCTGGCGAAACTCATGTGATGTCAGTCAGCAATGGAACACAGACACTCTGGCGCCGGCCAGTTCTTAAAGGGGAGGGTCGATCTTGCTCTCCATCCACACCCTGCTCATTGCAGCCTTGAATCTTGGCTTGGAGAGACCTGTACATCAAATCTGCTGGAAAGAACAATGGAGAGGCCCAGGGAAAGAGCTCAGAGTGCAGCTCCCATAGACTCTTCTAAATTGATGCAAGGAAGGTCAAATCAAAATGAACCTGCAAAGTGCTGCTCACTACCCAAAACTCCTTCACACAGCATTGAATCTCTCCAGAAGTCTCTCGCTCTCAGAATACGTGGTGCAAAAATGTCGCCGACAAAAAAAGGCAGGAAGTGGTCGCCTTTAAATAGCGCTCCCCCCAATCCCTTCCCGACTGCAAAACGCTCCCCTCAACCTGTCGTTGCTAGCGGCGGGCGGTAAGGCAGGGGGCGCCACTCAATATCCGGTCCAGGGCGTTGCATGCGCGACTGACGTCATGATCTGTGGGCGCAGGAGATCGCAACGGGAGTGTTTAGCGCCGCCGCAAAATGTCTGGTCAATTTCGCGAGCAGTGCAAACATCGACGCGCCCGGGCGCCCTCAACAGGAGGCGCAAAGCAACTGAATTTTTTCCCCCCAAAGAGTTTTGGGGAGGGAAGTCCAGAGCATAGGGCCTAGATGGCTGAAGGCATGGCCGCCAATGGTGAGGTGAAGGGAGTGCGTGAGGCACAAGAGGCCAGAGTTGGAGGAACGCAGAGTTTTCGGAGGGTTATAGGGCTGGTGGAGGTTACGGTGAAATGGAGGGGAGAGGCCATGGAGGGATTTGAATACGACGGTGAGAATTTTAAAATCGAGGTGTTGGTGAACGGGGAACCAATGTAGGTTAGCGAGCACCGGAGTGATGGGTGACCAGGACTTGGCGCAAGTTAAAATAAGGGTGACAGAGTTTTGGATGAGCTGAAATTTACGGAGGATGGAAGATGGGAGGCCGGCCAGGAGAGCTGAGTCTGGAGAGAACAAAAGCATGGATGAGGATTTCAGCAGCAGGTGGGCTGAGGCAGGGGTGGAGATGGGTGCTATTACAGAGGTGCAAGTAGGCGGTTTTTGTGATGGAGAGGATATGGGGTGCTTATCCAATCATAATGTTTCTCTCAGTTTCTGGTCAAATAGATTGCGAACAGTCTGGTTCAGCCTGAACCAGTGACCAGGGAAGGGAATGGAATCGGTGGCTAGGAAACTGAGTTTGTAGTAGGGGGTCGAAGTCAATGGCCTCGATTTTCAGTGTGCCGTGAGGCGGGCTTTTAGGTGGGCGGGGGACAAAAATCCCGAATTCGGGGGTCCCAACACCATCCCACCCAAAACCCGCCTCCACATAAGTTTCAGAGGAGGCGGGTACCCGCCCCGCACTGGGACCCGCCGACCCGAGGCAGGAAGGGATTAGTGCCAATTAACTGCCTGTTAACAGGTAGTTAACAGGCAGTTTTTAGCCTAATCCCTATTTTGAGGTGTGCCGTGTGGGATTCCCGATGGCTCCAAACTACGCCAGGTTAGAGCAGGCGGGTCGTCGGGTTGAAGGACTTGGAGGGGTCGCGATGTCAGTGTTCAGGTGAGTGATGGGTGCATGAGTGCAAAGGTAAGTGTGTTTGGTGTGTCTAAAGTGTGTAAAGAAGTTTAAATTACCTGTACTTTAACAGCCTTTCTTCCTCTCGGTTTTGGGAGTCCATCACTCAGCCGACACTGAAAGCAAAATGGCTGCGAGCTATCAAAAGTGACAGCCTTCAGCTTTCATTGCCGGTGAGAGTTCTAACTGAGTCTGTGTAGAAGGACTCAGGTTAGAAGTCAGCCTGTCAGTGTTTGACAGCTTCAAACAGCTGTGAAACACTGATATTTCATCTGTCAAGACCTCTTGACGGATGAAATTTCAGTCTGTGACGTCGCCTGTTGCCGGGTGGCCCTTAATTGGCCTGCTGAGCCCGCTGGGCGGGTTCAACAAGGTCAATCAAGGGAAAATCGCGTGGATTGGCTGGACGTCGATGTAGGCGGGACTAAACCCCGAAACTTGTAGTCCCGCCTCCTTCCCGACAGCTTAATGAAAATCGACCCCAATGACTTTGGTCTTCCCATTGGAGGAAATTTTGGCTTAACCGAGACTGGATGCAGTCTGACACCACAGAGGCAGGGAATGTGGTGGTGAGGTAGAGCTGGGTATCATCAGTGTACACGAAAACCGTGAGAAGTTAATTATCATAGCATCATCCACATTAAAATCAATGGCAATGATTTTTTTCTTGCTTTTGTCAGTTTTCATGCCACTGCCACTTAGACTTAAAAGTAATGGCACTGGAGACCTGGTCGTGGTGTGATTTATGGACATGTATTTGAGGAAGCATATTTGAGGAAATGGGGAGTTTTATTTCCCAGGTTTTGGGAGTCTTTGCAGAGCTCAGTACAGGCCACATATACATTCTTGTCTATTGACCAAATTAGCTTGTAATGAGAAACGATCTAAGCAATTCAGATCAATCCCATAATCGATACAAAGCAGGCAACTTGGAAAGTAGCCTGATCCTTTGTGAGATAGATTCATGTCTCCTAAATCCAAGAAAAATCCTGATCACAGTCCGCCACTTATATGCTGTCGGCCACTTGAAACACTACTTTTAAGGAGACCGTAGTCATTTGTTATATGACCCAACGCACAGATGGGGTTACCTGAAATTAAAGGTCCGCACAAATAAATAATTGTTCTAATTATTTCAGATTTTTTTAAACTATAATTTTCATCTCTAATGTCAAGAAAGCAGCACACAAACATATATAATTTCTAAATGAAGACAGATACAAAGTACCTTAGCAATAAAATTTAATTATTCATCTCTTTAAAATGTTATCCACAGATAAATTTAAGTGGTGCATTTCTAATTACTGCAGCTGAAGATGTGAGGCAAAAATGAAATTAGCAGTAATTACTTGCCTTTTGATTAGTGGTAAATTATCTTTCCCTCGAACAGAGCTTGTACAGCAAGCAGCTGTAATTAAGACTGCTTGACCACCCTTTAATCATAGAATCATACAAAGTTACAGCGCGGAAGGAGGCCATTTTGGCCCATCGTGTCCGCGTCGGCCAACAAAGAGCTGTCCAGCCTAATCCCACTTCCCAGCTCTGGTCCGTAGCCCTGCAGGTTAGAGCATCCCAAGTGCACATCCAAGTACATTTTAAATGTGGTTAGGGTTTCTTCCTCTAACACCCTTTCAGGCAGTGAGTTTCAGACCCCCACAACCCTCTGGGTGAAGAAATTTCCCCTCAAATCCCCTCTAAACCTTCCACCAATTACCTTAAATCTGTGCCCACTGGTTTTTGACCCCTCTGCTGAGGGAAATAGGTCCTCTGTATCCACTTTATCTATGTTCCTCATAATTTTATACACCTCAGTAAGGTCTCCCCTCAGCCTCCTCTGTTCCAAGGAAAACAGACCCAGCCTATCCAGTCTGTCCTCATAGCTAAGATTCTCTACTCCCGGCAGCATCCTTGTTAATCCCCTCTGTACCTTCTCTAGTGCAATCACATCTTTCCTGTAATGTGGTGACCAGAACTGCACGTTCTGAGGCCTAACTAGTGTTTTATACAGTTGAAGCATAACCCCCCCTGCTCTTGTATTCTGTGCCACGGCTAATAAAGGCAAGCATTCCGTATGCCTTCTTAACCACCTTATCTACTTGGCCTGCTACCTTCAGGGATCTGTGGACATGCACTCCAAGGTCACTTTGTTCCTCTACATTACTCAGCGTCCTACCATTTAATGTGTATTCCCTTTCCTTGTTAGCCCTCCCCAAATGCATTACCTCACACTTCTCCGGATTGAATTCCATTTGCCACTGTCCTGCCCACCTGACCAATTTATTGATATCTTCCATGCAGTCTACAGCTTCCTTCTTCAGTATCAACCACACAGTCGATTTTAGTATCATCTGCAAACTTCTTAATCATACCCCCTATATTCAAGTCAAGATCATTGATATATACCACAAAAAGCAAGTGACCTAGTACTGAGCCCTGCGGAACCCCACTGGAAACAGCCTTCACAAAAATACCCATCAACTATTACCCTCTGCTTCCTGTCTCTGAGCCAGTTTTGAATCCAACTTGATATTTTGCCTTGGATCACATGGGCTTTTAACTTCATGACCAGTCTGCCATGTGGAACCTTATCAAAAGCCTTGCTAAAGTGCATATACGCTACATCAAACACACTACCCTCATCTACTCTCCTTGTTACCTCCTCAAAAAAAATCAGTCAAGTTTGTCAGATACGACCTTCCCTTAACAAATCTGTGCTGACTATCCTTGATTAATCCGTGTCTTTCTAAATGAAGATTTAACCTGTCCTTCAGAATTCTTTCCAATAATTTTCCCACCACCGAGGTTAGGGTGACTGGCCTGTAATTATTCAGTCTATCCTTTTCTCCCTTTTTAAACAAGGGTACCACATTAGCAGTCCTCTGGCACCACACCTGAAGCCAGAGAGGATTGAAAAATGATAGTCGGGGCCTCTGCTATTTCCTCTTTTGCTTCGCTTAACAGCCTGGGATACATTTCATCTGGACCTGGGGATTTATCCACTTTTAAAGTTACTAAACCCCTTAATACTTCCTCTCTCACTATATTTATTTCATCTAATATATCACACTCCTACCCCCCCCATAGCAATGTCTGCTTCGCCCCCTCCTTTGTGAAAACAGATGCAAAGTATTAAGAACCCGACCGACGTCTCCCGCCTCCACACACAGATTACCCTCATGATCGCTAATAGGCCCTACCCTTTCTTTAGTTATCCTCTTACTCTTAATATATTTATAAAACATCTTTGGGTTTTCCTTGAGTTTAGTTGCCAAGAACTTTTCATGCTCTCTCTTTGCTTTCCTAATATCCTTTTGAATTGCACCCCTGCACTTTCTGTACTCCTCTAAAGATTCTGGAGTATTTAGCCCTCGGTATCTGTCATACGCCTCCCTATTTTTCATTATCCTACCCTGTATGTCTCTAGACATCCAGGGGGTTATAGATTTGTTAGTCCCACCTTTTTTCTTTAAGGGCACATATTTGGTCTGAACCCTCCGGACCTCCTCCTTGAATGCCTCCCACTGCTCTGACACTGATTTACTTTCAGGTAGCTGTTTCCAGTTCACTGGCTAAATTCCCTCTGAGCTTACCAAAATTTGCTTTTTCCCAATTTAGAATTTTTATTCCTGGTCTATCCTTGCCCTTTTCCATAACTACCTTAAATCTAACAGAATTATGGTCACTAGCACCAAAATGCTCCCCCACTGATACGCCTTCTACCTGCCCAGCTTCGTTCCCTAAATAAGTCCAGAACCGCCCCCTCCCTTGTTGGGCTTGCTACATACTGGCTAAAAACGTTCTCCTGGATGCATTTTAGGAATTTCGCACCTTCTATACCCTTCACACTAATTTTATCCCAGTTAATATTGGGGTAGTTGAAATCCCCTACTATTACTGCCCTATAGTTTTTGTACTTCAGAAATTTGTCTACATATTGGTCTGTAGTACACTCCCAGCAGTGTGATCGCCCCTTTTTTGTTTTTCAATTCTACCCATATGGCCTCATTTGATGATCCCTCCAACATATCATCCCTCCTCACAGCTGTAATCGTTTCTTTAATCAATACCGCGACCCCCCCCCTCCCTTTTTACCTCCCTCTCTATCCCGTCTGAAAATCCTGTAACCAGGAATGTTGAGCTGCCATACCTGCCCCTCTTTCAGCCACGTCTCTGTAATAATAGCTATAATATCATAGTCCCAAGTATCTACCTGTGCCCTCAGCTCATCTGCCTTGTTCGCTATACTCCTTGCATTGAAGTATATACCATTTAGTACAGGCAAACCTCCTTGTTGACTACTATCTAGCCCTTGATTCCTCTGTCCTTCCAATTTATTTTCTACGTTTTTGTTTTCTAATTCCAGTTTTTCTTTCCTCCCTATTGACTCTATACTTAGGTTCCCATCCCCCTGCCAAGCTAGTTTAAACCCTCCCCAGCAGCACTAGCAAACCCACCCGTGAGTATATTGGTCCTATTTCCGTTGAGGTGCAACCCGTCTGGCTTGTAGAGGTCCCACCTCCCCGAGAAACGGTTCCAATTCCTCAGGAATCTAAAGCCCTCCCTCCTACACCATCTCTCCAGCCACGCATTCATTTGCTCTATCTTCGTATTTCTGTACTCACTAACACATGGCACTGGTAGTATTCCGGAGATTACTACCTTTGAGGTCCTGCTTTTAACCTCTTTCCTAGCTCCTTAAACTCTGCCTGCAGGACCTCATGCCTCCTCCTACCTATGTCATTGGTACCGATATGGATCACGACCTCTGGCTATTCACCCTCCCCCCTCCAAATGCCCTGCATCTTTTTGTTGTCAATCACAACTCTGAAATGCATCCCTAGATTAACCTTTTATGTACAAAATTCCCCGCCCCCCAAAAAAAAAATGTTTGCCCGCAGTGGCAAATTTTTTGTAATGAAAAGATGTTAAATGTCAGTTTAATTAACCGAAGTGTCAGAAATCCAGCCCAGTTTCTCCCATCAATTTCAGCTGAGTTTGCATCTGGATAATAGAACAAGTAATAATGTAGGCAAGATTTTTTTAAATTCGTTTTTCCCCTTTTGAACCACTGTCGTTTGCTCTTGCTGTATTTTAAAACCAGCTCGAGTTTTTAAAAATTGCCTACTTTAGTCTCATTTTATTTTGCGTTTTGGAAAAAAAAATTTTTTGTAGCATTGCTGTTGGGTTCAAAGATAAATCGCGCCATTTGCGGTGGGCTTAGTACATTGTTCGCTTCCTATTCGCTGCTATGCTTGCTGCGGCGCATTCTAATTAGAGAGGCAGGAAACTATGAAGTAAGTGATTGATGGTGCGATAGGCTCAGTAGATCAATGTGTTTACTGTCTATGTCACCCATCTCTCCGTTGCAGGAAAATCTAGGCCACAGTATCAAGCTGAAAGAAAAGACTTGCATAAATTCAAGGAAAAGTGGAACTCCAGCGGACTGGGAGAGCTATAAAAAGCAACAACTGATACAAAGAAAATAACAAGTGCAAAAAGGGAATATGAAAAAAAAACTTCCAAGGGGTATTGAAGCTCACAGCAAAAGCTTTTATATAACTATATATTAAGAGAGTGGTGAAGGGGAATATGGGCCCATTAAAGACAGATGGAGGTGAGACTATAAAAGGCAATAAGGAAATGGCAGACTTGTTAAATGAGTACCTTGTATCCATATTCACAGTGGAGAAAGGGGACAAAATACTAGCAGTATAAGGGAACCTAAATGTAAGTCAAGGAGAAACTTAGTGGATTTAATATAAGTTAAAGAAATGGTATTGAAAATAATGGGACTTAAGATATACAAATCTCCAGGACCTAAGATGGTTTCCACCCTAGAATATTGAAAAAGAAAGTGAGGAAATTGCAGATGCATTCATTATAATTTTCCAAATTTCTAGATTCAGGAATTGTGCCTTGGATTTGAAAATTGAAAATGTATCTACATTATTTAAGGAGGGACAGGGAAATCAGGTAATTACAAGTCCGTCAGTTTAACATCAGTTGTGGGGAAGTTACTGGAATCTATCATCAGTGACAGAGTGATTGAGCACTTGGACAAGTATCATAATCATAATCAACTTTATTGTCATTGTTAGTGCACAAGTGCAGTACAACGAAATGTAGGCTTGCAGCTCCCGAGAGTGTACATTTAGATTAAGACAATCAAACCAATCAAAGAGTCAGCGTGGACTTCCGATGGGTAGATCATGTCCAACTAATCTGGTTAAAACTTTTGAGGCAGTTACTCACAAAGAAAATAACAAGTGGACTTTGGACATTGTCTCTATGGACTTCCAGAGGCATTTGGTAAAGTTCCGTACAAGTGATTATTAGTAGAAATAAAAGTGCACGGAATTGGAGGTAACCTAACTTGAGTTGGTAATTGGTTGGGAGGCAGGAGTCGGAGAGTAGAGATAAAGGGGTGGTTCTCTGATTGGTGGGATGTGACAAATGATGTTCCCCGGGGATCTGCACTGGGGCCTTAGCTTTCACCATATATATTGGATGAAGGAATTGCGAGTTGTCTATCCAAGTTTGTAGATGACACTATGTTAGAAGGCGCAGGAAGTTGTGTAGATGGGAGCAGGACGTTACAACGGGACATAGACAGACTAACTGAACTCCATCAGCCACAGTTTTGCCCAATGTGGGGAAGTGAGAGGTCATCCACTTTGGTTGTGAGAAAGATAAATTGGAATTATTTATTAATGGTGAGAGGCTAGGAGCTATGGAGAAACATAGGGATTTATGTGTCCATGTACACAAATCACTAAAAGCTAGTGGATAGGTATAAAAGTAATCAAAAAGGCTAATGGAATGTTGGCCTTTATCTCCAGGGAGTTGGAATTCAAAAGTGAGGAAGTGAAACTTCAGTTGTAGAGAGCCTTGGCCAGATCCCTGAACAGTGCTTGTCTTTGGTCACCGAACCTCAGAAGAGATATGTTGGCCTTGGAGGGGGTACAGCGCAGATTCACCAGGAAGACACGAGGGCTTAAATGATTAAATTATGAGGACGTTTCATAAACTTGTTTTGTATTCCCTGAAGTTAGAAGGTTGAGGGGTTGATGTAATTGAGGTCTTTCAAATTATTAGATAGGGTAGATACAGAGTACCTATTCACTCTGGTGGAATAATCTAGAACAAAGGGGAATGTAAACTGAACTGGACCAGAAATATTGTTCCTAACTAAAGTTATGTGATGGCTTGCTGCTGACCAAATCCATGGAGTTTCGCCTCTTCCTTTATGAAGGCTTCAGAATGACTCCCAGGCTTCCAAATGTAAACCTACATCAGACAGATCCTGGCTACAGAGCTGTCAAATCGTCCACCCCTCCTCTCCTCTCCTTACAAATCTTGACTCAGGACAAAGGGATTTAAAATGCTTTCTGCTAACACAATACATCTTCCAGTTGTAAAAAGGTTCAAAGATATCTCTCGTCTTGTGCCTGAATTGAATGGCTTTAACCCCTTTCTGGAAAATAGGTTAATCTATGCCAAAACACTCTAGATGGCCTGTGAGATGGGTCCCCATCTGAAAACTATAGCAGCACTAAACAGCTGCATATAAAGCCCATCCTGATTGATACTACTTCTGTGCCCTGTCTTGATGTATGTATCAGCCAGATTGGGTCATTTTCTGCAGGTAAGCTTAATTTTAACTGTATATACCTTGATCAGCTAGATAACAGTCATTGAACATCATCCATCAAAAACAAAATGGTCAATTTTCATCCCAAATAATTTTCAGAGAATGCATTATATGTCAAACATTTACCAGATGCTGCTATCATAATCCTTGAAGTATTGCACCTTCTACTGAATGTGACCAAAAACCTTAATTTTCACTCCTACTGAATATTTTGCTGTATTAACAGACCTCACAATAATGAACACTAGCATGTTAATAATGAGGATTAATTGACAACAAGGAAAGTCTGGGAAATACATAGACTGGTCAAGAGAAATAGTTCTTCAGAAAAGAACTGTGGATAAAGCCAGTTGCAAATAAACACGATTTTTCAAGAGCCATAAGTTGTGTTTAGGTATAGGTGAAAAACGGGATGAGGTCCTAAAAGCTGAATATAGGGAGTTAGGAAGTACATTAAAAATTAGGACCTCAAAGGTAGTAATCTCAGGATTGCTACCAGTGCCACGTGCTAGTCAGAGTAGAAATAGAAGGATATTTCAGCTAAATACGTGGCTAGAGGAATGGTGCGAGGGGGACGGATTCAAATTCCTGGGACATTGGAACCGGTTCTGGGGGAGGTGGGACCAGTTCAAACCGAACAGTTTGCACCTGGGCAGGGCTGGGACTGATGTCCTAGGGGGAGTGTTTGCTAGTGCTCTGGGGGAGGGTTTAAACTAAAATGGCAGGGGTTTGGGAACCTGAGCAGGAGGACAGAGGAAAGGGAAACAAGAATAAAAGCAAAAGATAGGAAGGAGAAAAACAAAAGTGGCAGTCAGAGAAATCAATGGTTTAAATCAAACATGGCCACAGTAAATAATAATTCTAATAGGTCTAAGAGCGTTAAAAAAAGCAAGCCTGAAGGACTTGTGTCTTAACGCGAGGAGCATTCGTAATAAGGTGGATGAATTAACTGCGCAAATAGAGGTAAACGAATATGATTTGATTGGGATTACGGAAACATGGCTCCAGGGTGGCCAAGGTTGGGAACTCAACATCCAGGGGTATTCAATATTCAGGAAAGATAGGCAAAAAGGAAAGGGAGATGGGGTAGCATTGCTGGTTAAAGAAGGGATTAACACAATTGTAAGGAAGGATATTAGATCTGATGATGTGGAATCTGTATGGGTAGAACTGAGAAATACCAAGGGGCAGAAAACGTTAGTGGAATGGTATATAGACCTCCAAACAGTAATGCGGAGGTTGGGGATGGCATTAAAAGGGAAATTAGAGAAGCGTGCAATAAGGGCACAGCAGTCATCATGGGTGACTTTAATCTACATATAGATTGGGCTAATCAAATTAGTAACAATACTGTGGAGGAGGGATTCCTGGAGTGTTTACGGGATGGTTTCCTGGACCAATATGTCGAGGAACCAACCAGAGATCAGGCCATCTTAGACTGGGTATTATGTAAAGAGAAAGGAGTAATTAGCAATCTTGTTGTACAAGGCCCCTTGGGTCGGAGCGATCATAATATGATCGAATTCTTCATTAAGATGGAGAATTAAGTAGTTGACTCAGAGACTAGGGTCCTGAATTTAAATAAAGGAAACTACGATGGTCTGAGGCGTGAGTTGGGTAGGATTGATTGGGGAATGTCACTTAAAGGGTTGACGGTGGATAGGCAATGGCAAACATTCAAAGACCACATGGATGAACTACAGAATTTGTTCATCCCTGTTTGGCATAAAAATAAAACAAAAAAGGTGACTCAACCATGGCTAACAAGGGAAATTAGGGATAGCATAAGATCCAAGGGGAGGACATATAAATTGGTCAGAAAAAGCAGTAAACCTGAGGATTGGGAGCAGTTTAAGATTCAACAAAGGAGGACAAAGGGATTAATTAAGAAGGGGAAAATTGAATATGAGAGTAAGCTTGCAGGGAACATAAAAACTGACTGTAAAAGCTTTTAATAGATATGTGAAGAGAAAAAGATTGGTGAAGTGAAGCGTAGGTCCCTTGCAGTCAGAATCAGGGGAATTTATAATGGGGAACAAAGAAATGGCAGACCAATTAAATACATACTTTGGTTCTGTATTCACAAAGGAGGACACAAATAACCTCCCAGAGATGTCGGGGAACATAGGGCTAGATTTTCAGTTGCTTGCGCCAGCAGTTAGCGCCTTAAGAGAAGTGATTTTCGGGCACTATTCGTGTAGCGCCCGGGCACAGCGCAGTTTGCGCCCCGCCCCAAATTAAGTTGCCCGTTAGCGCCGGCGCAAAGTTTAGCGGCCGCCCGGATGCGCACGCAGAAAATGACGTCACATCCTCGTGCAACGCCCTTTGGCCGCCCCGAATCCAAACTTCAGTCCGACCGCCCCATTCTGCGGCTGGCGTCCAGAGCGTTTGTAAAATGGAACGCAACACACCCTGGGGAGCGCAAATTAAAGGGCACTCCTCCTGCACTATAAACGGCAGTCTGCATGTGTTGTGTGGAAGGATCCAGTGTGTTGTTGTGAACGGTGTATTTATGTTTCCAACCACCACCACCACCTCCTCCTCCTCCTCCGAAAAAAACACATGCACCCTTCCCCTTTAAGAGCTCACTGGCACCAGAGTGTCTGCCGTCCGCTGCGCCCGAGCTCGGGCGCTGTGCTCTGCACCGCCGGCTTAGCGCCTAAAGATAGTAGTGGAACGCCTCTTTTAGCGCTCCACCAACCTCTTAGGGCGAAGCCACTGAATTTCCGGCAACGGGGCGCTACTTTGGGGCGGGCGCTAACTTCGGGCGGGCGCTAAGGTTAGCGCCCCAAAACTGTCTATACTGAAAATCTAGCCCATAGGGTCTGATGAAAGGGAGGAACTGAAAGAAATCAGTATTTGTAGGGAAGTGGTGTTAGGGAAATTGATGGGATTGAAGGCCGATAAATCCCCAGGGCCTGATAATCTACATCCTAGGGTACTTAAGGAAGTGGCCCTAGAAATAGTAGATGCACTGCTTTTCATCTTCCAACATTCGATGGAATCTGGAACAGTACCCATGGATTGGAGGGTAGCTAATGTTACCCCACTATTCAAAAAAGGTGGTAGAGAGAAAACGGGGAATTACAGACCGGTAAGCCTGACATCGGTAGTGGGGAAAATGCTAGAGTCCATTGTAAAAGATGTAATAGCAGAGCACTTGGAAAACAGTGACAGGATCGGACAAAGTCAACATGGATTTACAAAAGGTAAATCGTGCTTGACTAATTACTGGAATTTTTTGAGGATGCAACTGGTAAAATAGATAAGGGAGAACCAGTGGATGTGGTTTATTTGGACTTTCAGAAGGCTTTTGATAAGGTCCCACATAAGAGATTAGCATGTAAAGTTAAGGCACATGGGATTGGGGGCAAGGTATTGACTTGGATAGAGAACTCGTTGGCAGACAGAAAGCAAAGAGTTGGAATAAACGGGTCTTTTTCCGAGTGGCAGGCAGTGACTAGTGGGGTACCGCAGAGATCGGTCCTTCGGCCCCAGCTATTCACAATATATATTAATGATCTAGACAAGGGAACTAGATGTAATATCTCCAAATTTGCAGACGACACAAAGCTGGGTGGGCGTGTGTGCTGTGAGGAGGATGCCGAGAAACTCCAGGATGATTTGGACAGGTTGGGTGACTGGGCAAAAGCATGGCAGATGCAATATAACGTGGATAAATGTGTGGTTATCCACTTTGGTGGCAAAAACAGGAAGGCAGATTATTATCTGAATGGCAATAGATTGGGAGAAGGGGAAGTGCAACGGGACCTGGGTGTCCTTGTGCACCAGTCGCTGAAGGTAAGCATGCAGGTGCAGCAGGCGGTTAAGGCAAATGGTATGTTGGCCTTCGTAGCGAGAGGTTTTAGTACAGGAACAAGGATGGCTTGCTGCAGTTGTACAGGGCCTTGGTGAGACTACATCTTGAGTATTGTGTGCAGTTTTGGTCGCCTTATCTGAGGAAGGATGTTCTTGCCATGGAAGGAGTTCAGCGAAGATTCGCCAGGCTGATACCTGGGATGCCAGGAATGACTTATGAGGAGAGATTGGGTCGATTGGGCTTGTACTCGCTGGTGTTCAGAAGAATGAGAGGGGATCTCATTGAAACTTATAAAATTCTGACAGGACTGGACAGACTAGATGCAGGAAGGATGTTCCCGATTGTCGGGGAGTCCAGAACCAGGGGTCACATTCTAAGGATAAGGGGTAGGCCATTTAGGACAGAAATGAGGAGGAATTTCTTCACCCAGAGAGTGGTGAACCTGTGGAATTCTCTACCACAGAAGGCAGTAGAGGCCAATTCATTAAATATATTCAAGAAGGAGTTGGATATATTTCTTAAGGCTAAAGGGATCAAGGGGTATGGGGAGAAAGCAGGGACCGGGTACTGAAATTGGATGATCAGCCATGATCGCATTGAATGGCGGAGCAGGCTTGAGGGGCCGAATGGCCTACTCCTGCTATCTTCTATGTTTCTATGAATGTTTATTGTTTTTCTATTGCAACACAGTCCAAAATGACTTGGTTTTGTGTTTTTCCTCAATCCTTAGGTAGTGGAGAAAGCGTGACATTAGACACAGTTGACTCCTATATGACCAAACTCCACAGTGTCATAGACGAAGACCCTCAGCAGAATGAGAAGCTTGTGAGAAAGGTGCAAGAAATAGTAAGCAGTCTAGCCAACAGGTAAATATTTCTAGGCATGGACAGCAAAACATTAATCAAGTTAGTTGCTGTCCAGATTAATTCAATTTACACAAAATTGCCACGTGTGCTGGAGTTAATAAGCTTTTATATTTTTTCTGCAGAGCTCTTTTTATGCACTGTTAATATGATTCCATATCTTTCTGCTAACCCATTTTGTAACATCAAGAATTAGAAAATTACAAAATAATTTTATTGTACCTGTTTTTTGATCAGAAACAATTTGGCATATTTCTAAAACTGCAAATTACCCTCTTTATTCAGAGAGTTCATAACCGTACCTCTCCAGCAGTGTGGCCCGAGGGAAGAATCAATTCTCAACTTTGTGGAACTATTCTAGATGTCACTCACAGAAAGGAGCATATTGTGTGTTGGATATTAATCTGAGATCAGTATGAATTTGAAGTTGAATAATTACTGCATTCTTGTGGGGAATATTGTGAAGGCTATCTAAAATGGCATCG
Organism: Somniosus microcephalus; assembly: GCF_052327205.1. Taxonomy (NCBI): domain Eukaryota; kingdom Metazoa; phylum Chordata; class Chondrichthyes; order Squaliformes; family Somniosidae; genus Somniosus; species Somniosus microcephalus. The sequence continues at coordinate 281,894,874 of NC_140987.1, read as the reverse complement.
GTGTTAGAAGTAAGATACGGTGCTTGTGCAATTACTGTTTATGCTACACTCAAATTCACATTAACTGGAGTGAAATATTTTCTAAAGTAATGAAGTGCCTGATGGAATGATAACTATTGGTGCATTATGGAAAGACAGTGGCCTAGAAATTCAGTATAGCCACGTTTGGGGCGCTACAGCCGGGCGGCCGCTAAAGTTTGCGCCCGGCGCAACTTCGCGCCACCTTCGCCGATATTCAGTGGCATCGCCCCAAGAGGTTGCTGCTGCGCTAAAACAGGCGATGCACGACTATCATTAGGCGCTAAGCCGGCGGCCCGGGGCGAAACCCCCGAGGGCGGGCGCAGCGCAGGTGCGGCGAGCTGCTGATTGACGGCAGACACTCTGGCGCCGGTGAGCTCATAAAGGGGGAGGGTGGATTTGTTTTTTTGAAAGGCCGAGACTGGTGTATTTGTGTTTTTTGAAAGGCCGAGACTGGTCGATTTGTGTTTTTTCGGGGGGCTTCTCTCCATTAGTTTGTAATGTGGGAAGGGCAGAGGTTTCAAAGAAATAAATGTTCTTAAATCGCACTGTCCATGCTTTCTTTTGGAAGTCCTGGTTGCCGTGCTCGGCTGAGGGCTTGTGGAGCGGCTACATTCTTCTTGTGCCAAGCCATTCCCTGAGAGGGGGCCTGGAACCGACGTTCAATAAGCCGCCAACGGGCGGCCCTTGCACTTTCTGCCTCCCTCCTGTGCTGGTCCTCCTCCTCCTCCTCCTCCTCCTCCTCTGGTGGTCCTCCAATGTCTGGTGGCAGTGGCTGAGTCCTGCGGATAGCCAGGTTGTGCAGCATGCAGCACACGACCACGAAATGGGAGACTCGCTCAGGCGAATACTGTAGGGCTCCTCCGGAATGATCCAGACAGCGGAACCGTTGCTTCAGGACGCCGATTGTTTGCTCAATGATGTTCCTGGTTGCTTGATGGCTGTCATTGTATCCCTCTTCAGCAGGGGTGCTGGGCGCATGGAGCGGGGTCATCAGCCATGTGCACAAAGGATAGCCTTTGTCCCCGAGAAGCCATCCTCGTGGGTGAGGCTGGGCCTGGAACATGTCTGCCACAGAAGTCTGGCGCAGGATGAAGGCATCGTGGCTGCTGCCTGGAAAGCGGGCATTGACAGCTAGGATGAGCTGCCTGTGGTCACACACCAACTGCACGTTGAGCGAATGGTAGCCCTTCCGGTTGCGGTAATCCTCGGCATTCTCCAGAGGTGCCCGCAAAGCCACATGCGTGCAGTCAATGGCGCCCTGCACCATGGGGAAGCCCGCTAATGCTGCAAAGCCCATTGCACGCTGTTGCTGCTTGACAAGGGCCATGGAGAAGGAGATGAACTGACGTCTCCTTCTAAAAAGGGCATTGGTCACCTGGCGGATGCAGCAATGCACGGCAAACTGGGAGATGTTGGCAATGTCCCCAGTAGCGGATTGGAAGGAGCCGGTGGCATAGAAGTTGAGAGACACCGTCACCTTCACTGCCACCGACAGAGACGTCCTGCTCCTCAGATGTGGCTGCAGATCTCCGCGAAGCAGGTGGCAGATCTCAGTGACCACCGCCCTTCGGAATCGCAGCCTCCGAACACACTGCTCGTCAGACATGTTCAGATATGAGAACTGCTGGCGGTATACCCTGGGTGGGTAAGGCCTCCTTTGCCGACGCCTGTTGCCCCCTCTCCGACAGGCCATGTCTGCCACTCTCTCACGGCGTCTGTGAGCCCTTTGAATGCAATGGAGAAGGCCAACGTTTGCACCCATTGCAGCCCCCATTATGTGTTTCCAATCAATGATATGGCTCTGAAGTTAAAGACAAGTGGAAAGCTGTGGCCTGAAGCCACAAGTACCTGTGCGAGTGTTGAGCCAAACCAGAAAGCTCTCTACCTTTGTCTCTCTGCAAAGATCCGTCTCTCACAAAGAAGGAGTGTTGCAAAATGGCTGCCTTTTCTACTGCAGGAGGAGTGCCCTTTAATTTGCGCGCCCCGCAGCGACTGAGAACCGTTCCCCTCTACCAGTCGCTAGGGGCGCCAGGCGCACAATAGGCCGGCGCCACTGAATTTCCGGTTTGGGGCGAACAAAGGGCGTTACACGATGAAATGACGTCAGGATCTGCGCGCGCAGCTGAGCGCGCGCAAAGGCTTTGCGCCGCCGCTAAATCTTTACTGAAGTTGGGGAGAGGCGCAGATCACGCCCGGCCGCTAGCTGCCTAGCGCCCCACATCATCTCCTCCTAAGGCGCTAGCGGCTGGCGCAAACAACTGAATTTCTAGGCCAGTGTCTTAAATATAGAAGGTATACCTGATGGCAGAATAACATGGATAGGAAGATGGTGTTGGATTATATGATGTGATAGTGGTTCTTTGTAGCAATTCACTGTACCATGAAGTTATTTAATGTGGTCCCTAACTCTCTGGATGATGGGGATGATGCATTTCAGTTGACCTGGGAAGAATCCGATGTTTTCAATTCCATTTTCACTTACAGTTTTGATGCGCTGTTCCAAAAGAGGTATGAAAACATTTTTTTTTTAGGTGTAACTTTAAAAAAGTAATACAGTTGAGGGAGGCCATTTGGCTCATCTTTCATCAGAGAAACCTTTGATTAGCTCCTAACATCTAGCTGTGCTTCTTGAATGGCTTCACTTCCTACGTGACAAGGACAATGCCAAACATGGTAGGATAACTGCTGTATCTAACACACATCAGACCACCAGATTTTTCTGAGATTACTAGGAATTAAGAATGTCTTGATCTAAATAGGTTTAATTTTTGATTTATTTATAGACATATGTTAATGAACTGCCTCAAGTTGTATTTTCTTGTTTTAGTGATGGACCTTAAAACACCATGAACTTCATCGGAGAAGATGGTTTACAGATGTCCATGTTGGCTGAAATCCCAGGCTACATTATCTTTTTAGAACTATATCAAGAGATTGCTGTTGCTCCATGAAGAAGGTGCAGTTATTCTTTAGGGCTAGGGCCTAATTATACAGACCTATACTAGCCTACACATCGTTCAAGATCAAAGCAAGGGGATTTGAATGGAATAACAGACTACACACTAAATGCTTTTAAGAAGAAAGCTAAAGTTTAATTAAAGGAAACACATAGGATTATTGGTTGAAGTTATAGTGACTAGGCTACTGAAAGCAATTTATTGTTACGTTTACAACTTTTTTGTCAACTATGGCATCATGCAGGTTGTGACCTCCGAGTTGATTTTGTAGTTTTTATTAACTTTTATAATTAGTATGTCTTTGTGCTTGCACATTCTATAGATTTAGAAACTGCATTGTAAAGTTGACTGCTCCATTTTGTTATGGTTGTTATGTTTGTATTAACATTTTGTAGATGAACCTGAAATTCTGTTAGATAAGGAAGAGAGAGTGCCAGGTTTGAAAGCAGTCATTAGTTGTGTGAAGGGAGGGGATTTAGGCAGTGCCATTTCCACGTCGATATAATCAAGTTTGTAACCGATAAATATAAGCTAATCTTTTACTTCTTGAAACCAGCTTAAGAAAAAAATTCTAATAAGGTGAAATCCATCACAAATTCATTTGTTTTTAAATTTAAAAGGTTTACCAGTTCATTTTGTTCCAAGTTTCAACCCTAAGAAGATTAAATTATTGTTGAGAATACATTTTTCTTTAGTAAAATAGAGTTAATTGTCTTACAAGCCTTCTGGGTGTATAACAGTTGCTTGTATGTGTGGGATCTATATAGGAAAAACTGATATTTTGGATTATTTTGCAAAGTGATATACATATAAAGTATGAAGGTGAACCTAGAGCAGTTTTCCAACTTGATCAGAACTCTGACATGTGTTACTATCTTGGGACCAATCCTTTCAAGTATTCTGTTAAACTGAGATACTTATTTTATTGAAGTCAATAGTGCAGTTCAGTGATAAGTTCCTAGGCAGCAGGGTCCTGCAAATAATGCTGTTCTACCATGTATTCATGCATAACACTAGGTGGACTTTTATTTCAATGACTGTTACAGGGAAGTAATATTCCTTAAAAGGTATTAGAAGGCTGTGATAAAAACTCAAATCAGTTTATTTTTCTGTCTGAATCTTAAGATTGCAGCCATTAAATATTGCCAGATAGCTGTTGTTAAAAATAACTTGTACAACAGGGTTCGGGAATGTTGGCTCAAAAGATGAACCCTGCAGCAGGTTGCTGAGCACAGCTGGGTCATCTCTCGGATGGGTACTTTGCAAGATGGATGACAGATCACTGTGTAATCAAATAATGCTGTTTTGTATGCCCTAGAGTCCTGGTACAGAGAAACCAAAGCTACTCCTGTACCTGTTAACTCATGCTGAAGTATGGCTCCACGGGCGTTGAACAACCATTTAGAACCTTGTATAATTCTTCATATGTTGGCCGAAGCAGAGAGCCACCAGGTTATTTAAATGTGGGGCATCCCATCCAAGCTTAATTCTGTTTTCTCCAGACATGTATGCATGTACACATTCCAGCAGATGTCACTGGATAGACTTCAAGAGTAGAACCCTGGATTTTTGTTTTTGCCCCTTTACCCACCTCAAGGACACTGAAGCCAGTTATAATGCTCTTGCTTTCTGTACTGAGATCAGCTAACTCAGCAAAGACCAGGGATCAGACGTATAAACTTCCTACTGCTGTGGTAGGGAGCCTATAGGAGAGGGAGGGAAACTGCAGTGACGGTTGAGTTGTGTTTCTCCTCATTGTCCAGCTAATAGAGGTCTGGGAGCAAGTCACCCACCTTCAGAACCTCAATCAATGGCCTTTGCACATCAAAAATAGAGATTCATTCTTTGCGGCGGGGGGGGGGGGGATAAATAACACTTAAAAGGATGTTCTCAAGTGCTGTAAGAATTACTACTCTTTGTGTAACTACCACCACAGTCAGGAACTTGTGGAGTAGTATCACAGATTCGCTTTCAGATGTGTTTTTTTCAAATCAACAAGTAGCTGCAAATTGGGCAATTTATTATGAATTATTCAAAAAATCTTTGCATTCATGGAACAAAATATTTTAAACACTTGGAAGTGGAGGCTGGACTGGCCCAATGGCTTCATTATTTTGTTTTAAAGTGACGCATGAAAAACAGCAAGAGGTATCACCATTATATTATTTGGGGATATTAAGTATTAAAACTCAGTGAAAAAAGTAGATCAAGACCTCTTGTATGAAGAGAGTACACAGGAAAAATAGTGAAATATTCAAAGTATTCTCCATGTATCCTTGTGCAATGTGTTAATATTTACTTTCTGTTGAGCAGTATGTTTTACCACCACAGAGAATGTTTGCAGTTTGGATTCATTTCTTCTCCTGCTGCAAGGTTTTGCCACTTGGATTATCCATTACTGCCATCAGATGTTTAAATTAAAATCATACAAATTACAGCAGGGCAGGAGATGATTCAGCCCATTGCGCCTCTATCAGTGCTTGCTATCTAGCTCTAATCCCTTTTCCTGGACCCTTTTATTTTCTTCAATTTTAACCACACCTCAAGTAATATTGCCTGCCTCAATAGCCACTTTTTGTAAAGCATTCATTTTTCCTGAGTTTCACAAGCAGCAAAAACAATCTTTCACTATTAGCTGTGTCAAAACCTTTCATAATTTTGAAAACCTCTGTTGGGTCCCTCCATAACCCTTGTTTGTGGAGTAAGGGGGAGCCACAATTTTTCAATCATAACTAATCTAATTCCTGATGTAATGTGAGTTTTGCTGCACCCTTTCTATGTCTAATGTCCTTTCAATAATGAGGTGCCCCCAGCTGTATGCAGTATTCCAACTGCTGACCTCATTAATGTCAACATCGCTTGCAAACTTTTATATTAAATTCCCCACGACTCACTCAGAACCCAGAAACCCATTTGCCTGTTTTATGGATTTTCATATCTACTAAAGATCTGTGCGCTCATAGATCGTTCTGTCAAGTGACACGAGGCAAATTTTCCTCTTTAGTGCTTTGGCGTAAAATGAAGAAAATAATAGGATGGGCAGGGTAGTAGCCCATAGTGGAGCCCATACGACATTTTTGTCCATTGTAGATGGAAAATCAGACAAGCTCTATCGCAGGTTTGTGATCCAACAAACCTGATTTTCCTCTCTGTGCTCTGCCCAGATAATGCTTCATGCCCAATTGCTGAAAAGGAAAACATGCCCCGTACTGCTTGGTGTATATGTTCTTTCCTTACTCTTATATTCCAAAATATATTACTCACATTTTTCTGCATTGAACTGCAGCTGCTGCCCGTCTGCCCAATCCACTACGCTATCTATCTCTTGCTGTAGTATCTGGCTTTCTTCCTGACAGTTTGCCATGCCCCTAGTTTGGTATTGTTGGCAATCTTCAACATCATTCTTGTGCTTATTTCCAAATCATTTAGATGCATGCAGCTTCAGACCTTATGATAGGTTAAAAGAGGGATAGTTCAAACATAGTGGTGAAAACCTTTTGATGTATCAAGATTACATAATGGGAGCAGAGAGAATGCTGCAAGGTGATTTGTTATTGTTACATTATTTTTTTACAGGTTTATTCACTGCTGTATATGCTGTATTATGTACATGACAAGAGGAAGACTTGGCTACATAGCAAGCAAAGTTTGATTGTGACAACAGTGTAATCTTTGGGATCAGTTGTATAATCTCAAAGATTCATTATGTTCTGTTTTGTATTCAGTAAGAACACCATTCAGTCTTGTGATTGATGTACTGTCCGAGGATTGTAGTGCATTTGATTAATTCCAGTTAAGTGAATTTCTTTTACTTCATCAAGTTTACTGGTGTTCATATTAACAAACTGTTTTATCAGCAATGTTTGTCATTAATTTTCTAATGTAGTTCAGTATGTTGGTAAAATGTAGCAGTTGGTTATACAACATGCAATAAACATCTGATACTGTTTGTCTCATTATGCCAGGCTTGATAGTAGGAATGATTTTCACTCTATAGTCCAATTGTATATTTTTTTTTAAACGCTTTTGATAAGCCTAGCACAATAGCTATTGAAAAACACAAACCTAGATGTCTACTAAGGTTAATACATGAAGATTACCAAATAGAATGTCTACCTTTCCCAAATTTTGTTTGGTTTGATTTACTGAGGCAAAGTTAATCCAGTTTTCCTAGTTGGTTGTAAGAGCCTCTCTCGCTCAGTGTTGTGTTTGGTATTCTTTAGGATTTTTTATTTCTTTATGCTTTTTTTGTTCTGATTGTCATCAAAGAAAATTGCTGTACTTATCAATCTTGTACGATTTCCCAAGTCTTTTAAACAGTTGTGAATTTCAAAAGATTTAGTTTTACAGGAAACTTTCGATTAACCGGCCCCTAAATAACCGAAACGCTCTATCCACTGGCAAAATTCAGGAGTTGGTTCAGGTAACTTTTTTTACTTTTAGTTACTTTTTTTAATTGATTTGTTGCTGTGCAAGGGTGTAGCTGAAGCTGTTGCTAAGCTACAGAGACGCTTGCAACTTGTGCCGATTGTTTTGAAGCTAGCAACAGGGTTTGTTGCTTTATACAGAGCTCTGAGCTCCGTATCTTTTACTATAGCGTTCGGTTATCTGGAATTGTTGATGAACCGGCAACACGTCTGTGCCGGATACCAAAAAGTTTCCTGTAGTTGCATATGAGCATGATTGTCTCTTGTGAACAACATTAATCATTGCCCCGCCCCCACCCCTCCATTTAGCCATTAGGGCCAAAAAGCATTTTAAATTATTTAACAACGGAAAATGATTTTTCACTTGGAAAATTTATTTCTCTTTTTTTCACATGGATTTAAGTTTTTCAAAACTGTGCTTATCTAGTGGCATGTAGCGGCGGCACACAGACCAGGAAAATTCCTGGTTTGATCTCCAGCCTGCTGAGTTAGCTTATTTCAGCTGGGATTGCTAAAATTGTCCTTGCTATAGGGAGAGGGAAAATCAGCCAAGGTTTTTCCTTCTGATCATTATCTAGTGATCTGTGCTGGAAAGGGGGGGGGGGCGCAGATTTGGGCTGGGCTATGATGGCCCCACAAACAAAAAGCCTTTTAACACTTAACACACGTGAAGAATGGCCACTTCGGCAAGGTGCCAGTGAGTTACCGTCACCTCTGGAACCTCACCTAGGAAGGAATCCGTGTCTACGGATAGAGCAAAAATACAAATAACTAATTAGAATAAAATATTCTGAAGTAAAACCTCTATCCATCAAAGGATACCAGGACCTTGTGAATACATTGGCCCTGTTCTTTACAAATTGTTTCATAAGAACATAAGAAATAGGAGCAGGAGTAGGCCATTTGGCCCTTTGAGCCTGCTCCGCCATTCAATAAGATCATGGCTGATCTTCTACCTCATCTCCACTTTCCTGCACTATCCCCATATCCCTTAATTACCTTAATATTCAAAAATCTATCCATCTCTGTCTTGAATATACTCAATGACTGAGCCTCCACAGCCCTTTGGGGTAGGGAATTCCAAAGATTCACCACCCTCTGAGTGAAGACATTTCTCCTCATCTCAGTCCTAAATGGCCGACCCCTTATTCTAAGACTGTGACCCCCCGCCCCCCCCCCCCCCCCCCCGGTTCTGGACTCCCCAGCCAGGGGGAAACATCCTCCCTGCATCTACCCTGTCAATCCCTGTAAGAATTTTGTATGTTTCAATGAGATCACCTCTCATTCTTCTAAACTCTAGAGAATATAGGCCCAGTCTACTCAATCTGTCCTCATAAGGCAATCCCCCCATCCCAGGAATCAGTCTGGTGAACCTTCGTTGCACTCCGTCTATGGCAAGTATATCCTTCCTTAGGTAAGGAGACCAAAACTGTACACATTACTCCAGGTGTGGTCTCACCAGGGCGCTATATAATTGCAGTAAGATGTCTTTACTCTTATACTCAAATCCTCTTGTAATAAAGGCCGACATACCATTTGCTTTCCTAATTGCTTGCTGTACCTGCATGTTAACTTTCAGTGATTTGTGTACAAGGACACCCAGGTCCCTCTGAATACCAAAATTTCCCAATCTCTCACCATTTAAAAAATGCTCTGCTTTTCTATTTTTCCTACCAAAGTGGATAACTTCACATTTCTCCACATTATATTCCATTTGCCATGTTCTTGCCCACTCACTTAGCCTGGCTATATCCCCTTGAAGCCCCCTTGCATCCTCCTCACACCTTATATTCCCACCCAGCTCTGAGTCATCAGCAAACTTGGATATATTACAGAAAATGCTGGAAATACTCAGCAGGTCAGGCAGCATCTGTAGAGAGAGAAACAGAGTTAACGTTTCAGGTCGATGACAAAGGGTCATCGACCTGAAACGTTAACTCTGTTTCTCTCTCTACAGATGCTGCCTGACCTGCTGATTATTTCCAGCATTTTCTGTTTTTATTTCAGATTTCCAGCATCTGCAGTATTTTGCTTTTGGATACATTACATTTGGTCCCCTCATCCAAATCATTGATGTAGATTGTGAATAGCTGAGGCCCAAGCACTGATCCTTGTGGTACCCCACTAGTTACAACCTGCCAACCCGAAAATGACCCATTTATTCCTACTCTCTGTTTTCTGTCCGTTAACCAATCCTCAATCCATGCTAGTATATTACCCGCAATCCCATGAGCCCTAATTTTGTTTTAATAACCTCTTGTGTGGCATCTTATCGAATGTCTTCTGAAAATCCAAATACACCACATCCACTGGTTCCCCCTTATCTATTCTGCTAGTTACAGCCTCAAAAAACTCCAACAGATTTGTCAAACACGATTTCCCTTTCATAAATCCATGTTGACTCTGCCCAACCCTATTATTATTTTCTAAGTGCCCTGTTACCACGTCCTTAATAATAGATTCTAGCAATTTCCCTACTACTGATGTCAGGCTAACTGGTCTATAGTTCCCCATTTTCTCTCTCCCTCCTTTAATAGTGGGGTTACATTTTCTACCTTCCAATCCGCAGGAACCGTTCTAGAATCTATGGAATTTTGACAATTGACAACCAATGCTTCCACTATCTCTATAGCCAACTCTTTCAAAACCCTAGAATGTAGGCCATCAGGTCCAGGGGATTTATTGGCTTTCAGTCCCATTAATTTCTTCAATACTTTTTTACTAATACTAATATCTTTCAATTCCTCATTCTCGCTAGACTCTTGGTTGTCCACTATTTCCGGGAAGTTTTTTGCGTCACCTTCAGTGAAGGCAGACACAAAGTATTTGTTTAATTTCTTTGCCATTTCCTTATTCCCCATTATAATTTCTCCTGTCTCAATCTGTAAGGGAGCCACATTTACTTTTGCTAATCTTTTACTTTTTACATACCTATAGAAGCTTTTACAGTCTTTTTATGTCTCTCACTAGTTTACTCTCATTCTATTTTCCCTTTCTTTATCAATTTATTGGTCCTCCTTTGCTGCATTCTAAAATCCTCCTAATCCTCAGGCTTACTATTTTTGGCAACATTATAAGCATCTACCTTTGATGTAATACTATCTTTAACTTTTCTTGTTAGCCACGGTTGGACCACTTTTCCTGTGGGGGTTTTTGTGCCTTAAAGGAATGTATATTTGTTGTAAATTATATATTAATTATTTAAGTGCTAGCCATTGCTCGCCCACTGTCATACCTTTTAATGTAGTTTCCCAATCTACCTTAGCCAACTCGGCCCTCATACCTACGTAGTTTACTTTGTTTAGATTTAAGACCCTAGTTTCGGATTTAACTAAGTCACTTTCAAACTCAGTATAAAATTCTATCATATTCTGGTCACTCTTCCCTAAAGGCCCCTTTACTACAAGGTTATTAATTAACCCTTTCTCATTGCACAATACTAGATCTAAAATAGCCTGTTCCCTCGTTGGTTCCTCAACAAACTGATCTAGAAAACTATCTTGCATACATTCCATGAATTCGTCCTCTACACTATTACTGCAAATTTGGTTTGCCCAATCTATATGTAGATTAAAGTCCCCCATGATTACTTTTACCCTTGTTACATGCACCTCTAATTTCCTGATTTGTAACCTGCCCTACATTACAACTACAGGAAACTTTGTGCTATCCGGCACCGACGGGACCGAGCTGTTGCCGTCCCATCAAAACTGCCGGACAAACCAGCGCTAATGTTGAAACATACGGAGATTTTGAGCTCCGTATCTGGCAACAAACCCTGTTGCTTAGCAACAGCTTCTAAACAGTCGGCCGTACCTTGCAAGCATCTCTGTAGCTTAGCAACAGCTTCAGCGAGACCTTGCAGAGCCTGACTGGTGGAAGAAAAAAAAGCAACGAAAAGAAAAAAAACCTAACGAAGCTGCTCCTGATTTTTGCCGGTGGCTCGAGCATTCCGGACAGTTAACCTCCGGATAAACCAAAGTTTCCTGTATCTCGTCAACTCATTCTGTAATTTGGCCACCTTGCATTGAGTTTCTGAATGCAGGTTATTTATGTAATTTAGAAACAGTTGAAGCCCCGGTACTGAGCCCTGAGGCACCATACTCGGTATTCCCTGCACCACCCCTCCCCCCACTCTAACATAACTCATCTGATGAGTACTTATTATTTCCTTCCCAGTGTCTACTCCGAATCCACACAGCTTTGACTTTGACTTTAATTAATAGTATTTTTTGTGGAACTTTGTCAAAAAGCCTTTTGGAAGTTAAGGTACACCGGCCTAGAAATTCAGTTGCATTCGCCAGCCGTTAACGCCATAAGAGGGGTAGATTTCCAGCGCTAGGCACTTAGCGCCCGGGCGCAGGCCGGTCTGTGCCAACGCCCAACTTCAGTTTACATTTAGCGCCGGCGCAAAGTGTTTGCGCCCGCTCAGCTGCGCGCGCAGCTTATGACGTAATTTCATCGTGCAACGCTGTTTGTGCGCCCCAAACCGGAAATTCAGTGGCGCCCGCCCAATGTGGGCGTGGCGCTGTTAAGAACTGTGAAGTGGAACGCAGCAGAGGCCCTGCAGGCCTCGGGGAGCGCTAATTAAAGGGCACTTACACTGAACTATAAAGGCCAGCCATTTTGCTGCAATGACTTTAGTGCTTTGGATTTCTGGACAGAGACCAAGGAACAGACCTTACTGATTTGGGACAACATAGGAGAGGTATTTTTGGCTTCTGGCCGGAGCTTGGAAATTTGACTCTTTGTGATTTCACTGTTTGCAAGTTTATTATGGGGGCTGCATGGGGTTCCAACCCTCAGTTCCAGCATTATGTGCGAAGGGCTCGCAGACGCTGTGTGAGAGGGGCAGCCATGCCTAGACGCAGAGGGGCCATCAGGCGTCGGCAACGTAGGCCTTACCCACTCAGGGAATACCGGCAGCAGGTGTCCTATCTCACCATGACTGCCGCGCATTGTGTTAAGAGGCTGCGCTTCAGAAGGGAGGTGGTTGCAGAGATCTGCCAGCTGCTTCACAGAGATCTGCGTCCACAGCTGATGTGCAGGACGTCTCTGTCGGTGGAAGTGAAGGTCACGGTGGCTCTGAACTTTTATGCAAGCGGCTCCTTCCAAGCCGCTGCTGGGGACATAGCGAACATCTCCCAGTTCGCCGTGCATCGCTGCATCCGGCAGGTCACCGATGCCCTTTTCGCAAGGAGACACCAATTCATCTCCTTCCCCATGACCCTAGAGAGGCAGGAGCAGCGTGCAGTCGGATTTGCCAGGATCGCCGACTTCCCCATGGTGCAGGGCGCCATTGACTGCACGCATGTGGCTATGCGGGCACCTATCGACAATGCCGAGGATTACCGCAACCGGAAGGGCTACCATTCCCTCAATGTACAGCTGGTGTGTGACCACAGGCAGCGCATCCTAGCTGTCAATGCCTGCTTTCCAGGAAGCAGCCACGATGCATTTATCCTGCGCCAGACTACTGTGGCTGACATGTTCGAGGCACAGCCTCCACCAAGGGGATGGCTTATTGGGGACAAGGGCTACCCTTTGTGCACATGGCTCATGACCCCGCTCCGCGCGCCCAGGACCCCTGCGGAGGAGGCATACAACGAAAGCCATCAAGCCACAAGGAACATTATAGAGCAAACGATTGGCGTCCTGAAGCAACGGTTCCGCTGCCTGGATCGATCCGGCGGCTCTCTACAGTATTCGCCGGATAGAGTCTCCCAGTTCGTCGTCGTTTGCTGCATGCTGCACAACCTGGCTATCCGCAGGACTCGGGCACTGCCACCTCACGTTGGGCCACCACCTCAGGAGGACCATGAGGAGGAGGAGGAGTACCAGCCCAGAAGGGAGCCACAAGGTCCAAGGGCCGTCCGCCGGCGGCTTATTGAACGACACTTCTAGGCCCCCTGTCAGGGAATGGCTTGTGGCAATGAACGCACCTGAATGCAGCCGCTCCGCAAGCCCTCAGCCGGTTAACGCAACAACCACTTGAAACATGACACCTGGACAAGCTGAATAAATAAAAAGCTTTATTTAACAAACTCAGGGCCCTTCCCACATGAAACAGAAAAACAGACAAGACCCCCAAAAAACAGTGAAAAACATATCTCACTCCCACAACCTGGGGAGGAATAACAAAACTTGTCAATCCAATTGGCCTTCATCTTCGGCCTTTCCAAAATAAGCCCCCCCCCTCCAGAACACAAACACCCCCATATAAAAAAAACAGTTGCCGACACCCTCTACTTGGTGTGCCGAGAGGGCGAGTCCTTGTGCAGGCTTCTCCGGCCCCTGCCCGACCTGTTGCTCTGCCTCAACCTGGGCCCTGTGGGTGTTGGAAGGCTGGGGAAAGGCTCCTGAGGGCCGCAATGCGTAACGGCAGATGCCCTTGGGGGTCGGCCTAGACGAGGTCCGGCCCTGGAGGGTCCGGCTGCTGACTGCTGCAGCTGTGGCTGGGCAGCATCAGTCTCTGCAGCAGCTCGTCGCACCTTGGCTGGGGGAGTGGCAGTGGCGGCTGCAGCAATGGGGGCAAGCTGGCTGATGCCAGGCGCTCGCTGGTCGCCAGAGACATTGGCACTCGGCCGGGCTGGCACTGCAGCAAGCGCAGCAATCTGGTGGAGGCCAGACCGCTGTGCTGCAGCAGGGCGGCGGGTGCCCTGTCGATGCTTCCGTGACACAGCGAGTGTGGCAGAAATGAGTGCCCGAACTGCCCTGTTCTGTGCCCGCATCAGATCAGCCAGTGTCTGCACGGCACCACTCATGAACTCGCGACTCGCGTCCTGTGCTGCCGCGAGTTGGTCGACACCCCTGGCCTGTGCTGCCGTGAGTTGCTCGACACCCCTGGCCTGTGAGTTCCCGAAAGCGGCCACACTATGAGCCAGCGACTCAATGGCCTGAGGCAACTGTCCCACAACCCCCATGAACTCGTTGTGGCGCCGCTCGGAGGCCGCGGACATTTCATCAAGGAGGCGCACCTCCTGGGCGAGGACCGTCTCCGGACTGGAGGGCGGACTCTCCATCTGGGGAGAAGGCCGCCGAGCTGCCCGACCCTTCCCGCGTGCCTGGGCGCCACTGGGCCCAGCAACTGCCCTTCCCTGCAACACTTTCCCCCCCCCTCTGGGAAGAAGGCAGCCGTGCTGCCCGACTCTTCCCGCCTGCCTGGACGCCACTGGGCCCAGGAGCTGCACCCCCCTGCAACACTTCCCCCTGGCTCTCCTCCAGGCAAGACGTGTCCCCTCCATTGCCATCCCCTGGCGCGGATGAGGGTTCCCCCGATGTGCCGCCTTCCTCTTGGTCCTCGTCGTCCTCCTCTTCCGAGGGACTGGCACTCTCAGCTTCATGGACCTCCTCCTCACCAGCTGAAAGCAGGAAGGCACAAGAGTAGCTTTAGAGTGAGGACAGGGCATCAGCGAGGGAGGCATGAGTGGTGGCATTATGCGCATTGGTCGGACAGTGGCAAAGGATGTAGATCTGAAGCGCAAGGGGAACGAGAGAGGTCCAAACGGTCATGTCCTTACCATTGGGGCCCAGCACAGGGTCGGCATCTCCAATAGCAACGGGGCCAACCACCCGGCCACGCATGAGTCGAGCCACGCGCTCCTCCAGGTCACTGAGCTCCTGGAACTGGCCACGGCCTCCCCCAGTGACATTCCGGCTCTTCATATTCTTGGCCAGCTTGGCCTGCAAGAGAAAGGACGGCCTCTAAGTACAGTGTGTTGCCCTGTTGTCTGCACTGCCTCCCATGGTCGATTAGCATGGCCAGTGTGGTGCCCTGTTGTTGTGTGCACTGCCTCCCATGGTCGAATAGCATGGCCAGTGTGGTGCCCTGTTGTTGTGTGCACTGCCTCCCATGGTCGAATAGCTTGGCCAGTGTGTAAAGTGCAGAAAGTGCTATTGATGATCATGCCAGTGCCATAGCTGCGGGAGGAGGGATGGCCATTAGGCCTTTGAGGTCCCTTTGCCCATAATGTGAGGTGCACATGCAAGGATGAGGAGGACACTGGAAAGGGTACTCGCCCTGACCATCCGAGTGAGGTCGTTGTACTTTTTGCGGCATTGGTCCGCACTCCTGGGGACATCGCTGGTGGATGACACCCTGTGGGCGATTTCCCTCCAGGCTCTCCTGTACTGCCTCCTGGGAGCCTTCTTGCCACTGTCCGGGCACAAGATCTCTCTTTTTTTAAAAGCCTTAAGCAGCACCCTCAAAGCATGCTCTGAGAAGCGTTTCGCTCGTTCACGGGCCTTCTGCATGGCTTCAGGCGCTATTTGGGTCCACCAGCAGTGTTCAGGCCTAGCTGCAGGGCTCCACTATCCAGGGCGTGGCAGCAGACAAAGTCGACCCTTCCCCCTTTAAGAGCTGGCCAGCGTCAGGGTGTCTGCTGTCAATCAAAACATGACCGCACCTGCGCTGCGCCCGGCCTCGGCGTTATCAGTCCGCACCGCCGGCTTAGCGCCTAAAGATAGGAGTGCAACGCCAGTTTCAGCGCTCGCCCAAACTCCTTGGCCAAATCTACTGAATTTCAGCGAAGTGGCCTACACTTTCCGGCGGGCGCTAACTTTAGCGCCCGCCCGACTTTAGCGCCCCAGAAGTGGCGCGACTGAATTTCTAGGCCACCATGTCATAAGGCTTACCACAGTCTATGTAGGTTTGTTACATCCTCAAAGGAGTTGAGGAGGTTGGTCAGGAAGGATCTTTCCATTCTTAATCCATGTGGACTGCTGTTTACTTGATTGTTATTGTACAGATAGTCCTCAAGTTTACTCCTAGTAATCAGTTCCATTATTTTACATGGGATGGAAGTAAAACTAATGAGTCTGTAGTTGCCTGTGTCTGTTTTGCTCCAATTTTTGAATATAGGCACCACATTAGCCTGTTACCAATCTTTTGGCACCCCAGTGTCCAATGGCTCTTTCATAATTAGAGCTTCATAAATGTCCCTTTCAGCACTATAGAATAAATACCAATTATTTCCTGTACTGTTTGGAGGCCTATAAACAACTCCCACCAACATTTTCTGCCCCTTGCTGCTCCGCCCAAACTGATTCTACTTGATTTTCAGAGCCAAGATTCTTTCTCTCCACTGTCTTTATCCCTTCCTCCTTTTTCATTTTGCCTATCCTTTCTAAAAGTTATGTATCCTGGAATATTTAGTTACCAACCTTGGCCTCTTTGCAACCACGTCTCTGTTATGGCTATTAGATCAAACCTGTTAATTTCTATCTGCACTATTAATTCATCTATTTTGTTGCGAATGCTTTGTGCATTCAGATATAGTGCCTTTAGCTTTGACTTATTTCTCAAAAGATGTCACCTTAGTCCCTGATATCGCCTTAGTCACTGATGCCTTATTACCTTTGTTACTCTCCCTGTCCCTTCCTGACCCACTCTGCTTATTTTTACCCAAAACTACTTTGCTCTAGAGCCTTGACATTTCTCTCGCTGCTTTTAAATTTACTCTTTCCTGAAGCCTCCCACCTCCCCTTCATTAGTTTAAAGGCTTGTCTACTGCCCTAGTTATTTGGTTTGCCAGGACACTGGCCCCAACCCGGTTTAAGTGGAGTCCGTCCCAGTGGAACAGCTCCCTCTTTCCCCAGTACTGGTGCCAGTGCCCCATGAACCGAAACCCCTTCCTCCCACACCACTCTTTGAGCCACGCATTTAAACCTCTAATCTGTTTGTCCCTATGCCAATTTGCGCGAGGCTCGGGCAACAATCCAGAGATTATTCCAGAGTTTCATCTGTATATGATACATGAAGGGGCAACCACTGTCCCTTCAATCCCACAGGTTTGAAAACAGGATGGTTGAAGTACTTACCAGTACTACATACAGGAATTCAAGTAGTCCTCCCTGGGACTTGGTGGTGGGAGGATCCAGGTAAGATCCCCAAAATGTTTTATAAATAGCAACAAAGTATGGATATTCCTGTATTTGGTATTGTAGCAGAAGCATCAGCAATCCGAATTACATTTTATTTAGATTTCAATATATCAGTGAGGATTCTTCAATCTGATTGGTTGAAGAGCCTTGCCGATTTTTGACCTGCTGACAGACAACCAGATCCTCTGCAGAGTGCTGTATCAGACACCCAGTGACAGCATGTCTGTGCTCAAAAGCCCGTGAGAATTCTGGGCAGCTGTTAGTGTAATAATAATAATAATAATTCAACTTTGTTGTCATTGCACAAGTACATGAACAACGAAATGTGATCTTGCAAGCTCCCATGACTGGGAGAAGCAAAGCCGCTGCGTCGGTGCGCGCCGCCATTCCATTTCCACCATTCCTCCTGTCCGACAATCTTCAGCCCACCGCCCAGGCCTGCTCACCAGCCGCTCCTCCCGTGGCTCCTTCCGTGACCTTCTCACCAACCGCCCCTCCTCGGGGCTCCTTCCGTGACCTTCTGCACCTGGTCTTCCCTGATGGTCACCCCTCCAGGTACTAACCAGGCCTGGCTCTGCTTAGCTTCCAAGCCTTGCCAGTGACCCTGTCCCTAGTCCCAGGAACAGGGACGAGCGTCGTTATTTGGACCAATGGATGATTAATTTTCAGTGCTAAACATCATAGATATGAGGGCTAATTTTAATGTTTGGCAGTGAGCGAAGGACAGGTGAAAGTGGATCAGCTGCCCGTTAAGCATCCCACCCAATTTTCCATTCCATTGACTTCAACTGGTGCGTGAGCCAATTAGTTAGCTGGCTCACAGCTCCTCCATACTTTCGTCCATGGCTGCAATCACTTAAACAAGCCTGTCAAAAATACTCTCGACCATCCACTGTTTTCTAGCTATAAGCACGAGTACTACCAGCAGAACGTGTTTAAGCAGGCAGACTCTATGGGGGAGAAATTGGGTATAGCCCCGCTCGGGGCGCTAGAATTGTCGATGCGCAAATTTTATCGCCAGGCGCAACTTATCGCCACCTCGAGCGATATTGGATTGCTGCGCCCCTGAAAGTAATTGCGGCGTTGATTCAGGCGCTGCACGGGAGTCTTAAGGTGCTAACCCGGCGGCGCTACTCAATATGGCGGTGTCTGGGCGCAGCGCAGGTGCTGTCAATAATCGATTACCCTGAGACATGCTGGCGCCGGCCAGCTCTTAAAGGGGCGGGTCAATTAGGATCAGCAGACACACTCTGCGCCTTGTAGGCCTCAAAATCGGTGCTGTGCTTTCTGTGGCGTTCCAAACGTTGAACATATGGAGAGGGTGAGGCAGAGAGCGGAGCGCTTTACCGATGGGGCATTGGATGCTTTGGTTGGCGAAGTGGAGCGCCGGCGAGCTGTGCTGTACCCCGACAATGGCAGGAGGCCTCATCAGAGCGAGTACCGCAGGGCTTGGAGGGAAGTTTGTCAAAGAGCCACCTCAAGCAGCGTGGTGGCCAGGACTCCTGTGCAATGCAGGAAGAAGTTCAACGACCTCACTCGGGTCGTTAGGGTGAGTGCCTTTTTCGCCATCTTCTTCATCCCTCCATCTGCACCTGACATTATGGTCAGAGGGTGCTTGAAGCCCCAATGGCCATCTGTCAGCCAGCACCCATGGCCCTTTCTGGAAACACACACGCACATTCTGCTCAATGCATAATGGAAGGGCTATTCTACCATGGGGGGCATGTGATGTCAGCTCAGGCCAGCATGTTTCATCACTTCCCGTCCTTTCTCCTGCAGGCCAAGCTGGCCAGGAACCGGAGGGAGCAGCATCGTACCGGTGGAGGCCCTCCTCAGCTGCTGACACTGACGGCCCTGGAGGAATGAGTCCACCAGATTGTTGGAGGCCCGATGACTGGTCCTGTCACCACTGGAGCTGCCGACCCCATTGTGCACAGCGATGGTAAGGTCATCACCTTTTGGAACTCTCCTTCCACTTGCTCCCCCCACCAGCATACTTTTTCACTCTGGACCCATGTCAGAGCATTGAAGCACTCATGCATCCCTTGCCACCCTGTCCTTTCGCTAAAGCCACTCTTCAACCTCCCTGCTTTCAGATGCTGCATCACCAGCTCTGGAGCCGGGCCCTCAAGCTGCCACTGACTCCGGAGGCGACGAGCAGGAGGAAGCCGGACCATCCCTGCCACCCTCAGGTGAGCCAGCCCCTCTGCAGACTGGGGAGACTACTTCCCTGGAGGGGAGCGGGGGGGAATGCTCTGAGGAGGAAGCAGTTCCAGGAACCAGCGGGCTGCAGCAACGCAAGGGGGGTAGGGAAGTTCGGGGGCCGTCTCCCCGGAGGGCGAGTCAGGCCGCGAGTACTTCTGCACAGAGCGCAGAAGAGGTGCGTTCCCTCGCAGAAATGAGCGCCCAGGCTCGGCTCAGGCACACAGCTCATGGCTGCAGTGGCAAGGATGCCTGACTCCATCGAGACACTGGCAAGGAGTGTCCAAGACTTTGGGGCAGCACAGGCAAGGTGCGCGCAGGACTTCGGGGCAGCACAGGCAAGGTGTGCGCAGGACTTCGGGGCAGCACAGGCAAGGAGTGCGCAGGACTTCGGGGCAGCACAGGCAAGGAGTGCGCAGGACTTTGGGGCAGCACTGGAAAGGAGTGCGCAGGACTTTGGGGCAGCACTGGAAAGGACTGTCAAGGACTTCGGGGCAGCACTGAAAAGGACTGTCCAGGGCATCGGGTCATCACTGGAAAGGACTGTCCAGGGCTTCACCGAAGCACTTGCACCTGCCACGCAAGTGCTGAGTGCTGCCATGCAGTCACTCGCTGGTCTCATGCAGACGCATATTGACGCCATGCGACCAATGACTGCTGCCACTCTCGATGGATCAGGCGGTATTACCCGGGGCCCATGCAGCACCACCGCAGGGCATCAATCTGTGGACCAGCCGATTGATGCGCATGCTGCGGTGCTGCCCCATCAGAGTGCCAGTGTGTCGGTCGACCAGGGAGCTGCTGTCCGCTCCTGATGCCACCGCTGGCACCTCTCCACTGCAGCTGCCACCACCTGCAGGACAGACTGCTTCCACCCATGCACAGTTGGAGCAGTCAGCATCCGGGCCCTCCAAGCCCAGAGGTCGTCCAGGCCGTCCCTCAGGGGCATCTGTGCTTTCGGACAGCCAGCAGGCCTCCCCCAGCCTTGATGCAGCCACTGGGCTCCCATTACGGAGGAGCTGCAGGGAGGGAAGGGGCCTATCTCGCAAGAGAAATAGATCACCATCAAGGGGGAAAGAGTAGAAGGTGCTGCTGAGACGTCTTATTTGTAGAAATCAAGGCTGTGGATGCTGGTCTGAATGTTAGTTCTGTTATGGATAGTCTCCCGGGTGTGCGAGGCACCTGGTCTGAATGTTAGTTCTGTTTTGGATAGTCTCCCGGGTGTGCGAGGTACTTATGTGTTAGTGTGTTACTTTTGCTTTCTGTAGCCATTGCTTTGTCATGTTGGAAGGAAGCACATCTTGCCAAATAAGCAACTTTTTTTATTTACATTGCCCATGTCTGCTATTTACATTCATACTGCCCTTCATAGGCTTTGGGTTATCCAACCGGTTCCATTCGTGCTCCTCGAATGGCACCAAGCATTCCGTCAGAGGGGCCTAGAAGCGGCCTGTTATCAGCCTCTGACGGACGGCCCTTCCAGTTTGTTCCTCCCTCCCGTCTTGCTCCGCCTCCTCTTCCTCCTCCTCCTCCTCCTCCTCCTCCTCCGCTGGTGCTTCCAAGTCTGGCGGCATTGGCTGTGTGCGTAGGATGGCGAGGTTATGCAACATGCAGCAGACAACGACGAAGTGGGAGACTCGCTCTGGTGAGTACTGCAAGGCGCCTCCGGAATGGTCCAGTCAGCGGAACCGCTCCTTCAACACACCGATTGTGTGCTCCACAATGTTCCTCGTCGCCTGATGGCTCGCATTGAAGCGCTCTTCAGCAGGAGTGCTGGGCGAACGGAGCGGGGTCATCAGCCATGGGCACAGAGGCTAGCCCTTGTCACCGAGAAGCCAGCCTGCTGGGTGAGCCGGGGCCTCAAAGAGGTCTGCAACTGAAGTCTGGCGCAGGATGAAGGCGTTGTGGCTGCTACCAGGGAACTGTGCATTGACTGTGAGGATCAGCTGTCGGTGGTCACAGACCAGCTGAACATTCAAGGAATGGAACCCCTTGCGGTTGCGGAACTCCTCCGGATTCAAAACAGGCACCCGCAAAGCCACGTGCGTGCAGTCAATGGAGCCCTGCACCATGGGGAAGTCCGCTATTGCTGCGAAGCCCTCTGCGCGCTCCCGCTGCTTCTCCAGTGTCACAGGGAAGGAGATGTACTGCCGCCTCCTTTTTAAATAGGGCATCTGTTACTTGACGGATGCAGCAATGCACCGCAAACTGCGATATGTTCGCAATGTCCCCAGTTGCGGCCTGAAAGGAGCCGGTCGCATAGAAATTCAGGGCAACAGTCATCTTGACAGCCACCGACAGAGAGGTCCTGCACCTTAGCTGAGGCTGCAGATCTGGCTGAAGCAGGTGGCACAGCTCAGTCACCACCACCTTTCTGAAGCGCAGCCTTCTCAGGCACTGCTCCTCTGACATGTTCAGGTAAGAGAACTGCTGTCTGAAAACCCTGGCAGCGTTAGGTCTGGTGTGGCGATGTCTGTTGGCCCTCCTCCGTCTGGCCATTCCTGCCCCTCTCTCCCTGCGTCTCTGTGCCCTTTCCAAATGGTTCAGCAGCAGGACGTTCCCCCTCCAATGCAGCCCCCATAATAACAGCGCACAAGGAATTGAAAACGTAGTAAATGCTCACCAGCAGCAAGGTGAAGGTCAGAAGGCTGAAGTTCCTCTGGCCAGCGCTGGCTTACTGGTGCAATGGCTCTGAGTGCAGCTCAGCAACTCTGTGAAAGTCTCGAGGAAGTTGTGCTCCCAAAATGGCTGCCGCTTTTATACCAGTGCAGTCCCCTTTAAAGAGCGCCCCCCCAGCCCGAGAGCGACTGGGGAACGTTCCAGGTAAGCAGTCCTTATTAGCGCCAGGTGGAACGAAGGGGCGCACCACTGAATTTCCGGTCCGGGCCGCCAAAAAGGCGTTGCACACTGAAATGACGTCATGATCTGCCTGCGCCCGCGAGCGGGCGCTAAGATTTAGCACAGGCGCTAAAACCCACTCAATATAGCAAGAGGCACTGGGTTCACTGCGCCCAGGCGAAAATTGGCTTACGCCCCACTTCTCGGCCTCTTTAGGCGCTAATCGCTGGCGCAACCAACCGAATTTCTCCCCCTATGATTTTAAAGTTAGCGGCTCTACTGGGCTGCGGGAGGCACTGACAGTGGAGGCGAGTGCATACTACCTTTTAATGCTGGGGGGCCTGTGGTTGATGTTGGCTGTCTCGATGGATGCAGCAGCTGAAGCCACGGGTGGGTTGGTGGAGGAGCAACGTGTCATGAAGCTGATCTGTTGCTGCAGTGCCAGCAATATCTTGCCATCAGGAGTAATGGAGGCGAGTGCTGCTGGAGAGAATGGGTGGGGAGAAGTAAAGCAAGCAGCAGTGTATCGTAATTTGGGGAATGCTATACCAATTTTGTTTTGCCGTTTATTTCTGGCTCATAGTTTGTGAGCTGAAAACTGACCCAGAGAGTTCAAATTGCCATGCAGCTGCCAGCCCTTCAAGTGTTAAAATCAAATCTGAATCTAGCTAGCCCTGCAGAAACAGATTAGGTATAACATGGGTCAGATATAAACTAAATTTATGTCTGCACTGCCTCAGTGCGTTAACCCCAATCTCCGAGGAGCACTAGTGTGAATTTTTCTATTTTTCACTACAGCATCTTTGCGTCCTTTCTGAGACAGAACGCTAATTTGTGAACAATTATTTGCGGTTGGCCAGCATTCAATATGACCTGGGTTGCAACTCATTTTAGTTTGGACTCTGGGCTGAAATCAAACACGAATCCCAGAGGTGAAAATATGTGCTAATTGACTGCATCTTCCCACTCTCTCTTCACAACAGTTAAGTGTTTTATTTTATTATCTGCTGCTCCTCTAGGATTCAGATCCAAATTTGCTATTTCCTTGAAGAAAGCCTGGGGCAGAGTTGAAGTAAATCAAATGTAGCCTGAGAGGGTACAGAGGAGATTTACTAGAATGGTACCAGGGACTTCAGTTGCGTGGAGAGGCTAGAGAAGCTGGGGTTATTCATAGTATACAGCACAGAAGGAGGTCATTCAGCCCATCGTGCCTGTGCTGGCTCTTTGGTAGAACTATCCAATTAGTCCCACTCCCCAGCTCTTTCCCCATAGCTCTGTAATTTTATTTTCCTTCATATATTTATCTAATTTTCTTTTGAAAGCTACTATTGAACCTGCTTCCACCACCTCTTCAGGCAGTGCATTCCAGAACATCATAACATGCTGTGTTTTTTTTTTAATTGTTTCTGCATGTCTGCTCTGGTTCATTTGGCAATCACATTAAATCTGTGTCCTCTGATTAGCGACCCTTCTGCCACAGGAATCAGTACCTTCTTATTTACTCTAACCGTTCATGATTTTGAACATCTCTATCAAATCTCTTACTCTTTCATCACAGGAGAAGAACCCCAGCTTCTCCAGTCTCTCCACATGACTGAAGAGTTTCATTCCTGGTACCATTCTAATAAATCTCTTCTGCACCTTCTTTAAGGCCTTGAAATCCTTCCTAAAGTGTGATGCACAGAATTGAACACAATACTCCAGCTGAGACCTAACCAGTGTTTTATAAAAGTTTAGCATAATTTCCTTGCTTTTGTACTCTGCTTGTATTAATAAAGCTTTTTTAGCAGCCTTCTCAACTTGTCCTGCCACCGTCGGGTGTTTGTGTACATACAGCCCCAGGACTCTCTGTTCTTGCACCCCCTTTAAAATTGTTCCATTTAGTTTATATTGCCTCTCCTCATTCTTCCTACCAAAATGTCTCACTCACACTTCTGTGTTAAATTTCAGCGGCCACGTGTCTGCCCATTCACCAGTCTATTTCTTCCTGAAGTCTATTACTATCCTCCACATTGTTTACTACTTTTCTGAGTTTCGTGCCATCTGCAAACTTTGAAATGATACCCTGTATACCCATTGATATATATCAAAAAGGAGCAGTGGTTCTAACACCGACCCCTAGGGGACACCACTGTATACCTCCCTCCGGTCTGAAAAACAACCGTTCACCACTACTCTCTGTTTTCTGTCCTTTAGTCAATTTTGTATCCATGCTGCCACTGTTCCTTTAATCCCAAAGGCTTTAATTTTGCTTTTGTTCTCCTTTGGAGCAGAGATGGCTAAGGGCTGATTTAATAGATATGTTCTAAATCATGAATCGTTTTGATAGAGTAAATAAGGAGAAACTGTGTTTCCACTGGCAGAAGGGTCAGTAATCAAAGGACACAGATTTAAGATAATTGGCAAAAGAACCAGAGGTGAGATGAGAATTTTTTTATGCAGCGAGTTGTTGTGATCTGGAATGCACTGCCAAGAAAGAGTGATGGAAGCAGATTTAATAGTAACTTTCAAAAGGGAATTGGATAAATGCCTGAAGGAGAAAAATTTGCAGGGCTATGGGGAAAGAGCAGAGGAGTGGGATTAATTGGATAGCTCTTTCAAAGAGCTGGCACAGGCACGAGGGCCAAATAGCCTCCTCCTTTGCTGTATCATTCTGTTTTTCCATGCTAGTCTCTAGTCCCATATCTTCAATCAAATGTGCCAAGATGTTGTGAGGATTATTGTCATCCATTTCATGTGTTGAGTAGCATTACGTTTATGTTGGGCATCAGGCTGAGATCGTAAGACATGGTGACAGCAATCTGCATACAGACATACAGAGAAAATTTGTGATTACTGCACTGAATAAAAACATCTTTATTTTGCATGTTGCAGAAACTTCGTCCCTGTACAGAAATCATTACCACAGAACCAGAGATGGTCTTAGCACAGGAGGAGGCCATTTGGCCCAATCTACTGGCTCTTTGCTAGAGTAATATAGAACTAATCACACAGCTCTGTCTTCTCAACACAGCCCAGTATCTTTCTCTGATTTCAAATATATTAATATATAAATCAAATACAATTTTGAAAGTTGCACTGGTCTCTGCCTTAGCCACTCTCTGTGGCAAAGCATGTCATCCTCCAATAATTGTGTAAAGAATTTTTTCCTAACCTCTCGCCTCATTCCGTTGGTGACAGTTTTAAATTGATCACCCCATGTCACTGACTCCCCAACCAGGGAAATAGCTCTTCTCCATTGACCCCATCAAAGCCTTTAGTAATTTAAAAAATAACCTCAATTAACTCACTTGCTTCAGTGTACTTTATACCCAATTTGTAAAACCCCCAAACTGCCACAGGCCTTTTTATGGCTTTATTTACCTGCGCTTGCACCATCAGGGAATTATGTATTTGGATCACTAGGTCTCTGTTCATCAATGCCCTTCAGCATCTTTCCATTGAATGTATGTTCCTATTTCCTTGTTTTTTCCTCCCAAAATACATCACCTTACACTTCATTACATTAAGTTGCATGTACCACATGTGTGCCCATTCTATTAATCTGGCTCTTCAAATCTTTTACAGTCCAGTCCACCTCATTTTTTTTCTTACAAACCCCCTACGCTTGTGTCATTAGAAAATGTTGATAGTTTCTCCCTGTGCCCAAGTTGCAATCACCAATATAAATAGCAAGAGCAAAAGTGAACCCAACAGCGACCCCTGTGGGATGCCACCTCCAACCTCCTATCAGACTAAAACCCATTAACCCTAAATCTTCAGCCCCAATATTTGCGGGGAGGGAGTGGGGGCATGTATCTACGGCAGGGAAATCCCGGGAAGGCGGAGGTCCTGCTGAATTTAACGGCAGGCACTCATTAGCAATTTTTGGGGATGGTCCCTGGCAATGAGAGAGGATTGGATTGGCGGGGATGCACGGAGCCTGGCAGTGAGGAAGGAGGGAGGGAGAAATCGGGGGAACCTGATTATGGGTGGGTAGGTGGTCATCCAACCTAGGGCAGGGGATGCAGATCGCGGGGGTGCGCAGAAGATTTGCTTGAGAGGCCGGCGGGAAGCACTCCTCCTCCTGGCCCACAAGCAGTGCTGGAAAAGCACTTTCCTGCTGGATCTGGCAGCTTCCACTTCCCTTTAGCTGCCGGGTTTTCCGAGCTCTGGGAAACCCAGCCCACAGCCGCAAAATTTAAATGGCTGCCCAAATCTGAACAACGTAGCCTCATTAACATATTATAATCACGGACCCGACTCTCCAGAGCGGGTTACTCTGACGCCTCTAAACCTGCCACAGTTAAACCGGAAGTAGGAGCATTTGCAGTGGGCTGGAGTCGGGTTTCACATTTTTACCAATTTTACCCCCAGCCCCGATCTTCTCCTGCCTGCCGAGGAGGGGAGGGGTTAAAATTTCTCCCAAGCATTTCTAAATTCTCACAAATTTGATCTTGAATTCTGGTTTCTAAGAATTTGCCCTCAAACTGGTCAATAGTTACCCGGCTTACCCTTCTCTTATTTGTTGAATAAAGTTGTTGCATTGACTAACCCTCCAGGCCCCCAGGACAATTTGCATACTTAGAGGATTGAAAAATTATGGTCAAAGTCTCTTATCTCTTCTAGAATCATAGAATAGAATTATAGAATGATTACAGCACAGAAAGAGGCCATTCGGCCCGTTGAGCCCGTGCCGACTCTCTGCAAGAGCACTTCAGCTAGTCCCACTCCCCCGCCCTTTCCCCACATCCCTGCCAATTTTTTACCTTCAGCTACTTATTCAATTCCCTTTTGAATGCCACGATTGACTCTGCCTCCACCACCCTTTCAGACAGTGCATTCCAGACCATAACCACTCACTGTGTAAAGAAGTCTTTTCCTCATGTGGCCTTTGGTTCTTCTGCCAATCACCCTAAATCTGTGTCCTCTGGTTCTTGACCCTTCCGCCAATGGGAAGTGTTTCTCTTTATCTACTCTGTCTAGACCCCTCATGATTTTGAATACCGCTATCAAATCTCTCAACCTCCTCTGCTCTAAGGAGAACAACCCCAGCTTCTCCAGTCTATCCACATAACTGAAGTCCCTCATCCCTGGAACCATTCTTGTAAATCATTTCTGCACCCTCTCTAAGGCCTTCACATCCTTCCTAAAGTGTGGTGCCCAGAATTGGACACAATACTCCAGTTGAGGCTGGACCAGTGTTTTATACAGATTTATCATAACTTCCATGCTTTTGTACTCTATGGGCTCGATTTTCTAAGCCCTGAGGAGGCGGGAGTGGTGGGAAAATTGCAGAATCGGGGGGGCAGGAACCCATCCCGCCTCCGTGCCAATGTCCCAGGAGGCGGGTACTCGACTTGTGCTGGGAGCCGCCTCCCCAAGGCGAGAAGGGAATTAGTGCCAATTAACTGCCTGTTAACAGGTAGTTAAAAGGCAGTTTTTTGCCGAATCCCTATTTTTAGCCCTGAAGTGTGGGCTGTCCGACGGCTCCGAACCATGCCAAGTTAGCAAGGCGGCCCGTCGCTCTGCAGGGGTTGGAGGGGTCGAGATGTCCGTTGTGCAGGTGAGTGATGGGTGCATGTGTGCAGAGGTAAGTGTGTGAGGTAAGTGTAAAGTGTTTTAATAAGTTTTACTTACCTTTACTTTCTCCTGCAGGCTTCCTTCCTTCAGTTCTCGGAAATCCCTCAGCTCACCGGCACAGAAAGCAGAATGGCCGCTGAACTGTCAAAATCTGCAGCCTCTGCTTTCTGGTCTGGAGAGCTCTCTAACTGGGTCTGAGTAGAAGGACTCAAGTTAGAAGACAGATTGTCCGTGTTTCACAGCTTCACAGAGCTGTCAAATGCTGATTTTTCATCTGTCAAAAGCTCTTGACAGATGAAATGTCAATCACTGACGTCACCAGTAACCAGGTGTCCCTTAATTGGCCTGCTGAGCCCGCTGGGCGGGCTTAACAAGGTCAATCGAGGGAAAATAGCGTGGGTTGGCCACAAGTTGATGGAGGCGGGACTGCAACCCAAAAAGTGGGAGTCCCGCCTCCAAAAGCTCCCCATTGACAAAATCGAGTCCTATGTCTCTATTCATGAAGCCCAGGATTCCGTATGCTTTTTTAACCGCTTTCTCAACCTGCCCTGCCACCTTCAACTATTTGTGCACATATACCCCCCTCTGAATTCCTTCAACACCCTAAGGTGTATCTTATTAGGACCCGGTGACTTATCCACCCTTAAATGCTGCTATTTTTTTCAAAATCAATTATTTTCTACAATTATCTCTAACAATAGATCCACATATTTCTCTAGTACACTTCCGTTCTCAATTCTACCATGATTTGTAAAAACGTGACAAAATATATATTTAATGCCTGCCACACCACAACTAGATTGCCCCTTTCATCCATGTTTTCCACCCTCTCTAATCTTTTAATTTTTATATGCTTATAGAAGTCCTTACTGTTTCATTTTATATTATTTGCTAATCTTTTTGTATATTCCCTATTAAGCATTCTAATCTTCCACGTGTACATTGATGACACACAGTGCTACTTCTGCAGCATCTTTCCTGGCCCCTCCACAGCCAGACTTTAAGGAACCACAATTTCCTCCAACTAAACATTGGAAAGACCTAAACCATCATCTTTGACACCTGCCACAAACTCTGTAGCCTCGTCACCAACTACATCTCTTCCTGGCCACTGTCTTTGGCTAAACCAAACTATTTGAAACCTTGGTGCCCTATTCAACTCTGAGCTGAGCTTCCAACCCCATACGCTCTCCATCAGAGATATCACCGACTTCCACCTCTAACGTCACCAGGCTTCAGCCCGTCTGCACTGAAACCCTTATCCATGCCTTTGATCACCTTTAGACTCGATGATTCCAATGCTCTCCCAGCCAGCCTCCTATCCTTCACCCTTTGCAAACTTTGGCTAATCTAAAGCTCTGCTCCCATATCCTATTCCACTTGCCCATCACTCCTGCCCTCACTGACATTAAGCCGAACTCTCCACTCTCTACTCTGGCCTTTTGTGAATCCCTACTCCCTTTGCCACACCATTGCTGGATGTTCCTTCAGCTGCCTATGCTCCACGCTCTGGAGTTTCCTCCCTAAACTCCTCTGCCTCTCCACCACCCTCTCTTCCTTTTAAGACCCTCCTTCGAACCTACCTCTTCAAACAAGCCTTTTGTTACCCCTACTAATATCTCCTTCTTTGGCTCAGCATCCACCTTATTTTCCTCGTCCCTCTGAAATGCCTTCCGACATTTTTCTACATGATAGAAGTTGCATAAATGCAAGCTGTTGCTCTTTTAGTAGTAATCTTTATTTTTATTTTCCCATTACACATTCTATACTCCTCAGTTTTAGTACAGTTAGCCAAAGGTTTATTGTATGTCTCACTTTTAAGTTTTAATCTCTCTATATCTCTGTTGATACAACCACTTTTTGTTTTATAGGAACATGTCTATTTTGTTTTCTACCATGTCATACTTGAAGATTCCTGGCTACGGATCTGATCTATTTGGTGACATTTTCCCAATTAATCCCTTTTTAATCTCACTGATTCAGCCTTTATCCAGTCTAACATCCTTACCATTAATTCTTCTTTGCCTTTTTTTCTATTTTCAGATTGAACCTTGCTATGTTGCCATTATTTCCTGATTGTTCTCCTACATTCACATCACTTAGTTGTCTCACCTCATTTCTCAGAACGAGATCAAGCAATGCTTATTTTCTTGTTTGACTAGAAACAATTTGACCTAGGAAGCAGTCCTGGGTGCATTCTAAAAAAATGTTCTGTTTTAACTATACTCATCACCTTTTATCTCCATCTGTCTTGGGACATTTTAGCTCTAGCTGCCTTGTGGAAGGTGTGCAGTTTAAAGCGAGTAGATTATTACCCGCTCGGTACCTAAGCCTTTCTTCCCGTCTGTGATATTAACCTACAGGTGGATGAGGTGCCTGCCTAAAGCAGGCAGGAGCCTCCTGAATTTATACAAATTTGGGGTCCTATTACATCAATAGGGCCCTGATGGCATGTTAACCGGGCCTGAGTGGATAAGCCACTGCGGTTTTCCCGCCAGGCTAAAGTAGGTCGGCAGCTGGTGGGAAGTTCGTAACAGTTCAAAATCCACTATTCAAAAAAGGTGGCAGAGAGAAAACGGGGAATTACAGACCGGTAAGCCTGACATCGGTAGTGCGGAAAATGCTAGAGTCCATTATAAAAGATGTAATAGCAGAGCACTTGGAAAACAGTGACAGGATTGGACAAAGTCAACATGGATTTACAAAAGGTAAATCGTGCTTGACTAATCTATTGGAATTTTTTGAGGATGTAACTGGTAAAATAGATAAGGGAGAACCAGTGGATGTGGTGTATTCGGACTTTCAAAAGTCTTTCAATAAGGTCCCGCATAAGAGATTAGCGTGTAAAGTTAAGGCACATGGGATTGGGGGCAAGGTATTGACTTGGATAGAGAACTGGTTGGCAGGCAGAAAGCAAAGAGTTGGAATAAACGGGCCTTTTTCCGATTGGCAGGCAGTGACTAGTGGGGTACCGCAGGGATCGGTCCTTGGGCCCCAGCTATTCACAATATATATTAATGATGTGGACAAGGGAACTAGATGTAATATCTCCAAGTTTGCAGACGACACAAAGCTGCGTGGGCGTGTGTGTTGTGAGGAGGAGGCCGAGAAACTCCAGGATGATTTGGACAGATTGGGTGATTGGGCAGAAGCATGGCAGATGCAATATAACGTGGATAAATGCGAGGTTATCCACTTTGGTGTCAAAAACAGGAAGGCAGATTATTATCTGAATGGCAATAGATTGGGAGAAGGGGAAGTGCAACGAGACCTGGGTGTCCTTGTGCACCAGTCGCTGAAGGTAAGCATGCAGGTGCAGCAGGCGGTTAAGAAGGCAAATGGTATGTTGGCCTTCGTAGCGAGAGGGTTTGAGTACAGGAACAAGGATGTCTTGCTGCAGTTGTACAGGGCCTCGGTGAGACTACATCTTGAGTATTGTGTGCAGTTTTGGTCGCCTTACCTGAGGAAGGATGTTCTTGCCATGGAAGGAGTTCAGCGAAGATTCACCAGGCTGATACCTGGGATGGCAGGAATGACGTATGAGGAGAGATTGGGTCGATTGGGCTTATACTCGCTGGAGTTTAGAAGAATGAGAGGGGATCTCATTGAAACTTATAAAATTCTGACAGGACTTGACTGACTAGATGCAGGAAGGATGTTCCCGATGGTCGGGGAGTCCAGAACCAGGGATCACAGTCTAAGGATAAGGGGTAAGCCATTTAGGACAGAGATGAGGAGGAATTTCTTCACCCAAAGAGTGGTGAACCTGTGGAATTCTCTACCACAGAGGGCAGTTGAGGCCAATTCATTAAATATATTCAAGAAGGAGTTGGATATATTTCTTAAGGCTAAAGGGATATGGGGAGAAAGCAGGGACCGGGTACTGAATTTGGATGATCAGCCATGATCGCATTGAATGGCGGAGCAAGCTTGAGGGGCCGAATGGTCCACTCCTGCTCCTATCTTATATGTTTCTATGGTCCTCCACGTAAGTTTAAAAACTTTCCTTTGTGGGGCCAGGAGGAGCAGGAGCTTGATGTTTCTCTGTCGGCACCTGCTCTGTGCCCTCTTCACGCCTTTCCAGGCAGGAGGTGGATGGACAATATTTAAATGAGGCCTGGCAGTTAAAATTGGCATGGCCTTCGGTTGCCTCTGCAGGCAGGAAATTAACTTGCCAGAGTGGTTTCCTGTCGGAAACTCGCTCCAAGATTCCCTATATCATCTACTGCACCTGTTCTCAGGTAGTGTACACAGCATTAAGCCTAGCCGCCGCCACCTATCCAACATGCTGCATTACTATCCACTGGAAAGCATGCTATGGAGTGCCAAAGGGCATAATGGTCTTCATTCTCACCTCACGGCTACAGCAACTCCACTTTGGCAGTTGTCATAAGAACATAGGAACAAGAATAGACCATTCAGCCCCTTGAGCCTGTTCCACTATTCAATTAGATCATGGCTGATCTGTAACTTAACTCCATCTACCCACCTTGGTTCCATAACCCTTAATGCCCTTACATAACTTTTTTAATTCATTCACGGGATGTGGGCGTTGTTGGCAAGGCCAGCATTTATTACCCATCGCTAATTGCGATTGAAGGTGGTGGTGAGCCACCTTCTTGAACCGCTGCAGTCCTGTGGGGTAGGTACTCCCACAGTGCTGTTAGGTAGGGAGGGAGTTCTGGGATTTTTGACCCAGCGACGATGAAGAATTGGTGATATATTTCCAAGCTGGGATGGTGTGTGTCTTGGTGGGGAACTTGCAGGTGGTGGTGCCCTTGTGCCAGCTGCCCTTGTCCTTCTAGGTGGAAGAGGTCGTGGGTTTGGGAGGTGCTGCCGAAGAAGTCTTGGTGAGTTGCTGCAGTGCATGTTGTAGATGGTACACACTGCAGCCACAGTACGCCGGTGGTGGAGGGAGTGAATGTTTAAGGTGGTGGATGGGGTGCCAATCAAGCGGGCTGGTTTGTCCTGGATGGTGTCAAGCTCCTTGAATGTTGTTGGAGCTGCACTCACCCAGGTAAGTGGAGAGTATTCCATCACACTCCTTGTGCCTTGTAGATGGTGGAAAGTCAGGGGAGTCAGGAGGTGAGACACTTGCTGCAGAATACCTAGCCTCTGACATGCTCTTGTTGCCATAGTGTTTATGTGGCTGGTCCAGTTAAGTTTCTGGTCATTGGTGACCCAGGATGTTGATGGTGGGGGATTCGATGCCATTGAATGTTAAGGGGAGGTGGTTAGACTTTCTCCTGTTGGAGATGGTCATTTTCTGGCACTTGTGGCGTGAATGTTACTTGCAACTTATCAGCCCAAGCCTGAATGTTATCCAGGTCTTGATGTGTTATCTGAGGAGTTATGAATGGAACTGAACACGGTGCATTCATCAGCGAACATCCCCACTTCTGACTTTATGATGGAGGGACGGTCATTGATGAAGCAGCTGAAGATGGTTGGGCCCAGGAGACTGCCTGAGGAACTCCTGCAGCAATGTCCTGGGGCTGAGATGATTGGCCTCCAACAACCACAACCATCTTCTTTTGTGCTAGGTATGATCTTAGCTAGTGGAGAGGTGATGCGCCATCAATTACTCAAAAGACTGAGGTTGAGCGAGTAACAATCAGGCTTTTATTAACTAAAGAATGAAGGTCTTGTCTCGAGTGGTCGACCCGTCCAGAATACTAAGGGACTGGGAGGTAGTCACTTATATACCTGGAATAGTGGGAGGAGTCAGCCGAGGCATGTCCAGACCTGTACCTAGTGGAATACACATACAGACACAGACAGGTTATAACAGTGGTTTACCACATTCACCCCTTGTTTAAAAATGAGTCCGGCGGGGTGAAGTGTATTTAAAAGTTCGTGTATTGGAGTCTCTCCGGAGGTCTTGTCTGCCGCTGTGATCGACGTGGCGACGGCAGGGGTGGTGGAGCTTCCGGCGTCGCATCCCGTGTAGGCTGTGGCCCTGGAGTGTAGTCCTCGTGGGTGACGGTCCAAGGCGAGCCGGCTGCTGGGGTTGGATATCGGGTCGTGGGGGGGGGGGGTGGGAATGGGTAGTGGGTTACAGCGGTCCCCGAGGGTGTCGTGGGGGGGGTGGTAATGGGTAGTGGGTTACAGCGGTCCCCGAGGGTGCGAGGTCTCGTATGGAGACTGTGTCCTCCCGCCCGTCCGGGTACGCAATGTAAGCGTACTGGGGGTTGGCGTGGAGGAGGTCGACCCTCTCGACCAGGGGGTCCGTTTTATTGGCCCTCGTGTCTTCTCAGTAGTACCAGCCCTGGGGACGTCAGCCATGGCGGCAACGATGTCCCCGATGTGGACTTCCTTGGGAAGACAAACATTTTTTCGTGAGGGGTGGCATTGGTGGCAGTGCAGAGCAGTGACCGAATCGAGTGGAGCGCATCGGGGAGCACCTCCTGCCAGCGGGAGGTCGGAAGGCCCCTAGACTTTAAGGCTAGTAGGGCGGCCTTCCAAACTGTTGCATTCTCTCTTTCCACCTGTCCGTTCCCCCGGGGGTTGTAACTGGTGGTCCTGCTTGTGGCTATACCCCTAGCGAGCAGGTACTGGCGGAGTTCGTCGCTCATAAACGATGAGCCCCGGTCGCTGTGGATATAGCTGGGGAAACCGAACAGGGTGAAGAGGCTGCTCAGAGATTTAATGACCGTGGCACTGGTCATGTCCGGGCAGGGGATAGCGAACGGGAACCGGGAGTACTCGTCAATGATGTTGAGGAAGTACACATTGCGATCGGAGGAGGGGAGAGGCCCTTTGAAATCGACGCTCAGGCGTTCGAAAGGGCGAGTGGCTTTTATCAGGTGGGCTCTGTCTGGTCTATAGAAGTGCGGTTTGCACTCAGCGCGGACTTGGCAGTTCTTGGTCATGGTCCTGACCTCCTCGATGGAGTAAGGCAGGTTGCGGGCCTTGTTGAAGTGGAAGAACCTGGTGACCCCCGGGTGGCAGAGGTCATTGTGGAGGGCCCTCAGCCTATCGATCTGCGCGCTGGCGCAGGTGCCACGCGATAGGGCATCTGGGGGTTCATTGAGCTTCCCAGGCCGGTACAAGATCTCGTAATTGTAGGTGGAAAATTCGATTCTCCACCTCAAGATCTTGTCATTTTTGATTTTGCCCCTCTGCTTGTTGTTGAACATAAAAGCAACTGAACGCTGGTCAGTGAGCAGGGTAAATCGTTTTCCGGCCAGGTAGTGCCTCCAATGACGCACAGCCTCCACGATAGCCTGGGCCTCCTTCTCGACCGTGGAGTGTCTGGTCTCCGGGCCCTGGAGGGTTCGTGAGAAGAATGCCACAGGTCTCCCCGCCTGATTAAGGGTGGCGGCCAGAGCGAAGTCGGACGCATCGCTTTCCACCTGGAAGGGGATGGATTCGTCCACTGCGTGCATGGTGGCTTTGGCAATGTCTTCCTTGATACGGTGGAAGGCTAAGCGGGCCTCTGCCGTCACAGGAAAAGAGGTGGACTTGATCAGCGGACGGGCTTTGTCTGCATAGTAGGGGACCCACTGAGCGTAGTAGGAAAAAAAACCTAGGCACCTCTTCAGAGCTTTTAGGCAGTGGGGCAGTGGGAGTTCCATAAGGGGACGCATCCAGTCCGGGTCGGGACCGATGACCCCGTGTTCCACAACACAGCCAAGGATGGCGAGGCGGTCTGTGCGGAATATGCACTTCTCCTTGTTATATGTCAGGTTCAGGAGTTGGGCGGTGCGGAGGAATTTCTCGAGGTTTGCGTCATGGTCCTGCAAGTCATGGCCGCAGATGGTCACATTATCTAGGTAAGGGAAAGTGGCCTGCAGCTCGTTTTGATCGACCATCCGGTCCATCTCCCTTTGGAAGACGGAGACCCCGTTAGTAACGCCGAAGGGAACCCTAAGGAAGTGATAGAGGCGGCCGTTTGCCTCAAAAGCAGTATACTGGCGGTCTTCAGGGCTGATGGGGAGCTGGTGGTACGCTGATTTCAGGTCAATGGTCGAAAAGACGCGGTACTGCGCAATCTGGTTGACCATGTCAGCTATGCGGGGGAGTGGGTAGGCGTCCAGCAGGGTGTAGCGGTTTATTGTTTGGCTGTAGTCGATGACCAGGCGTTGTTTCTCGCCGGTCTTAACGACCACAACCTGGGCTCGCCAGGGGCTGGAGCTGCCCTCAATAATCCCCTCCTTCAGGAGCCGTTCCACTTCGGTTTTGATGAAAACCCTGTCCCCGGCACTGTATCGCCTGCTCTTTGTGGCGATGGGCTTACGGTCGGGGGTGAGGTTAGCAAACAGTGGGGGGGGTGGGACTCTGAGTGTGGAGAAGTTGCATCTGGTGCACGGCGGGCAATTTGGAGGCTGCTGGCTGTGGACTGTGAGTGGGGGGAGGGGGCCACCGTACGCCATCGTAACGCTTTTGAGGTGGCACTGGAAATCCAACCCCAGTAGAACGGCAGCGCAGAGGTCGGGCAGGACCAGGAGTTTAAAATTATTGAACACAGTCCCGTCTACTACTAGTGTCACCATGCAGTAGCCGCCAATGTCCACTGACTGGGACTCGGAGGCCATAGAAATCCGCTGGTGCGCAGGCAGGACTGGGAGAGAGCAACGCCGCACCGTGTCGGGGTGGATGAAGCTCTCTGTGCTCCCGGAGTCAAAAAGGCAGTTTATTGCATGGCCGTTTACCTTAACGTCCATTTTGGACCGAGCTAGCTGGTGCGGTCTCGTTTGGTCCAGCGTCACAGAGGCCAGCGTAGTGGTCGGTGTGTCGCTGCGAGTATCAGATTGGGGGGGGGGGGTTGGCGATCTGCTGCGTCCCGGCTGGTGTCCAAGATGGCGGCGTCCATGATTCCCATGTGGCTGGAGTCGTCCAAGATGGCTGCTGCTGCGGTGGTTCGCACGTGGCTGGGGAGGCCCAAGATGGCGGCCCGCACGGCCCACACGCGGCGCTGTTGGGGGCCCAAGATGGCGGCTCGCACGGCCCACACGCGGCGCTGCTGGCGTTCGGGGTGGCTTTGGCCTTGCAGACGCTGACGTAGTGTCCCTTTTTCCCGCAGCCCGAGCAGGTCGCATTCTTCGCCGGGCAGCGCACTCTGGGGTGTTTGGCCTGGCCACAGAAGTAGCATTTCTGGCCTTGGGATACTGCTGTCTGGCTTTGGGACACTGCTGCGGTAGTTGGGCCGTTGTTGGGCTGTGGCTGGGGTGGCACGGTGCTATGGGGCTGTCCTACCGTGTCCCAGGTTGTCGTTCCCCGCGGCGTCCACGGTGCAGAGGAGTAGGCATCCATGCCCCGGAAGGCTGCGTCCAGTGTTAGTGCGATGTCGGAGGCTTTGTCGAGGGTGAGGTCACTCTGCTCCAGCAGTCGCTGTCGGGTGTAGTTGGACCTGTGGCCCGCTACGAAGGCATCCCGGATCAGTTCCTCCGCGTACTTAGTGGGCGTTACCGCCTTACACCCACAGGCCCGGCCAAGCACGGACAGTGCTTGGAGGTATTCCTCAGTCGATTCCCCAGGTTGTTGCTTGCGACTCCCCAGAAGGTGCCTAACGTATACTTCGTTCACAGGGCGCGTGTACTGGGTCTTGAGGAGCTGGAGGGCGGCTGTGTACGAGGTCGCGTCCCGGGTGACTGAGTACACTCGGTGGTTCACCTTGGAGAATAGGACAGACAGTTTGTCCGCATCCGTTTCGACTGCAGTGGAGGCAGTCAGGAATGTCTCGAAGCACGTGAGCCAGTGAGCAAACTTGGTGGAAGCGTCCGCTTCCCGACTGTCCAGGTCCAGGCATGCTGGTGTGAGGATCTTCTCCATTATAAAAAATTTAGTTAATAAAATTGATGCGCCATCAATTACTCAAAAGACTGAGGTTGAGCGAGTAACAATCAGGCTTTTATTAACTAAAGAATGAAGGTCTTGTCTCGAGTGGTCGACCCGTCCAGAATACTAAGGGACTGGGAGGTAGTCACTTATATACCTGGAATAGTGGGAGGAGTCAGCCGAGGCATGTCCAGACCTGTACCTAGTGGAATACACATACAGACACAGACAGGTTATAACAGTGGTTTACCACAAGAGGTTTCCCCCTGACTCCCATTGACTTCAATTTTACAAGGGCTCCTTGGTGCCACACTTGGTCAAATGCTACCTTGATGTCAAGGACAGTCACTCTCACCTCACCTCTGAATTCAGCTCTTTTGTCCATGTTTGGACCAAGGCTGCAGTGAGGTCTGGAGCCGAGTGGTTTTGGCAGAACCCAAACTGCATCGGTGAGCAGGTTATTGGTGAGTAAGTGCCCCTTGATAGCAGTCGATGACACCTTCTATCACTTTGCTGCTGATTTAAATCTAACAATCTCAGTTTTGACATTTTCAATTGATCTAACCTCAACAGCTTTTTAAGGAAGAGAGTTCTAGATTTCCACTACCCTTTGTGTGAAGAAGTGTTTCCTGACATCACCCCTGAACGACCTAGCTCTAATTTTAAGGTTATCCCCTTTGTTCTGGACTCCCCTACCAGAGGAAATAGTTTCTCTCTACCTCATCAAATCTGTTATTAGGTCAGCCTTCAGTCTTCTCTTTTCAAGGGAAAAGAGACCCAGCCTGTTCATCCTTTCCTGATGGGTATAACCTCGCAGTTCTGGTATCATCCTTTTAAATCTTTTTTTGCACCCTCTCCAGTGCCTCTATATCCTTTTTATAATATGGCAGCCAGAACTGCACACAGTACTCCAAGTGTGGTCCAATCAAGGTTCGATACAAAATAACAACGGAAAACAGAAAAAAAACGGATTTCCAGCATCCGCAGTATTTTGCTATCGTATTAAGGTTCGATACAAGTTTAGCATAACTTCTCTACTTTTCAATTCTATCCTAGAAATAAACCCTAGTGCTTGGTTTGCTTTCTGACCTGCATCACAACTTTTAGTGATTTGTGTAATTGTACTCCCAGATCCCTTTGCTACTCTACCCCATTTAGATTCTTATTTTCTAAATAATATGTGACCTCCTTACTTTTCTTTCTGAAATGTAATACCTTACACTTATCTATGTTGAAATCCATTTATATGCCCCCTTGTTCTGGACTCTCCCACCAGAGGAAATAGTTTCTCTCTATCTACCCTATCAACTCCTT
The DNA here is from genome assembly GCF_052327205.1 of Somniosus microcephalus. NCBI lineage: Eukaryota > Metazoa > Chordata > Chondrichthyes > Squaliformes > Somniosidae > Somniosus > Somniosus microcephalus. The sequence continues at coordinate 281,855,891 of NC_140987.1, read as the reverse complement.
GAATCATCTTAAACATTTAAATGAGATCACCCCTTAATCTTCTATATTCAAGGGAATACAAGCCTAGTCTTTGCAACCTGTCCTCCTAATTTAACCCTCGAAGCCCCAGTATCATTCTGGTGAATCTGCGCTGCATCCCCTCCAAGGCCAATATATCCTTCCTGAGGTGCGGTGCCCAGAACTGAACGCAGTGCTCCGGATGGGGTCTAACCAGAGCTTTATATAACTAACATAACTTCCACCCCTTTGTATTCCAGCCCTCTTGAGATAAAGTCTACATTCCATTAGCCTTTTAAATTATTTTTTGTATCTGTCCACTAGCTTTTAGTAATTTCTGTACTTGGACCTCAAAATCTCTCTGCTCATCCACTGTTCCTAGCTTCTCCTCATTTAGAAAATAATCTGATCTATCTTTCTTGGGTCCAAAGTGGATAACCTCATACTTCCCCACATTGAACTCCATCTGCCACAGTTGTTCCCACTCACTTAATCTATCAATGTCCCATTGCAACTTTGCTCCCATCTACACTATTTACTGTGCCACCTAACTTTGTGTCATCAGCAAACTTAGATACATGGCTTTCTATTCCTTTATCCAAGTCATTTATAAACATAGTAAAAAGCTGAGGCTCCAGTACAGATCCCTGGGGTTACCACTAGTCACATAGTAAATTCAAGTACATACCCATTATCCTTACTCTCTGCCTTCTACCTCCTAACCAATTCCTTATCCAAGCCAATAGGTTGTTTCCAATTCCATGCCTTTCATTTTTGTTAATAGTCACTTATGTGGAACCTTATCACATGCCTTCTCGAAGTCCATATAAATAACATCCATAGATACTCCCTTATCTACCACGTTACCTATCTCGGAGGGATGTAGGCATGCACAATCACACACTTGCAATTAAAGCCAATAGGATACTGTCAATTGGCTCCGAATTCCACACAGCAGTCACTTATTGTTTAAAATCATGAATACTATTATAAGCCATTCCAACATTTCCTGACAAATCAGGAAAATCAACTCCAGACTCAGAAGACACCCTGGGAGCAAGGCCGGGGGCAGGAAGGAGTTTTGTCTGCTCTGTTGATGGCCTGATGTCAGGAAGGAGGTGGATCTGGTAGGAAGGCAGCATCTGCCAGAGTTTCCACTGCTTTTGGCTCCTTTGCCCCAAGCAACCTGTGCATCCCCCCTCCATTTACCCCTTTATTGGCAGCTGTGTCTTCAGCCACTCTCTGGAATTCCCTCCCTAATCCCTCCTGATGCTCCACCTTCCTCTCCTGAAACGCTACGTCTTTGACTATGGCAGGATTTTCCAGTTCCCCACCCGCATAGGGTGGGGGGGGGTGGGGGACCCGGTAGCTGGCACGCTGTGGAGTTTTAACTCCACAGCATGCGTGTGATGTAATGGGCGGGTTCCCTGTCCATAAATCAGCCTGATTGACAGGCTGGCTTCCAGTTGGGTGGGAATCCCGAGGCCCGGGATCTTCAGCTGCCTGCAGTTGAACCAGCGGGAATCTCGGAGCAGTGGAGTAAGTATAAAAGGCTCCAAGAGACCAGGTAAGGCGTTCCAATCTCGGAACTCAGAGGGAAGGAGAGAGGTAAAAAGTAATCCAAATGTGACGTCACCAGAAAGCGGGTAAGTGATTGGTTGGTAAGTATTTACTCTCTCCTTCTTTACAAAACTTAAATTCTGTGGTTTATAGTTTCTAGGGTCTCTGTGGTGTAGCGGGGACTGCTGGCAGGCAAGCGCCCTTGAGTATATCATTTAATTGGTGGTATTGATTTAATTTAAATTAATTAAAGGGTAAATCATGTCAGGACTGCCCAGCCCCGTGCTATGCTCCTCTTGCTCCATGTGGGAATTCAGGGACGCTGCCTGTGTCCCTGACGACCATGTGTGCCAGAAATGTATCCAGCTGCAGCTACTAGTAGACCGCATTGCAGCGCTGGAGCTGCGGATGGATGAGTTTTGGAGCATTCGCGATGCTGAGAGGGTCATGGATAACACGTTTAGTGAGTTGGTCACACCGCAGGTAAGGGCTGCACAGGCAGAAGGGAAATGGGTGACCATCAGGCAGAGCAGTAGAGGCAGGCAGGTAGTGCAGGGGACCCCTGTGGCCATCCCCCCCTCAAACAGGTATACCGATTTGGATACTGTTGAGGGGGATGACTTACCAGAGGAAGGCAGCAGCAGCCAACTTCCTGGCACCAGGGGTGCTTCTGCTGCTCAGGAAGGGAGGAAAAAGAGTGGGAAAGCAATAATGGTAGGGGAGTCTATCGTAAGGGGAACAGGTAGGCGTTTCTGTGGCCGTAGACGTGACTCCAGGATGGTTTGTTGCCTCCCTGGTGCCAGGGTCAAGGATGTCACTGAACGGCTGCAGGGCATCCTGAAGGGGGAGGGTGAACAGTCAGAGGTCGTGGTTCACATTGGGACCAACGACATGGGTAGGAAGAGGGATGAGGTCCTGCAGCAAGAATTTAGGGAGCTAGGTAGCAGATTAAAGAGCAGGACCTCAAAGGTTGTAATCTCTGGATTACTCCCAGTGCCACGTGCTAGTGAGTATAGGAATAGGAGGATAGAGCAGATGAATGCGTGGCTAAAGAGTTGGTGCAGGAGGGAGGGCTTTAGTTTCCTGGATCACTGGGTCTGCTTCTGGGGAAGGTGGGACTTGTACAAGTCGGACGGGTTGCACCTGAACCAGAACGGGACAACTATCCTTGCGGGGAGGTTTGCTAGCACTGTTCGGGGGGGTTTAAACTAACTTGGCAGGGGGATGGGATACAGAGTGGAGCTATAATAGGGGGTGATGTACAGCCAAATATAGAGGAAAAAACAAGTCAGACTAGAAGGCAGAGCAAATATGTAGCGGCACAAGGGAGTAGGGCAAGGCTGAATGGCATTTATTTTAATGCAAGGAGTCTTGCAAATAAGGTGGATGAACTGAAGTTGTTGATGAACACATGGGAGTATGATATTGTTGCTATCACGGAGACATGGTTGAGGGAGGGGCAAGACTGGCAACTCAATACTCCGGGGTATAGAATCTTCAGGCGAGACGGGGGGGGGGTAAAAGAGGAGGGGGTGTCACAATATTAATTAAGGAGTCAATTACTGCTGTAAGGACGGATGATATATTAACTGGTTTCTCTAATGAGGCCATATGGGTTGAGCTTAAAAACAAAAAGGGGGCAAGCACTTTGCTGGGAGTGTACTATAGGCCCCCAAACAGTCAGGGGGAGATAGAGGAACAGATATGTAGGCAAATCTCTGAGAAGTGTGCAAGTAATAGGGTAATAATAGTGGGGGATTTCAACTTCCCCAATATTAACTGGGATAGTCAGAGTGTGAAAGGCTTAGAGGGTGCAGAATTCTTAAAGTGCATCCAGGAGAGCTTTTTGAGCCAGCATGTAGAAAGTCCTACAAGAGAGGGGGCGGTACTGGACCTAATTCTAGGGAATGTGGCCGGGCAAGTGGTAGATGTGTTAGTAGGTGAGCACTTTGGTGACAGTGACCATAATTCGGTAGTCATGGGAAAGGACAAGGATGGACCGGAAATAAAGGTTCTAAATTGGGGGAAGGCCGATTTTAATATGATAAGGCAGGATCTGGCCAATGTGGACTGGGATCAGCTACTTGAAGGAAAATCCACATCGGAGCAATGGGAGTCTTTCAGAAAGGAAATTGAGAGAGTACAATGGCAACATGTTCCCGTAAAGGTCAAGGGTGGGACCAACAAGCCCAGGGAACCTTGGATGTCAAGGGATATACGAGAATGGATTAGGAAAAAAAGGGGGGCTTTTGGCAGATACAAAGGACTAAAGACAGGAAGCCCTAGAGGAGTATAAAAAGTGCAGGGGGATACTTAAAAAAGAAATTAGGAGAGCGAGGAGGGGCCATGAAATAACACTGGCGAGCAATATAAAGGAAAATCCTAAGGTGTTTTATAAGTATATTAAAGGCAAGAGGATAACTAGGGAAAGAGTAGGGCCCATTAGGGACCAAAGTGGCAAACTGTGTGTAGAGCCAGAAGATGTAGGTGGGGTTTTAAATGAATTTTTTGCATCTGTGTTCACTATGGAGAAGGACGATGTGGACATAGAAATCGGGCAGGGGGGCTGTGATATACTTGAACATATTAGCATCGAGAGGGAGGAGGTGCTAGCGGTTTTAGCAGGCTTAAAAGTGGATAAATCCCCAGGCCTGGATGAGATGTATCCCAGGCTACTATGTGATGCAAAGGAGGAGATTGCAGGGGCTCTGACACAAATTTTCAGAACCTCTCTGGCCACAGGGGATGTGCCAGAGGACTGGAGAACAGCTAACGTAGTACCATTATTCAAAAAGGGTAGTAGGGATAAACCAGGGAATTACAGGCCAGTGAGCCTAACAAGCCCAGGGAACCTTGGAAAAAATTCTGAGGGACAGAATTAGTCTCCACTTGGAGAGGCAAGGATTAATTAGGGATAGCCAGCATGGCTTTGTCAAGGGAAGATCATGTCTGACCAATTTGATTGAATTTTTCGAGGGGGTGACTAGGTGTGTGGATGAGGGTAGTGCAGTGGATGTGGTTTACACGGATTTCAGTAAGGCTTTTGATAAAGTCCCGCATAGGAGACTGGTCAGGAAGGTAAGAGCCCATGGGATCCAGGGTGCCTTGGCACATTGGATCCAAAACTGGCTTAGTGGCAAAAGGCAGAGGGTGATGGTGGAAGGTTTTTGTGACTGGAAGCCTGTGTCCAGTGGGATACCTCAGGGATCGGTGCTGGGTCCCTTGCTGTTTGTGGTCTACATTAATGATTTGGATGTGAATGTAAAAGGTATGATCAGTAAGTTCGCAGATGACACGAAAATTGGTGGGGTGGTAAATAGCGAAGAGGGAAGCCTCAGGCTACAGGACAATATAGATGGGTTGGTCAGATGGGCGGAACAGTGGCAAATGGAATTTAACCCTGAAAAGTGTGAGGTGATGCATTTTGGACGGACTAACAAGGCAAGGGAATACACAATGAATGGTAAGACCCTAGGAAAGACAGAGGATCAGAGGGACCTTGGTGTGCATGTACATAGATCCCTGAAGGCAGCAGAACAGGTGGATAAGGTGGTTAAAAAGGCATATGGGATACTTGCCTTCATTAGCCGAGGCATAGAATATAAGAGCAGGGAGGTTATGATGGAGCTGTACAAAACGCTGGTAAGGCTACAGCTGGAGTAGTGTGTGCAGTTCTGGTCGCCAAACTGTGGGAAGGATGTGATTGCTTTGGAGAGGGTGCAGAGGAGATTTACCAGGATGTTACCTGGGCTGGAGCGCTTCAGCTATGAAGAAAGACTGGACAGGCTGGGGTTGTTTTCCTTGGAGCAGAGAAGGCTGAGGGGGGACCTGATTGAGGTGTACAAAATTATGAGGGGCATAGATAGGGTAGATAGAAAGGAACTTTTCCCCTTTGTAGAGGGGTCAATAACAAGGGGGCATAGATTCAAGGTAAGGGGCAGGAGGTTTAGAGGGGATTTGAGGAAAAACTTTTTCACCCAGAGGGTGGTTGGAATCTGGAACTCACTGCCTGAAAGGGTGGTAGAGGCAGGAACCCTCACAACATTCAAGAAGGATTTGGATGAGCACTTGAAATGCCATAGCATACAAGGCTATGGACCAAATGCTGGAAAATGGGATTAGATTAGACAGGGCTTGATGGCCAGCACGGACGCGATGGGCCGAAGGGCCTCTTTCTGTGCTGTATGACTCTATGACATAGCAGGTTAAAGTAGAGGCTTCAGGCCTCATTATCATATGTAAATTGCCAACCTGCCTCCTGGCAGCAGGTTGGCTAACCGCCCCCATCCCGCCGGAGTAAAAGGTGAAAGTGGGCGGGTTGGGGTCGGATTTTAGATTTATCCAACTTTCATTTCCACTCCAACCAACCTGTTTTTTTCCTGTGAAAATTCCCCTTTATGCTTTTGGTCACTCCTCCGAATCTTTCCTTATTTTGCATGTTTTTTCTCAAAACTCTGCCAATTGCCTTGGAACATTTTGCTACATTAAAGGCACTAAATAAATATCAACAACAACAACTTGTATTTATATAGCGCCTTTAAAGTAGTAAAACGTCCCAAGGCGCTTCACAGGAACGTTATCGAAAAGAATTGGACACCGAGCCACATGGGGAGATAGTAGGTCATCAAAAGATTGGTCGAAGAGGTAGGCTCTAAGAAGCATCTTAAAGGAGGAGAGCAGTAGAGAGGTTTAGGGAGCTATTTCCAGAGCTTAGGGCCGAGGCAGCTGAAGGCACGGCTGCCAATGGTGGGGCAAAGGAAATCGGGGATGCTCAAGAGGCCAGGTTTCGAGGAGCACAGTGAACTCGGAGGGTTGTAGGGTTAGAGGGAGTTACAAAGATAGCGAGGGGCAGAGCCATGGATATCAGTTGTTGATGAGTCACTGGACAGTGATCAGGAGTGGGAGCCCTGATTGATTCTTCCTCCCTACGTCGGGGTGCTGAAATCAGCTAATCCAACACACACTAGGAATCAAACATGCAACCTTCTAGACTACAGGGCTTAGTAATGCACTTTACGGTGTATTTCATAATAGCTGTTTGGAAACTGCCACTTACTTGCAATTGCTCTGTGGATCATAGTTATCTTTCTGTATGCTACAGTGTCAGCCCTGGCTCAGTGCATAGCACTCCCTCCTCCGAGTCAGAAGGTTGTGGGTTGAAGTCCCACTCCAGGGACTCGAGCACAAAAATCTAGACTGACACTCCAGTGCAGTGCTGAGGGAGTGCTGTCTTTCGGATGAGATGTTAAACCTGCCCTCTCGGGTCGAAGTAAAAAAAATCCCATGGCATTCTTCAAAGAAGAGCAGGGGGAGTTATCACCGGTGTCCTGGCCAATACTTAACCCTAAACCAACATCATTAAAACAGATTATTTGCTCATTATCACATTGCTGTTTGTGGGATCTTGCTGTGCACAAATTGACTGCTGCTGGTTTCCTACATTACAAACCATGACTACACTTCAAAATTACTTAATTGGCTGTAAAGCACTTTGGGACGTGAAGTTGTGAAAGGCGCTATATAAATGCAAGTCTTCTTACATTAGTTGCAATGGAGCTTCAGAAGGTAAATGATAAAGAAAATCATAATTTAAGTAATTTTCTTTTTTTAATTAATTTTATTCAGCTGGATGCTCGCTTAAAACAAGCTCAAGTATTATTCATTAGTTGCACTGGAAGCTGTGGAAGCTCCTTGTGGATTTGCAATGTATTACATTGCTGCCTGATGCATATTGTTGAGCACGAGATGAGACTACTTGCCCCTTTCATGATGAATGACCAGCAGCTCCTTTCATTTCTTATTCACAGAAAGAAATGGCCATGAATGCAAATTGCAGGTAGTGACATAATTACTGACTGCATTATTAAAACAACATGAATAAAATTGAAATAACAACAGAAAACGCTGGAAAAACTCAGCAGGCCAGGCAACGTCCGTGGAGAGAAACAGAGTCAACGTTCTCATTTCCCCCAAATTAAAGGTGTTGCTATGGGTACCCGCATGGGTCCTAGCTATGTCTTCCTTTTCGTGGGATCTGTGGAACACTCTCTGTTCCAGTCCTACTCGGGTTCCCTCCCTCACCTCTTTTTCCGATACATTGATGACTGTATCGGTGCCGTTTCCTGCTCTCGCCCTGAACTAGACAATTTCATTCACTTTGCCTCCAATTTCCACCCTTCCCTCACCTTCACATGGTCCATCTCCGACTCTTCCCTTCCCTTCCTCGACTTTTCCGTCTCCATCTCTGGGGATAGGTTATTGAACAACATTCACTACAAGCCCACTGACTCCCACGGCTACCTGGACTACACTTCCTCCCACCTCGCCTCCTGTAAGGACTCTATTCCATTCTCCCAGTTTCGCCGTCTCCGCCGCATCTGCTCCGATGATGCCACCTTTCATACCAATGCTTCCGACATGTCTTCCTTTTTCCTCAACCGAGGATTCCCCTCTACCGTGGTTGACACAGCCCTTGACCATGTCCATTCTATCTCCCGCACTTCTGCCCTCACCCCTGCCCCTCCCTCCCGGATCCATGATAGGGTTCCCCTTGTTCTCACCTTTCACCCCACCAGCCTCCACATTCAACGGATCATCCTCCGCCATTTCCAACGTGATCTCTTCCCCTCCCCTCCCCTTTCAGCAATCCGTAGGGACCGCTCCCCCCGAGACACCCTAGTCCACTCCTCTATCACCCCCAGCACCCCTTCCCCTTCGCCCGGCACCTTCCCGTGCAAGTGCAGGAGATGCAACACCTGCCCTTATACTTTCCCCCCTTCCCACTGTCCAGTGCCCCAAACACCCCTTCCAGGTGAAACAGCGATTTACTTGTACTTCTCGCAATTTAGTATACTGTATTCGCTGCTCACGATGTGGTCTCCTCTACATTGGGGAGACCAAACGCAGATTGGGTGACCGCTTTGCGGAACACCTCCGTTCAGTCTGTAAGGATGACCCCGAGCTTCCGGTCGCCTGTCATTTTAATTCACCGCTCCATTCCCACTCGGACCTCACCGTCCTTGGCCTCTTACACTGTTCCACGGAAGCTCAGCGTAAGCTCGAGGAACAGCAGCTCATCTTCCGATTAGGCACTTTACAGCCTTCCAGACTCGCTATCAAGTTCAACAATTTCAGATCATAACCTCGGCCCCTATCATTTTTTTATATACTTTTTATCCACACTTTTGGTTTGTGCCTTTTCCCTTTTCTCTCCCACATGGCAGCGGTCTTTCACACTTCATCTAGAGCCATCCTTTGTGTCTTTACCTGTCCTATTACCATCTTGTCTCACCTTGAATATCTCTTAATGTCTCTTCACCCCCCACAGACCTTCCCTTTTGTTCTTTCATCCCCTCCCCCATTTCCCAGCCCCCAAACTTGCTTTTTAATCTGTTTAATTTCCTGCTTTTTTCTCAGTTCTGATGAAGGGTCTTCGACCTGAAACGTTGACTCTGTTTTTCTCCACGGATGTTGCCTGGCCTGCTGAGTTTTTCCAGCGTTTTCTGTTTTCGAATTTCCAGCATCCGCAGTATTTTGCTATCATATGAATAAAATTGAGATGATGACTAAAACAATACACTTTTGTTAATATCCAATATTAGTGCTAACTGTATTTTACATAGAATTTACAGCACAGAAGCAAGCCATTCGGCCCAACTAGTTTGTGTTGGTGTTTATACTCCACAAGAGCCTCCTACCATTTCATCTGCCTCATCTCAGCCTTTCAGCATATCTATAAGACTTTCTCCTACTACTGTTCAAACCTCGAGAATTACAAATAAGCGTAACAATGACATAAGTTTGTGATCAATAAACACTAGTTTAAAAATTCAAGCTTACATAGAAGCGCCCTCGGCAATGCATATGGCCACAGTTTATTAATTCCACACATAGAAGTACTCCCAGCAATTCTCATGCTTCACAGTTTAGGATCCCCTTGGCAATATATATATGCCCACAGTTTTGTACATAAAAGTATCCCCGCAATATCTATGCTAATCCCAGTCAATATATATATATATTCCATGTCTGACTTTCATACATACATATACTCCTCCATGGGTGACCAGTCCAGAAGAAGTGGTAGACTGCCATTTCAAACAGCCCCCTTTGTTCTTCTGACTTTCCCGCTTCTGTGTCCTCCTTTATAGTGCCTTCCTGCCTGAGCCCCCTCATATATCTTCATCTGCCTCCCTCTGATAGGTCAGTTTCACTCCCAATCTTTCCTGATTGGAGTTCCTTCTGAATGACACGTTCATGTTCCTGTGATGTGTGTGGGGGCGGGACTTCCTATTCATCTGGTGTTTCTCACTCCTATCCATGTGGTCTCAAACAAAGGACCATATGCTGATCCCCCTCCATTTTGAATCCATACAAAGGACCTCATGCTGACTTCCTCCATTTTGAATCCTTACAGACAAAGGAACACATGACTTCCTCCATTTTGAATCCGTCCGTTATCATCTCACAATTCGTTCGCAATTTCGAAGTCCACACGGTAGCAGCGGTCTTATTACATGCATAGAATCTTACAGTCCTCCCTTAAATGTCGCTCATGTTCATTCATGTGCAGACATTTCACCAGAGTTGGAGTAGCATGTATTCCGACCAGACATAGTCCCCTTTTATCCCCTACAATGCAATATCTATACCCTCATTTCACATCATTAAAGTTGATCCTGTAACAGTTCCCTCGTACGCATCATTCCTCCTTTTCAATACTGAGAATGTCCTTCCCACTTCTCCAATTCATTTCACAAACTCAGTACGATTTTCATTTATCCAAGGTAGCCCATATTGAACACATATTTCTCCAAATCTTCTACCCCGGTTGATGCCTTAACAGGCATCGGATTCTGATTCATCAAAAGTAGGATAGTCCTGTTCCCGATTTTTACCATCCTTTTAGGTTTAATACTCATAGTACTGTTAGATACCATACATATTGTAGCATTCTTTTGTCCCTATTTATACTCTGTTTCTGTGGTGGTCCAACAATAGACACCCTGTTCCTTATAAACAATGGTGGCATATTGAGTCGATCTTACGGCAGTGACCTGACATGGATACTTAGACATTCTTGTCAAATTAAATCTGCATTAACCGCTCCTCATCATCCAAGACGTTATACATACACATGGTGGTTCTTCGTTGGGACTTAAATAGGTGTAATTTTACCTCATAGAGAGATTGGTTATATTGAACGATATATCTGGGCGATGATGTATATTTATATAAAACACCATCTTTCAGGAAACCCATATTGGCTACCTTATACACCCGCAGTGGTGACCAAGGTTTGGACATTACAGGCATTCTTAGTACGATTCCTATCAAATTATCATCGCTAGTCTGATTACATTCATGTGGCGCAACACACTGTCAAATTTGACTGATAGCTTTCCGCTGCCTTCAGGTGTTTATCTTACATCCAAGATGGAATCCTTCTCTCAGCTATTCTATTCAAATTCCTCTATGTCCTGTAGAATCCAAGAACTCATCATCGCGCATGCATCATTTTGTGCTGCCTGATCAGGAGGTAGGTATAAAGACACTTAGATGGAGCAGTCCCCGTCTCGGTTTAACTGTCAGGTTTCACGAATTGTATGAAACCCATCCACAGGCAGTTAAACACAAAATGGATGGGGAAAAAGAGGCTTCCAGCCTCATTACAATATTTAAATGGAGGTAACGCCCCCTGGGAATGAGTTGGTTGCCCACCCCCCAACCCTGTCCCGCCTCCAGCGAAACCGGAAGTGGGCGGGTTGGAGGTGGGATCAGGTTGGGAATCCCATTTTCAACACTTTAACTGCCCCCATTCCCCTTTTTTTAGGGGAAAATTCCAGCCATAATCTTAAAGGTCTCTATTAGGTCACCTCTAAGTTTTCTCTTTTCTAAAGAAAAAAAGTGCTACCTGTTCAATCTTTCCCGATAACTGTAATCTCTCAGTTTTGTTACCATCCTTGTAAATCTTTTTTGCACTTTCCCCAATGCTTCTATGTCCTTTTTAGAGTTTGGAGACCAGTAGCATGCACAGTACTCTAAATGCAGCCTGACCAGGGTCCTATACATGTTTAACATAACTTCACTACTTTTGAATTTTATACACCTAGAAATAAATCCCAGTGCTTTGTTAGCATTTTTAATTGCGTTGCTGACCTGCGATGCTGCTTTTAATGATTTGTTCACTTTGAGCAATTCTGTTTTACAGGAGCAAAACTAAAATTATTTGATGGGAACAGCTGTGATTTTGTCTAGATTTCCATTTTTGTACCTCTCCACTTGCTTTTTAGAATTCTCAGAATCATGTAGGTGTTAAACAATACTAGTCCTCTTTTGCTAACTGTAAGGAGTTGTTACGATCTGGAATGAACTACCTGAAAAGGTGATTGAAGCAGATTCATTGTAACTTTCAAAAGGGTTAGGCTGACAATTCAGTGCAATACTGAGGAAGTGCTGCTCTGTTAGAGTCGCCATCTTCCAGATGAGATGTCAAACCTACCCTCTCGGGTGGATTAAAAGATCCCATGGTCTATGTTCCCTGTAATTGTTTTTGGCCCCGTTAAGAGGCTGCGCGGGACATTCAACATACCACACGTGCGGTTTTTACATTGAAATGCCAGCAAGCCAGTTGCACGGGTTCATTGGAGCAGTGCGCAGCCACGCACCTTACAGGGAACACTGCCCATGGAACTATTTGAAGAAGACCTGGCTAACGTTTATCCCTCAATAACCCCTTCCCCCCAAAAAAAACCCCAGAATAACTGGTCATTTATTTTGTTGTTATTTAAGGGATCTTCCTTTGTGCAAATTGGCTGCCACATTTCCCTACTTAACAACAGTGAGTGCATTTCAAAAATAATTAATTGGTTGTGAAGTATTTTGGGACATCCTAGCGATGTGAAAGCTGCTATATAAATGCAAGCTTTTTCCTTTTTCCTTGCAAATCACTACAAGATATTAAATTCAAGTTTTACATGTTAGTTAATATGAAATTGTTGTAGCTACAGTGACAGCACAGTACGTACAATGCACCTCAAATTACCAGCTCATTCCTCTCTTTGTTAATAAAAATGATTGCATGAATGAAACCTATTTTTAAAAAAAAACAAAAAAACAACTGTAACTATATTCAGTTGTTTAGGTTGACTAGAATAGGAGTTCCCAATTGATATTAACCTCGGCGTCTCATATTCTATTATCTTTGCATTGGTATGCTTTATACTTTTGTACCAAACTAAAAGTTAATAGAAGCGCACTGTTACCCATTTACATTCTTTGCTAAAACAACAAATTTTAAAATGCCCTCCCAGATCATGTATGTTGCAGGAAATGTACGTATATTCAAAGAACCAAATTTCATCTGCAGCTACGAAGATGCCATGGTTCAATGCAATGTATGTCTTTAAGACTTTCTAGTGCACCATTCCCTGATCAATCTGTGCCTTGGGCTCTTCCATGACCAACATCAAGTCCACTCTAAATGGTTGACATTAGGGTGAACCATGATCAGTGATTTAGCTCTGCCCTGAGCTTGGACAGCGTATCAGGAAACTCACCCAATTAAAGCCTGTGGATTAGAGTGGCATGATTTCTTGCTAATCAAACACTAAGTCTATATTAATGACTTTGATGAAGGGACCGAGTGTACTGTAGCCAAATTTGCTGATGATACAAAGATAGGTGGGTTAGCAAGTTGTGAGGAGGACACAGAGTCTGCAAAGGGATATAGATAGGTTAAGTGAGCGGGCAAAAATTTGGCAGATGGAGTAAATTTGGTAAAATATAAGATTATACACTTTGGAAGGAAGAATGAAAAAGCAAATTATTATTTAAATGGAGTGAGACTACAAAATGCTGCGGTACAGAGGAATCTGGGGGTCCCTGTACATGAAACACAAAAAGTTAGCACGCAGGTACAGCAAGTAATTAGGAAGGCAAATGGAATGTTGGCCTTTATTGCAAGGAGGATGGAGTATAAAAGTAGGGACGTTTTGATACAACTTTACAGCGCGCTGGTGAGACTGCACCTGGAGTACTGCGTACAGTTTTGGTCTCCATATTTAAGGAAGGATATACTTGCATTGGAGGCAGTGCAGAGAAGGTTCACTAGGTTGATTCCTGGGATGAAGGGGTTGACGTATGACGAAAAGTTGAGCAGGTTTGGCCTATACTCATTGGAGTTTAGAAGAATGAGAGGTGATCTTATTGAAATGTATAAGATTCTGAGGGGGATTGACAGGGTGGATGCAGAGAGGATGTTTCCCCTCATGGGGGAATCCAGAACTAGGGGGCATAGTTTCAGAATAAGGGGTCGCCCGTTTAAAATGGAGATGAGGAGGAATTTCTTCCCTCAGAGTCGTGAATCATTGGAATTCTCTACCCCAGATAGCTGTGTAGGCTGAGTCATTGAATATATTCAAGGCGGAGATTGACAGATGTTTGAACTACAAGGGGTTTGGGGAGAGAGCGGGAAAGTGGTGTTGAGGCCAATATTGGATCAGCCATGATCTTATTGAATGGCGGAGCATGCTCGAGGGGCCAAATGGCCTACTCCTGCTCCTGTTTCTTATGTTCTTAAGGCTGCAATTTCGTCTACCGGGGCAGCCGGGGTCGAAGGTGGGATGCGACCCCACTGTTGGCTCCATCCCGCTCTGAAAAGAATTTTACTCTGATGGAGATTGTTAAGCCCGCCCAGTGCGTTTGCCGGCCAATTGAAGGAAGCGGGTCTGATGACGTCAGTTGATGACACATCAGCTGGTTTCCTTAAAGGGACCATGGCCACATTCATTTTGACAGTTGTGCTGTCAGTGTTCTACAGCATTGAGGTGCTGCAAACACTGACGAGCACTGCACAGTGGTGCACGGCTGCACCCAGGCTCTCCCATGACTCCCTCCATATGCTTATGGAGGGAGTCATAGCACGCAGGGAGGTCCTCTTCCCTTCCAATGGGCGGAAGAGACTTCCTCAGGAGACCAACATAGCCTGGTTGTACATTGCACAGGGATGTCGTCAGGAGGACCAGGCTGCAGTGGCGCAAACCTTTCAATGATCTCAGTAGATCACGAAACGTTACTGCAAAGCCACATTCAACCTCATCCTTCTGTGTCACCCATCACTCTGCCTTCCCTACCCTACTCCTGCCCATCCTTACACCAACTTACCTTGCACCTCCACCCATCCCTCACAATCTACACTATCACTTCCCCATCTCACTAGCCACCCCTCACATTCACCCTCATCCTAGTCCAATCATACCAACTAACAACACACAAGGGTAGGCATTTGGGTGTTTTAGCAAGTGTTCAGGTGAAGTTTCTGTGAATGTGCTGTCAAACATTGAAACCATTATTTTTGACACTGCGTTCTTGGACAGATTTGTGTGCACCTTTTTCATGGCTTAGTGAGTTGCAGTGAATGGTGAGACATAAGGGTACCCCCCGCAATGGTGATAAGTGTGAAAGGAATGGTTTGGACATTGTAGAGATGCTTTATGGTGCTGGTGTGGGGTGGTGCCAACTTGGCGCATCATGTGGCAGCCAGGGTGTATAGCATCAAGTGAAGTAAATGTGGCCATGGTGAGACCATCCCTGGTGTCCCGGGCAGCAATATGGTCGGGTGCTGATGCCCTGTGACCTGTGCTGCATCAGTTGATTGTGGAGAAGGTTGGTGTTGATGTTGGTGCTGCTGGTGTTGGGGCTGATCATGGTGGGATTCCGAGGACCAAGGTGAGATTTTTACAAGGGCACCGATGCTGATTTAATAGATGGCAGGTGAGGTTGAGATGGCAGAAGCGATCTGTCAATGGTGAGAGAGGTTGTTCCAATGAGGTGACGCTGGATAGAGAGTTTACTCCAAACACTTGCAACCTGCATAAAGCTCAATCTGTGTTCCAAATGCAGTAAGCAACAGTTTCTAACCTTGCAAAGTGAAGACCTATGAAATGGGAGCTTTTATAAACCATTTGCAGCTGTCAAGTTAGTAAATCATCCCATGCTGACACAACACCTGACCTCCTTACCTGACGTGGTCCCCGAGCAGCGGGGAAGCCGTTGGCGACCACTCAAAATTTAAAAGTAAGCTTAAAATAATGCTTAATTGCCCCTTAACAATCCAGCTAATGATCTAAATTGCCTCCCCCGCCACTTGGTGTTGGATCTGTTCAGTGATGACAGAATCGACATCTGGGAGACTAGTGCGGAGGCGGGTTGAAAGCAGGTTCCCTACCCGCTATCCAAAAAAAAAACATTTTCCCTGACACCAAACGCGCCCCCTGATCCCCTGATAAATTCCAGCCTAAAGCTTTTGGTCTGTGAGGCAACACTCCCACCACATGCACAGCTGCACCTGAAAGGTCTTAGATATGACTTGAAATAGAACATTGATCTTCCACTGTTCAACTCAACCCTAAACACAGGGTAGCTTCCTTTTCCTCACTGTTCCAAGCATCAGGCCACACCTTCATTCTTCAGCCTCTTTATCCACAGTGCGCGACTGAATCGGAAGCCAAATCGGGAGCAAGGTGGTGGTGTATCTGACAATGAAACCATTCAGATGCCCAAAACTCATTGAACTTTTGAAATTTAGACATCAGTGGAAGGAGATCCAAATTTCTTTTTCACCAGCTGGATTTTCTGGAATTACAACAACTCATTATAATAATGCGTGACCTGGGAGGCAGCCAGAAATGGACAAGGTAATTGGCAACCAGTGGTTTTGTTAAATTGAAACAACCAGAACTCAGTTCACTAAGCAACCTTGGCAGACAACAATAAAAGGAGACCCAAACCCGCTTTCATTTGAACATTCAACAATTAAGTGATAGTCTCCATGTTACAATAATGCACTCTGTGAGACTCAGCCTAGAGACTTTGAGAGTGTACTATCACTAAAGGCTTCAATAGTGAAAGGGGCATTAATTCAGTCTTTGTTTTAAAGCCTAATGATGAAGTAGTTTTAACCCACAAGTCAATTAACATGGAACAATTGGGTGACTTTTTTGCCCTTTCCATTAATTATTACACAGGACTGAATATTTTACTGTATTTTATATGCTATTTGAAGCCTATCTCATATACGAGTGCTGTCTGTAAAATTTTCCAGGAAATAACAGTTGGGAATTGCCTGACACGGTCTCCTCGGTCATCCACAGTCACTGATTTGTGGATCAAATGTTTTATTTCTTAATCAGTAGGCTTTAAAATTCAATCAGAATAACACAGAATGTAATCTTGATTATCGAGCTAAAACAGTGGACACACACAGATTAGTCAATGCTTTGGGTAGAGCCCCTTGTGAAATTAGAAAAGGCAGACAGGATTACTTGCTAGGACTGGTGAAAGCAAAGAAGGGGAGGGAGAAAAATAGGTGAAATTCATGTGTCAAATTTGCCAAATACTAATCCCATTAACGTTTTCTTTGTCCAACTACTGATAATAGACTCTTACAGCAGAGAAGGCCATTCGACCCATCATGCCTGTGCCAGCTCTTTGAAAGGGCTATCCAAATAGTCCCACTCCTCTGCTCTTTCCCCACAGACCTGCAATTTTCTCCCTTTCAAGTGTTTATCCAATTCCCATTTGAAAATTACTATTGAATCTGCTTCCACCGCCCTTTCAGGCAGTGCATGCCAGATCGTAATAACTTGCTGCATAAAAAAAATTCTCCTCATCTCTCCTCTGGTTATTTTGCTGGTTACTTTAAATATTTAACATATTTGAGCTGCATTTTCTGTTTTTTATTTAAAATCCTCAGTATTTGCAGTTTTAACCTTCATCTCTTCTACTAGTGAGGACCACTAGATGCCCTTCCCATTAATTAATTATTTTTAATGTACGTTGCACAGTATTTGGCATCTCATCTCAGGTACAACAAATGCTGCATGTGAAATCCTCCAATGTGATTTTAAGTGCTGCCCAACGAAAAAGATTATATATAATCTAGCAGATCTTTCATGACTTTACTCATGGTGAGTTAAAGAATACGTTATTTTCTAACGATAATGCCATGTATTCAGAAATGAGTTGAGTGTGCGTTTCCCCTCCGCTTCAAAACTACTACTGTCCCCCTCTTTAACCCCTGCCTTCTCCCCACCAGCCCTTCGGTCATCGCCAACCATTGCCTCATTCTGAAACTCCCTTTCCTCTCTAAGGCTCTTGAAGGCATTATTGACTCCCAGCTCTGTGCCCATTTCTCGAGAAACTCCTGATTTGAATCACTCCGGTATGACTTCAAACCCTCTCACAGCAGTAAAACGGCCCTAACCAAAATCACAAGAAACGTCCTTTGTGATTATGTACACGGTGCTATGGCCGTCCTTGACCTTTCTGCAACGCTCGACACGGATTACTGTGCAATCATCCTCTAACACCTGTCTTCTAGCTTTATGGGAATGGTTCCAGTCTTAACTATCTGAATGCAGCATGCGCCACTCCAGAAATGGCTTCTCTTCTGTTCACTGCACTGTACCTCCAGAATCTTCCAAAAAAAAACATCTCATCCATATGCTGCTTCTCAGTAACATTAGTGCAAATATGGGGCCAGCTTCTACATGTATGTCAATGACGCCCAGCTCCATCTCTTTACCACCTTCCTCAATTCCTCAACTGCCTCTCACTGTCAGACGTCTTGTCCGACATTGAATCTTAGATGAGCCACAACTTCCTCCAGCCCCACAGCGGGAAGAACAAAACCATTGGCTTTGTCCGCCGCCACAAACCCCGCACTGTTGCCACAGATTCTTTTCCCCTCCCTGAACAGTGTCTCAGGCTCAATCAGCACATTTTTAAAAACTTGTTTATGGGATGTGGGCATCGCTGGCAAGGCCAGCATTTATTACCCATCCCAAAATGACCTTGAGAAGGTGGTGGTGAGCCACCTTCTTGAAGCACTGCAGTCCGTGTTGTAGGATTCGCAAAATTTCCACATTCCCCCAATGTTATTAATAAAAAGGACCCTGCATGGACATTTTAAAAAGGGTACCCAAAGATGGCGTCCGCACCTCATGACCAAAAAGCCTGCAAGATTTTTAAAGCTTGGACTCTGTGGCAGCACAAGCAGCTTTTGGGGAAATCAAAACCTAAAATGCAGTTTCTGTGAAAAGGACTTTGTGTTTTGGAAAAAGCAGACAGCAAATATTGAATATGCATTAAGCCAGATCGTAGACAGATCAGGACTAGTTAGGCCTATACTTGAGGCCATCAAGTTGTCTGCATAAATAATCGGAAACAGCTTAAGGAAGCCATTGAGGCTGGACAGGACGATTAGAATGCATTAATAGCAATACAGCTCGGACATCAGGCCATTAGGTGCGATAAACGGCCATCTAAAAACAGTTAGTTTAGATTGCTGTAATTATTTAAAACGGCCCGTCAAAATTGGAACAATGAACTAACTGGATTTTGCGCGCAGATAGGGGATGAAACAACGGGTATAACTGCAGGCCCCGGGTAGCAATCTCTCTCTCTGCTCTCTCTTGCGCTTGGCCCTCGCCCTTGGTTCCTGGCTCACTCATGCCCTGGCCTCGTGGCGGGTCTCTCCTCGCTCCCCGCGGTGAGTTTTCAGCAGAAAAGGACACCACACCAACAGCCGGGGAGCCGGAGACCCGAGTCCCTCGTCATCTGGGACGCCCAGGCCGCAAAAGGGGGCGAGACGAAATTTGAGCAGGTAGCCCGAGACGAGACGAATAGAGACGAAGAAGACGATAAAACTCGATAAGGGCAGAGAAAAATGTATCGGTAAAGACCAAGCGCCGAGTTATAAGCTGACGCTTGGGAAGATGAACATCTTGATGAACATTGCGATAACGCAGGTGTCTACACCACGACGAATATACTGTCGTTTGACGCATGGGTAACAAAATCTAAATGGCAAAGACTGTTAACTGATGAATGTAACGTTACCGCCGACAGCCGCCCTAGGGAGAAGGAAGAGGAGAACCCATCGGGACGAGATGACAATTGTAGCGGAGGAGAAGGTGCGTCACAGTAGCAGCTCCCGCACCGTGCCCCTGAAGACCACGTGGTGACGGGGTACCTAATAGGACAGAGAACCAGGCCTCAAAATCTGCATTTCGTTAACAGTTGGCTTTGCTTTGGATTGGTGAGCATGAAATCTGGCCCCTCATAGCTTAATCTAGTTAGGTATGGGGTGGGATAAGAATAAGGGGATTGTTAATATAATTTGTTTTCCCTTGATGTGCCGTGTGTTCCCCATTCCCTGTAATAAGTATAGTTATTTTGTATTTGCCTGTATTTTATGCTAGTAATTTCTCGTAAGACTGTTAATTTCTGTTTTAATAAAATCCTGGTTTTCTTACATCCAAACCACCTGTCTACTCGGGTCTTTCTGTATCGCCGCCTGTACCTAAGTCTGGTGTCTACAACCCAAGGGGCATGGGAGCGATTCGAACCACTCACAGAACAGTCAGGGGCATAACTGACTGGGCGCACGCGCCACACCTGCCACCCCCCTTACAGAATGGCAACCGCGGCAGGACACCGGCAACAGCGTTGCGATACAGTGGACAATGTTTCGGATGAGCAAACCATGATGGAGGAAAGGATTTCTGATTATGTGTTTAGCAAGGTGAATATCACAAAGAAGTGGATCACCACTCTGTTAAAGGCTGGGCGTCCGGTAGACGCAACAGCTAAGTGGACAGAGGGAAGGGAACACAAGAGGTCCTTAGAGAAGGCAGTTTGGCTGATGTGTTTTAAAAAGCAGGTCCAACTTTTGGACAGGTTCGTTGCAGCACAGGCAGCTGAGTTAAGGGAGTCAGCCCTGGAGATCCAGGATAAGGCTCTAGCAGCGGAGAAGTTATTAGTAGACTTGCAGGCCCTAAATCAGGAGAGAGTGCATTTAATGGGAGAACACAAGGCCCAGTTGGAATACCTATGGTGCCAAGTCACCGAGGCCAAGGGAAATGAGTTAAGGTTGCGGGAGAAGAATGCCCGCTTGGCAAGGCAGATTAGGGAACAGGAAGAGAGTGCAGGAGGTAAAAGCCGCTTACAAGCTAGCGAGTGAGCAGGGGCTTGAGGAGGCAGACCACGGCCCCTGTAAAGAGAGGATGGAAAATCTGAGCCGGGCCCTCCGGAAGGCAAAAGGCATGGTATGCCTCATAAGCCCAAAGGCAGGCCAGGCAGATTTTATGGGGAACGAGGGGAGGACAGTTCCAACATCACCGGTAGTGCCCAGGGATGACCCGGTTGAGAGAGAGGAGATCTCACGACCACCACCCGTAGCGCCAAGTTTCAGCGAGGTTTGGCAGCAAGGGGGGGTGGAGCCAGATGTGGAGGCGGAGGTGGAGCAACCCCTGCCAGAGAGGCCGGAGCCGGAACCAATGTGCCCAGCATGGCATCGGAGGTTCGGCCCACCCGCCAATGGCGACAATGAGGGACCCCTCCAAAACCAGTTCTTATTACCCTTTAACACCCAACAGCTTAGGGCTATGGTCAACCATATCCCGAAGCTCTCTGAAAAGGGAGACCCCTCGATCCACTTCAGGGAAGTAGAGCAGGCAGCCAGCGTCAACGACTGCGATGACGCTGAGAAGGCCAAGATGCTGCTATTCTCCCTGGAGAGTAGTCCCCTCCAATCCCTCTCTGACGAGTGTAAAAGGGGGCAGAGCAGGTACGAGGAGCTTAGAGATGCAGTTCTGGAGGCCATGGGGATGAATGAGGGAAGTCCTTTCTCCCGTGTGGAGAAGACGATCCAGCTCCCAGGGGAAACCCCGCAGGCTTCTGCGAACCAGCTGTGGCCGGTGTACCAGAGGGCCTGTCCGGGGACGCTAGACCGAATGTTCCTGAACGGGGATCTCCTGGCCCATTGGCTCCGTTGCCTGGTGGTGAACAGCTTGCCACAGGTCCGGGCCAAGGCAGAAGTCTGGTTCGACCCCAAAAATCCCCAGACCACCGACCTTACGGTGATTAGGCAGCTAACTCTGGCCTACAAAAACGGTAGGGGAGCCGAAGCACACCCACCCAAGGGAAAGGAGCATGAGGTAAAACCCGGACCGGGTAGGAAAGAGTGGCACCAGAAAGGGAGTAACCCCCCCAACACAAAGACCAATTGTTACGGGTGCGGGAAGGATGATCACTGGCGGAAGGAGTGCAAAAACCCTTGGCAGGATAACAAGGGAAAGCATTCCACAGCCCCAGCCCAAAAGGCGGGGGCAGGGATCCCTCCCGCAGAGGTCGAGTCACTTTTGGACACCATGAGGTCCTTATTGACTGGCCAGGGGCGAGTAGCAGCCGCCACCGGTGCTTCACCCCATCAGCCCCATCCAACCCACAGCCGTGACTAGAGCCAGCGCAGCCTGTTTACCTGTGTTCTCTCCGGTATGATGAGTGGAAAAGACCCCTTTTGGAGATGGAGGTAGAAAAGGTGACGGGGACCTATCTGTTGGTAAAGGGGGCATCATGCACCGTGGTCTACTCAGCTAACCCCACCACCTTGGTTCTCTCTAACGGGGTCCCGTACAGTCTGTCGGGGTTCACGGGTAAAGAACAGGCTGGCTCGTTTTCCATCCCGCTCGCCATTCGGTTAGGACCGCTCTGCTCCAAGTGGATCTGTGTCCTGATGAAATGGGAAGTGGAGGGTGGAAGAGGGGTCCTGGGGGCCGACTTTATTTTAGACCACGCGATCCTAGTGGATTTGAGAAATCATTGCCTTGGGGGGGCAGGTAAAGTAAAGAATGGAGAGGTAGTAGTAATCCCAGGAAGGGAAGGGAAGTGGAGCCTCTGCACCATGAAGCCCAAAGAGGATTATAACCTTGAGCTTATGGTCAGCAATACCCCACCAGAGTTCCAGGCATTTGTGCAGGCCCACCTGGCCACATTTGCCACACACAAACACGACTGCGGGAGGGTCAACGGGTTTGAGGTCAGCGTAGACAGGGACCCCATGGCCCGACCACAGAAACAGTATAACTTCCCCAGGGAAGCAGAGCCAGACATGGAAGCAGCCATCTCCTCGTTAGTGCAGCAGGGAGTTCTGAGACCGATAGCTACCCACGTGAACTCTCCATTGTGGCCGGTCAGAAAGTGGGACAATTCCTGGAGGGCCACGGTGAACTATCGGGTGCTCAATAGTAACATCCCAGCCTGTGCACCCACAGTAGCAGCAGTTGCCGACCTCATAGGGAGTATTCCAGCATCCACAACCACTTTCACGGTGCTGGATATTTCCAATGGGTTTTGGTCCATCTCTTTAAGGAGGGAGGATCAGTACAAGTTTGCCTTTGTAGGAGTGTGTGCACTCCTAACAAAAACACTGTGAACTAAACTGGTAGTTAACAAACTGAGTTTAATGCACTGAAAGTATTACAAAACAAGAAATGCAGGAGAAACTCCAAACAGGTCTGTACACTAGCTCACTCCATGAGGACTAACTGGAAATGCCCTCCAACCCTGACGTCATGACGTCATCATGTTTCCCGCCATTGGGAACGTCACGTGACCCACATGATGACATCATCGCGTCAGATCGCGATTTTATCGATCCCGCGCTGTTTATACAGGGCAAACATTAAAAGGTAACAATAATGATTAAAGACAATTGTACAAGTTACTGTGAGAGTCTCTTTGGTGGCTTTGCCACATACACCCCCCCCAGAATTGTCTTTAACGAGGAAAGTCAATCGCCGAGGAGGTCGGACAAGCTTATTTGACCGACTCCTAAATTCCCGGAGAGGGAAACGCTGAGCAGGTGGCGAGCTGGCAGGTAGCATGGTGCGGTTAGGCATAGCGGCGGCCGGCCCCGGCACGGAGGCTGCGCCAGTTCGACCGGCTGTTCGAGGTCCAGGTGTACAGGTTTGAGGCGATCAACAGAGATGTGATCAGGCTTGCCCCTGACGTCGATCACAAAACTCTTGTCCCCGGTCTGTAGAACCTGAAACGGACCTGCATAAGGAGGTGCGAGTGGGGTACGATGGCCGTCTTGGCGCACAAAGACGAACTTGGCCTTTGACAGCTCCCCAGGGATGTTGGAAGAATGCAAACCGTGCTGCGAGGTCAGAACTGGGTGGAAACACTGAGCCGCGTCCCGATGGGCCTCTCGCTGACTGGCTGCAGACCACGGCCGTGTAGGGGACGGCAGGAACTCGCCCGGAACTCGAAGTGGCTGACCGTAAACCTTTTCCGCAGCCGACGACTGTAGATCCTCCTTCGGCGCCGTGCACAGTCCCAGCATCACCAGTTTATCGACCCATGCTGCATCCAGAAGGCTGGCCCTGAGCGACACCTTCAATGAACGGTGGAACCACTCGCACAAGCCGTTCGCTTGCAGGTGATAAGCCGTAGTGCGGTGTAGTTTAGTGCCCAATACTGAGGCCACCTCATTCTATAGTTCCGACGAAAATTGCGGCCCGCGATCCGACGAAATATCCGCAGGGACACCAAACTGGGCTACCCATGATGAAATGAAGGCTCGCGCGACTTCCGCAGAGGTGGTGGACGTCAGGGGAACCGCCTCCCGCCACCTCGTGGTGCGATCCACCATTGTCGGAAGGTGCGTAAAACCACGGGACGGTGGAAGTGGGCCCACTAGGTTAACGTGAATGTGGTCGAAACGCCGCTCCGGTACCTCGAAGGTGGCCAGAGGGGCCCTGACGTGCCGTTGCACCTTGGCCCGTTGACAAACCACACAAGTGTTCGCCCAGCCGCGGACGTCTTTGCGTATTCCTCTCCATACGAATTTGGAGACTAGCAGCTTCTGCGACGCCCGCACTCCAGGATGCGACAGCCCGTGTATGGTGTCGAAAACGCCTCGGCGCCAGGTGGACGGCACAATCGGACGGGGTGCACCCAATGAAACGTCGCAGAGTAGAGTGGTACCTGCCACATGGAACGGTACATCTCTCAGCTGGAGGCTGGCGGGGACAGAACGAAAGGCCTGAGTCTCCGGGTCGGAAGCCTGGTCGGCTGCCATTCTTGCAAAGTCAATACCTAATTGAACGGCCTGGACGGCGGCGCGGGAGAGGCAATCAGCGACGACGTTGTCCTTGCCGGCCACGTGCCTGATGTCGGTGGTGAACTCGGAGATGTAAGTCAGCTGCCGTTGTTGCCGAGCCGACCACGGTTCAGCTGTCTTGGCCATCACGACGTCAATGGTTTGTGGTCAACAAACGCAGTGAAGCGGCGCCCTTCGAGGAGGAATCGGAAGTGGTGGATGGCCAAAAACAAAGCTAACAGCTCCCTGTCGAAAGTACTGTATCGACGTTCGTGCCGTTGCAGCTGGCGGCCAAAAAATGCCAGAGGCTGCCATGCGCCGTGGACCCATTGCTCCTGGACGGCCCCCACAGCGTAATCCGACACGACCGTCGTGAGGGCGATGATAGCTCCTGGCAGGGGATGTGCCAACATCGTCGCGTTCGCGAGCTCGGTCTTCGTATCCTCGAAGGCGCGACCCATTTCTTGCGACCAAACCATGGGCTCCTTTCCCGTCTTGCCCCTGAGGGCCTCATAGAGCGGCCGCATGAGCTGTGCGGCCCTGGGGACGAACCGGTGGTAAAAATTAACCATCCCCAGGAACTCCTGTAAGGCTTTCACGGATTGCGGCTTCGGGAACGCCGTGATTGCCTCCACCTTAGCTCAAAGCGGCGTTGCCCCTGCAGAAGTTATGCAGTGGCCGAGAAAATCGAGCTGCGCCAGGCCGAAACGGCATTTGTCCGGGTTCACAATGAGGCCAAGCTGCTGAAGCCATCGAAAAAGGACACGGAGATGCTTGAGGTGTTCATCCTTTGTGGTGCTAGCAATCAGAATATCATCCAAGTAGACGAACAAAAAATCGAGGTCCCGCAGAACCGAGTCCATAAGGCGCTGGAACGCCTGCGCCGCATTTTTAAGCCCAAAGGGCATGCGGAAGAATTCAAAAAGTCCAAAAGGGGTGATGACAGCCGTCTTTTGTACACCTGGGGGTGCACTGGGACCTGATGGTACCCACGGACGAGGTCGACCTTTGAGAATATTGACTTCCCCGCCAAATGCGCAGAGAAATCTTGTATGTGGGGGATCGGGTAACGGTCGGGCGTCGTTATCTCATTGAGGCGACGATATTCGCCACAGGGCCGCCATCCCCCGCCGGGCTTTGGGACGATGTGGAGCGGTGAAGACCAGGGACTACTGGACCAGTGAATAATCCCAGCTTCTCCATCGTGGCAAACTCCGCCTTCGCCGCCGCGAGCTTGCTGGGCTGCAAACGCCGCACCCTGGCGTAGACGGGAGAGCCGATTGTCGAAATATGATGTTCCACCCGATGCTTGGCGGGCGAAGCTGAAAAGGTGGGCTTTGTCAGCTCGGGGAAGTCCCCGAGAAGGCGGGAGAAGTCGTCGGGAGGTGGCCTCGCGCAGTAGACCGAGTGCGGTGCAGCCATGCTGCGCGCACCTGAAATACCGTCGAGCGTGGCGGCGTGAATGAGGCATCTGTTTTTCACATCCACCAACAGGCCGTTGGCGCCTAAAAAGTCGGCGCCCAAAAGGGCCTGCGAAATTTGAGCAGTGACGAAATCCCAGGTAAAGCGCTGGCCACCGAAACAGACTTGCACCCGTCATTTCCCGCAAGTGTGGATCGTACCCCCGTTGGCAGCTTGGAGGGGGGGACCCCGTCCGCCGGACTGAAGGTCGAGGACCGAGGCGGGAAGTATGCTGCACTGTGCCCCCGTGTCACACAAAAAATGACGGCCTGAGATGGAGTCGGTTAAATACATGAGATTTCCGGAGTCGCCGATCGCCATCGTGGCCGCGGGGGACACACCAGACCCGGTGTTCTTGACTCGCGGTGGTCTGTTCGACGGTCTGGGCACGAAACCACATGGTGGTCGGCAGCAGCGGGTCTTTGGGCCGAAACGAGTGTGGTAGTAACAGTAAACGGCCGTCGGAGGCGCGAGGGCCGGGCCCCTCGGGCGGGGCGTTGCGCGATGGCGCAGTATTGTTGCCGGACCGTGTAAATTTTATCCGCCTTTTCGGCGAGCGCGATGCAGTCCCCGGTGTCCGATTTGGCGAGGGCTGCCTGGACGTGTTCGGGCAGCTGCGTAAGGAACAGCTCGCGGAACAGGAAACATGGGGGTTCGGACCCCAGGAGCATTAGCATGTGGCTCATTAGTTCCGAGGGTTTGGAGTCATCTAACCCTGGTAGTATCAGTAAGCGGCGAGCGCGCTCCGTCTTGGTAAAGCCAAATACCTGCAGCAGCCGAATCTTGATGGCTACATACTTGTCAGCATTCAGGGGGTTCTCCAGAAGGCTGACGATCCTTGACGCCGTCGAGCTATCGAGGGCGGAGACCACGTACAAATATCGGGTCTGGTCCTGCACGATGTTGCGGAGTTCAAATTGCGCCTCGGCCTGCACAAACCAGGAGGCCGCCTGTTGTTCCCAGAATTGGGGGAGCTTCAAGGCCACAGCATTGGCATCCATCACTGGCCTGCGTTCCGTGTCCACCGCGAAAAACGATCGCGAGGATTTGGGGTCACCAATGTAGGAGTCTGTGCACTCCTAACAAAAACACTGTGAACTAAACTGGTAGTTAACAAACTTAGTTTAATGCACTGAAAGTATTACAAAACAAGAAACGCAGGAGAAACTCCAAACAGGTCTGTACACTAGCTCACTCCACGAGGGCTAACTGGAAACGCCCTCCAACCCTGACGTCATGACGTCATCACGTTTCCCGCCGTTGGGAACGTCACGTGACCCACGTGATGACGTCATCGCGTCAGATCGCAATTTTATCGATCCCGCGCTGTTTAAACAGGGCAAACATTAAAAGGTAACAATAATGATTAAAGACAATTGTACAAGTTACTGTGAGAGTCTCTTTGGTGGCTTTGCCACACCTTTATGTTTAAAGGGCAACAGCACACATGGAACTGCTTGCCACAGGGCTTCCACAACAGACCCAGCATTTTCCATCAGTACATGGCAAACACTTTAAAGGATTTTAGCCAGCCCAGACAGTTGGTCCAATATGTGGATGACCTGCTCCTGTTCACTGATTCGAAAGAGGAACATGGCCCACTATTGGCCGAACTGCTGGAGCTGCTAGGGCAGAAGGGTTTTAAGGTTAACCCAAAGAAAGCGCAGATCGGCCAGCAGGAAGTAAAATTCCTAGGGCTGACCGTCCGCGCTGGAGAAAGGGCCATAGGGCTAGGAGGGAGGCGGTACAAGAGCTACCGGTCCCCAACACAGTAACGGGTGTGAGGTCATATCTAGGGCTAACCGGGTACTGCAGAGACTTTATTGAGGACTATGCAGCCACCGCAGCCCCTCTGCTCCGACTCCGACACAAGGGAGTGGAGTGGCTTTGGGATGAGGGTTGCCAGGCAGCATTTGTCAGGCTCAAGAAAGACTTGCAGACCGCACCAGCTCTAGGGGCCATAGATGGGGGGTAAGAGTTCTTCCTGGAGGTAGCAGCCAGCGGAGGCAGCCTGAGTGCTGTGCTGCGCCAAGAGCGGCACAGCAGGCTGAGGCCGGTGGTCTACTCCTCCAGGATACTCACGGATGTGGAGAGGAGCTATTCCAACTGTGAGCGGCAACTCTTGGCCACATATTGGGCTGTGAAGAGCTCACTGATCTTCACAGGCACCTCTCCCATCACCCTCCTCACCCATCACACACCCACCCAGATGCTTCTGGGTGGGAGGATCAAGGATGGAACAGTGAGCAGTGCCCGCATTGCCCGCTGGACCTTGCTCTCACAGATGGATCTGAAGGTGAAGGGTCTCTGTGAGCCAAAGCTCGCAGCCAACCTGGTATATCCTGGAACAGCCCACCGTGTTCCATCGAAGGGGTTTGGGAAGTAAACATAGGTTTACGGGCCGGGATACATCCCACAGGCCGCTAGATCTATGCAGACGGTTCCAGCACGGTATCTGCTGGCGAGCGTCTCACAGGGTGTGGAGTTTACGACCCAGCGGCAAACATTGCCCTGGCGATTAAGCTCCCCAGCGCCATGAGCGCCCAGCAGGCTGAACTGTCCGCGGTAGTGTACGTCATTACACACCCCAAAATCTTCCCCCCCCCGCTACACGATTTGCTCGGACAGCATGTTCACGTGCAATTCGTGTACGGAGTACCTGGCCATCTGGTCCCGCCGCGGATATACCTCCGCCAAAGGGAGACCCCTCACAGTAAAACCCCTGCTGGAAAAGATCCTAGCAGCAGTGGGGGAGGAAGGGGAGGTCTTCATCCACAAGGTGAAAGCCCATTCCTCCACAGAACCCCGCGGCCAGGGTGCCCACATAGGCACTTTCTGGGACCCATTTGGGTCCAGACCCATGGCAGCGGTCAGAGGTAGAGACGGGACCCAAGGGAGTGTAGGGGTAGCGTTAGCCCCGGACCTTAAGACGGTCTAAGCCCAAAACCCCATCCTCAAAGCAGTCCTCAGTGCAGTAACTGAGGGAAAAGGGGTAGAGAGTCCATACGGCACAGCAACCCTCTCCGTCAAAGAGGGCGTGCTGTTCCGGGGCGAACAGTGGGTTGTGCCACAGCAGCACTGGAGGGAATTCCTTCAACTGGCCCATGAGGGTCCAGGAGCGGGACACCATGGGCCTGAGACCACCTGGCAGCGGGTGGAACAGGCGGGATTGTGGCCGGTACTCAGGGACGATGTCCGCGAGTTCTGTGCAGGCTGTCTTGTGTGCGCTGCAAATAACCCCGACCCCCACAAAAGGAAGGTACCTATGGGACACGTCAGGAGGGTAGAGTGACCGTGGCAGTCAATACAGGTCGACTACATCGAGCCCCTGCCCACCGCCCAGGGAGGCTGTAAGTACTGCCTAGTCCTGGTGGATGTGTTTACCAAATGGGTAGAGGCATTCCCCTGCAGGACAGCCACAGCTCTGGGTACTGCCAGGATCCTGGTCCGGGAAGTGCTCTCGAGGTGGGTACTGTAGTGTATGTGCTTTAAGTCAGAACTACTTTTTACAGCTCTTGTCTACTGTAGTACCGGCAGTGACCACACCGGTATATAAGCTGTGCGCATGCCTCTGTACCCCAGTCTAGAGATTACCCTCCTCCAGTAAAGACCTGTTATTTGTTTATGTACAGCAGCCGTGTAATTATTTATCCACTGAACCATGGATCCAACAGTGGCGACGAGTGTTGATGCGAATCTACCTGCAACATAAAAAAAAATTTTTTTAAATAGTTGAGTCCAGGAACACGGGCGTTGACCGCGAGCAACTGCCCAGCAGTCAGGCAGAGATCCAACTTCACTGGGGAGGCTGTGGAGAGCCGGGCTTGGTTCCCCAGCCACAACGAGCAGTAAGAGACCGACGACAGGTCCAGAGCAGACCCTACCCGAGCAGCGGCGGCTGGAGCTGACCGACGGCAGAGAGAGAGAGCCGGGCAGCGTCGATGGGGTAAGAAAGAGAGTGAAGAGAGCAGGGCGCAGCCGGGGGTTGATCACCGAGCGGCGTCGAGGAAAAATACTGCAAACCGGAGAGAGGGTAAGAAACAGCCGGGTTCTAGACTGAGCGGTGTCGACAAATATCAAGAGAAGAACGCGCAGAGCACAGCCAGGGATCACGGGCTGATCAGGGGCCGCGGGGCAAAGCAAGGGGAGATGCCATTGAGCCGCGGAGAAGCAGGGAGAGCGCGGGAGGCGCCATTGAGCCGCGGAGGAGAAGGAAGAGCGCGGGAGACGCCGTTTTGCGAAGCTGCAGCGGAGAAGACGGACGAGCGCGGGAAGGAAGGAAAGCGCGGGAGATGCCATTTTGTGCCAGCGGAGAAGAAGGGGAAGCGTGGGAGGCGCCATTGGTGATAGTTAACGCACAACCAAGGATGCCGAAGAGTGGCAGTATCTCTACGTTCAACAATGAAGTCGAAGATTGGGCGACATATGTGGAACGTATTGAGGTGTACTGCAGGACGAATGAAGTGCCAGATGCTAATAAAGCACTGGTTCTGTTCAATTCCATGGGTGCAAAAACTTATGGGTTACTGCGAAATCTAATAACCCCAGAGAAGCCGGTAAACAAGAATTTTGAAAGCATAGTAGAAATCCTACAGGACCACTTAAACCCCACACCGCTGCTGATAGCAGAATGATTTAAATTCCATAAAAGGAACCAACACAAAGATGAAAGCAATGCTGAGTACCTAACGGAACTGCGCAAGCTATCGAAATACTGCCAGTTTGGAGCGGGACTAGCAGACACGTTAAGGGACAAGTTTGTGTGTGGGCTACAAAGTGAAGGAACCCAGAAACGGCTTCTATCAGAAAAGGACCTTACGCTGGACAAAGCTTTCAGTATGGCAGTATCATACGAAGCAGCCGCAAGAGGCGCTGCAGAGATACAACGGAGACCGCAAGAATATGGCACCAACGAAATGACCTATGGAACAGGGAAGTGCTATCGCTGTGGCAGAACAACACATGACCAGAAAGATTGTTGGTTCAAGGACCAAGTGTGCAGACAGTGTGGGAAAGCAGGACACATAGCAAGAGTCTGCAGGTCTGGGAAGAAAACCAACAGTAAGAAATCTCCACAGGAGAAGTACAAAAAGGTACACCAGGTGATGGACAGTGGTTCAGACGAACAGAAAAGTGACACAGACTCCAGAAACAAGGAGCTGGGTTGTCTGAAACTACATAATGTAACCGAAATGGAGGATCACTAGACTATCTGGGTTACACTCAAGATAGGCGGAGTCCAAGTGGAATTGGAATTGGACACAGGGTCAGCTCTAACAGTCATAAATCAAAGAGACTACAAGCGGCTATTTTCACACATACCCTTGAAAGCTACAGAGATTGTCTTGAAGACGTATACGGGGCAAAAAGTCTACCCCAAAGGAAAAATAAGGGTGAAAGTGACAGATAAAGGTCAGGAAATACCTAAAATGGATATATATGTATTGCCAAATGGAGGACCACCACTGCTAGGACGTGAATGGATCCGGAAGATACATTTAGATTGGCATTCCATACAGGCACTGAAGGTGGAGGCCAAAAAGGATGACAACGTCACACCTGGACGACTGTCAAAAATGCTAACTGACGCAAAAGAAGTGTTCCAGGAGGGACTAGGAACACTAAAAGGAATAACAGCAACAATTAAAATAGAGGATAATGCAAGCCCAAAGCTTCTGAAGGCCAGACCAGTGCCTTATGCGATCAGACCAGCAGTTGAAGCAGAGCTGGAAGGGTTGGAACGTTCAGGAGTACTGTCCAAAGTGGACTGGAGCGAGTGGGCTACACCCATCGTTCCTGTAATGAAGAGGTCGTTGAGTAATACGCCTGGGGAACCAAAGAAGGTCCGCATCTGTGGGGATTTTAAGGTGACAGTGAACCCAGTCCTTCACACGGTGCAATATCCGCTTCCACGAATTGAGGATATTTTTGCCTCGCTATCTGGTGGTAAACGCGTCACCAAAATTGATATAGCCCAGGCATACTTGCAAATGGAATTAGAAGAAGCTTCGAAACATTACCTTACGATCAACACCCATAAAGGTCTCTATCAATACAACCGGCTGGTGTTTGGAGTAGCCTCGGCTCCGGCTATCTGGCAAAGGGCGATGGATCAGGTCCTGCAAGGGATTCCAGGGACCCAGTGTTATTTGGACGACATCTTGGTCACGGGCGAAAATGACGGTGATCACCTCGCTAACTTGGAGAAGGTGCTCGCCAGATTAAAGGAATATGGGCTACAAGCTAATCGCCACAAGTGCGAGTTTTTCCAGAAACAGATCTCGTATTGCGGCCATGTCATCGATGAAGAGGGGTTACATAAGTCCCCTGACAAGATTGAGGCAGTAGTCAAGGCTCCAGCACCGGAAAATGTGTCACAACTGAGGTCGTTCCTCGTGCTGGTAAACTATTACCACAAGTTCTTACCAAATTTGTCCACGGTATTACACCCGCTGAACACCCTACTGCAAACAGGGGTACCATCGAAGTGGGATGACGAACGTAGATGAGCTTTCCAGAAGTGTAAAGAATTGATCACATCAAAAGAGGTGTTGGCCCATTTCAACCCAGCACTACCAATTCGTTTGGCATGTGATGCATCACCCTACGGCATTGGAGCGGTGCTGTCGCACAAATTCCCAGACAGGTTGGAGAGGCCAGTAGCCTTTGCGTCTAGGTAACTAACCTCAGCCGAGCGCAACTACGCCCAGATTGACAGGGAGGCCCTCAGCCTAGTATGGGGAGTAAAAAAATTCAACCACTATCTGCATGGACAGAAGTTCACCTTGCTGACTGACCACCAACCACTTGTCTCCATCTGTAATCCTAAGAAGGGCGTGCCAGTAATGACTGCACAGCGGTTACAAAGATGGTCCCTGTTTCTAGGGGCGAATCAATATGAAATAGAATATAAAGGCACGAGACAGCATGGGAACGCTGATGGGCTATCGCGCCTGCCACTGCCTATTGTGGAGGAAGCACCAGCAGTGGACCCTATCGAGATATTTTATTCGTCAATAATTGAATGATTGCCAGTAACAAACGCGGATATAGAGAAGGAGACCCGCAATGATCCGACGCTGTCACGGGTATATGAATTGACGGTGAGGGGATGGCCAACACATGGCGACTCATTGTTGCCAGCATTCTCATCCAGAAGAGAACAGCTGTCAGTATGTCAGGGGACAGTGGTATGTGGATCCAGAGTGGTTATTCCACCCAAGTTAAGGGAGAGAGTGCTAAATGAGCTACATGAAGGTCATCTGGGGGGAATGAAAATGAAAAGCCTAGCTAGGGCTTATGTGTGGTGGCCGGGAATCGATCAACAAATCGAAGACCTAACTAAGAGCTGCTTAGGATGCCAGAAGGTCCAAAATGCACCACCACATGCCCCTCTACACCCATGGGAGTGGCCCTCCTCTCCATGGCAACGGGTGCACATTGATTTTGCTGGTCCATTCATGGACTCAATGTTCTTAATAGCAGTGGATGCTCATTCAAAGTGGCCTGAGGTGATAAAGATGTCTTCAACCACTACAGAGAAAACGATTGCAGTCCTACGGACCATATTTGCCAGAAACGGTTTGCCAGAGCAGATCTGCTCTGATAATGGACCACAGTTTGTGTCCGACGAGTTCCAAAAATTCATGAAGAGGAATGGGGTAAGGCATTACACATCCGCCCCGTATCATCCAGCCACCAATGGATTGGCTGAGAGGTTCGTACAAACCTTTAAGAAGGCGATAAAGGCCATGTGCGACGAGGAAATTCCACTACAGCATAAGATGGACAATTTCTTATTAGCCTACCGAAACGCGACACATGCAGTTACCAACCAGACCCCGGCCATGATGTTCTTTAACCGAAGGTTGAGATCTCGTCTGGACTTGCTCAGACCAAATGTGCGAAGAAATGTTGAGGACAAACAATTCCAGCACATCATCGAGAAGCCGACAAGGAGCTTCAATGTAGGGCAACCAGTCTTGGCCCGGGACTATCGAACAGAGAAGTGGCAACCCGGAATGATATGTACAAGGCAGGGGCCATTAATGTACACAGTGGATGTCGGGGAGAACATTGTGAGACGCCACGTCGATCAGATCTTAGCCTCACAGGAATGCGTCAACCCCATGTCTCGAGTACCTGGGGATGAACCCGACATACTGAAGTATCTACTTCAGACCCAGTAGCAGTGGAACCCGATGAACTACCCGATGAAAGAGTGTCAGAATCGCCTCTGCACCAAGAACAAGAACCTCCGGAAAGGCGCTATCCCGAAAGGGTCAGGAAGCCGCCCCAAAGACTGAATCTATAAATGGACTTTTGTTATTGAATGTACATGTAAAAATGTAATTGTTATTTGAATATTAAGGGGGTATTATTAATCTAAAAAGGGAGGAATTGTAGTGTATGTGCTTTAAGTCAGAACTACTTTTTACAGCTCCTGTATACTATAGTACCGGCAGTGACTACACCAGAATATAAGCTGTGCGCATGCCTCTGTACCCCAGTCTAGAGATTACCCTCCTCCAGTAAAGACCTGTTATTTGTTTATGTACAGCATCCGTGTAATTATTTATCCACTGAACCACGGATCCAACAGGTACAACCACAGTAGGTGGAGTCCGACCAAGAGAGTCACTTCACCGGACAGGTGATGCAGAATACCCTTATGCTGTTAAGGCATCGAGGGGAAATGGCATGTGGCCCACAACCCCCAGTCATCGGGGATTGTGGAATATATGAACAGGACCCTGACGGAAAGGTTGAGGAAGGAGACGGTGGACTCGCCCCGTAAATGGGCCGAGGTCCTATCGTTGGTTTTGATGGGGATCTGGGCCAGCCAGTCTAAAAGCATGGGGTATTCCCCGTACGAGCTAATGACTGGCAGGGTTATGCGGACCCCCACCCATGTACTAGCCCCGGTGCTCATGGAGGGTCAGCTCAGAGAGGTAAACCGGGACAGGTTCACCCGAAACCTCTTTGAGCACCTGAAGCAGGTCCACGAGCAGGCAGCTGGGAACATGGGAAGGCAGCATCGGAGTAACCGATTGCTGCTCGAACCCAGAATGCACCGTGAGTGGGAGGTAGGAGATCAGGTTATGGTAAGAAACTATGCCCGAGTAGGAAGTTTGGAACCATTGTACATGGGGCCCTACAGCATTGTAGATAAAGCCAGCCCCATGGCATACGCCGTGAAGATGCCCCTGCGTACAAAATGGTTTCATATCTACCAGTGTAAGCTGTTCAGACCTGAAAGGGGAAAGCAGCCAGTTGTGGTAAGGTTTGAGGATAAAGATCCTCAGCCTGCAGCAGGAGCGAGTTCACGGACTGCACAGGCAGGCGCTGTGGCTTGCTTAAAGGGAGGGGCCATCCCGCCCATTGATTGGGATACTCCCCCACTCTTCTGGGATCCAGACGAGGGGGAGGGACCTGAGGGCGAAAACCTTGCCCCTAACCCAGCCATGGGACCTGGGGGCGGAGACTCTCAGCTCGCAGCAACAGGCTGCGAAGAGTTACCTGCCCCTGGCCCAGGTTCGGGCAAGGTCAAGCCTGAGGGAACGGCGGTTCGGGTTTGTAAGAATTCGCAATAATTTACAGTTCTGAAGATTAATTTTTTTTGATTAAAGAATCCCTGGGCGTTGTGCTTTTAAATTTCCAGGGATAAAAATGGCTGTCACACCACATGGCCGAAGACAAAGGACTTGGAAAGCAGCTTTCTGTGTCTGGAAGTAAGGTTCAATGGAGCTGCCAATCAAAGGGGAGTTCCCACCCCCCCTGCAGCAGGACAATCGATGCCTGTTTACAAAACGTTCTACAATGTTGACTCTAAGATCGAGTGCTTGAAACTGCCAGCATGAACAAAGGAACTTTGTTTGCTAAGCACTCAAGACTGTCAATCAATTGTGGTTCCAGATGACCACAGGACAATGCTTTGTTTACAAAGCAATTGAATGCTATTAGCATTTGTTTGTATATTGAGTGGATACATCTAAACTGCAGAAGAGACTTTTGGATCTTGAATGGGAACCGTTTAAGAACTGAATGGGTTTAAATCACCTAGCATTCTGGACAATAGGGCTGTTGCATTCTCTTTTGTTTTAGCCCAGGAGAACTCCGGATGTGGGCGGGATCATTTTGGCCCCACAGTGCAGAAAGTAACCCAGTCCAACCACTTTGAGTTAGCCAATCACAGCTTTTCTCTTGTGAATTGGAACTTTTTGGCCGCGAATTTCCCAGACAGGCAAACAGCAGAGGGGGGAGGGGGCTCACCAGGTATATATGATAGCTCCTGAGAAGCTATCATGCTCTCTTTTACTTCCTGGGACCAGAGGTGAGCAGGGTGTTCTGACTCCTCGGCAAGGCAACCTAGCAGGAGTTAGGGGGTGGTGATTTAAGGGTAATTGCTAAGATTGTTTAAGTAACATTGGAGCCATTTTATCCCTCGTTTTCACCATCTGCAACCCCCTGTTATATAGTTTTACTGTAATTACTGTGTTCATGTGGTATAGTTCATTCTTTTGATTGTAGTTTATTTAGGTAATAAAACTTGATTTTTCTCTCATCCAAACCACTTGTCCGTTTTAATATCATTAATTATAAGTTCCTCCACTCAGAACTGAAGGAGGGGTAGCGAATCGAAACCGCTGTCTGTAAATTGGTTTAGAGTGCAGCAGCAAAAGGCTGCTGACCAGGTGAATTACCGTAAACCAGGTAAAAGGTTGGAATTGGTCAGAGCTCAGAGGCAAAGGCTGCTGGCCAGGTAAATTACCATAAACCAGTTAAAAGATGCCCCCCCTACAGGGTTAAAGGCCCATCGGCCAAGAAAGCCCCACCCGCCATGGCCCCCAGAAGGTCCCCACGGATGCCCCAGCCGAGAAAGCCATGGTCACCGGCTCCCCAGTTACCAAGGGCCGCCCCTCGAGTCAGGGAGATGTCCAAGGACAGAGGCCCTCAGCCAGCAGCCACAGGCTGCAAGGGACCAACGGTGCAGGATGGTGCGGCCACGCCGGAGGTAGCGGTGAGCTGCAGCCCAACCAAGAATTAGCCTGGCCGCCTGGAGACGGGCAGCGGTTCTACATAGTTTAGGTAATGTAAGTTTATATTGTTAAGTTTAAATATTTAGTTTAAGTTTGGGTGTTTTAGTTTAAGTTAAATAAGGTGATGGGTAGTTTTAGGTTAAGAAATAAGCTGCCAAGAGTGTACATATTTGGGTCGAGGTCGCGGGACCCAACCATGCTTCACCAAGCCAGAGAATCTCTTGGGGACCTGGTTGCTTGTTTTTGTATCTTTTTGCAGAAAGACTTTCAGGATGAAGGGGATCGTAGTCCTATTTGCCCTGATTGGGATGAGCATCAGAAGGCGAGGCAATGTGCAGGATTCCCACATCTACGGGTGCTCGGGAGACAGGGCGCCCATAGCAACCGACGGAAGCGGTGAACGGGATGCAGAGGAGACCGCCGTCTACGTCCACGAGGGAAGGTGGCCAGGATGGCTGGGGTCCAATTCATCTCTGTACTCCAGCCAAACCAGATTCACGTACGGGGAGGCCTCCCTCCTGTGCCCCAGGGTACGGGTCGTTACCACGAGGGTCAGCATCACCGTTGGAAAGCGTATATGTTTAACGTGTAAAGGACACAATTCTCTAGATAGGTGGTGGTGGCTCAGAAAGCTGAGCAAAGATATGAGGAACCCCGAAGTCGAGTGGGAATGGTTGGGGATCAACACCCACTGGACGATTACACGGATTCACGGAGGATTAAGTGTGTGTTGGGACAAGTGGTGGGAGCTGGATCAAGGGATTTATATCTGTATGTGGGGGTCAGAGAGGGTCTGCCCCATAGGCATATCCATTGTTTTCCACCGGCAGTGGCACGACACCGGGAAGGGGATGAAGTGGGATACCAGCCTCAAGGTGTGCGCGGTCCCATGCACCCAATCCCAGTCAATGCCACTGAGCTTGTGTCCCGCTCATGGCGCAGGAGGCGAGGTTACCCAGGGAAGGTTGCCCCATCACCACCAAGGGACCAGGGAATGGGTTGGTACTAGTGCCTACTGATCAGGAGCTGTACCAGGGGGTACACTACGTGGTAGCCTCCGTGATTTTAAATCTCACCGAGGTACACTTACCGGAGTGGTGCCCCAAAGAAACAGAGCAGCTATACCAGGCCCTATTAAAGGACATGTTCAAGAAGTTTTATGAGTTCGATTTCACCCATGTGGACAAAACCGAACTGTACACCACACACCGAGAGATTTTGGGTAATGCAGGGAGACAAAGAAGGGGTGTATGGAATGATGTTTTTACTGCGTTTAACACAGGGTCCTCTGTCATCAACAGTTTGGATGACATAGAGCTACAGACCCACATAAACGGTCTATAAACACAGTTAAAGAAGATGTTACTGGATGAGAATAAAGTAGTGGACTCGGAGTTGCATGAGGACCAGGCCATGACGGTCCATTTAAAGGAGATCATAGCGGAGTTGAAGAAGCACGCAAAGACGGTAAATGCCCTCATAAGGGAGGACAGAAATGCTTCTGACCAGGCTGCGCAGAATGAGGTGTGCGTGCTGTAAGGGGCGTGGTTACTGGGCGAGGGCCGCAGTAATCTGGAGGATTTAAAACAGGGTTTAGTCCCCTCCTGGATCAGCAACAAACACCGCGCAGCCCTCCACCTGTTTGAGAATGCATTGAGCCTGTGCCAACTCCGGCTAGCCTCCGAAGCCTACCCAGTCCCCGTGGATTGTGGACGGTCCAACCACACAATCATGGGAGTAGTAGTTAGGATGCCGGTCATGGGTAGGACAGCCCGACCCGCGCCGGTGTACAGGGTAGAGAACATTGGAGTCATTCAAGGGGGTGCTCACATTCGTTTCACAGTGGTCCCACCTTACGTCATAAAGTGGGAGCATGCTATGACAGGTACTGACCTCTCAGGGTGCCGGAGCCGGGGAGCACACACAATCCTGTGTCCCCAGCACTTGAATGCCTATTCTAAACCGCAGTGTGGGTTCAGAGCTGCTGGCGCAAAGCCTATAAATTGTACCATGGAGGCAGTGGCACAAGGCCATGTTCCCCCGCAGGTAGCATATATAGGAGGTGGGACATCACCACCGGCGCGTCCCACTACCAGCATGGAGGACAGCATAACTGGTGTCCGGTTAGTGA
Organism: Somniosus microcephalus; assembly: GCF_052327205.1. NCBI lineage: Eukaryota > Metazoa > Chordata > Chondrichthyes > Squaliformes > Somniosidae > Somniosus > Somniosus microcephalus. Next base: position 281,816,755 of record NC_140987.1, on the reverse strand, counting down.
CAGCAGTTTCTGTTTTAAACCCGAGGCAGAAGTTCAAGTGGCCCAGGAGCGAATTGTCCATATTCCTGAATCCTCCACTGTTCACCTCACTGTGAAGGAGAATTTTACGAATTTGCAAAAGTACGTAGCGCATTTTGGGTATGAAATTCCCCCTCTCCCAGAACACCTTACCAAAATACTCAAAGCCGTTATAGTTTCGCAGAAATATTTTTACACTCTAGAGCAGAAAACAATAGAGATAGGAACTAAGATATTGGATATTGTGATTCCACCCTGGTGGGACATTTTCAATAACATAGAGGTCCCTTCGTGGATCAGACTGGCTTCCCACATTCTCGTGGTTTGCCAGTTAGGGATAGTGTTGTATCTAGTTTGTATTCAATGTAAGGGAAAAGGGCAGTTGTTAGAATTCCAAAACCAGAAGATCTGGAAGGAACATTATGTGAAGGTGGAGGGAGATACGCCTGTTTAAGTCTTTTCCTTGTATTTTGATTAAAGATTGTTGTTTTGTTTTTGTGTTTGTTGTTTTTAATAAAGTTTTTTCTTTTTTTGCGATGCGTTTAATAAAGATGTATGTGTACCAAGTGGTGCAGGGGTGTTGGCCCCTCCATGCTTGGATGTGTGTAAAAGACTGTAATTATTCTATGTATCCTTATGTACACTACATTTTCACGGAATGGGAAGTGCATGTGTCATGGGTATGTTAGATAGGTAATTACAGGGGAAGGTTGACTATGGAGGGTCAGAAAAAAATTTTGCTCACCTTGTAAGAATGATACTTCCAGCAAGTTTTAGTATCACAGGGGGACTGTAGGATTTGCAAAATTTCCACATTCCCCCAAAGTTATTAATAAAAGGGACCCTGCATGGACATTTAAAAAAAGGGTACCCAAAGATGGCATCCGCACCTCGTGACCAAAAAGCCTGCAAGATTTTTAAAGCTTGGACTCTGTGGCAGCACAAGCAGCTTTTGGGGAAATCAAAACCTAAAATTCAGTTTCTGTGAAAAGGTCTTTGTGTTTTGGAAAAAGTAGACAGCAAACATTGAATATGCATTAAGCCAGTTCATAGACAGATCAGGACTAGTTAGGCCTATACTTGAGGCCATCAAGTTGTCTGCATAAATAATCGGAAACAGCTTAAGGAAGCCATCGAGGCTGGACAGGCCGATTAGAATGCATTAATAATACAGCTCAGACATCAGGCCATTAGATGCGATAAACGGCCATCTAAAAACAGTTAGTTTAGATTGCTGTAATTATTTAAAACAGCCCGCCAAAATTGGAACAATTAACTAACCGGATTTTGCGCGCAGATAGGGGATGAAACAACGGGTATAACTGCAGGCCTCGGGTAGCAATCTCTCTCTCTGTTCTCTCTTGCGCTTGGCCCTCGCTCTTGGTTCCTGGCTCACTCGTCTCGTGGCGGGTCTCTCCTCGCTCCCCGTGGTGAGTTTTCAGCAGAAAAGGACACCATACCAACAGCCGGGGAGGGGAACGAGACCCGAGTCCCTCGTCATCTGGGACGCCCAGGCCGCAAAAGGGGACGAGACGAAATTTGAGCAGGTAGCCCGAGACGAGACGAATAGAGACGAAGAAGATGATAAAACTCGATAAGGGCAGAGCAGGGCAGCGAAAAACGTATCGATAAAGACCAAGCGCCGAGTTATAAGCTGGCGCTTGTGAAGACGAACATCTTGTTGAGCATTGCGATAATGCAAGTGTCTACACCACGACGAATATACTGTTGTTTGACACATGGGTAACAAAATCTAAAAGGCAAAGACTGTTAACTGTCCGATAAACGTAATGTTACCACTGACGACCGCCCGAGGGAGAAGAAGAGGAGAACCCATTGGGACGAGACGACAACGGTAGCGGAGGAGAAGAAGGTGTGTCGCAGTAGCAGCTCCTGCACGCGTCCCTGAAGACCACCTGGTGACGGGGTACCTAAGAGGACAGAGAACCAAACCTGAAAATCTGCATTTCGTTAACAGTTGGCTTTGCTTTGGATTGGTGAGCATGAATTCTGGCCCCTCATAGCTTAATCTAGTTAGGTATAGGGGGTGGGATAAGGATAAGGGGATTGTCAATATAGTTTGTTTTCCCTCAATGTGCCGTGTGTTCCCCATTCCCTGTATAAGTATATAGTTATTTTGTATTTGCCTGTATTTTATGCTAGTAATTTCTCGTAAGACTGTGTTAATTTCTGTTTTAATAAAATCCTGGTTTTCTTACATCCAAACCACCTGTCTACTCGAGTCTTTCTGTATCGCCGCCTGTACCTAAGTCCGGTGTCTAGAACCCAAGGGGCGTGGGAACGATTCAAACCGCTCATAGAACAGTCAGGGGCATAACTGACTGGGCGCACGCGCCACACCCGCCACCCCCCTTACAGTGTGGTGAAGGTACTCCCACAGTGCTGTTAGGTAGGGAGTTCCAGGATTTTGACCCAGCAACGATGAAGTATTGGCGATATACTTCTAAGTCAAGATGGTGTGTGACTTGGAGGGAAACTTGGAGGTGGTGGTGTTCCCATGCACCTGCTGCCCTTGTCCTTCTAGGCGGAAGAGGTCGCGGGTTTGGGAGGTGCTGTCAAAGAAGTCTTAGCGAGTTGCTACAGTACATCTTGTAGATGGTACACACTACTGCCATGGTACGCCGGTGGTGGAGGGAGTGAATGTTTAAGGTGATGGATGGGGTACCAATCAAGTGAGCTGCTTTGTCCTGGATGGTGTCGAGCTTCTTGAGTGTTGTTGGAGCTGCACTCATCCAGGCAAGTGGAGAGCATTCCATCACACTCCTTACTTGTGCCTTGTAGATGGTGGAAAGGCTTTGGGGAGTCAGGAAGTGAGACAATCACCACAGAAAACCTAGCCTCTGACCTGCTCTTGTTGCCACAGTATTTATGTTGCTGGTCCAGTTAAGTTTCTGGTCAATGGTGACCCTAGGATGTTGATGGTGGGGGGATTTTGTAATGCCGTTGAATGTCAAGGGGAGATTGTTACACTCGGGCTTGTCGGAGATAGTCATTGCCTGGCACTTCTGTGGCACGAATGTTACCTGCCACTTATCAGCCCAAGCCTGATCGTCGTCCAGGTCTTGTTGCACGCGAGCATGGACTGCTTCATTATCTGAGGAGCTGTGAATGGTGCTGAGCACTGTGCAGTCATCAGCGAACATCCCCATTTCTGACCTTATGTTGGAGGGAAGGTCATTGATGAAGCAGTGGAAGATGTTTGGGCCTAGGACATTGCCCTGAGAAACTCCTGCAGCAATGTCCTGGGCTGTGATGATTGACTTTCAACCACCACAACCATCTTCCTTTGTGGTAGGTATGACTCCAGCCAGTGGAGCATTTTTCCCTGATTCCCATTGACTTCAGTTTTACTAGGGCTCCTTGATGCCACACTCTGTCAAATGCTGCCTTGATATCTAGGGCAGTCATTCTCACCTCACCTCTGGAATTTAGCTCCTTTGTCCATGTTTGGATCAAGGCCATAATGAGGTCGGGAGCCGAGTGGTCTTGGCGGAATCCAAACTGAGCATCGGTGAGCAGGTTATTGGTGAGTAAGTGCCGCTTGATAGCACTGTCGATGACACCTTCCATCACTTTGCTGATGATTGAGAGTAGACTGATGGGGCAGTAATTGGACGAGTTGGATTTGTTCTGCTTTTTGTGGACAGGAGATACCTGGGCAGTTTTCCACATTGTCGGATAGAAGCCAGTGTTGTAGCTGTACTGGATGCAACCTTGGCAACCTGTTTGACCCTGAGCTGAATTTCAGATCCAAAATCTTCTCCAACACAAAGATTGCTAACTTTCACCTCCCTAACACTGCCCACCTCTACCTTTCCATCAGCCCCTTCACTGCTGAAATCCTTATACATGTCTGTGTCATTTTTGTCACTTCCTGACTTTTTCACTCCAGTGCACTCCCGGCTGGCTTTCCTTCTTCCAACTTCCACAAACTCTAACATCTCCAAAATTCTGCTGCATGTATCCTATCTCACCCCTAGTCCCATTCACCCATCACCCATGTCCTCTTTGACTTATTTTAGCTGCCAGTTTACCAACACCATAAATTTTAAAACCTCATCATGTCTTTAAATCTCTGCATGGTCTTGCCCCACCCTATCTCTGCCATATCTTACAGCTCCATATTCCCCATTTGAACACTGATGCAAGAAAACTACTAGGCTCTTGGTCAGAGCATTAAACAAGGCTTTAATCAACTGTTTCACAACATGGAAGTCTAGTTATCCTTCACTAGTTCCTATTTACAAAATGTCCCTAAGCAACCTGGGCCTGTGCCCAAGAATTTATACTCTCCCTGGACAGCGCCACCAGCAGGCCGCCCAGTATATTTCATAAGTCCTTTCAACATAAATGGCACGATTTATGTCATTCTTCCCGCCTGAAAGATTGGAAGTCCGGCGGCTTCTTTCTACCAAACTAGTTGGACTAAGAATAGACGCAGCCATTTGGATCTCCATCGGAGGCTGGAAGGCATGTCTCCTCGGACTGTGTTTTGGTCCCTGGGTCACTTAGTTTGTACCAGTTGGCTGGCAGAGTCCGTGTCACTTTGATTGACCCGAGGGGGACTGGGGAGATCGTGGCTCTGGGTGTGTTTGGATATCTGTTGGTGGCCGGAAGGCACGTCTCGTCGGACCGTGTTTTGGTCCCTGGGTCGCTTGGTTCGTACCAGTGGGCTGGCAGAGTCCATGTCGCCTTGATCGACCTGAGGGGGACTTGGGAGATCGTGGCTCCGGGTGCGGGTCCCCACAGGTGCAGAGCTGGCTTCACCCTGCCCAGTAGTCGGTGACTGATCGGCGTCCTGGCTTTGAGTGCCCAACCCACGGGGAGCACCCTGTTCCCCGGGTTGATCCGGCAGAATAGCTGGCAGATCCCTTGACGTCCCAGGTAGGGCATCATCCTCAGAGGAGCGCAGGGTATCAGCGTCATTGATATGGGTCCCACCCTCGATTGGGTCCTTGGGACCGGTCGGGCAGGAAGCCAGATCCCAGAGTGACACTGCGGATTCCCGGCCATCAGGGTACCGCACGTATGCATAGAAATATAGAAGATAGGAGCAGGAGTAGGCCATTCGGCCCATTGAGCCTGCTCTGCCATTCAATGCAATCATGGCTGATCATCCAAATTCAGTACCCGGTCCCTGCTTTCTCCCCATACCCCTTGATCCCTATAGCCTTAAGAAATATATCCAACTCCTTCTTGAATATATTTAATGTATTGACCTCCACTGCCTTCTGTGGTAGGGAATTCCACAGGTTCACCACTCTCTGGGTGAAGAAATTCCTCCTCATTTCTGTCCTAAATGACCTACCCCTTATCCTTAGACTGTGACCCCTGGTTCTGGACTCCCCGACCATCGGGAACATCCTTCCTGCATCTAGTCTGTCCAGTCCTGTCAGAATTTTATAAGTTTCAATGAGATCCCCTCTCATTCTTCTGAACTCCAACGAGTACAAGCCCAATCGACCCAATCTCTCCTCATACGTCATTCCTGCCATCCCAGGTATCAGCCTGGTGAATCTTCGCTGAACTCCTTCCATGGCAAGAACATCCTTCCTCAGATAAGGCGACCAAAACTGCACACAATACTCAAGATGTGGTCTCACCAAAGCCCTGTATAACTGCAGCAAGACATCCTTGTTCCTGTACTCAAACCCTCTCGCTACGAAGGCCAACATACCATTTGCCTTCTTAACCGCCTGCTGCACCTGCATGCTTACCTTCAGTGACTGGTGCACAAGGACACCCAGGTCTCGTTGCACTTCCCCTTCTCCCAATCTATTGCCATTCAGATAATAATCTGCCTTCCTGTTTTTGCCACCAAAGTGGATAACCTCACATTTATCCACGTTATATTGCATCTGCCATGCTTTTGCCCAATCACCCAACCTGTCCAAATCACCCTGAAGTTTCTCGGCATCCTCCTCACAGCACACACGCCTACCCAGCATTGTGTCATCTGCAAATTTGGAGATATTACATCTAGTTCCCTTGTCTAGATCATTAATATATATTGTGAATAGCTGGGGTCCAAGGACCGATCCCTGCGGTACCCCACTAAGTCACTGCCTGCCACTTGGAAAAAGACCTGTTTATTCCAACTCTTTGCTTTCTATCTGCCAACCAGTTCTCTATTCAAGTCAATACCTTGCCCCCAATCCCATGTGCCTTAATTTTACACGCTAATCACTTATGTGGGACCTTATCGAAAGCCTTCTGAAAGTCCAAATACACCACATCCACTGGTCCGCCCTTATCTATTTTACCAGTTACATCCTCAAAAAATTCCAGTAGATTAGTCAAGCACGATTTACCTTTTGTAAATCCATGCGTACGTGGGATTGACATCCGTCAGTTCGACTTCGTCGATGAGGGGATCACTCTTAGAGGATTGGACAAATCTTCAGAGCAGCATGGGGCCAGGAGCTGCCAACCATGATGGTAGGGGTGTCCCATGAGTGGAGCGACACTGGAACCCGAAGAATCATTCGTGAGGAGTAGCATTGGTGGATGTAGAGAGAAGAGACCTGATGGATTGCAATGCGTCAGGGAGCATAGTTTCCCACTGCTGGTCTGATAGGTTGTGTGACCTCAGTGCAAGATGAACAGCGTTCCAAACGATTGCGTTGTATCTCTCAACCTGTCCGTTTCCAATAGGATGATATGGTGTCGTTCTACTTGTGGAGATTCCCCGTTGGGAAAGATAACTTTTGAGTTCGCTTGACATGAAGGAGGGACCCCGATCAGAGTGGATGAAATTGGCCGTACCACAAAGGGAAAAGACCAGTTTGAGGCATTTGATCACCGTGGAAGTAAGCATATTGGGACAGGGGAAAGTAAAGGGAAAGCATGAATATTCGTCCACCTTAGTAAGCAAGTAGGTGTTTCACGTTGAGGAAGGCAGTGGCCCTTTAATGTCAATGCTGAGTCACTGCATAGGATGTGTAGCATGTGTAAGCGAGCCATCCGGCGGACGGAAGAATTGCAGTTTTAATTCGGCGCAAATTCTACAAGTGGAGCATGTTTTTCTCACGTCTTCCGTAGAAAATGGGAGATTTTTAGATCGCACAAAGTGTAACATACGGGTAATGCCAGGATGGCAGAAGTCAGTATGACGATCCGCAAGAGTCGAAGATGACACGGAGGAGCAGAATGCACGCGTGAGGGTATCCGGGGCCACATTCTCTTTGCTGGGTCGATAATGAATGTTGTAGCCAAAGGTGGCCAATTCCATCCTCCATAGCTGTATTTTGTTATTCTTGATCTTAGTGCGTTTCCGGTTATCCAGCATAAAGGCCACGGAGCGCTGATCGATTATAAGCGTGAAATGGCGACGAGCGAGAAAATGACTCCATTTACGCACTGCTTTGATGATAACCGTAGCCTCTTTCTTGACAGGAGGATAATGGAGCTCACTACCCTGCAAAGTTCTGGACAGAAATGCAACGGGTCGACCCCCTTGATTCAAGGTAGCCGAGATTGTCACATCCGATGCATCGCACTCGACCACGAAAGGGAGATTTTCATCGATGGAACGAAGTGTGGCTTTTTCCAGTTGTTGCTTGAGGAGGTCAAAAGCTGAGATAGCTGTTGCCTTCAACGGAAATGACTTTGCGTGAAGCAGGGGCTGGATCTTGTCGGAAAAGTGGGGTATCCGCTTCGCATAATAGGTGAACATGCCAAGGGCCCGATGAAGAAAGCCGAGATTCATAGGAGGAGGGAGCTCCTGAAGCGGATGAAGTCACTCCGGATCTGGTTTGATGACACTGTTAACCCCTCGCTTCTGTGAGGAGGATCTACCCCTAACTTGGGGGTCAGGGTTCGCTGCTTTAGGAGACTAAACACGCCGGTCAGTCTATCACTTTCTCAGTAATACACAAAGTCAGAAACTGTAAAATAAGTAAAGTTTTATTAAGGTACCTGGACTTCACTCTGAGAAACCCAATTGCGTTTGCACACAAGTATGCCTCCCAAAGAGTGCGCGCTTAGACTCACGGGGCTACAATATTTATACATTTTCATAAATTGCAAGTCATCATGAGAATACAGAAAACTAGGCGATCACACGCTGCACAAGTCATTTGTTTCTTTTTACAGAGTTCTGCTTAAAATTCACTTTTGCTTTCAACAAAATTCGACCATGAGACTGTCTCCAACAGTTATCTAAACATTCTGTTCCTATCCTTTTCTTATCTATGTGTACTGCATTCCCACAGTCCTGCATCAGTTTTTTACATTTAAACTATTCACTGCATGTCAAGTAGTCCATCATGCTTTGCGAATCATAGGTAAGGCAGTATGGGATTAATCCAGCTTAACATTCCCTCCTTTTATCATTACATGATAACCTCGACCTTTTCCTACATACTGGACAGGGTGTCACTTATTCCATATATACATTTAACGATTATATTTTTATCATTCATAGTTTCCTTTGAACCTATACAGCATATATGGTTATCCGAGTCAGTCGCCCTACTTCAGTTGGGAATTAAATGCAATATACAATATAAGCATGCAATCAAGCAAAGGTAACCCGTTATCAATGTCCAGGGGTTGGGTCCATTCTTATCCCATTTTATCTTAGTATTATACCGAATCTTCGTAAATGCTATCATCTTCCTCTAATTCTTGCAGCTCTTTCATGTTACTCCTAGTCCAATCCTGTGTGACATTGACATTTCCTTGAGGTTGATTGATTATAACCATCTGCTTTTCACTTCCTGATCCACACTTAAACAGTCGGTTGATTATCACCGAGACTAGTACATATAAGACAACCAGACAAATGACCCATTCCAAGATGGTTCTAAACAGTCCTCCAAATAGGCCATCTAATAAACACAACGATCCCCATCCATAATTTCCCATTGTGTGATCAATGTCGTCAGCCTCCTTTCCCTTTCAATTTCATCAGTTTCGTTTTGGATCTGCTTTGAGAAATCACTAATGTCCGTACAACAATCTGCTCCGATAACTGCGCATGCTCCTCCTTGTGCATGTAAAACATAATCTAGTGCCATCCTGTTTTGTAGGGCAAACATTCTTATTTGGCCCATTTCCTTATTGATCAGTTTCAACGCCATGGCTATGTCTCTGGCAATATCCTCCACATCCTGTGCCAAATTTCTTATTTCATCTAATGCCATCATTACTCCGTAAGATGATACTAAATTTCCTAGGAGTTGGTTCCACCAGTTTTGGTGGTGTGTTTTGAAAGGATCTGAGCCCAAGAGTTTGCGCATGGCGAAATTAGTCCCATAATTTCTTTTTTTTTACCATTGACTGTAGGTTGGGTCTTCACTCGGAATTTCATCTTCAAGTCTGAAGGCTGGAACAATAAATGCTATAGCACATCTTCCTTTAAAATTATTTGGTAAATATGGGTATCCAGTATGATTGCACACCCACATAGTCCCTTCAAGTGCTCTCAGAGAACACTGGTATGATCATCTGGCTAGGTTCTCTAGATTCCATTCTGAAGTTTGCAGACATTTGGTATGTCCTTTTGAATTATCATGGGGTTTGGTAGGCCACATAATTTCGTTGTGTTGTCCCTCTCTTTTACCATTTATGGAGATGATGATGTCACAAAATGTGGGGAAAAGCACCCCAACCTCCACTTCACCAATTTTTGATTCCATGCACCATTCGAAATGCGGTACGATTGTTATAGATATACCTTCTACATTGGTACATTTTTTACAGTTATCGGTTCCGGTGCAATATTCTTTGGACCAGGGTTGTATTTCGTGCCTTGTCAAGTTGCACTCTTTATCGGAAGCATATGTAAGTTTGGCTTGTTTATGCATTAAGTCGCATATCAGACAGTCGTCAGATGTGACTGCCATCAATGGAAAACCTCCCGCCGTTCCTATTGGCCTTGGAGTACATAGTTTTGATTTATTCTTCCATGGGTGGTTTTCTATAGTTTGTGCCTTTTTGTAGATATTGTATCCTCTCGAGCCACTTCTGGTATAGATTTTCTCCTTGAGATGCCAGGAGTTTCCTTCCTCCTCTTTTTATGAGGGAACCATTTATATTTATTAGTGCCGATAACTGTACTCGATTCTGACCATGACAACACTCGTTTACGTGGGTCTGATCATAACCGTATACGTCCTTATGGGACCAATTTCTTCCGGGATCATACATATTCTGCCATCCTGGGAAATTATAAGAATTTTTCCATCTTGGTTTATGTACAGTGATGTTACATTGGCTATCATACTGGCCTTTGTAGTTTCCAGTTCTATTTAAGGAGTGTTTGGTAAAATTACATAGACACCAGTATGTTCCTGGTACATTTACATACATCTGACCTGTAGAATTTAATTGATGTGATAACACCACCTGAAAGGGGTCCAGTGGGCATCTAGTGATGTTTTTACATTCATTCACATCAGCACAGTTTTTATCCATTCCTGGTACGTTAGCTCTATACCCTTCTCTGCACTCATATTTTGCTTGGTTGTATCCCCTTTCCTGAGTGTTATCTCTCGGACTGGCTGTTGTGCTGATGGTTGACCATTTGTCAATTATGGTACACCATTTCCGTCCCGTGGGAAGTCTCTGGGTACAGGTGCACAATGTAGTCTGTCCCTGTTTACAATACATTGCAGATGCCTTAATTCTATCATCATTGGCAGAGTCATTCGTGCAGTTCCCTCGGTTAATATTAAAATTGTCACGACATCCCCATCTGCAAGAAAATTCAGTGCACCCATGCTGTTTGGAGCAGCGATTGACGCATTGTCCCTCTGTCGCTGTTAAGGTTATGTCCATTATGACAAGAGCGGTGATGACAACTTGCAGTGTGAAGCGTGAATCCATTTTGTCTTTCCTTCGACCTTCACTGCGGTATGCGTGGTTAACAGTACTTGATAGGGTCCCTTCCACCTGGGTTCTAATCCTTTTCGGTAGAAGTTCTTTACGAAAACATAATCACCCGGTTTGAGTCGATGACAGGCGTCCTCTGGTGTTGGTTTCGTAACAGCTGTTACCTGTTGATGAGACAACTTTAAAGCAGAGGTTAGTGACATACAATAAGACATCATCTGATTGTCCATTACATGAATATCTATTTGTCTGTCGTCTTGGATGGGAGCCGAGAACGGGGTTCTTAAAGGTTTTCCGAAGATAATTTCTGCTGGTGATAATCCTGTCTTTCATTGGTAATACTTCTGGCCATTTTAATTTGGTTTCTACACAAAGTTTGGCCAATTTTAGTTTTAAGGCTCCATTAGCCCTTTCCACCAGTCCTGCTGATTGTGGATGGAGCGGGCAATGTAAATGCTGTCTAATATTGAGAACATTGCAAAGTTCAGCATTAATTTCTGCAACAAAATGTGGTCCGTTGTCGGAACTCAATTGTATTGGCACTCCGAACCTTGGCACAATATCTTTCAGTATTATTTTGCACACAGTCTTTGCGGTATTGTTCCTTGTTGGGAAGGCTTCTATCCATTTACTAAATACATCAATGATAACTAGTACATATTTATATCCATAAGCTGATTCTAATTGTACAAAATCTAACTGTAGTATTTGAAAAGGGACCGTCTGGGATAGGAGCTGTTGCTGTTACTGTTGGTATGGCTTTTCCTGGGTTGTGTTGCTGACATATCAGACAGTGATCAATTGTCTGCTGTGCCACTTTTTCCCAATTTGGGTTGTACCAAGAATTTTCCAATTTGGTGCAACTATCCTTCCCTTTGTGTCGGCATATAGTTGTGTCAAAGGATCCTTTTTACAATTTTCTTTTATCCACTTTTGTTTTTCATTTTCAGGAGCGTCCTCCTGGTGCTTTTGTACATCTTCCAATGATGGCGTACAAGAGGGATACTTCCCTCCCTCCTTGCATTTGGTTTTGGTCCTCATACATAGCGGCATATTTTGCTGCTTCATCTGCCAATCTATTCCCCCCCGGCAACCTGTGTATGTAACCGTGTGTGTGCCTGGTATTTTACTATGGCTAATTCCCCGGGTAGTAATACTGCCTGTGTCAATCTTTCTACCTGTACTTGGTTCAATATGGGAGTTCCAGATGTGGTCAGAAAACCCTTCCTTTTCCATATTATTCCGAAATCATGTGTTAATCCGGAGGCATATCTCGAGTCCGTATAAATATTTACTTTCATCCCTTCTGATAATTCCTATGCTCTTGCTAGTGTGTGTAATTCTGCTTTCTATGCTGACCAATGATTTGGAAGTTTACCTGATTCTACCACATTTGGTGATTCTATAATTGCGTATCCTATCTGTCCTTCACCTGTATCTGATCTAGAGGCTGATCCATCCACAAAGTACTCATGGTCTGGGGTATTCAAAGGCACGTCCTTTAAATCAGGTCTGATTATTGTTTGGGTCTCAATTTTTGTTACACAGTCATGTATTTGTTCACCTACATGTTCTGTGGGTTAATCTCATATCTACTTATCCTTGCTGACGTCATGTGTTGTGTGGATAATTTGTTCAGTAATCGGTAGTAGTCACATACAACCTAAATAGTCCATCATACATTGGTCTTCCTAAGGGTGGGGCCTCTCTTAAGGCTTGTTTTAAAGAATTGAACGCATCTCTTTGTGCTTCTGATAGAACGAACGGTTCTCTAACCTGTGATCCTGTTAGTATAGTTAGGGGCCTCGTATGTTTAGTGATTTCTGGTATCCATCTGTCCTGCAGAAATTTATTAATCCTAAAAATGCTCGTATTCCTCTTTTAGTGGTAGGTTCCGGATGTTGGGATATTGTTTGGGTCCTTTCTGAGAGCAGGACTTTTTCATCTGGTGTCAGAATGTGCCCTAAGTATGTTACATGCTTTTTGCAAAATTGAATCTTTGTTTTTGATACTACATACCCTTCCCTTGACAAATGGTTCAAAATGAATTTTGTATCTATTTGACAATCCATCGCTGTTGCCGGGACTGAGCTGAAGCCAATAATCCCCCCAATCTCACCAACGTTTGAGTGATAATTTCATCATCCTCTGATGCTTCATCGTATGGCAATTGTTCAAAAGCTTGTTTCGTAATTAACATATCCTGCTCTACTTTATCCACAGCTGCCGTCGCGTCTTTAGCCGATTTCTCAGTCATCGGGTACATTCTCATTTCATAATTCATTGCACATTAGTTGACACACACATGCACCATGCAACTTCAATCACAACTTCTAGCCGCAGTCATGATCGCGAGAGAGAAAGAGAGAGAGAGAGAGAGAGAGAGAAAGCGCGCAGCCTGTGACCTCGAAGAGGGAAGCACAGGCTTTTAAAGGGACAGTACACTGAAGATGAATGCGCACACACTCGGCAGGTTTTTTTATTATTCTTAACTACATCTTACACTCTCAATCACTTTCCTTTAATTACCATTCATATCTCATTCATGAGTCCTGGAGAAACTTTACTGTCCAGTACAATATTTAAGATAGAAAGCATAGATCAAATGTTCTCACTTGATCCAAGTTATTAACACTTTTTTATTTATCATTATTTTAGAGGATATTTTATTTTCCCAAAAGTAACCCAATATATAGTGCCTGAGTCCATTTTGTCATTTCAAAATTATCCCAAAATCCAAACAGCAGTATTATTGTACCGGCAGGTTTTGTCAATGTTCAATTTCATTTCTATCAATTTATCCTCCATTTCCAATTTCAGAAACAAGTAATTCTCAGGCTAGGTAGCTTACACAGTGTTTTAACATTAGTAACAGAAGTGCTGCAATTAGTTTACAAGGTAACTTCCATATAACAAAAGAAAGAAGAGACTCCATTGTGACTCTGCTTAGAGCCCAAGGTTAAGTTATCAAATCATAAATTCCTTCTGTCACTGGGGAAATATTAACATAAAATTAAGAAACTTAAATTATTTAACGTCCAATATCTTTAAACTTCATACTAAAGTTGGGTTAACTCCTTTGCAGGATTCTAAGAAGGTGGAGCAAAACATTATCAAATGCACGTCATTACATTACTTCACGTAAACTTAAAAAAAAACTTTCCCGATCGAAAAAGACAGTTGTGTTTTTACACTTTAACCAAACATGAACACGGAGGTAATATGGACAAAGATGGGATTGAGCAAAATTCACAAGCTAAGTATTATTCAATGCGGTCTACACAAATTCACACCAACCAGAATTTCACCGTGGCCACAATGAAAGTCTGGTCTTACTAGGTTAATTAACCTCAAAACTCCAATTTATTCCAGATCTTGTAAACATTCAAATTAATTTTCTTCCAAGCACAATGGCAACTGTAACTTTAAGGCAGAAGCCCATCTTTTGTAAAACTATGAACAAACAAAACAAAATAGCACACTCTTGCAGAAAACAGTAAATTACGTCATATTAATTTTCTTATTGTCCTTTCTTCAGATGTCTTTCCAAAATACTGTAAAAACATTGAGTATAACTGGAGAAAATTAGTCTTTCACAAAACAAATCAAATCAAACTGCTTTAGAAGATTTCACCATAGCAACTGCGACTCCAAGGTTAGATCTTAGACTGAAACTTAATCTTTTGAAAAACAAACTTTTGTTGTTCTTCTCAGTTTTTACACATCATCACTTTTAAATTGTAGTTCAAAGATTTTTTCTCTTGGGGCACAATCTTATTCACACATTCTTAAAACTTCCAAAATCAAATCAAAATGCTTTTAACACAGAGAAGTGGGTGGAGCTAAAACACACATAACAGAATCTTTCTTTTAAAGACAGACTTTTCAGACAAAAGAAATACTGTAACTTCTTAAACATTCATAGTCAGAAAAACAGTCATACTTTAACACACACTTTCACACAAACTGAAATTCAAGCATTTTTTTTTTTAAGGATCCTTTCACTCAGCAAATCTTGTGTTTTATTTGTCTCGGCACAGATGTTAATAACTTCCATGTCGGTAAAACTTTAAGTTTATCTTTTTTCCCCTTTTTTTTCTTATTTTGTTCAATTATTATATTTCCTGCCCCCATTTTCCCCACTCTTATTTTTTCCACCCCCATTTTCCCACTCTTAGTACGTACTTGATTTTTTTCCCAATTTGTGTACGTACTTGCGAACCGGTTTAATGCGCTTAACCCTTTACACACTTTGTGGGACCTTCACCCAAAGGAATATAACCTCCATAACACACTTTATGGGACTCGAACCCAAAGGACTTGAACCTATTTATGGGACTTGAACCCAAAGGACTTGAACCTAACACTTTATGGGACTCGAACCCAAAGGACTTGAACCTATTTATGGGACTCGAACCCAAAGGACTTGAACCTATTTATGGGACTCGAACCCAAAGGACTTGAACCTATTTATGGGACTCGAACCCAAAGGACTTGAACCTAACACTTCTGACTTTGAGAAAGTGTGATCACTCGAATTCTTACCTAAAGGATTCCGTCGGCACAAGGCCAGGATCACAGCGAATGCGCCAAGTCACTTCGTAACAGACAGAGCAAAAAGGTAAAAGTCTTACCTGTGGCCACTTAGTTGCTCAGTCGTCCGAAAGCGACTCGTCAGCCTAGACTGCTGTGATTTGGACCGAAGTGCTTTGGAATCCCATCCTCGTCGCCAGAATTGTTAACCCCTCGCTTCTGTGAGGAAGATCTACCCCTAACTTGGGGGTCAGGGTTCGCTGCTTTAGGAGACTAAACACGCCGGTCAGTCTATCACTTTCTCAGTAATACACAAAGTCAGAAACTGTAAAATAAGTAAAGTTTTATTAAGGTACCTGGACTTCACTCTGAGAAACCCAATTGCGTTTGCATACAAGTATGCCTCCCAAAGAGTGCGCGCTTAGACTCACGGGGCTACAATATTTATACATTTTCATAAATTGCAAGTCATCGTGAGAATACAGAAAACTAGGCGATCACACGCTGCACAAGTCATTTGTTTCTTTTTACAGAGTTCTGTTTAAAATTCACTTTTGCTTTCAACAAAATTCGACCATGAGACTGTCTCCAACAGTTATCTAAACATTCTGTTCCTGTCCTTTTCTTATCTATGTGTACTGCATTCCCACAGTCCTGCATCAGTTTTTTACATTTAAACTATTCACTGCATGTCAAGTAGTCCATCATGCTTTGCGAATCATTGGTAAGGCAGTATGGGATTAATCCAGCTTAACAACACCATTGCCCACCCAGTAGCCAAGGATGTTGACTGATGGTACTGATTTCACAGATTTGGACTCATTTAATGTTAAGTTGCGATGACGGAGTACATCAAGAAATTTCTGGAGGTTGGCATTGTGCTCCTTCTGGTCATGACCAGCAATGGTGATATTATCCAGATATGGAAAAGTGTCCATTAAGTTCTCCTGTTTATCTAGGCTATCCACTGCCCGCTGGAAGATGGCCACCCCATTGGTGACCCCAAATGGAAGGTGACAAAACTGGTAAAGCCGACCAATGGCCTCAAAGGCCACATACTTTTTGTCAGAATTCTTTAATGGTACTTGATGGTATGCACTCTTTAAGTCAAAAGTTGAAAATACCTTGTAGTTGGCAAGGTTATTGACCATGTCATCGATGCGTGTTAGTGGGTAGGCATCCAGGTCAGTATACTGGTTAATAGTTTGTGAGTAATCGATGCAAAGACATTTCTTGTGTGGCTTCAGAGGATTTTTAACAACGACGACTTGAGCCCGCCAGGAAGATGAACATGGCTCAATGATACCATCAGCTAGAAGGTGAGTGATCTCTGCCTCAATAAAGGATAGATCATTTTGGCTGAAACATTGTGGTTTAGTGACTATGGGCTTACATCGGGGGAAAAGATTGGCAAACAAGGAGGTCTCGTCGAGCGAAGCCACCGAAAATGCACAAAATGGTACTTTGGAAATAGTAAGCTCCGGTTTTGACCCTCCAAACTCAAAAGTGAGTCTTTTGTGTTGTTTCTGGAAATCCTGTCCCAGGAGCACATCACTGCATAGGTTTTTGAGCACTCCGAGCCAGGTGGAGAAATAAGTGTGGCCATTGAGAATAAGGTTGACAAGACAAAAGCCGGAAGAATTGGTGGTCACTGTCATCAGAGCCATTGCAATTTTGCTGTCTGAGGGTTAAATACGCAGTTTTAACTTACTGACAGCCTGCTCACTGATGAAGCTGTCAGAACTGCAGGAGTCGATTAGTGCACTCAAAATGTGTCCATTTACCAAAACCTTCGTGGCCGCATGGGACAGGCTTTGAGGAAAGAAAGCTGTGATGGGAGGAGGAGTAGTTTTACCCTTGACAGTTGTAACCTTAGTATTGGCTCTTGGGGGAGGAGCAGTTTTATAGATAGCAGCTGTAACCTTAGTAGTGTTTCTTGGGGGAGGAGCAGTTTTAAAGATAGCAGCTGCAAAACTAACAGGGGCTCTTGACCGGTATACCTTAGAAAAGTGACCTTTCTTACTAACAGAGGCTCTTGACTGACAAACCTTAGAAAAGTGACCTTTCTTACTGCAATGACTGCAGGTTGCGTTACGAGCAGGACAAAATTTCCTATAGTGGAATGCACCTCTACAGAAGAAACACTTCCTTCCAGATTGCCAAAATGCCACTAGGGCAGGGTTGTCATCAGTGAAGGCTTCTAGGGTAGGGTTGTCATCAGCTAGGTTAGAGTCATCATCAGTGAGGGCTTCTGCCCAAGGCCTATCGAAGGAGTCACTAAAAGTGATAGCAGCAGCCCGTGCACGTGGTAAAAGATAGGTATCTGCATTCCTCTTTGCTAAGTCCAGAGAACATGCCTGGTCATAGGCAGCCTGTAACTCGAGGGTTTTATTCTCCAACAGACGCTGGCATATGAAGGGAGACGCAATCCCATTAATAAAGGAATCATGAATTAACTCCTCCTGGTACTGCTCAGCTGCGACAGCTTTAAGATTACAATCCTTGCTGAGCCTGTGAAGCTTTTGACGGAATTCGTCAAGTGATTCCCCGGGTTGTTGTCGAGTTATGGCTAGTAGATGCCGAGCAAAAATTTCATTTGTGGCCTGAACATATAGTCACTGTAATATTAGGATAGCAGTGTCATAGTCTACACAGTCTTCGATATAGTCAAACACATGAGGAGATACATAATTGGCAAGTATCTCTAATTTATCAGGAACATTTTCACCACACACCCTGAGGAAGTTGCTGAAGGTACGATACCAGTGTTTCCATACCTTAGCAGTTGTAGGTGAATTCGGGTCCAGGTCAAGATGGGCGGGTCTGAGTATTTTGTCCATGATGGATTGATTACTACGTCGGAGTTCCCTTCTACAGTTGAAGTCGTAGCTGGCTGTTCCCGAAATCACTCAGAGCATGGAGCCGATACACAGTCGATTAAATTGACATAAGAAAACTACTAGGCACTTGGTCAGAGTATTAAACAAGGCTTTAATCGACTGTTTCACAACATGGAAGTCTAGTTATCCTTCACTAGTTCCTGTTCACAAAATGTCCCTGAGCAAGCTGGGCCCATGCCCGAGTATTTATACTCTCCCTGGACAGCGCCACCAGCAGGCCGCCCAGTATATTTCATAAGTCTTTTCTACATAAATGGCACAATTTATGTCAAACACTCTCTTTTGTATATCTCCCTTTCCTTTCTCCACCATCAGTGGCAGAGCCTTTAGTTTACTGGGCCCTACTCTCTGGAGTTCATTCCCTAAACCCCTCTGACTCCCCACCTCCCTTTCCTCTTTTTAAAAACCGTCAGAAAACTCATCATCCCTCTCACTTGGCTTTGCATGTATTTTCTTCATGCCTATCTATGAAGTGTAAAGGTGCTATATGAATGTAGGTTATTGCTGCTGAAATACTCCTTTGTCTATGCATTTAATTTTTATCCCTTTCCTTTTCTTTTTTAAAGCTGTTGATACACAACCAAATGGTATGCCCGATAGCCAAGGTTGGATGTAGGCACCTGCTGTTTAGCAGTATGGGGGGGGGTGTTATTGGGTGCTAGGATTTCTGGCCAACATGGGCAGGTGGGCACCGAGGGTATGCCCAAAGTAACGTTTGCACCCACCTGTCTTATGCAAATGAGGTGCCCCTCCCACTCGCCCCACAAACTATGGCAAGTTTAGCACTGGAGGGTATCTTTGGACGTGTTTGTGGCATGACCACTTGGATTTTCCTTATTGTACTTCCACTGCTGAGCTGGAATATGTAGACACAGCCTGAAAACCACCCAAACCTGCAGCGAACAGAACAATTTCAGACTCAATAAATTTCGGGGCCAGAGTCTTTAAGTATTCTTTTTTGGACTGAAAACCTGAGAAGAAGAAATGGTTTATGTGAGTATGCAATTTTCTTGTATACAGTTTCTGGAATTTTCACTCAACACAAATAATTAGTATTTCACAAACCCACAGCAGGTATGTAAACAACTCTTACGTGACTAAATGCAAGCAATAGCATAAGGTCGCTATTACATATTTGATGTTGTTTCTAACCTACTTACCCTAGATTATTTTGACTCTGGTATCTTGGATTACTCCCATCTATCACTGCCAAAAACCCATACCTACGAGAGTGTCTATCCTTGCCTGGAGATCTGGGTAAGCTTTTGGTATGGTGCCTAGGAAATGAACAGCATAACCTGTCTGGTAATTCCTCTTAATTACTGAACTTATCCTATACCTCCATAAATCCTCACTCCATCCTTCAAAAGCATCACATCAGACCTTGTTTTAAGTTTAAACGATCAAAAAAATTAACTTTACGAAAGATGAACAAGCAGATAAATAACAGTCATACATTATTCTAGATTTATAGTACCATCTTGAGTGGATAAAATAATAGCGATTGCAACTGAGGTCTTCCAGTAAAAACAGCAAAGGGACTCAAAGAAACAAAAGACAACCTTATAGTTAAGTTTAATCACATGAAAGATGTCAGCCCTGCTATTGATCATCATATCAATCATAACCCTTTCTCTCTCAAAACATATCTAGGTGCCCCTTTATCACATTTATGGGGAAAAAGCTGGGGTGTAGGACTGATTGGAGAGCTCTTTCAAAGAGCTGGCACAAACACGACGGGCCGAATGGCCTCCTTCTGTGCAGTAAGGTTCTATGATTTTATATTACTTGATTCAATGGCCTTTCCTGGTAACCTATGCCACATCTCTATTACTCTTTGTTTGTAAAACAATCTGTCCAGCCTTCCTTCCTACCTTCTAGTTTCCTCATTTTTAACTTGTGTTGCTTGGTATTTGAACAGTTGTGTTTGCAGCAGCTCTTGTGCTTGTAGTTGCGATTTATGTTCCTTTTGCTTTGTTTATTTTGGCCACTAAACATTATTGAATGGATTTACCCAAACCTTCAAAGCAAATCATTTCTACAAGATACATGCCGGTGAAGTGAGCTGATCTGTATGGATGAATTCTGCTGCATTAGGCCTGTCTCTGTGCCTACTGAATGGAAGTGAATATTTTCTCACGTTCATTACCATTTGCATGTATCTATCACGGGAGACATTTGAGCAGTCGACGTTTCTTATTGTACTTCCACTGCTGTGCTGGAACATGGAGGCACAGCCGGAAAACCAACCAAAACCTGCAGAAAACAAAACAATTTCAGACTCAATAAAGTCAGCAATCAAAACTATACCTGAATCAACATCAAATGGAATAATTGACAAAAGTGTGCATCTATATGTTATTGCCCATCAGGCGAAATATCAATTTCTGTTCTGAACTTTGGGGTAGAGTCTCCACTTTGGGTGCAGTCGTGAAGCTGGGTGCAAATTGTGCTTCAAATTTCGCTGTTTTTCCAAAGTTATGGTTCAAGTTTCCACCCAAACTCATTTGCATAACCGCAAACATAAAATCTTCCACAGACCAGCGCATTTGGTCAGCATAACAGAATGTCATTGTTTATTTTTTTTGTCTTTGCATTAAAAAATACTCATTGATGTATTTAAGAGTGGTAACCTGATGCAGTTTCATTCATACAGCTGAAAATGGGTTTAATCACAAAAAATAAGCATTTTTAATAGGAGTGTCTAGTGAAGAAATTTCTCCTCATCTCAGTCATAAATGGCTGACCCATTATTCTGAATGATTATTATTCTAAAGCTCCACTTCCAAGTATGACAGGACTGAGCAGGCCAATTTGGAAAGTAATTTTGTGCAAATTATTTTCACTTGCTTTCCCTTCAAAAAGCTTGCTTGGGACTATCCACCTTGCTCTTCATTTGAAAGTACAAGCATGGGATTCCTGACACCAATCCCACTATATATATGTTTCTTGAACAAGGGCATGAGCGAAGGATGGGTCCCCAACAGGTCAGGTTCCTCAGCAGGCATTTACCGTATCAGCAACTGTCCACCAAGCTGCATATATCAGCTGATAAGAACATAAGAACATATGAAATAGGAGCAGGAGTAGGCCATTTGGCCCTTCAAGCCTGCTCCACCATTCAATGAGATCATGGCTGATCTTCTGCCTCAACTCCATTCACCGGCCTTATCGCCATACCCCTTGATGCCTTTACTAGTCAGAAATCAATCCACTTCTGTTTTGAATATACCCAATGACTGAGCCTCCACAGCCCTCTGGGGTAGAGAATTCCAAAGATTCACCACCCTCTGTGTGAAAAAATTTCTTCTCATCTCAGTCCTGAATGGCCTACCCTTTATCCTGAGGCTGTGGCCCCTGGTTCTAGACTCCCCAGCCAAGGGAAACATTCTCCCAGCATCCACCCTATCAAGCCCTGTAATAATTTTGCATGCTTCAATGAGATCCCCTCTCATTCTTCTGAATTCAAGAGAATACAGGCCTAGTTTACTCAATCTCTTCTCATACGACAGTTCCGCCACCCCAGGAATCAATCTTGTGAAGCTTCATTGCACTCCCTCTAAGGCAAGTATATTCTTCCATAGGTAAGGAGACCAAAATTGTACACAGTACTCCATACCTCTGAAAAATGAAACAGTGCCTCACAGTGCTGTACTTCAGGAAAGATGCTACGGCAAGAGTTGGGACGTATGCTTGTAGCAAACCGCAGTCATGATCCAGCACAAGAAAATAGCTAGACTGGTCACCAAGAGACACTTTACAGCTATACAGTAACACCTGTCAGACACCCATGGATTCTGGCCAGGTGGATGCAGTCACTAGGATCATAATCGAACATACCATAGGGATCTTAAAGTAATGCTTCATGTTCCTGACCAATTGGATGGTGTGATGCAGTACAGTCCTGCGAAAGTTTCACGGTGCCGTAACAACCTTAGCAGACTGACTATGGCCTGTGAACTTCCTGTGCACTGGTAGCTATGACCTTTGGGAATTAGTATAGGGATTGACATGGGTTGTCACCTCCTGCCATGCAACTTGATTCACTCTTCTGTGGGACCTTGCGTGTTAAAGGTAGCCGCCCACATGAGATGCACTTGCACCAACGGGACCTCAATGCTGACATCTCTGACCGTTGTGTTTCCAGTGTTGTTGCTATGTAAATCATGCCTCCTCTATAAAATGTTGGCTGTCCCACCCGCAAAGGTGTGAGCTCCAGTATGGGTATTACACATGCTGGGAACTCACTTGCTTAATATTAATGTGGTGGACCATAGAAGTGTGAACATGGTCCACATCCAACCAAATTAGCAGGGTCCAGGGATGAGGGACTTCAGTTATGTGGATAGACTGGAAAAGCTGGGGTTGTTCTCCTTAGAGCAGAGAAGGTTGAGAGGAGATTTGATAGAGGTGTTCAGAATCATGAGGGGTCTAGACAGAGCAGATAGAGAGAAACTGTTCCCATTGGCGGAAGGTTCGAGAACCAGAGGACACAGATTTAAGGTGACTGGCAAAAGAAGCAAAGGCGACATGAGGAAAAACTTTTTTACTCAGCGAGTGGTTAGGATCTGGAATTCACTGCCTGAAAGGGTGGTGGAAGCAGATTCAATTGTGGCTTTCAAAAGGGAATTGGATAAGTACCTGAAGGAAAAAATTTGCAGGGCTACAGGGAAAAGGCAGGGGGAGTGGAACTAGCTGAGGTGCTCTTGCAGAAGCCGGCACGGGCTCAACGGGCCAAATGGCCTCCTGTGCTGCAACCATTCTATGATTCTATAAGGCACACTGCGCCTGTTTCTCCTTTGGTCTGTGTCCAGACTGGAAATTTTTCCCCATTCTCACTTTTATACTAACTAAGAAATGGATTAATACTGATTTCTTTTACATTAATTGCTTTAATTTCCAGATTTTGCCTGCTAAGTGAGTTTCCGTTAAAAGTGTCAGTTCTGTTTCCAATGAACTGCAAAGCAAGGACAGTGTGTTAGCTGATAAATGTTCAACAGCGGCAAAAACAGCCTTCCTTTGTTAGATGTGCGCCTGCGAGATCGTTGACAGGTAAAGGGTGCCATCCATTCATGAAATTGTAGCTAGGATGGCCAACTCCTCCGAGAAGACTGTTGAGGAATTTGGTCAAGTGATAAACTAAAGCACCGGGCCTCTGTAACTGTCTCCAGTCAAATGATTTGATTGACAGTTCAGTCAAGATAAAGCCTTGATAAGGTGTATGGGAGGCCTGCTTGTTAAAACAGAAGTTCATTAAGTGAATAACGTGATGAGGTAATTTTTGATAACACATGAATTTGCACCAGAGAAAAAAAATATATAAAGAGGGGTGTTTGACAAGACTGAGACCGTTATTGCCCTCAAGCTCGAGTACAGTAGTGTGTAAATTATCCAGTAATTCGTTTTAGCGTAATTGTGACTTTAAGTATATATGTAATGATTATTAATAATAATAGTTATCATTGTATATGTGTAATTATCAGTAATAATTATTATCATTGTATGCTTAATTCCTATGAAAGCCAATAGATGCCTTTGAACCCTATTATCTTGGGGAATTACTTCTAAACTTATAAGTAAGAACATCCATTCCCTAACTTAATGGGGAAACAGAAAATACCAGGTTGCCTGGGATTGAACCCCACCCATCCAGGAAAATCGGATGCATTCTAAACATTGGACATAACAAAAACTGTCAGGGGTGGAAATGAGTCTGGGCCTGTTTCCACCTGAACAGAGAAGCCTGAGGCCTTGGGACTCACCTACTGCATCGGGGCGAGAAGATGGCACCAGTCACACCTGCACAGGCGATCGTCCCACGAGAGAAATTAATTTCAGGTTGTCGACCTCGGGTGTGTTCTGGGAAGGGGGGAGGGGTGGATCGGGCAATGCGAGTGGGTTGAGCATCAGGATGTTGAGGTGGGGGGTGGGGGGGAAGCCCTCTTGCTCCTCCTGGCTCTACAGAAAGGATTTTGTTTTAAAAACTTACCTTTTGTTGGTGGTCCCTGAAGAAGCCTGAGCGGGGCAGGCCCAACGTCTGCCCGACTTATTGGGGTCAAATTTTACACAGGGGTCCTTCAACAGGCATTAGGCTCCTAAATTTACATATTTAAGGGGCCTAATGCTTGTTTTAGGCATCTGCCCGAGACGCCTAAAAAAAATGGTCCCCCATGAATTTAGCAGTGGGATCAACGCCTGTGCAGATTGGTATGCTTTGTACCCATTTTATGTCTGAAAAATGGGCGCAACCCACACCAATTTCTGCCCCTCTCTTTCTGTGTTCTTGCAACCTGGAGGATAAGTACGCTGAATAATCAACATTAACATGTGGGGATAGGACCTCACTGAAATGGTAAACCACTGTGGATTTTATAGATTGTTTTCTTGTTCAAAGGTTGATGTTAATAAAGTCTCATATTTTCAGTTTGATTGTCATTTTGTTGTACTTTTTAATTTAGTTCCACACTATAGCCCACTGTGTTCATGCTTTGCCTGTACTTTAGGCATGGCTTGGCACTTCTGTTTATGTACCTTTTTTTACCATCCCGATTTTCATTGCTTCACCATTCCATGCCTTCAGCTGCCTAAGGCCCTGAGCTCTGGAATTTCCCTCCCTCAACCTCTCCGCCTCTCTACCTCCCATTCCTTCTTTAAGATGCTCCTTCAAACCTACCTTTCCTAATATCTCCATCTGTGGCTCGGTGTCAAATCCTGTGAAGCGCCTTGGAACGTTTTACTACGTTAAAGGTGCTACTAGATGCAAGTTGTTTTTGCTATTCCTTAGTTTGCATTTTCCACCTCTCTGGGGATTTTTCCAGGGGGTTTTTCTGCTCGCTGAATCCAGTAACAAGATGGTTTCTTTAGTGATACTTAACTTCAGGTAGCCATCTCCTGCTGAAGCCATTTCCTCCATTTGGAAGGCCAGTTTAATCTGGGTTTGATGTTGCTCTAATGGGCAGCCTGCTATCTGCAGCACTCTTACACTTGTGCCTTTGTCTTCCTGTATTTGCTCCCTTTAATCTGGTAAATCATCCGCTAAATCTGTTCTCACAAATGAAGTATAGTCTATCAGACTGTCCCATAACAAATGTTACAACTGGAACACAGTGTTACGTTTATCAGCAGCTTTCACTCCCCTCTTACTGCCCCTGTTTAATGAGACTGGGAACAAACATTGGCCCAGAAATTCGTGTCGGGGGCTTCCCGCGGGTGCAAGCCCCCGACCTACACTTACCTAGCGCGCCGGCAGTTGAGGCCTGGGCCTGCGTGGATTTCCTCTCTGTGGCCCGGTCCAGCTCCCGGCGCGCTGTGCTTGCGTGATCCAGCGGCGTAGTTAGTGCAATGCGTCTGCTGGGATCACGTGAGCCATGGGCAACCAATCGGAGGAGGGAAAAGCCCATTCATGAGATTGACAGAAAGAACTGTCAAACTAATGAAAACTCCGGCCCCCAAAACAGTACTTAACCTTCAAATAAATATTTTTAAAAATCACACTTTTTAAATAAGCTATAAATAACGTTAAATAACTATTTTAAACAATAATTTAAATTTTTGAAAAAAATAATTTTATAAAAAAACGGGGCTAAAAATATACTTACCTTACTTTAAAGTATTTAAAAATAATAAACCTGTGGAAAAAATGTTCCAATTTTAATTAATTAACCACTTACCTTTTAAAATGAAGTCCTTACACCTGGTTTTTAATGTGTAAAATGTGGAGGCCTTCACGCACGGAAAAACCTGTAAAAAAAAGGAAGTTCAACGCACACGCGCAGACTCCTGCACGCACGCGTTCGACCTCTGAACCCCTTCGTTCAGAGGATCGGAAATGCCGGTTTCCCGCGCATGCGTAGTGCATGCAAGAAACCGGCACTTCCATCAGGTCCACGCGTGAGTACTCCGTCCGTACTCACGCATTGGGACCCGAATTTCTGGGCCATTATGTGCAGAATCCTTCTTCCAGTGTTGTCAGGACCAGTGAATGGGCCTCATATGCTGCCTTTGAATCAGCCAATTCCTGATTAAACACCACATCAAACTACCAGTCCGTTTGGTGCTCTGAGGAGTTATTTACCCAAGCCATTCCACCTCCTTTACTCCTCTCTCTCCTTCATTCCTGCCTTTCTTCATGTTGTGTCTGTGTATAATAAGACACAGACTGCAGGAGATACGATACAACAGGTGTTTACTGAATGAGGGTTACTCTAGAACTAACTATACAGATCACTACTCAGGGTTTATATACAGATGTGGTCACTGCCGGTACTACAGTATACAGGAGCTGTAAAAAGTAGTTCTCTCCCTTAAAGGTACATACATTACAATTCCTCCCCTTTTAGATTAACAGTACCATAACACTCATTTAACAATTAAATATCAAACTCATTTCAATTAACACTTTTAACATGCAACATTAGCTGAAAATAGTCTATTTATAAATTCAGCCTTTGGGGAGGCTTCCTGATTCTTTCTGGATAACGCCTTTCCCGAGTGTCTCGCTCTTGGTGCGGAGGCGATTCTAGCACCCTGTCGTCAGTTGATTCATCAGCTTCCAATGCTATTGTTTCTGAGGTAGATGTGACCTGTACATCGGGTTCCTCACCAGGTACGTATGGCCGAGACATGGGGTTGACTCGTTCCTGTGACTCTAGGATCTGGTCAGCATGGCATCTCACAATGTTCTCCCCAACATCCACTGTGTACATTAGTGGCCCCTGCCATGTGCATATCGTTCCTGGTTGCCATTTCTCTGTTCAGTAGTCGCGGGCCAAGACTGGTTGCCCTACATTGAAGCTCCTTGTCGGCTTCTCATTGATGTGCTGGAATTGCTTACTCTCAACATCTCTTCGTACATTTGGTCTGAGCAAATCCAGACGAGATCTCAACCTTCGGTTAAAGAACATCATGGCTGGGGCTTGGTTGGTGACTGCATGTGTCGCATTTCTGTAGGCTAAAAGGAAATTGTCCACCTTATGCTGCAGTGGAATGTCGTCATCGCACATGGCCTTTACTGCTTTTTTAAAGGTTTGTATGGACCTCTCAGCCAATCCATTTGTGGCTGGATGATACGGGGCGGATGTGTAATGCCTTACCCCATTCCTTTTCATAAATCTTCGAAAAACTTCGGACACAAACTGTGGTCCGTTATCAGAGCAAATCTACTCTGGCAAGCCGTTCCTGGCAAAAATGGTCCGTAGGACTGCAATAGATTTCTCCGTGGTGGTGGAGGACATTTTGATCACCTCAGGCCATTTCGAGTGCGCATCCACGGCTATTAAAAACATTGAGTCCATGAATGGACCAGCAAAATCAATATGCACCCGTTGCCATGGAGATGAGGGCCACTCCCATGGGTGTAGAGGGGCATGTGGTGGTGCATTTTGGACCTTCTGGCATCCTGAGCAGCTCTTTGTCAGGTCCTCGATTTACTGATCGATCCCTGGCCACCACACATAAGCCCTAGCAAGGCTTTTCTTTTTCACCCCTCCCAGATGACCTTCGTGAAGCTCATTGAGCACTCTCTCCCTTAACTTGGGTGGAATTACCACTCGGGACCCACACATCAAGGTCCCCTGCCATACTGACAGCTGTTCTCTTCTGGATGAGAATGCTGGCAACAGTGAGTCGCCATGTGCTGGCCATCCCTTCACCGTCAAATCATATTCCCGAGACAGTGTCGGGTCATTTCGGGTCTCCTTCTCTATACCAGCGTTAGTTACTGGCAAGCATTCAATTATAGTCGAATGAAATATTTCGACAGGATCCACTGCTGGTGCTTCCTCCGCTGTCGGCAGTGGCAGGCGTGATAGCCCATCAGCGTTTACATGCTGTTTCATGCCCTTATACTCGATTTTATATTGGTGCACCCCTAGAAATAGGGACCATCTTTGTAGCCGTTGCGCAGTCATCACCGGAATGCCCTTCTTTGGATTAAAGATGGAGACAAGTGGTTGGTGGTCAGTCAGCAAGGTGAACTTCTGCCCGTGCAGATAGTGGTTGAACTTTTTCACTCCCCACACCAGGCTGAGGGCCTCCCTGTCAATCTGGGCCTAGTTACGCTCGCTGAGGTTAGTGACCGAGACGCAAAGGCTACTGGCCTCTCCGAGCCGTCCGGGAATTTGTGCGACAGCACCGCTCCAATGCCATAGGGTGATGCATCACACGCCAACCGAATTGGTAGTGCTGGGTTGAAATGAGCCAACACCTCTTTTGATGTGATCAATGCTTTGCTCTTTGGAAAGCTCGTTTACATTCGTCACGCCACTTCCATGGTACCCCCATTTGCAGTAGGGTGTTCAGTGGGTGTAGTACTGTAGACAAATTTGGCAAGAACTTATTGTAGTAGTTCACCAGCCCGAGGAACGACCTCAGTTGTGACACATTTTTTGGTGCTGGAGCCTTGACTACTGCCTCAATCTTTTCAGGGGACTTATGCAATCCCTCTTTATCAATAACGTGGCCACAATACGAGATCTGCTTCTGGAAAAACTCGCATTTGTGGTGATTAGCTCGGAGCCCATATTCCTTCAATCTAGTGAGCACCTGCTCCAGGTTGGCGAGGTGATCACTGTCATTTTCGCCCGTGACCAGGATGTCATCCAAATAACACTGGGTCCCTGGAATCCCTTGCAGGACTTGTTCCATTGCCCTTTGCCAAATAGCCAGAGCTGATGCTACCCCGAACACCAGCCGGTTGTATTGGTAGAGACCTTTATGAGTGTTGATCGTGAGGTAATGTTTCGAGGCTTCTTCTACCTCCATTTGCAGGTACGCATGGGCAGATCAATCTTAGTGAAGCATTTCCCTCCAGATAGCGAGGTGAAAATATCTTCAATCCGCGGAAGCGGATATTGTACAGTGTGAAGGACTGGGTTCACTGTCACCTTAAAGTCCCCACAGATGCGAACCTTCTTTGGTTCCCCAGGCGTATTACTCAACGACCTCTTCATTACAGGAACAATGGGTGTAGCCCACTCGCTCCAGTCCACTTTGGACAGTACTCCTGAACATTCCAAACCTTCCAGCTCTGCTTCGAAGGCTGGGCGGATCGCATAAGGTACCGGTCTGGCCTTAAAAAACTTTGGGCTTGCATTTTCCTCTATTTTGGTCGTCGCTGTTATGTCTTTTAGTGTTCCGAGTCCCTGCTGGAACACTTCTTGTGCATCAGTTAGCGTTTTTGACAGTCGTCCAGGTGTGACATCGTCATCCTTTTTGGCATCTACAGTCAGTGCTTGTATGGAATGCCAATCTAGCTGTATCTTTCGGATACATTCACGTCCTAGAAGTGGTGGTCCTCCATCTGGCAATATATATAGGTCAATTTTTGGTGTTTCCTTGCCGTTATATATAACGTTCACCCTTATTTTTCCTTTGGGGTAGACTTTTTGCCCCGTGTACGTCTTCAAGACAATCTTTGTATCTCTCAAGGGTATATGTGAGAATAGCCGCTTGTAGTCCCTTCGGTTTATGACTGTTAGGGCTGATCCTGTGTCCAATTCCATTTTCACTTGGACTCCTGCTATCTTGAGCGTGACCCAGATAGTTTGGTGATCCTCCATTTTGATCACATTATGTAGTTTCAGACAACCCAGCTCCTTGCTTCCGGAGTTTGTATCACTTTTCTGTTCGTCTGAACTACTCTCCGTCACCTTATGTACCTTCTTGTACTTATCCTGTGGAGATTTCTTGCTGCTGGTTTTCTTTCCCGACCTGCAGACTCTTGCTATGTGTCCTACTTTTCCACACTGTCTGCACACTTTGTCCTTGAACCAGCAATCATTATGGTCGTGTGTTGTTCTGCCGCAGCGATAGCACTTCACTGTTCCGTATGACATTTAATTTGTGCCATATTCTTGCGGTCTCCGTTGTATCTCTGCAACGCCCCGTGCTGCTGCTCCGTGTGATACTGCAATGCTGAAAGCCTTGTCCAGCGTAAGATCCTTTTCTGATAGAAGCCGTTTCTGGGTTCGTTCACTTTGAAGCCCACACACAAACTTGTCCCTTAAAGTATCTGCTAGTCGCGTTCCAAACTGGCAGTGTTTCGAAAGCTTGCGCAGTTCCGTTAAATACTCAGCATTACTTTCATCTTTATGCTGGTTCCTTTTGTGAAACTTAAATCTTTCTGCTATCAGCAGCGGTGTGGGGTTTAAGTGGTCCTGTAGGATTGACACTATGTTTTCAAAATCCTTTTCTACCGGCTTCTCTGGGGTTACTGGGTTTCGTAGTAAGCCATACATTTTTGCACCCATTGAATTCAACAATGCCAGCGCTTTCTTGTCATCTGGCACTTCATTCGTCTTGCAGTATACTTCTATGCATTCGACATATGTCGTCCAATCTTCGACTTCATTGTCGAACGCTGTGATACTGCCACTCTTCGGCATTTTTGGTTGTGGTTAGACTGGCTTAAAATGGCGTCTCCCGTGCTTTCCTTTCTTCCCCGCTGCGGCTTAAAATGGCGTCTCCCGCGCTTTCCTTTCTTCCCCGCTGCGACTTAAAATGGCGTCTCCTGCGCTGCTGCCAACGCCGCTCTCGGCGGTCCTCGTGGCAAATGGCGATGCCCTGTGGGTTTCGTGCGCTGCTCCTGCACTGCTGCCAATGCCGCTCTCTGCGGTTCTCGTGGCAATGGCAGCGCCTCGCATTTTCCTGCATGCCTCTCTCCCCCGATGACGCTGCTCGGCCCTTGAACACCGGCTGCGCTCTGCTCTCTCTCATCTCTCTCCCCCGTTGACGCTGCTCGGCCCTTGAACACCGGCTGCACTTTGCTCTCTCTCTTCTCTCTCCCCGTTGACGCCGTTCGGTCCTGAACACCGGCTGCACCCTGTGCGCTCTGCCCTCTCTCTCTCCCCCGTCAGTGCTGCTCGGCCTTTTTCTGTGCCGCTCGGTCGGCTCTAGCCGCCGCTGTCCGGGAAGGGTTTGCGCAGTACCTGTTGCCAGCCCGTTTCGCTGGACCACCGTGACTGGAAAGCCAAGCCTGGCTCTCGACAGCCTCCCCTGCGATGCTCAAATCTCCGCTGGATGACTGGGCGGTTGCCCGTGGTCGACGCCCGTGCTTCTGGACTCGACTTCCTTCCACTGTTCTCCAGGAGCGAATCCCTGGGAGGTGATGCAGAGTTGCAGGTAGGCTCGAATCTGCTCGTCGCCAGTGTTGTGTCTGTGTATAATAAGACACAGACTGCAGGAGAAACGGTATAACAGGTGTTTACTGAATGAGGGTTACTCTAGAACTAACTGTACAGATCACTACTCAGGGTTTATATACAGGTGTGCTCACTGCCGGTACTACAGTATACAGGAGCTGCAAAAAGTAGTTCTCTCCCTTAAAGGTACATACATTACACTTCACTTCTCATTCTTTCCTTTCATTTCCATCTCTCTCCCTCTCCTCCTTCATTTCCATCTGCCTCACATTCCTTCACTTCTATCTCCCTCCTCCATGTCTGTTTTTAACTCGCTGCTCTTTTAATATTTCTCTTATTTATTTTCACTGTTTCCTTAGCCTGCCGCCTCTTTCACCTCTCCAGTTTGTCTACGTGTCTGCAAAGGAGGGAGAGGCAACAACGTCGCAATCCAGGGTTGTTCGGAGGCTGTATCACGAGGGCCCAGCCACGTTAAAGGCAGCAGGACTGGGAGAGGTGGGTTACAGGCAGTGGCATCAGGACTGAGGCAGTCTGGGCAGCATGGAGGCAGCAGCATCCATGGTTACTACGTCCAGTCCTTAGTGGGAAGGGATGCTGGAGACACAGGGAGCATCCTGGTCTTACATTTGGGCACAGTCTGTTGGTGGGCAGGAGTGCGTAGGCTCAGCATCCATGTGCGAGACTTTTTAAGGGCTCTTTTATGTTGCTCTTAGGTGTCTTGGACAAACCCTGAAGCAATTTTCTCTCCTGCTCCCAGCACAAAGCCACAGATGTGTAAAGTAAATGCAAAGTAGAAACAGCAGTCTCCTCGGGGTGGGCGGGGGGGTGGCGGTGGAACTGTTCACAATAACTGCTGATTAGCTGGCTGAGAATAACAAATGACATTGGCCCCCGAATCTCCTCGGGCAGATGTCTCTCTCCGACAATGCAGCACTCCCTCAGTATTGCGCCAAAGTCACAGCCTAGTTCTGCTGCGTTACCTTCGCTGGAACTGAGACGGACACTGTTTCTGCGCTTTCTGCTGCACTTCCTGTGAAGTGGCGCCAGTGGGAGCGATGGGAGCTCCGAAGAAATGCCAGGCTGTTCAGACGGTACTGGCAGCTCTCACGGGAGGTGCTCTGTGGGCCGACATGTGCCCCGGGCGCTCTCATCAGCACCACTCTCTCTGTCCAGTTGGGGTCTGCAGTATCGTAGCTTCCTGAGACTGGTCCTAGCTGTGGAAGGGCGGGGTGAAGAGCAAACACTGCTGGAAGCCTACAGTGCTCCCACTGTGAAAACCAACAGCATTGCCTAATTGCTATTTTTGTTCTTCACTGGAAAGACCGCTGCCGCTGCCAATGGTGCTTTCGTTCAATGAAGACCTGCTCAGCAGGTGGTTTCAAGAAAGAAAGAGCTTACATATATATCGTGCCTTTCATGACCTCAGCATATCTCAAAGTGCTTCGCAGTTAATGAGATACTTTTGAAAAGTAATCACTGTTATATTGCAGGAAAATGCAGCAGCCAATTCCCACAAACAGCGCTGAGATAAATGACCAGATAATCTGCTTGTGATGCTGACTGAAGGATAAATATTGTCCAGGACACCAGGAGAACATGCCTGCTCCTCTTTCAATAGAGTCATGGGATCTTTTTCATCCATTTGAAAAGGTAGATGGGGCCTCGGTTTAACATCTCTCAAAAGAGCATAAGAAACTGGAGCAAGAGGAGGCCCTTTGGCCCTTCGGCCCTTCGAGCCTGCTCCGCCATTCAATAAGATCACGGTTGATCTCTCTGAGATGTCTGTATTTTGCTATTGTGTCTCTGAGATGTCAGCCTAGGTTACATGCTTAAGTGTCATAAACTTTGTTTGAGGGGCCCTTATTTCTTCTTCCATTAACTCTTTCTGTCAGATGTTCTTCCTAGCCTCTGCCTTGTTTTCATTCAACTCACTCTATGGACTTTCTCTATGTATCTTCATGTCTTTGCTGGTTTTCTCACTCATTGGGAGTAATTTTCACTTTCAGCGAGGGTGAACAAAGGGTGATATTGGATCGGCTGCATATTATTCATCCACCCAATTTTCCTTTCCATTGGTGACCAGTTCCAGACAGAGTACAATGACCTGACCAGAGCAGGCAAGGTAAGCAGTCTCTGGGCTTACAAAGTTTTCAGAACTCAGCGTTTTATTCAAGATAATAGAGAAACAATCAAAAATTGTCTTTTTTTTTTAAGGAAGGATCTAGAAAGGTGTCTTTTTAATGCAGTGATTGGTGAGGTTAAATGGGTAAACATAGAAACATAGAAGATAGGAGCAGGAGTAGGCCATTCGGCCCCTCGAGCCTGCTCCGCCATTCAATCCGATCATGGCTGATCATCCAAGTTCAGTACCCGGTCCCTGCTTTCTCCCCATACCCCTTGACCCCTTTAGCCTCAAGAAATATATCCAACTCCTTCTTGAATATATTTAATGAATTGGCCTCTACTTCCTTCTGTGGTAGAGAATTCCACAGATTCACCACTCTCTGGGTGAAGAAATTCCTCCTCATTTCTGTCCTAAAAGGGTTACCCCTTATCCTTAGACTGTGACCCCTGGTTCTGGATTCCCCGACCATCGAGAACATCCTCCCTGCATCTAGTCTGTCCAGTCCTGCCAGAATTTTATAAGTTTTAATGAGATCCACTCTCATTCTTCTAAACTCCAGCGAGTACAAGCCCAATCGACCCAATCTCTCCTCATACGTCATTCCTGCCATCCCAGGTATCAGCCTGGTGAATCTTCGCTGAACTCCTTCCATGGCAAGAATATCCTTCCTCAGATAAGGCGACCAAAACTGCACACAGTACTCAAGATGTGGTCTCACCAAGGCCCTGTACAACTGCAGCAAGACATCCTTGTTCTTGTACTCAAACCCTCTTGCTATGAAGGCCAACATACCATTTGCCTTCTTAACCGCCTGCTGCACCTGCATGCTTACCTTCAGCGACTGGTGCACAAGGACACCCAGGTCTCGTTGCACTTCCCCTTCTCCCAATCTATTGCCATTCAGATAATAATCTGCCTTCCTGTTTTTAACACCAAAGTGCATAACCTCACATTTATCCACGTTATATTGCATCTGCCATGCTTCTGCCCAATCACCCAACCTGTCCAAATCATGCTGTAGTTTTTCGGCATCCTCCTCACAGCACACACGCCCACCCAGCTTTGTGTCGTCTGCAAACTTGGAGATATTACATCTAGTTCCCTCGTCTAGATCATTAATATATATTGTGAATAGCTGGGGTCCAAGAACCAATCCCTGCGGTACCCCACGAGTCACTGCCTGCCACTTGGAAAAAGACCCATTTATTCCAACTCTTTGCTTTCTATCTGCCAACCAGTTCTCTATCCAAGTCAATACCTTGCCCCCAATCCCATGTGCCTTAATTTTACACGTTAATCACTTACGTGGGACCTTATCGAAAGCCTTCTGAAAGTCCAATTAAACCACATCCACTGGTTCTCCCTTATCTATTTTACTAGTTACATCCACAAAAATTTCCAGTAGATTAGCCAAGCACGATTTACCTTTTGTAAATCCATGTTGACTTTGTCTGATCCTGTCACTGTTTTCCAAGTGCTCTGGTATTACATCTTTTATAATGGACTCTAGCGATGTCAGGCTTACCAGTCTGTAATTCCCCGTTTTCTCTCTACCACCTTTTTGGAATAGTGGGGTAACATTAGCTACCCTCCAATCCATGGGTATTGTTCCAGATTCCATCGAATGTTGGAAGATGATCAGCAATGCATCTACTAGGTGCTTTGGGGCTGAGATGTGGGTTTTTTTTCGCTGGGTATAATAATATAATAATAATAATCAACTTTATTGTCATTGTTAGTGCACAAGTGCAGTACAACAAAATGTAAGCTTGCGGCTCCCGAGAGTGTACATTTTGATTAAGACATTTAACATTCATTTGACTTGTAACATAAACATAAACATAATAAAGTGCATTGGCAGATGTGCAGGCTTTAGAGTTTATTTGCAGAGTTCAATAGGATGACAGCCCTGGGAAAGAAGCTGTTCCTAAATCTGGTCGTTCGGGTGCGAATGCATCTGTAGCGTCTCCCAGATGGCAGGGGGGTGAACAAACTGTGGCTGGGGTGAGTAGGGTCTTTGATGATGGCTAGTGACCTCCGTAAACAGTGTTTCTGGTAGATGTTCTCAATGGTCGGTAGCCGGGTGCCGGTAATGCGTTGGGCAGTTTTGACTACCCGCTGCAGGGCTTTCCGGTCATAGGAGCTACAGCTGCCATACCACACTGTGATACAGTTCGTCAGGATGCTCTCTATTGTGCAGCGGTAAAAGTTAGAGAGGATCAGGGGTGACAGGTTACATCCCTTCAGCCTCCTTAGGAAATATAGGCGCTGCTGGGCCTTCTTCACCAGAGAGGAGGTATTGAGGGGACCAGGAGAGGTCTTCCGTGATGTGGACTCCGAGGAACTTAAACCTGTCCACCCAAAATCAATTTAAGATCATAAAAAAAGGGTGCTGATGTGGAGGGGAGCAAGACCATGGTCTCCTTCCTTGAACCCTACCTGAGAGTGCCTTGCCTCTTTGCTCCGTAGGATACATGTCATATTTAGTGAAGTTGGATGCCCTGCAGAAGAGTCACCTGTTGAAATCAAGCCCTCAAAGTTCCTTGACTGATGTTACAGTGGTCACCAGTGCCTGACTACAAGGAACCAGAGTCGTAGCAATTGAGGGCCACCACCCTTATCACGGACAAGGCCTTACAAGTCTTCCTGCAGCATTTCACAGTGGTGGTCAGTAGCATCCTTGGTGACGTACAATCTGCACATGCACAGCTCCTCCGACATTGCCTTGAATGACATTCGCTCTCCATATACTCTAAGGGGAAAGGTGGGGGTAGTAATGAGTTTGGTGCAGTCTCTGGCCAAGGTAGTTCACGCCCTCCCCGCTCTGCTCCTCTTCCAAGTCATCCATGACAATCAAGAACAGGGCAATGCCCAGTGGATAGACCATTGCAATCCTTTTACCTACTTAGCACACAGAGGTAGGTAGAGATCCTGAACGTATTACCTTCAGACACTCAGAGGTATCTGGATGGCAAGACTGGGAGAATCAGACAAATAAATCTGAAAAAAAAACAGAAAATGCTAGAGATACTCAGCAGGTCAGGCAGCACCTGTGAAGAGAGAAACAGAGTTAACGTTTCAGGTCGATGACCTTTCGTCAGAATAATGAATCTGAAACCAATTTCCAGACTGCACGGCTGAGGCTCCACAGCTTTTGTTGTCCTCCGAGCCTGAGAGTCACATGTGGGCCATAAATCACGTCAATACCATGTCCCTAGCAGCCATTATTCTTCAGTCAAAGTAGCTGCCACGAGGGAACGGGCGGGAATCCAGGAAATTCTCGATGGGTGGGCGGAGCTATGTTGATGAACTTTTCTCGGTTTTGGTGAGTCTATTGGTGTTGCGGCGCAAAAATCCCAGGAAATTAAGGTGCAGCTTAAATAATGGCACAATACGCGCCATTATTTTCTGGAACCTCTACGGTGGAATAATGGCACATTTCCAGGAAACACCGTTCCAAAGTTTTGCAACAAACTGGTGCACTGTTTCCCGTCACTATTTCATTCATAGAAACATAGAAACATAGAAGATAGGAGCAGGAGTAGGCCATTCGGCCCTTCGAGCCTGCTCCGCCATTCAATGAGATCATGGCTGATCATCCAAATTAAGTACCCTGTCCCTGCCTTCTCCCCATATCCCTTGATCCCATTAGCCTTAAGAAATATATCCAACTCTTTCTTGAATATACTTAATGAACTGGCCTCCACCGCCCTCTGTGGCAGAGAATTCCATAGGTTCACCACTCTGGGTGAAGAAATTCCTCCTCATTTCAGTCCTAAATGGCTTACCCCTTATCCTTAGACTATGACCCCTGGTTCTGGACTCCCCGGCCATCATAAACATCCTTCCTGCATTTGTCTGTCCAGGCCTGACAGAATTTTATAGGTTTCGATGAGATCCCCTCTCAATCTTCTAAACTCCAGTGAGTATAAGCCCAATCGACACAATCTCTCCTCATACGTCATTCCTGCCATCCCAGATATCAGCCTGGTGAATCTTCGCTGCACTCCTTCCATGGCAAGAACGTCCTTCCTCAGGTAAGGTGACCAAAACTGCACACAATACTCAAGGTGTGGTCTCACCAAGGCCCTGTACAACTGCAGCAAGACATCCTTGTTCTTGTACTCGAACCCTCTTGCTACGAAGGCCAACATACCATTTGTCTTCTTAACCGCCTGCTGCACCTGCATGCTTACCTTCAGCGACTGGTGCACAAGAACACCCAGGTCTCTTTGCACTTCCCCTTCTCCCAATCTATTGCCATTCAAATAATAATCTGCCTTCCTGTTTTTACCACCAAAGTGGATAACCTCACATTTATCCACATTATAGTGCATTTGCCATGTTTCTGCCCAATCACCCAACCTGTCCAAATCGGACTGGAGTTTCACGACATCCTCCTCACAGCATACCCTCCCACCCAGCTTTGTGTCGTCTGCAAATTTGGAGATATTACATCCAATTCCCTCGTCCAGATCATTAATATATATTGTGAACAGCTGGGGTCCTAGGACCGATCCTTGCGGTACCCCACTAGTCACTGCATGCCACTCGGAAAACGACCCGTTTATTCCAACTCTTTGCTTTCTGTCCGCCAACCAGTTCTCTATCCAAGTCAATACCTTGCCCCCAATCCCATGTGCCTTAATTTTGCATGCTAATCTCTTATGCGGGACCTTATCGAAAGCCTTCTGAAAGTCCAAATACACCACATCCACTGGTTCTCCCTTATCTATTTTACCAGTTACATCCTCAAAAAATTCCAGTAGATTAGTCAAGCATGATTTACCTTTTGTAAATCCATGTTGACTTTGTCCGATCCAGTCACTGCTTTCCAAGTGCTCTGCTATTACATCTTTTACAATGGACTCTAGCATTTTCCCCACTACCGATGTCAAGCCTACCGGTTTATAATTCCCCGCCTTTTCTCTACCACCTTTTTTGAATAGTGGGGTAACATTAGCTACCCGCCAATCCATGGGTACCGTTCCAGAGTCTATCGAGTTCTGGAAGATGACCAGCAATGCATCTACTATTTCTAGGGCCACTTCCTTAAGTACCCTGGGATGTAGATTATCAGGCCCTGGGGATTTATTGGCCTTCAGTCCCATCAATTTTCCTAACACCATTTCCCTACAAATACTGATTTCTTTCAGTTCCACCCTTTCATCAGACCTTATGTTCCCCAGCATCTCTGGGAGGTTATTTGTGTCCTCCTTTGTGAAGACAGAACCAAAATATGTATTTAGTTGGTGTGGTAAACCACTGTTTGTATTCCACTGTGTACATGTCTGTACATGCCTCGGCTGACTCCTCCCACGAGTCCAGGTATAAAGGTGACTGCTCCACAGTCCCTCTGTATTCTGGACTGGTCGACCACTCGAGGCACACCTTCATTCTCTTGTTAATAAAAGCTTGTTAGTTACTCGCTTAACCTCAGTCTTGTGAGTGATTGATAGCGCATCAATTTTATTAACAAGATTTTTTATAATGGAGAAGATCCTCACACCAGCATGCCTAGAATTAGACCATCGGGAGGCGGACGCATCCACCAAGTTTGCTCACTGGCTTAGGTGCTTTGAAAAATTCCTGATCGCCTCCGCTGCAACGGTCAAATCGGATGAGGACAAACTGGATGTCCTGACCTCCAAAGTGAACCACCGAGCGTACTCAGTCATCCAGGACGCGACCTCGTACACGGCTGCTATCAAGCTCCTCAAGGACCAGTACACGCGCCCAGTGAACGAGGTGTACGCCAGGCACCTCCTGGGGAGTCATAAACAACAACCTGGGGAATCGACCGAGGAATACCTTCAGGCACTGTCTGTGCTTGGCCAGGCCTGTGGTTGTAAGGATGTAAAGGCCGCCGTGTACACAGAGGAACTTATCCGGGACGCTTTTGTAGCGGGCCACAGGTCCAATTACAGCCGACAGCGACTGTTGGAGCAGAGTGACCTCGACCTCAACAAGGCCTCTGAACTCGCACTATCATTGGACGCAGCCTACCGGGGCATGGATGCCTACTCCTCTGCACCGTGGACGCCGCGGGGAACGACAGCCTGGGACACGGTAGGACCGTCTCATAGCACCGTGCCACCCCAGCCACATCCCAGCAACGGCCCAACTACCGCAGCAGTGTCCCAAGGCCAGAAATGCTACTTCTGTGGCCAGGCCAAACACCCCAGAGCGCGCTGCCCGGCGAAAAATGCGATCTGCTCGGGCTGCGGGAAGAAGGGACACTACGCCAGCATCTGCAGGGCCAAAGCCACCCCGAACCCCAGCAGCTCCGCGTGTGGGCCGTGCGGGCCGCCATCTTGGGCCTCCCCAGCCATGTGCGAACCAGCGGAACAGCAGCCATTTTGGACGCCTCCAGCCACATGGGGATCATGGACGCCGCCATCTTGGACGCCAGCTGGGACGCAGCAGGCCCCCAACACTGCCTCATCTGATACCCGCAACGACACACCGACCCCTACGCTGGCCTCCGTTACGCTGGACCAAGCGAGACCGCACCAACTGGCCCGGTCCACAATGGACATTAAGGTAAATGGTCACGAAACAATCTGCCTTTTTGACTCTGGGAGCACAGAGAGCTTCATCCACCCCGACACGGTGTGGCGTTGCTCTCTCCCAGTCCTGCCTGTGCACCAGCGGATTTCTATGGCCTCCGAGTCCCAGTCGGCGGACATTGGCGGCTACTGCGTGGTGACACTCTTAGTAGACGGGACTGTGTACGATAATTTTAAACTTCTGGTCCTGCCCCACCTCTGCGCTGCCGTTCTACTGGGGTTAGATTTTCAGTGCCACCTTAAAAGTGTTACGATGGAGTACGCTGGACCCCTCCCCCCACTCACAGTCCACAGCCAGCAGCTTCCAAATTGCCCGCCGCGCACCAGGTGCAACCTCTCCACAGTCAGAGTCACCCCCCCCCCCACTGTTTGCTAACCTCACCCCCGACTGTAAGCCCATCGCCACAAAGAGCAGGCGATACAGTGCCGGGGACAGGGTTTTCATTAAAACCAAAGTGAAGCGGCTCCTGAAGGAGGGGATTATTGAGGGCTGCACCAGCCCCTGGTGAGCCCAGGTTGTGGTCGTTAAGACTGGCGAGAAGCAGCGCCTGGTCATCGACTACAGCCAGACAATAAATCGCTACACCCTGCTGGACGCTTACCCACTCCCCCGCATAGCTGATATGGTCAACCAGATCGCGCAGTACCACGTCTTCTCGACCATTGACCTGAAATCAGCGTACCACCAGCTCCCTATCCGCCCTGAGGACCGCCAGTATACTGCCTTTGAGGCAAACGGCTGCCTCTATCACTTCCTTAGGGTTCCCTTTGGCGTCACCAACGGGGTCTCCGTCTTCCAAAGGGAGATGGACCGGATGGTCGATCAAAATGCGTTGCAGGCCACTTTCCCTTATCTGGACAATGAGACCATCTGCGGCCATGACTTGCAGGACCATGACGCAAACCTCGAAAAATTCCTCTGCACCGCCCAACTCCTGAACCTGACGTATAACAAGGAGAAGTGTATATTCCGCACAACCCGCCTCGCCATCCTTGGCTGTGTTGTGGAACACGGAGTCACCGGTCCCGACCTCGACCGGATGCGTCCCCTTATGGAACTCCCACTGCCCCACTGCCTCAAGGCCCTGAAGAGGTGCCTAGGGTTTTTCTCCTATTACGCCCAGTGGGTCCCCTACTATGCGGACAAGGCCCGTCCACTGATCAAGTCCACCTCTTTTCCCTTGACGACAGAGGCCCGCTTAGCCTTCCACCGTATCAAGGAAGACATTGCCAAAGCCACCATGCATGCAGTGGACGAATCCATCCTCTTCCAGGTGGAAAGCGACGCGTCCGACTTTGCCCTGGCCGCTACCCTTAATCAGGCGGGGAGACCCGTGGCCTTCTTTTCACGAACCCTCCAGGGCCCGGAGACCAGACACTCCGCTGTTGAGAAGGAGGCCCAGGCTGTTGTGGAGGCTGTGCGTCATTGGAGGCACTACCTGGCCGGAAAACGATTTACCCTGCTCACTGACCAGCGTTCAGTTGCTTTTATGTTTAACAACAAGCAGAGGGGCAAAATCAAAAACGACAAGATCTTGAGGTGGAGAATCGAACTTTCCACCTACAATTACGAGATCTTGTACCGGCCCGGGAAGCTCAATGAACCCCCGGATGCTCTATCGCGTGGCACCTGCGCCAGCGCGCAGATCGATAGACTGCGGGCCCTCCACAATGACCTCTGCCACCTGGGGGTCACCAGGTTCTTCCACTTCATCAAGGCCCGCAACCTGCCTTACTCCATTGAGGAGGTCAGGACCATGACCAGGAACTGCCAAGTCTGCGCTGAGTGCAAACCACACTTTTATAGACCAGGCAGGGCTCACCTGATAAAAGCCACTCGCCCCTTCGAGCGCCTGAGCGTTGAGTGGTTGCTAGGTCATTTTCCCATTCCTGATGTCAGTGGGTAGAATTTTCTTGATGACACACACAGAAATCTTAATGTC
Organism: Somniosus microcephalus; assembly: GCF_052327205.1. Lineage (NCBI taxonomy): Eukaryota > Metazoa > Chordata > Chondrichthyes > Squaliformes > Somniosidae > Somniosus > Somniosus microcephalus. The sequence goes on along the minus strand of NC_140987.1, from coordinate 281,774,671 downwards.
CAATCAATGGCTGTCTCTAACTAGCTGTTCTGAAATATAAAACACCGCAGCAAAGGCTGTCTGTGTGACAACTATAAATGTCTCATTTCTAATCCCTGCCACAACGCTGCTCCCTTGTCACTGACTCCATCCCCTGGAAATTGGGAAAACTCTCCCCATAAATGGCTGTGGATGTTGGGTCAATTTAAATTTTCAAGATTGAGATTGATAGATTTTTAATTGGTAAGGGTATCAAGGGATATGGATAAATGGTGAGTAAATGGAGTTGAGATACAAATCAGCCATGATTTAATTGATTGGCGAAACAGACTCAATGGCATGAATGGCCTATTCCTGCTCCTATGTTCGATGTACCCTTCCCCAGCCACTTGTCAAACCTTGGCATTCTGTTTGATCCAGAGCTTTAAACCCCACATCCTATCTATTACCAAGGCTGCATTATTCCATCACCGCAACACGGCCCATTTCCACACATACTTCAACCTCTCTGCCGCTGAAACACTTACCCATGCTTTTTTCTCCTCTAGACTTACCAGGGGAGAAATTCAGTTGGTTGCGCCACCCATTAGCGCCTTAAGAGGGCAACAAGTGGGGCGCGAACCAGCTAGTGCCCGGGCACGGTGATACCTGCGCCTCTCGCGAAATTGAGCAGACATTTAGCCGCGGCGCTAAACCACAATACCCGCTCAGCTGCGCATGCAGATCCTGACCTCATTTCAGAGTGCAATGCCCTTGAGGCGCCCTGGACCGGAAATTCAGTGGCACCCCCCTCCTTTCTGCCTGTCGCTCCCAACGACAGGTTGACTGCAACGGTTCCCAGTCGCTGTGGGGCTGGGGGGGCGCTATTTAAAGGGGGCTCTTCCTGGCTTCTTTGTGGTAGCCATTTTTGGACCACTCCTTCTGAGAGAGAGAGAGAGATTTGCAGAGAGACAAAGGGAGAGAGATTTCTGCATTGAGTCAGTGCTCGCTGAGGTACTTTTGGCTTCTGACCAGAACTTTGTAGTTGCTTTGCTTTTGCACCGGCATAACTTTGAGTGGCCACATACTATGGGGGCTGCAATGGATGGGAATGTCGTACTTCTCCATTACATTGAGAGGGCACAGAGACGCAGAGAGAGAGTGGCAATCATGGCCAGACAGAGGAGGGCCAACAGGCATCGGCACACGAGACCTTACGCTCCCAGGGTTTTCCGCCAACAGTTCTCATACATCAATGGGCCAGAAATTCATGACCAAATGCGTGAGTACGGTCTGGGTACTCACGCATCTGGCCGTTGGAAATGCCGGCGTTCAGCATGCACAGCGCATGCGGGGAACGCCGGCATTTCCAGACCTTGGAACGAAGGGGTTCATAGGCACAGCGCGTGCGACTGCACAGGCAGCGCTTGTGCAGTGAACTTCGTCGATTTCATTCGTGGATTCAGTGAGGGTAAGTCCTTACAAGTTACACTTGAAAAAAGCATGTGTAAAGTTGTTCCAAGGCTGCGGAGGAAGATATATTTTATCATGGAGCTTCTGAAAGGCAATATTTTTGTTTGGGAAAGGGAGGGAAGTTATTTTAAGAAATTTTAAGTAAGTTTTAAAGTTTAAATTTTTTTTTTTAAACGGGTTTTCAGAACGGTAGGTAGAAGGAGCAATTGTGGCTGTGTGAATTGAATGTGAAAATGAGTGTTCTAAAATGAGTAATGTAACATTTCCAGCACTTTTAAGAAAGAAACTTTTCATCAGTAATAAGTAATTATGTATGTATGTCCGCATATATTCCTTTACGTATATGTATGTATGTTTTATATTCCTTTACTTATGTGTATAAATGTATGTTTTTAATTATGATTTTCCAATAAGTTACTTTCTCTGAAAGTCATAATTAAATAATACATTCATACACATAAGTAAAGGAATATATACATAACACGCAAAGGAATATATACAGACATACATACTTTCAGAAGCGCCACGATAAGAAATATCTTCCTCCGCAGCCTCTGGAGCAACTGTACCCATGCTTTTTTCATGTGTAAGTTGTAAGGACTTGACCTCACTGAAAGCATGAATGAAAGCGGCGAATTTTACTGCGCACGCGCTGCCTGTGCAGTCACACGCGTTCTGCCTCTGAACCCCTTCGTTCAGAGGACAGAAAATGCCGGTTTTCCCCACATGCACTGTGCATGCTGAAAACCGGCATTTCCTCCGGCCAGACGCGTAAGTACCCCGCCCGTACTCGCGCATTTGGAAGGGAATTACTGGGCCAACATTTTACATGTCAATAAAATGAAAAATTTAACAATTGCACGATTTGCCCCCTCGCATCTGCGACTGAGGGTCCAAGGAGGTGCATTGCGCAAGAGGTCATCGTCGTACGTATCCTCACACTGTTCCCTTTCGGGAACTGTATGAAGTGGTGGAAGGATTTATGGCCGTGATTAACGCTCATTCCGTGACCGTAACCATCTTTGAACCAGCCATTAGGGTGGTTAGTCCTATGGCGTGAGGGTTTTACGGGCTCCCACAACCCATCTGAGGGGGGGGGGCCACCCACACCCACGGACGCAAGTATCCCGCTGGATGTCCACCCAGAATTTATAGTTGGAGCTCCGACTCCACTTGCCGGGACTGTCTGGAGTGGGGTTCGAAACCCTACTCCTTCTGGCCCAGCGGCGGGGATGCTTACTGCTACGCAAAAGGCCCACTCCGCACAAAAGGTGACACCCATACGTTTCCTGCGCCTTTTCCCTCCCCGTGACTGGAGCCCTATGCTGCCACTTGAAAGACCAAGCTATCATCTGCCCTTTTTGCGGCGCCTTTGACTTCTCATTACCAATGATGAGCAGGCGCTGCGCCTCCACCTCCTTGAGGAGATTGCTGAGGTCATCATCAGTTCAATTGTGAGTTCTTTTAATGCCGTGAATTGTGCTCATTCCAGCCATTTCACGTTGCTAATCGGATTGGGCCTTTGGCATAGCGGTAGGATCCCCGCCGCTGGGCCAGGTCAAGGTAGGTGTTTCGAACCCCGCTCCAGACAGTCCCGGCAAGTGGAGTCGGAGCTCCAGCTCTAAATTCTGGGTTGACATCCAGTGGGATATTTGCGTCCGTGGGTGTGGGTGGCCCCCCCTCCTTGTATAGCTTGTGGGAGCCCGTAAAACCCTCCCGCCATAGGACTAACAGCCCTAATGGCTGGTTCAAAGATGGTTACGGTCACGGAATGAGCGTTAATCATGGCCATAAATCCTCCCACCACTTCATACAGTTCCCCAAAGGGAACAGTGTGAAGACACGTATGACGACGACATTGCTAAATAAATAAATGGAATTAAAAAAAATCTTTTAGGGCTTTTAAAAGTCTTTAAATTGCTTTAATTCTGTTTAAAACTACTTCAGATTCTTCAAAATAATGTAAACGTTTTTAAAAGTTTATAAAAGTTACCAAAAGCTTCCAAAAACTTCCAAAAACCTATTTAAACTGCTGCTTTGCATGTAAAAATGCTTAGCAGCTTGGCAGAAACATTGGGGGCGTGTCCTGTTAAACTGAGACCTCAAGGGGCGTGTTTCAGTTGCACAGCGCGCTCCAGGCTTCGCGCTGGCTGCACTCCTGGGCGGCGTGACGTCAAACGCTGCCCGGGATTCTTCAGATTCAAAATGGAATTCCAGGCGTCCCTGGAGGTGATCGGCAGGCGCGTCGGGTAAGTGCAAATTGGGACCTTGCACGCGCGGCAAGCCCCGTTCACGAATTTCTGGCCCAATATATCTGAGGAGCAGTGTTTTCGGAGGCTGCGATTCAGCAAGGAGGTGGTCACTGAGCTCTGCCACATGCTTCAGCCAGATCTGCAGCGCAACTGAGGAGCAGGACGTCTCTGTCGGTGGCAGTGCAGGTAACAGTGGCTCTCAACTTCTATGCCACCGGCTCCTTTCCATCCGCTACTGGGGACATTGCCAATATCTCCCAGTTCGCGGTGCATTGCTGCATCCGTCAAGTCACGAATGCCCTCTTTAAAAGGAGATGACAGTACATCTCCTTCCCCATGAACCCGGACAAGCAGCAAGAATGCGCAATGGGCTTTGCAAGAATAGCGGGCTTCCCCATGGTGCAGGGCGCCATTGACTGCACGCATGTGGCTTTGCGGGCGCCGCAAGAGAATGCCAAGGAATTCCACAACTGAAAGGGGTTCCATTTGTTGAACGTCCAGTTGGTCTGTGACCACAGACAGCTGATACTCGCTGTCAATGCCCACTTTCCTTGCAGCAGCTATAACGCCTTCATCCTGTGCCAGACTTCTGTGGCAGACCTTTTCGAGGCCCCAGCTCACCCAGGAGGCTGGCTTCTTGGGACAAGGGCTATCCTCTGTGCACCTGGCTGATGACCCCGCTCTGTTCGCCCAGCACCCCTGCTGAAGAACGATACAATGAGAGCCATCAAGCTACTAGGAACATCGTTGAGCACACAATCAGCATGCTCAAGCAACGGTTCCGCTGTCTGGACCATTCCGGAGGAGCCCTTCAGTATTCACCTGAGCGAGTCTCCCACTTCGTTGTTGTGTGCTGCATGCTGCATAACCTGCCAATCCTCAGGACTCAGCCAATGCCACCAGACATTGGAGCACCAGCAGAGGAGGAGGAGGAGGAGGAGCAGCACCAAGATGGGAAGGAGGCACAAAGTGCAAGGGCCGTCCGTCAGCAGCTTATAGCAAGTCGCTTCTAGGCCCCCTCTGAGGGAATGGCTTCTGCCATTCAAAGAACCTGAATGGAACCGTGCCGCAACCTCTAAGCTGGTCAAGGCAACAATTAGTTCAAAGAGCAAACATGCACATTCTGAATAAAGACACTTCTTTATTTAACAAACTGTGTACCCTTCCCGCATGACAAAGTAATAGAAAGAAACCCCCCCAAAAAAAGTCAGTCACATAACTGGCTCTCACAACCTGGAGACAATGACCAAAACAGTAACAAAAATATGACCACGATCCTCGGCCTTCAATAAAACAATTAACAACATTTTGCCACACCTCCTACTTTTTGCCCTTTGAGGGTGATCTGCTTCGCTTGCGAGATTGGCCCCTTCCCACCCTGTAGCTCCTCTGTAATGGGACCCCAGTGGCTGCAGCAAGGCTGGGGGAAGGCTGCTGAGTGTCAGAAACTGAGACTGCAGATGCCCTTGAGGGACGGCCTGGACCAGCTCTGGGCCTGGAGGGCCCGGCTGCTGACTGCTCCATCTCTGCATGGGCGGCAGCAGTCTGTCCTACAGGTGTTGGCAGCTGCAGTGGAGAAGTGACAGTGCTGGCAGCAGGAATGCTGTCATCCTGAGAGAGGACAGCAACTCCCTGTTTGGCCGACACACTGGCACTCCCACGGGGCAGCACTGTAGCATGTGGAGCAATCTGCTGGAGCACAGATTGCTGGCCTGCTGCGGCGCGGTGAGGGTCTCGGGGAATCCTGCCCAATCCAGCGAGGGTGGCAGCAGTCAGTGCTTGTGTGGCCTCAATCTGCGTCTGCATGAGACCAGCCACTGACTGCATTGCAGCACTTAGCAATTGCGTGGCAGCCGCCTGAGCTGCGCCGAAGTCCTGGACAATCCTTGCCTGTACTCCTTGCCAGTGACTCAATGGAATCTGGCATCCTTGCCACCGCAGCCATGAGCTCAGTGTGCCTGTGCTCCGCCTGGGCACTCATTTCAGCGAGGACCCGCACCTCGTCTGCGCTCAGTGCAGAAGGACTCAAGGCCAGACTCTCCCTCCGGGGATACGGCCTCCGAGCTTCCCTACCCCCCTCGCGTTGCTGCAGCCCGCTGGGCCCCGGAGCTTCACCCTCTTCAGATCATTCCCTCCTGCTCCCCTCCAGGGAAGGCGTGTCCCCATTATGGCCATGGGCTACCTCGGCTGAGGGTGGCACTGATGGTCCAGCTTCCTCCTCGTCGTCGCCTTCAGAATCACTCACAGTGGCAGCTTGAGGGCCCGCCTCCTCACCTGGTGAATCAGCATCTGAAAGCAGGGAGGTACAAGAGTGGCTTTAGCGTGAGGACAGGGTGGCAGCAAGGGAGGCATGAGTGCTGCGATGTACTGATTTGGCTCGAAAGTGGCAAAGGATGCTGGTGTGAGGAACAAGTGGAAGGAGAGAGGTCAAAAAGGCGATGACCTTACCATTGCTGTCCATAATGGGGTCGGCATCTCCTGTGGCGATGGGGCCAAGCATCCAGCCTGCCATAATCTGTTGAACTCACTGCTCCAGATCGGCCAGGGCTTGAAGGTGAGGCCAGCCTCCCTCGGTCCATTGCTGCTGCCTCCTGCTATGCGCCAGCTTGCCCTGCAAGAGAAAGGACGGGGTCTGAGTACAGTGTGCAGCCCTCATCTTGGCTGCAATGCCTCCCATGGTCGAATAGCCCTTACAGTGTGCAGCCCTGATCTTGGCTGCAATGCCTCCCATGGTCGAATAGCCCTTACAGTGTGCAGCCCTGATCTTGGCTGCAATGCCTCCCATGGCCGAATAGCCCTTACAGTGTGCAAAGTGCAGAATGTGCGTGTGAGTTTACTGAAAGGGCCATAGGTGTTGGGAGTGCTGGGCATTGGGGCTTTCAGGACCCTTTGGCCATAAAGTGAGGTCAACATGCAGGGATGAAGGGGATTCTGAAAAGGGCACTCACCCTGACAACCCGAGTGAGGTCGTTGAGCTTCTTCCTGCATTGCACAGGGGTCCTAGGCACCATGCTGCTGGAGGTCACTCTGTGAGCCACCTCCCTCCAAGCTTTTCGATAGTCGCTGGGCAGCGGCCTCCTGCCACTGTCCGGGTACAGGAGAAATCGCCTGCGCTCCACCGCGCCAACCAGAGCCTCCAAGGCCCCCTCGCTGAACCACTGCGCTCGCTCCCTGGCCCTCTCCATGGTCCTTGGCTTAAGTATGTGGCAACAGGTCTGTCCAGGCTGAGATTCAGGGCTCTGATGCGCAGGTTTAAGGGGGGCATCTTTTAACTGGTTTATGTAATTTACCTGGCCAGCAGCCTTTGCTGCTGCACTCTAAACCAATTTACAAACAGCGGTTTCGAATCGCTACCCCTCCTTCAGTTCTGAGTGGAGGAACTTATAATTAATGATATTAAAACGGACAAGTGGTTTGGATGAGAGAAAAATCAAGTTTTATTACCTAAATAAACTACAATCAAAAGAATAAACTATGCCACACGAACACAGTAATTACAGTAAAACTATATAACGGGGGGTTGCAGATGGCGAAAATGAGGGATACAATGGCTACAATGTTATTTAAACAATCTTAGCAATTCCCTTAAATCACCACCCCAAACTCCTGCTAGGTTGTCTTGTTGAGGAGTCAGAACACCCTGCTCACCTGTGGTCCAGCGAAGCAAAAGAGAGTGATAGCTTCCCAGCAGCTATCTTTAATACCTGGTGAGGTCCTACCGTTCTGCCCTGCAAGGGCTGTGTGCAAAATTCCCCGCCCAAAGGGTCCAATACACAAGAGAAAGCTGTGATTGGCTAACTCAGAGTGGTTGGACTGGGTTAATGTGTCTTCCGGAGCTCCCTGGGCTGAAACAAAAGGGAAATACAACTGCTCTATTGTCCAGAATGCTAGGTGATTTAGACCTATTCAATTCTTAAATGGATCCCATTCAAGATACAAAAGTCTCTTCTGCAGTTTAGATGTATCCACTCGATATACAAACAAATGTTAATAGCATTCAATTGCTTTGTAAACAAAGCATTGTCCTGTGGTAACGTTTTGTCTCCATTGAACCTTACTTCCAGACACAGAAAGCTGCATTCCAAGCCCCTTTGTCTTCGGCCATGTGTTATGACAGCCATTTTTATCCCTGGAAATTTAAAAGCACAACGCCCAGGGATTGTTTAATCAAAAAAATTAATCTTCAGAACTGTAAATTATTGCGAATTCTTACAGTCCACCCTTGGATACTTCCAGCTTGCTTGTAGTATCCTCTTGAAGAAATTAGCAATAATTTCTGACCCCTCACAAACAACCATCCCCTGTGTTTACCTAATACCTATCTGCCACTGATCCCCGTCCCATCTATTCCCCTTAAATTCAAGAAAAAAACCATGGTACAAATACTTCAGTTTTCAATAAGGGGTCTCATACCCCTACACGCTTGTAAAATTATACAGTGTAAACCAAATTTACAATCACTTTTTTACATCATAAGTTATTGCAAAATGTTGCAATCTTAGTTACACAATGTAATCAAAATGATCCCAAGCACGGAGAGGGTCCTACGCCTCTGCTCAACTTGGAGTTGTCACCAACTGGTCCCAAGCACGGAGAGGATCCTACGCCTCTGCTCAACTTGGGGCTGCAACACAAAATACAAAAAAAATCATTAAACATTTGAAACAACATGCTTAAATAAACCCCGATCTTCACGTGCCGATGATGGGTCGCGAAATTCGAGTGGGTATTGCTCCTCCCACTCGGGCAGTAAAAGTACCTTCCACCCCTCTTTAATCGTCTTAAAGTTTAAAACAGGCAGAATGGATTTACAGACCAGCCTGCTCCACCAGCCCCATGCCGTTCCCTTGTCCTATTGTGGAGGCGGGGTATCCCTCATGTTTAAAATATATCATAGCACAGACTGAGACCGGGGAGCATGGGATCTCGACTCCCAGTCTTTCCCCCTCCCGTCTACCCTCGACTGGCTGTAGAAAATGATGGGTGCCTGTGTGGTGGCTCTCCCTGGCCCCACACTCAACCTTGGGTCCCAGATATGGCCACCCACTCATCCTCCCCAGCCACACTTACCCTCTTTGCCCGTGGGCCCCCGGGTGAGTTCCTCCCTTCCCCGACCGCACCCACGTGACTCTTGGGCCTCCCCCTCCTCTATGCAATCTTTCCCGGGTCATCACCACCCACCCCCCGGGGAACGCGTCCCTATCACAAGGCGCCCGCGCTTCCCCATCGTGGCTCCTCAACAGCAAGGTCTCCCGCAAGTGAAATTCGGTCAGGATAGTGCTGGGTTGGGGGCCGTGCCCCACCCAGCTGGGGCCATCTCCTCCCCGTAGGAGGAGTAGGCAAGTTCCTCCAGACCCTGTCCAGTTTTTCCCGAAATCACTGCGGGGTCTCCTGGATTCGTGCAGTGGCGAGGTGATCCCCAACATTCTGTCTCCATATCTTCATTCGGTGCCCAGCTCGGGCTGGGCGAACAGGGCTGCTTCATTTTCCAATCTCCTGCAAAAACTTAAAAGGACATGCAGCCAGGTCTCACTGACCTGCTGCCTTAGGTGGAGATATGGTCGGGTCCCTCGACCTCGGACCAAAATGCAAACATTTGGCACACATGTAAACTTAAACTCTTTAAACTTAAACTTAAAACTAGTTATATGAAACTAAAATTTACACCTTAAAGCAAGCTATATACATACACATAGCTATAATACAAATGCCGCTCATCTCCGGACGGCCAGGCTAATCTCTGGCACTGTTGCAGATTGCTGCTGGCTGCAGCGAAGCTGGACTGCCTCCTGTCTCTGGTGCCTCGCAGCTTATGGCTGTTGAGTGGGGGCCTCTGTTCTCTGGCTTCTCCCTTGCTCGGGAGTCCGCCCTACTCCACTGTAAAGTGGGTGACCATGCTTTCTTAGGTTGGGGCACCCGCTGAGACCTTCTGAGGGGTGTCTCTATGGGGGAAACTTTGGCTGGCGGACCCTGAGCTTGGGTCACAGCCCCAGCTGGCTGGGAACCTTCTCCCCCATGTCCAAATAGCCCGCACTGTATAATGTACCTGGCAGCCTGCCGGTGCAAATCTCTCTCTGGGTTTGTCTGCTCTTCCCTGCCCACTCCTGTGCTGGGGGCAGGTATACTCTCACCACCCGCTGCTGGTGGCTGGAAATGTTCCTCCCCATGTTTAAAACCTGGTGTCAGCTCCCTCCCTATGTCTCCTGCAAGAGGGATTGCTATCCCTGCACCCCCAGGGTCCCACATCATGGGGGGGACCACTCTAGAAGCGGGCTGGGAAGCTGGTCACTTTAAACAGGCCACTGCACCTGTGTGAATCTGCTGTTCGGAAGACTGAGGGATTCCTGTCTCCAGACCAGCGCCTGCGCATGTGCGGGCAGTTTCAGTGACTGAATGGGCAGCAGCCTGCTGATTTCTAATCCCAGGCTGCTGTTTCTTTGTTTCTGAGCCACCTAACTTGCTCAAATTCAAACTTTTGGCAAAACTAGGGTCCCACTGGGGTAGGGAAGTGTCCCAATTTGTGGGCAGGACAACCTGTCCCTGGAAGCAAGCCACATTGCCTGTCTTTGTAGGCTGTGAACTTGAACTTGCATGGACAGCAAACTCATGTTCCCTCACCCAGGTGGCTTTAAATGGGGAATTTTGGACCTGCCTTTCGTCTGGGGCCAAAACTATCCCCTGTGTGCCTCCCTTGTCTCGGATTTCTGCTACTGGACCTGCTCTACAGGGGTCCCAGAACTCTCCTTCCCTGTTCCCTGGCTTAAACAGCTTACTCTGAACATGAATGGCTCCTCCCCCAACACAAGCCACAGTGCTTGCCTGTGAACTCGAACTTGCTGTGGGCTGAGGATTCCTATTCTCAGGCTCACTCCTCACGGGTGGACCGTACCTCCATTGTTGGAGGGGGTACACTGGTCCTGGTCCCCGCCTGCCTAGCGGGACCTGCTGGTGTTCTCCTACCACCCCATTGTCCACCCCTCCTCGCTGCCAGAGCTCCTCAAGACTCGGAACTGTGGGCTGCGGTTTTGGGGTCTCTAATTCCCAATCCAGCACCGTTCTGGGTGCTGCCTGTGGGATGGTTCTACTTGGGCTGCCAGTAAACTCCAGCTGACCTGCCTTCGGGCTGATCATGCAAATCATTCCCCTTGCTACCTTTAAAGCCATGTTAAGGCTTTCTATCTCTGCCCTACAGGGGCCATGATCTGCTTCCTCAAACCTTAGGGCGCAGGCCAGCTTATAAACTGCCTTTGCTTCCCTAAACCTCTCCTCCTGCTCTGTCTCTTCTGAGGTGAGGCGGGCATTCTCTTCCCACAGTCTCATCTCGCTCCTCTTTACTGCTATAATTTGGTACTTTAGGAATTCTATCTCGTTCCTTGCATGGCTTTTTCCCTCGCTAGCTTCTTGGGTGAGGTGTGCGATTTCCTCCCGTAGCCTCATCTCACAGTCCCTTGCATCTGTGACTTCCTGCACAAGGCGCTTTATAAATGCCTGGCATTTCGTGACCTCTAGTGTGAGGCGTGCATTCTCCCGCACCCTCATTCTACTAGCACTGGCCTCATACACCTCTCTGAGGCATTCTACCTCCGCCTGGCATTTTTCAAGCTGGAACTCCCAATTCTTGGCCTCTTCAACCTCCTCCTGCACCCTCTTCTCACCCTTCTTAACCCAGCCACCTACACCATGGTAGGTCAGCCTACACACTGCTGCTAACATCCGCAGGGCTACCAATGTACTGAAAAGAATGAGAAAAACTATAGCTGATGCTTTCTCCAGATCCAGACCACTTATTAAACCAAAAACTGCCTCCACTCCTACCTGGCTTGCCATTTGTAAGGGGGGCATCTTTTAACTGGTTTATGTAATTTACCTGGCCAGCAGCCTTTGCTGCTGCACTCTAAACCAATTTACAAACAGCGGTTTTGAATCGCTACCCCTCCTTCAGTTCTGAGTGGAGGAACTTATAATTAATGATATTAAAATGGACAAGTGGTTTGGATGAGAGAAAAATCAAGTTTTATTACCTAAATAAACTACAATCAAAAGAATAAACTATGCCACACGAACACAGTAATTACAGTAAAACTATATAACGGGGGGTTGCAGATGGCGAAAACGAGGGATACAATGGCTACAATGTTATTTAAACAATCTTAGCAATTCCCTTAAATCACCACCCCAAACTCCTGCTAGGTTGTCTTGTTGAGGAGTCAGTACACCCTGCTCACCTGTGGTCCAGCGAAGCAAAAGAGAGTGATAGCTTCTCAGCAGCTATCCTTTATACCTGGTGAGGTGCTGCCGTTCTGCCCTACAAGGGCTATGTACAAAATTCCCCACCCAAAGGGTCCAATACACAAGAGAAAGCTGTGATTGGCTAACTCAGGGTGGTTAGACTGGTTTAATGTGTCTTCCGGAGCTCCCTGGGCTGAAACAAAAGGGAAATACAACTGCTCTATTGTCCAGAATGCTGGGTGATTTAGACCCATTCAATTCTTAAACGGATCCCATTCAAGATACAAAAGTCTCTTCTGGAGTTTAGATGTATCCACTCGATATACAAACAAATGCTAATAGCATTCAATTGCTTTGTAAACAAAGCATTGTCCTGTGGTAACGTTTTGTCTCCATTGAACCTTACTTCCAGACAAAGAAAGCTGCATTCCAAGCCCCTTTGTCTTCGGCCATGTGGTATGACAGCCATTTTTATCCCTGGAAATTTAAAAGCACAATGCCCAGGGATTCTTTAATCAAAAAAAATAATCTTCAGGACTGTAAATTATTGCGAATTCTTACACAGGGTGTGGCTGCAATTCAAGATCGACCCTCCCCTTTAAGGGCTGACCGGCGCCAGCGTGTCTGTGTGCAATCGCTAACTGACAGCACCTGCGCTGCGCCCGCCCTCGGAGCTAGCACCTCGCTCCTCCAGCTTAGCGCCTTAAGACAGTCATGCAGCACCTGTTTTAGCGCTCCAATCACCTCCTGGGGTGAAGGAGGCCAATTTAGCAGTAGGTGGTGATAATTTGCGCCGGGCGCAAAATTTCGCGCCCGGACGATACTTACACATCAAACGGGGCGATACCGAATTTCTCCCCCACTTTCTCTAATGTTCACCCATCCGTCACCATCCATAAGTTCCAACTGATCCAAAAGTCAGCTGCCTGTGTTCTGTACTGTACTAATCCCTCTCGTTCCTCACTCCCATCCTTGCTAAATTACATTGGCTCCCAGTCGCCCAGCACATTAAATTTAAAATCATCTTGAAATCTCTCCTTGAACCCACACCACCCTATCTCTGTTGCCTCTTCCAGCCTTGTATGCCCTCCTGCATCCTTCAGTCATCCGACTCTGGTCTTTTATTTCATTTTTTGCCCCCCACTCCGCCCATTCCCATTTAACTCATAGCCTTCAATTATCTCAGCCCTACTCTGTGGAATTCCCTCCCCAAATCCTTCCATCCCTACTCTTCTCTCCACTTTTAAAAAATCTTCTCAAAACCAAGCTTTTTGACCAAGCTTGCAGATGTCCTTCCTAATCTCTCCTTCCACTGGGAGAATCAGACAAATAAATCTGAAACCAATTTCCAGACTGCAGGAATGAGGCTCTGATGCGCTATCAATTACTCATAAAAGACTGAGAGTTAGAAGAGTAACTAAAGGCTTTTATTAACAACAGAATGGAGGTCTGCCTCGAGTGGTCGACCGGTCCAGGATACCAAGGGCTGGGGAGCAGTCACCTTTATACTAGGACCTGTGGGAGGAGTCAGCCGAGGCATGTCCAGGCATGTACACAGTGGAATACAAACAGGACAAACAGGAATACAAACAGTGGTTTACCACAGGCTCCACAGCTTTAAAAGTCCCTCTGTTGTCCTCTGAGCCTGAGAGTCACATGTGGGCCATAAATCACGTCAATACCAGGTCCCTAGCAGCATTATTCTTCAGTCAAAGTAGCTGCCGCGAGAGAATGGGCGGGAATCCAGGAAATTCGCGATGGTGGGTGGTGCTATGTTGATGAACTTTTCTCATCTTTCCTTATCTGTATTTATCTTTTTGTTTCCCCCCACTCTGCAAAACATCATTTTACTGATGAAGGCACTATAGAAATACAAATTGTTGAGAGCTTCCTTTTTCATTAAGTATAACAGGGCAGTTTAGTAAACTGTAGTTCCACTTTAAGGCTTGGGAATTAATAGACAGACTTCCGACCTGATTCTATGATTAACTGCCATTAAACCATCCCAGTAATCCATACTTTAGCAACTTGCCTTAATTAAACATGGTAAGCAAAAAAAAAAATTAAACTGCTGTTGCTGATAATCTGAAACCAAAACTTAGATCAGGCAGCATCTGTGGAGGGAACAGAAGAGATGACGTTTCGACCCAAAATATCAACCCCTCTATTTTCTCCACAGATGCTGCCTGACCTCCATAACATCACCCGTCCCTGCTCCTTGCCTCAGCTCATCTGCTGCTGAAACTCTCACCCATGCCTTAGTTACCTCTAGACTTGACTATTCCAAAGCACTCCTGGCTGGCCTCCCACATTCCACCCAACGTAAGCTTGAGGTCATCAAAAACTCAGCTGCCCATGTCCTAACTTGTGCCAAGTCCCATTCGACCATCCCCCCTATGCTCACTGACCTACATTGGCCCCTGGTTAAGCAATGCCTTGATTTTAAAATTCTCATCCCTGTTTTCAAATCCCTCTATGGCCTCGCCCCTCCCTATCTCTGTAATCTCCCCCCCAGTCCCACAGCCCCCCGAGATATCTGCGCTCCTCTAATTCTGCCCTCTTGAGCATCACTGATTATAATCGCTCAACCATTGGTGGCCGTGCCTTCTGTTTCCTAGGCCCTAAGCTCTGGAATTCCCTACTTAAACCTGTCCACCTCGCTACCTCTCTTTCCTCCTTTAAGACGCTCCTTAAAACCTACCTCTTTGACCAAGCATTTGGTCACCTGCCCTAATTTATCCTTATGTGGATCGGTGTCGAATGTTTTGTCTTAAAATACTCCTGTGCAGCGCCTTGGGACGTTTTACTACGTTAAAGGCGCTTTATAAATACAAGTTGTTGTTGTTGACCTGTTGAGTGTTTCCAGCATTTTCCTTTTGTATTAATTAAACATGGCTCTTTTGTACTTAAATAGGTGGCTTCACATTTTGTTTCCCTGTTTTAGTCTGTAAGGGGTTTTCTTAGATCGCAGAGGTCTCTCTCTCTCCAGGGGTCTCCCTCTCTCTTGCACAGTAAAACCTTGAGTGGTTCGACCCACTCGCCCCTTAGGTTCTAGACACTGGACTTTTAGGCAGGAGAACTACAATGCAGAGAAAACTCTATAGACCAGGTTTAATGAAAACAAAATGAAACTTTATTGCATAAAGGAACAGATCAAACTGCAAGCCAATAAGGTACATGGGAGGGAAAAACAAATCATAATACAGTACTGGCTAAGATATATAGAGGCATATTATTCTTTACAAAAGTCATCACGAAATGAGGAAACACACGGAACAATGAGGAAACACACGGAACATCGAGGGACAACAACTCATTGTTAAAATTACCCCTTAAATGCCCACCCCCTCAGCCTATCTAGATCAGATTGTGAGGGGCCAGAAACATGCTCACCAATCCAGTTGGAAAGTATAGAGTTTTGAAAAAGGTCTGCGTTTTGATCCTTTCAGGCGTCCTGTCTCCACATGGTCAGTGCTGTGGGCTGCAACACTCTCTCTTCTTCCTCGAGGTGAAGGTCACGGACAGGCTGGATGTCAGCAGGCCTGGAAGTCGGTGCGGGGAGAAACCAACTGTCTTACCATCTTCGCATGGGTTTCGTCGCACAGCCCAGTTGGTTTACCGTTTTCATATAGGTTTCGACCTATCTTTGTCAGCATCCCGAGGTTGGTCGATGATCTCCCAACAGTTACCCCGGGGCTAGATGCTGACTCGACCTCCCATCTCGAACCTCCATCCTCCGTCGTCTGCACTCGAACTCTGCACCGAACAGGGCTGCGTTTTTCGATGGCTGGCGATGTAAAGATGTGGAAGCCCAGCTGAAGCAGAAGATGAAGCCCCTCCGAATCCTTCGAACTTTCTCAGAATATCGATCGCTACTCCAGGTCCCCAGATATACTTCTCAAAAGAGGCCTTTATCTCCCGCCAAATCAAGGTTAGTCTTTGTTTAACTTTTGGCGGGCTTGTAGCACAGCGGGGTAGTTATTGGCCTAGAAATTGGGTATAGCCCCGCTTGGGCCGTTAGAATTGGCGGAGTGCAAATTTTATAGCCAGACGCAACTTATCGACACCTCGTGCGATATTGGGTTGCAGCGCCCCAAAGGTGATTGAGGCGCAAGTTCAGGCATTACACGGGGCACCTAAGGCGCTAACATGCCGGCGCAACCCAATATCGGGGCGTCCAGCCGCAGCGCAGGTGCTCTCAATTACCCATGACCACGAGACTTCCAGGCGTCGGCCAGCTCTTAATGGGATGGGTCAGGCAGCTCCAGCATCCACACTCTGCGCCTTGTAGGCCTGCAAATCGGCACAGGCCCTTCTCTGGCGCAAAAATCTTGGAGCATATGGAGAGGGTGAGGCAGAGAGCAGAGCGCTTCACCAATGAGTCTCTGGAGGAATTGGTGGCTGCAGTGGAGTGCCGGCGAGATGTCCTCTACCCCGACAATGGCAGGAGGCCTAACCATAAGGACTACCGACGAGCTTGGAGGGATGTTTCTCAGAGGGTCAACTCCAGCAGCATGGCGACCAGGAGCCCTGTGCAGTGCAGGAAGAAATTCAACGACCTCACTCTGGTCGTGAGGGTGAGTGGAGTTAATGTAAACTTATGCATCCCTCCATTAGCACCTGACTTTATGGCTACAGGGTGCGCTATGCCCCACTGGCCATCTGTCAGCAAGCACCCATGGCCCATTCTGGTCACACACATGCACATTTGACTCAGGGCATCATGTAAGGGCTGGTCCACCATGGGGGGCATGAGATGATAACCCAGGGCATCATGTAAGGGCTGTTCTACCATGGGGGGCATGAGATGGTAACCCAGGGCATCATGTAAGGGCTGTTCCACCATGGGGGGCATGAGATCATCATTCAGGGCATCATGTAACATCACTTCCCGTCCTTTGCCCTGCAGGCCAAGCTGGCGAGAAACCGCAAGGAGCAGCTTCGCACCAGAGGAGGCCGTCCTCAACTGGAGCCTCTGACGGATCTTGAGGAGAGAGTCCACCAGATTGTGGGAGGATGTCTGAGTGGTCCTGCCACCACTGCAGCTGCCGACCCCATTGTCCACAGCGATGGTAAGGTTCTCTACTATTACAGCTGTCACCTTCCAGTTGTTTCCCCCGCCAGCATGCTTTCTCAATGTGGAGCCATGTCATAGCATTGCCGCACTGTTGCATCCCTTGCTGCCAAACTGTCCTTTTGCTAAAGCCACTCTTCAACCTCCCTGCTTTCAGATGCTACATCACCAGCTCGGGAGCCGGCCCCTCAAGCTGCCAGTGCCGGTGCCTCCGGAGGCGACGACCAGGAGGAAGCCGGACCATTCGTGCCAGCCTCAGGGGAGCCACCGCATCTGGAGACTGGGGATAGTAGTTCCCTTGAGGGGAGTGGGGGGGGCTCTGATGAGGAGCCAGTTGCAGGAACCAGCGGCCTGCAGCAACGCGCGGGGGGTAGGGACGCTCGGGGGCCGTCTCCCCGGAGAGCGAGGCAGGCCACCATGACTGCTGCACAGACTGCAGAGGAGGTGCGTAGCCTTGCCGAGATGAGCGCCCAGGCCCGGCTCAGGCACACTGAGCTGATGGCTGCAGTGGGGAGGATGCCTGAGTCGATCGACACACTGGCAAAGAGTGTGCTGGACTTTGGGGCAACAATGGAAAGGACTGACCAGGGCTTCGGCCCAGTAATGGAAAGGTCTGTCCAGGGCTTCGGCCCAGCAATGGAAAGGTCTGTCCAGGGCTTGTCCGATGCAGTGGAAAGGTCTGTCCAGGGCTTGTCCGAGGCAGTGGAAAGGTCTGTGCATGCCTTGTCCGAGGCAGTGGAAAGGAGTGTTCCGGCCTTGTCCGAAGCAATGGAAAGGACTGTCCATGGCTTATCCGAAGCACTGGCGCCTGCCACGCAGGTCCTCACTGCTGCCACGCAGTCACTTGCTGGCCTCGTCCACACGCAAATTGAGGCCATGCGAATACTCTCTGCTGCCACCCTAGCTGCATCAGGCAGGATCACCCCAGGCCCTTGCAGCACCACAGCAGGCCATGAATCTGTGGAGCAGTCGATTGTGGCGTATGATCCTGTGCGGCCCCATCAGAGTGCTAGTGTTTCGGCCGACCACGGTGCAGGTCTCATCTCTCTGCATGTGAGCAGTCCTGATGCCACCGCTGGCACGTCAGCAGAGCAGCTGCCACAACCTGCGCGGCAGACTGCTAGCAGACATGCCCAGTTGGAGCAGCCTGCTTGCGGGACCTCCAAGCCCAGAGGGCGACCAGGCCGTCCCTCAGGGGCTTCAGCGCTTCCAGACACTCAGCAGGCGTCCCCCAGCCTTGACGCAGCCACTGGGGTCCAATTACGGAGGAGATGCAGGGAGGGAAGGGGCCGACCTCGTAAGAGGAGTCGGTCTCCATCAAGGGGTCATCAGTAGAGGGAGGTGCTAAGACGTCTCTTTTTCCGGATTTAAGGCCGTCCACACCTGCTGTATTTGTTTGTTATGGTTTGGTTAGTTTCGCCGGGTTGCCAGACAGTTATCTGTTAGTTTGTTAGTTATGATTTCTGTTACCATTACGTTGTCATGCTGGAAGGAAGCACTTGTTTGAAAATAAAGAAAACTTTTTATTTACAATCGAGCTGTACACTATTTACAATCATCGAGGCCTTCATAGGCTTACAGCGAACCGGAGGGCGCTGTTCGTTTCACAGCCACCATTCCGTCCGAGGGGCCTAGAACTGAGTCCTTATGAGCCTCTGACGAATGGCCCTTCCAGTTTCTGGAGCCCTCCCATCTTCCTCCTCCTCCTCCTCCTCCTGATCCTCCTCGCCCGCATGCTCCTCCTCCTCCTCCTCCTCCTCCTCCTCCTCGTCCGCCTGCTCTGCTGGACCTTGAGGGTCGGCTGGCATTGGCTGGGTGCGTCGAATGGCCAGGTTGTGGAGCATGCAGCAGACAACAACGATGCGCGCCACATGCTCCAGCGAGTACTGTAGGGCACCCCCCGAATGGTCTAGACAACGGAAACGCTGCTTCAGCACATCAATTGTGTGCTCCACAATGTTCCTGGTGGCCTGATGGCTGTTATTGTAATGCTCTTCTGCCGGGGTGCTGGGCAAACGGAGCGGGGTCATGAGCCATGGGCAGAGAGGATAGCCCTTGTCGCCCAGAAGCCAGCCTTGTGGGTGAGCCGGGGCCTCAAAAAGGTCAGCCACTGAGGTCTGCCACAGGATGAACGCGTCATGGCTGCTGCCAGGGAATTGTGTGTTCACTGCCATGATCATCTGCAGGTGCTCACAGACCAGCTCCACATTAAGGGATTCTGTAATGGCGCCCGCAAAGCCACGTGTGTGCAATCAATGGCCCCCTGCACCATGGGGAAGTCCGCAATAGCCACGAAGCCCTGTGCACGCTCCCCCTGCTTCTCCAGGGTCACAGGGAAGGTGATTAAATCTCACCTCCTTTTGTAGAGGGCAGCTGTCACTTGCCGGATGCAGCAATGCACCGCAAATTGAGAGATATTTGATATGTCCCCAGCTGCTGCCTGAAACGATCCGCTGGCGTAAAAGTTGAGCGCAACAGTGACTTTCACGGCCACCGACAGAGAGGTCCTGCACCGTATCCGTGGCTGCAGATCCTCAGCAAGCAGGTGGCACAGCTCAGTGACAACATCCTTACCAAATCTGAGCCTTCGCAGACACTGCTCCTCCGACATGGTAAGGTAGGAGACCTGCTGCCTGAAAATCCTGGCAGCGTATGGTCGGATTTGGCGACGTCCATTGGCCTCCTCCTTCTGGCCAATCCCGGCCCTCTCTCCCTCCATCTCTGTGCCCTTGCCAGTTGTTCAGCCAGGATGACGTTCCCCTCCAAAGCAGCTCCCACTATTCTGGCCGACGAGTAAGACGCAGTCAGGTTTCTGGATCCAACTGTTCTGGACAGGGCTGAAGGTCCCAAGGCTCCTCTGGCTCAATAAGAACAAGTCTGTGTAAATGAAGGTCTGCAACTCTCTCCAGCAGCGAGCAGTATGGCCAGGCCAAATGGCTGCCGCTTTTATACTAGTGCTGTCCCCTTTAAAGAGCGCCCCCCGAGCCCGAGAAGGACCTGGTAACGTTCCATCCAACTGTCACTAATAGCGCCAGGTGGAACGGAGGGGGGCACCACTGAATTTCCGGTACGGGGCGCCAAAAAGGCGTTGCACAATGAAATGACGTCATTATCTGGCTGCGCCCGCGAGCGGGCGCAAAGTCTTAGCGCCGGCGCTAACAGGCTGCTCAATATGGCAGGATGCACTAGGATCACTGCACACGTCCGAAAATTGGGTAATGCCCCAAATCTCAGCTCTTTAGGCGCTAATCGCTGGTACAACCAACCAAATTTCTAGGCCATTTTGTTTTAAACTACTTTGGGATGGCCGGTAATGGCCACCTCTGGTCTGGAATGACCCTGTATTGTTTTTAATGTCCTTCTGATGCCTTAAACGGTTCTTGATGTTCCCCCTATGAATATGAAACTGTTTTCCTTTGTCTGGGTAAACATCTAGATGGCCTTTATCTGTAGGCCGATCTGACTTTATCTGCATCCAATCCATATGTATGTGGTTCTGTCTGTTTCCGTTTTCTCCGAAACGGCCTTGCAGAACTTACTGTGGGCTGAATCCACAAAGGCTGTCTGGGGACTGCAGGAACCATTTTAAAGTGTCCCAAAAAGCTGGTCACGGGGTCTGGTGGCCATTTTGTATGCCCCTTTTTCTGGGCTTCTTTTAAAACAGTCTTTAAAATTAAGGCCTCTTCTGCCAATAGACCCTTATAGGACAATGTTCAAATTTTGCGAATCTTACAGTCTCCCCTGATGATACTATAACTTGCTTGAAGTATCATAATTCTGGGTGAGCAAAATTTTCTGACTCTCCATAATCAAACCATCCCCTGTATTTACCTATCCATGACCCCACGACACATGCATTTCCCATTTCAGAGAACCCACAGTGTACATTAAGCATCTATAGATGGCAATACTTTGGAATTAAAATCTGACACACACATTTCCAGGCGTGGAGGGGGGCCTAATACCCCTACACCACCTGGTTCATATATATTCTCTTTTATTAATAGCAACACATATCAATAAACTTCAATAAAAATACCATTAGGAAAGAAAAATACACACAGAATCATCATAATACAGTCAAAAATAGAGGGGGGAGGGAAACTTTAACTTTACACATAGCAGCAAAACTAAACGGGTGTCTCCTCTTCTACCCGCACATAATGCTCTCTCCATTCTCCTCTGTTCTCATACTTCTGGACACACTTTTCCCTCTTACAACGTACAAACAGTAAATAAATCACAATAAAAACCTGACACACTGCAAGGATGTGGGAGGCTATCCTAATCCAAGAAGGGACTTCTATATTAGTGAACAGGTCCCACCACTGTGGGGTCACTATATCCAATACGTCTGACCCTATTTCTAACGTCTTCTGCTCCAGCTTGTAAAAATGTTTCTGTAAAACGGCAATGGCTTTTAGTATCTTGATGAGGTGTTCAGGGAGAGGGGGAATGATATACCCAAAATGTGCAATGAATCGTTGCAGATCGGTGAAATTTTCAGTGATGTGAACAGTGGAAGGTTCAGGAATGGGGATAATTTGCTCTTGGGCCACTTGAACTTCTGCCTTGGGTTTGAAGCAGAAATTGCTGTCACTGACCGGACACCAGCCGTGCTGTCCATGTTGGTAGTGGGGCACTGCAGTGGTGACACAGTATGTTCCACCTCCTATATATGCCACCTGCGGGGCACATGGCCTTGTGCCATTGCCTCCATGGTGCAATTTATAGGCTTCGCGCCAGCAGTTCTGAACCCGCACTGTGGTTTCGAATAGGCATTCAAGTGCTGGGGACACAGGATGATGTGTGCTCCCCGGCTCCGGCACCTCGAGTGGTCGGTACCCGTCATTGCATGCTCCCATCGAATGACGATCGGTGGGACCGCTGTATAGCGAATGTGTGCACCGCCTTGAATGACTCCAACGTTCTCCACCCTGTATACCGGGGTGGGTTTAGCTGTCTTTCCCATAACTGGCATTCTTACCACTATACCCATGATGGTGTGATTAGACCTCCCACAGTCCACTGGGACTGGGTAGGCCTCTGAAGCTAGTCTGAGCTGGCATGGACTTAATGCGTTCTCAAAAGGGTGGAGGGCTGCAAGGTGCTTATTGCTGATCCAGGAGGGGACCAAACCTTGTTTTACATCCTCCAGATTACTGCGGCCCTCGCCCAGTAACCACGCCCCATACAGCACGCACGCTTCATTCTGCGCAGCCTGATCTGACGCATTCCAATCCTCCCTGATGAGAGCATTCACCATTTTCGTGTGTTTCTCCAGCTCAGCTATAATTTCTTTCAAGTGTAGTGTCATGGCCTGGTCCTCATGTAACTCAGAACCCACGACCTTATTCTCGTTTGTCAGTATCTTTCTTAACCGCCCTTTTAAATCATTAATCTGAGTCTGCAGCTCCACGTCATCCAGAGTGTTGATGACGGAAGTCCCTGTGTTAAAGGCTGTAAAAATATCATTTACTGTACCCCTTCTTTTACTCCCTACCCTGTCCAAGACCTCATGTGGTGTGGTATACAGTCCGGCTCTGTCGACATCGGCAAAGTCGAACTCGTAAAACTGTCTGAACATGTTTGTTAACAGGACCTGGTACAATTGCTCCGTTTCCTTGGGGCACCACTCTGGCAATCGCACCTCGGTGAGGTTTAACCTCACCGAGGCCATCACGTAGTGCACCCCTTGGTACAGCACCTGTCCTGTGGGCACTAATACCAATCCGTTCCCGGGTCCCTTGGTGGTGGTGGGGCACCCGTCCTTGCGGGCTTTGGCTACCGGAATCGTGGGCAGGGTCTTACGGGGGCGGGTGATGAGCTCAGTGGCATTCACCGGGATCTGAGAGTATGGGACTCCGCACGCCCGTGTGCTGACGTCCCACCTCATTCCTTTCCCAGCATCCTGCCACTGTCTTTGGAAAAAGATGGAGACGCCTGTGGGGCAGACGCGTTCTGAACCCCACATACAGATGTAAATTCCCTCATCTGGTTTCCACCATTTGTCCCAACAGACACTCAACGCCCCATGAGTCCCCGTAATAGTCCGATGGGTATTGTTACCCTGTCTCTCCCACTCGACCGTGGAGTTCTTCATGGTCTTGTTCAGCTTCCGCAGCCACCACCATCGGTCCAAAGGAACATGTCCCGTGCCGACCAAACAAATCTTCTTCCCGACGGTAACGCTGACTCTGGGTGCGATGATCCTCACCCTGGGACACATTGGAGAAGTCTCTCTGTATGCGAATCCCGACTGGCTGGAGTATTCCGCAGAGTTCGACCCCAGCCATCCTGGCCACCTCCCTTCGTGGAAGTAGGTGGCTGTCTCCTCAACGTCACGCGCGCCCGACCCATCCGTCGCGATGGGGGCTGTGTCCCCGGAACATCCATACACTATGGAATCCTTGGTGTAACCCCGATACGCCCAGCTACACCCGATCACCGCGAGCGCGATGAGAATCTTTTCCATGGTACCTTTTGTTCCTGCAACAGATTAAACGATACATCCAGGCTCCCGAGAGATTCTGGCCTAGGTGAAGGCATGATCGGGTCTTTCGACCCCGATCCTAAACAAACACACATGCTGGGCAGATTCCAAACTACTACTTATACATACTATCACCTTAAAATTACACACCTTAAACTTAAACTTAAACTTTAAACTTATGTACAGCGCCGCCCGTCCCCGGGCGGCTTGCCTAATCCCTGTTTGGACTGCAGCTCACCGCTCCCTGTGGCGGGGCTGCACTGACCTGTAGCTTGGGTCCCCCGCAGCCTTTTGCTGCCAATTGGGGACTGCATTTTTCCAGGGGTATCCCAAGTCGGTGTCTGCTGACGTAGGGGAAATCTGGCCAGGATTTCCTTGGCTGAGGCGTCCGAGACGACCTGCGAAGGGGTGTCTTGGGCGAGGCTCCCTTAGCGAGTGGACCTGTGGTTGGGACTTTAGCTCTCACAGCCCGTGGCTCCACCATGACTGCCGGCTTTGGCTCCCTTCCCTCAGGCTCCGCCCCTTTGGGATTTGGGTCTGTGGCAGACGACTTCTCCCTGCCTGTCCCGACAGGTGGAGAATCTCTGCCCCCAAGTTCTACCTCCCCCAAGCTTGAGCCGAGGGCGGGACCTCCGTCCTCCGACTCCACCTCCTCCAGAATCATGTCGGGGCGGGGCCTAGCTGTTCGGGCTCCCCCCTGATGGCGTTCGGATCAGGGGGAGGGCCCTGGTCTTCGGGCTCTTCCCCGTCCGAGTCTCAGGCCAATGGGGAAACCTCCCAGGTGGGCGGGATAGCTTCTCCCCTCAAGCAGGCTGCGGTTCCAGCCTGTGTGGTCTGCGACTCATCGTGTGCCTCAGGCTGAGGATTTTTACCCTCAGACCTGGCTTCAGTTGTTGGCTCTTTTGCACCCGGCTTAAACAGTTTGCACTGATTGATGTGAAACCATTTAGTGCGTCGGGTCAACTTCACTGCGTAAACCATGGGGCTGGCTTTATCCACAATACTGTAGGGCCCCATGTACAGTGGCTCTAAACTCCCCACTCGGGCATAGTTTCTCACCATGACCTGATCTCCAACTTCCCACTCCTGTGTTTTAAGGGTTTCGAGCAGCAGTCGGTTGCCCTGACGCTGCTTTCCCATGTTCCCAGCCACTTGCCCATAAACCTGTTTCAGGCGCTCCAAAAGGGTCCGGGCAAACTTGTCCTGATTTACCTCTCGGAGCTGACCCTCAGTGAGCACCGGGGCTAGTACATGGGTGGGGATTCGCATGATTCTCCCAGTCATCAATTCGTGCGGGGAGTACCCCGTACTTTTAGACTGGCTAGCCCTGATCCCCATGAGGACTAAAGGCAGGACCTCCGCCCATTTCTGGGGCGAGTCCATCGTCTCTTTCCTCAGTTTTTCTTTGAGGGTGCGGTTCATGCGCTCCACAATCCCAGATGACTGCGGATTGTGGGCCACGTGCCACTTCCCTTCAATGCCTAAGAGCATGAGGGTGTTCTGCATCACTTGGCCAGTGAAATGACCCCCTTGATCGGACTCCACGAATCGTGGTAGTCCTCACCGCGAGAACACTTCCCAGACAAAGAGCCTGGCAATACTAAGTGATGTGGCTGTTTTGCAAGGGAAGGCTTCTACCCATTTGGTGAACACATCCACCAGGACAAGGCAATAGTTATAGCCTCCCTGGGTGGTGGGCAGGGGCCCGATGTAGTCGACCTGTATCGACTGCCATGGTCCCTCTACTCTCCTGATGTGTCCCATGGGCACCTTCCTTTTCTGGGGGTCTGGGTTGTTTGCAGGGCACACAAGACAATTAGCACAGAACTCTCGGACATCGTCCCGAAGTCTCGGCCACCATCCCGCCTGTTCCACCCGTTGCCAGGTGACCTCAGGCCCGGGGTGTCCCGTTCCTGGACCCTCATGGGCCAGTTGAAGGAATTCCCTCCGGTGCTGCTGCGGCACAACCCACTGTTCCCCTCAGAACAGCATGCCTTCCTTGATGGAGAGGGCTGCTGTACCGTATGGACCTTCTACTTCCTTGCCCTCAGTGATGGCCTTGAGGACTGTTTTTAGGGCGGGATCTAGGGTTTGGACGGTCTTGAGGTCTGGGGGCAGTGTTACCCCTGTGGTCCCCTGAGTCCCATCCCTGCCTTGGATTACTGCCACGGGTTTGGACCCATAGGGATCCCAGAAAATGCCGGTGCGGGCACCTTCCCTGGCTAGTGTATCCTCTTGCTGGTTACCCTGGTTGCGAGGTTCCGTGGAGGAATGGGCCTTCACCTTGTGGATAAAGACTTCCCCTTCCTCCCCCACTGCGGCCAGGATCTTTTCTAACAGGGGCTTTACGGTCAAGGGTCACCCGTCCGCAGAGGTATACCCGCGGCGGGACCAGATGACCAGGTATTCTGTACATGAATTGCATGTGAACATACTGTCCGAACAAATCGTGTATGGGGTGGGGAAGATCTCGGGGTGTGTAACGACGTACACTACCGTGGACAGTTCAGACTGCTGGGCGCTCATAGTGCTGGGGAGCTTAATCGCCAGGACAATGTCTGCCACGGGGTCATAAACTCCACACCCTGTGAGTCGTTCGCCAGCAGATACCGTGCTGGAACCGTCTACGTAGATCTCGCGGCCCGTGGGATGTATCCCGGCCCGTAAACCTACGTTCACTTCCCATACTCCTTCTACAGAACACCGATTGGCTGTTCCGGGATATACCATGTTGGCCACGAGCTTGGGCTTGCAGAGACCCTTCACCTTCAGATCCATCTGTGAAAGGAGGAGGGTCCATCATGCAATGCGGGCACCGCTTACGGTCCCATCCTTAATCCTTCCATCCAGAAGCATCCGGGTGGGTGTGTGATGGGTGAGGAGAGTGATGGGAGAGGTGCCTGTGAAGATCAGAGACCTTTTCACAGCCCAATGCATGGCCAAAAGATGCCGCTCGCAATTGGAAAAACACTTTCCACATCTGTGAGCACTCTGGAGGAGTAAACCACCGGCCGTAGCTTGCCGTGTTGCTCTTGAAGCAGTACAGTGCTCAAGCTATCCCTGCTAGCCGCTACCTCCAGGAAGAACTCCTCCCCCCCATCTATGGCCCCCAGAGCTGGCGCGGTCTGCAAGTCCCCCTTGAGTTTTTCAAATGCTGCCTGGCAACCCTCATCCCAGGACCACTCCACTCCCTTGTGTAGGAGTCGGAGCAGCGGGGCCGCTGTGGCTGCATAATCCTCAATGAAGGCCCTGCAGTGCCGGTCAGTCCAAGAAAGGACCTCACACCCGTTACGGTGGTGGGGATCGGTAGACCTTGCACCGATTCCCGTCTAGCCTTGTCTATGGCTCTCTCTCCAGCGCGGAAGGTCAGACCCAGGAATTTTACCTCCTGCTGGCCGATCCGTGCTTTCTTTGGGTTTACCTTGAAACCCTTTCTGCCTAACAGCTCCAATAGCTCGGCCAATAGTGGGCCGTGCTCCTCTCTGGAATCTGTGAACAGGAGCAGGTCGTCCACATACTGCACTAGCTGATTGGGCTGGCTGAACTCTTTTAAGCTCCCTGCCATAGATTGATGGAAAATGCTGGGGCTGTTGTGGAAACCCTGTGGCAAGCAGTTCCAGGTGTACTGTTGCCCTTTAAAAGTAAAGGCAAACTTGCACTGATCCTCCCTCCTTAAAGGGATGGACCAAAACCCATTGGAAATATCCAGCACCGTGAACGTGGTCGCGGATGCTGGAATACTCCCTATCAGGTCGGCAACTGCTGCTACCATTGGCGCGCAGGCTGTGATGTTACTACTGAGGACTCTGTAGTCCACCGTGGCTCTCCAAGAATTGTCCGGCTTCTTCACCGGCCACAAAGGAGAGTTTATATGGGTGACTATCGGTCTCCACACGCCCTGCTGCACCAGTGAAGACATTGCTGTCTCCATGTCGGGCTCCGCTTCCCTGGGGAAGTTGTACTGGTTTTGGGGTCGGGCCATGGGGTCCCCGTCAACTCTGACCTCAAACCCGGTGACCCTCCCGCAATCGTGTTTGTGAGTGGCAAACGTAGTCAGGTGGTCTGACATGAATGCCTGCAGATCTTGTGGGACACTGGCGACCATGAGCTCGAGGTCGTAGCCCTCTTTTGGCTTCACGGTACACAGGGTCCCCCTTTCTCCCTTCCCTGGGATGATGACTACCTCGCCCTTCTTACCTTTACCTGCTCCCCAGAGACAATGATTTCTTAGATCCACGAGGATCCCGTGTTCTGCTAAGAAATCGGACCCAAGGATCCCTTTTCCACCCCCTGTAATGTATATACCTTTAAGGGGGGAACTATCTTTTACAGCTCATGTATACTGCAGTAGCGGCAGTGACCACACCTGTATATAGCACTGAGTAGTAATCTGTACAGATCAGTTCAGTGTGAGACACGTTGAGTAAACACCTGTTGTACCGTTCTCCTGCAGTCTGTGTCTTAGTATACACGGACACAACATTGGCGACAAGGCAAGTTTGAACCTACCTGCAACTCTGCATCACCTCCTGGGGATTCGTTCCTGGAGATCAGTGGGTTGGAGGTCAAGGCCAGAGACTTGGGCGTCGACCACGGGCAACCACCCAGTCATCCAGCAGAGACTCGAGAATTGCGGGGGAGGCTGTCGAGAGCCAGGCTTGGCTTTCCAGTCGAGGTGGTCCAGCGAAACGGGCTGGCAACAGGTAGTGCGCAGACCCTTCCTGGACAGCGGCAGGCTAGAGCCCGACTGAACGGCACAGCAAAGGGCCGAGCAGCGTCGACGGGGGAGAGAGAGAGAGGGCAGAGCACTCAGGGAGCAGCCGGTGTTCAGGGGCCAAGCATCGTCGAAGAGAGGGTGAGAGAGACGCACAGAAACCCGCAAGGCACCGCCATTGCCACGAGGACCGCCGAGAGCGGCGTTGGCAGCAGCGCAGGAGAAGCGCGCGAAACCTACAGGGCGCCGCCATTGCCACGAGAACTGCCGGGAGCAGCGTTGGCAGCAGCGGGGGAAGAAGGAAAGCGTGGGAGACGCCATTTTAAGCCATTGGGAGGCGCCATTTTAAACCACACCCAAAATGCCAAAGAGTGGCAGTATCATCGCATTTGACAATGAAGTCGAAGATTGGACTACATATGTCGAACGAATAGAGGTATACTGCAAGGCAAATGAGGTGTCAGATGACAAGAAAGCGTCGGTATTGTTAAATTTAATGGGTGCAAAGACGTATGGTTTATTACAAAATCTAGTAACCTCAACGAAGCCAATGGAAAAGAGTTTTGAAGACATAGTAACGATACTACAGGAACATTTAAACCCCACACCGCTGCTGATAGCAGAAAGATTCAAGTTTCACAAACGGAACCAGCATAAGGATGAAAGCAATGCTGATTATTTAACAGAACTGTGCAAACTATCGAAACACTGCCAGTTTGGAGCGGGACTGGCAGATACCTTAAGGGACAAGTTTGTGTGTGGGCTTCAAAGTGAAGGAACCCAGAAACGGCTTTTATCTGAAAAGGACCTTACGCTGGAAAAGGCTTTCAGCATTGCGGTATCATATGAAGCATCAGCACTGGGTGCTGCAGAGATACAACAGAGACCGCAAGAATATAGCACAAACGAAATGCCATAGAACAGAGAAGTGCTATCGCTGCGGCAGAAGAACACACAACCAGAATGATTGCTGGTTCAAAGACAAAGTGTGCAGACAGTGTGGAAAAGTAGGACACATAGCACGAGTCTGCAGGTCGGGAGAGAAAACCAGCAATAAGAAACCGACCAAAGAAAAGTACAAGAAGATACATAAGATGACGGAGAATAGTTCAGATGAACAAAAGAGTGATAACGACTCCGAAAGCAGGGAACTGAGTTGCCTGAAACTACATAATGTGATCACAACGGAGGATTATCGAACCACTTGGGTCACTCTCAAGATAGCAGGAGTCCAGGTAAAGATGGAATTGGACACAGGATCAGCCCTAACAGTTATAAACCGACGGAACCACGAGCGGCTATTCTCACACATACCCTTGAGAGACACAAAAATTATTCTGAAGACGTACACAGGGTAAAAAGTCTACCCCAAAGGAAAAATAAGGGTGACCGTTATATATAACGGTAAGGAAACACCAAAACTAGACCTGTATGTATTGCAAGATGGAGGACCACCATTACTGGGACGTGAATGGATCTGGAAAATACAACTGGATTGGCATTCCATACAGGCACTGGCTGTGGCTGACAAAAAGGATGACGACGTCACACCTGGGCGACTGTCAAAGATCCTAACTGACGCGAAAGAAGTGTTCCAGCAAGGACTCGGAACACTAAAAGGCATGACAGCGACGATTAAAATTGAAGGAAACGCAAGCCCAACATTTTTTAAGGCCAGACCGGTACCTTATGCGATCCGCCCAGCCGTCGAAGCAGAGCTGGAGAGTTTGGAACGTTCAGGAGTACTGTCCAAGGTAGACTGGAGCGAGTGGGCAACACCCATCGTCCCTGTGATGAAAAAGTCGTTGAGCAGCACGCCTGGGGAACCAAGGAATGTTCGCATCTGTGGGGACTTTAAGGTAACAGTGAAGCCGGTCCTTCACACGGTACAATATCCACTTCCGCGGATTGAAGATATTTTCGCCTCGCTATCTGGAGAGAAACGCTTCACTAAGATTGATCTGGCCCAGGCGTATCTGCAAATGGAGGTAGAAGAAGCATCAAAAAAATGCCTCACAATCAACACCCATTAAGGTCTCTACCAATACAACCGGCTGGTATTCGGTGTAGCATCAGCTCCGGCTATTTGGCAGAGGGCAATGGAACAAGTCCTGCAAGGGATCCCAGGGACACAGTGTTATTTGGATGACATCCTGGTCACGGGCGAAAATGACAGTGATCACCTTGCCAACCTGGAGCAGGTGCTCACTAGATTGCAGGAATATGGGCTCCGAGCTAACCGCCCCAAATGCGAGTTTTTTAGAAAACAGATCTCGTATTGTGGCCACGTTATTGATAAAGAGGGGTTACATAAGTCCCCAGAGAAGATTGAGGCAGTAATCAAGGCTCCAGCACTGGAAAATGTGTCACAACTGAGGTCGTTCCTCGGGCTGGTAAACTACAACCATAAGTTCTTGCCAAATTTGTCTACAATACTACACCCACTGAACACCCTACTGCAAACTGGGGTGCCATGGAAGTGGAGTGATGAATGGAGATGAGCTTTCCAGAAGAGCAAAACACTAATCAGATCGAAAGAGGTATTGGCCCATTACAACCCGGCATTACCAATTCGGTTGGCTTGTGATGCGTCACCCTACGGCATTGGAGCGGAGCTGTCGCACAAATTCTCGGACGGCTCAGAGAGGCCAATAGTCTTTGCGTCACGATCACTAACCTCAGCCGAGCGTAACTATGCCCAGATTGACAGGGAGGCCCTCAGCCTAGTGTGGGGAGTGAAAAAGTTCAATCACTATCTGCACGGGCCGAAATTCACCTTGCTGACTGATCACCAGCCTCTTGTCTCCATTTTTAATCTGAAGAAGGGCGTTCCGGTGATGACTGCGCAACGACTACAAAGATGGTCACTTTTTCTAGGGGCGCACCACTATGAGATTGAATATAAGGGCATGAAACAGCATGGAAATGCTGATTGGCTATCACACCTGCCACTGCCTACTGCGGAGGAAGCACCAGCAGTGGATCCTGTCGAAATATTCCATTCGACTATAGTTGAATACCTACCGGTAACTGACGCTTGTATCGAAAAGGAAACCCGAAATGACCCGACACTGTCTCGGGTATATGATTTGACGGTGAAGGGATGGCCAGCACATGGCGACTCACTGTTGCCAGCATTCTCGACAAGGAGAGAACAGCTGTCAGTGTGCCGGGGGACCTTGATGTGTGGATCCCGAGTGGTAATTCCACCCAAGTTAAGGGCTAGAGTGCTCAATGAGCTTCATGAGGGTCATCTGGGAGGGGTAAAAATGAAAAGCCTAGCCAGGGCTTATGTGTGGTGGCCGGGAATCGATAAACAAATCGATAAACAAATCGACCAAGAGCTGCTCAGGATGCCAGAAAGTCCAAAATGCACCACCACAGGCCCCTCTACACCCATGGGAGTGGCCCTCATCTCCATGGCAACGGGTGCATATTGATTTTGCTGGTCCATTCATGGACTCAATGTTTTTAATAGCCGTGGATGCGCACTCGAAATGGCCTGAGGTCATCAAAATGTCCTCCACCACCACGGAGAAAACTATTGCAGTCCTACGGACCATTTTTGCCAGGAATGGCTTGCCAGAACAGATTTGCTCCGACAACGGACCACAGTTTGTGTCCGAAGAGTTCCGAAGGTTCTTGAAAAAGAATGGGGTAAGGCATTACACATCCGCCCCGTATCATCCAGCCACAAATGGATTGGCTGAGAGGTTCGTACAAACCTTTAAGAAGGCAATAAAGGTTATGTACAATGACAACATTCCGCTGCAGCACAAGGCGGACAATTTCCTGTTTGCCTACTGGAATGCAACACATGCAGTCACCAACCAGGCCCCAGCCATAATGTTCTTTAACCGAAGGTTAAGATCTCACCTGGATTTGCTCAGACCAAACGTACGAATAGATGTTGAGAGTACGCAATTCCAGCACATCCATGAGAAGCCAACAAGGAGCTTCAACGTAAGGCAACCAGTCTTGGCCCGCGACTACCGAACAGAAAAATGGCAGCCAGGAACGATATGCACATGGCAGGACCCACTAATGTACACAGTGGACGTTGGGGAGAGCATCGTGAGACACCATGCTGACCAGATCCTAGAGTCACAGGAACAAATCAACCCCATGCCTCGCCCATACGTACCTGGTGATGAACCCGACGTACAGGTCGCATCTACCCCAGAAACAGTAGCATCGGAAGCTGATGAACCAACCGACGACAGGGGGCCAGAATCGCCTCCGCACCAAGAGTAAGACACTCTGGAAAGGCGCTATCCAGAAAGGATCAGGGAGCCTCCCCAAAGACTGAATATATAAATAGACTATTTTCAGCTAATGTTGCATGTTAAAAGTGTTAATTGTAATTAGTTTGATATTTAATTGTTAAATGAGTGTTATGGTACTGTTAATCTAAAAGGGGAGGAATTGTAATGTATATACTTTTAAGGGGGGAACTATGTTTTACAGCTCATGTAAACTGCAGTACCGGCAGTGACCACACCTGGAAATAGCACTGAGTAGTAATCTGTACAGATCAGTTCAGTGTGAGCCACGTTGAGTAAACACCTGTTGTACCGTTCTCCTGCAGTCTGTGTCTTATTATACACGGACACAACACCCCCCACCTCCCACTTCATCAGTATACACTTCCACTTGGTATGGAGTGGTCCTAAACAAATGGAGAGGGGGATGGAAAATGTTCCAGCCTGTTCTTTGCCTGTGAAGCCCGACAGAATATATGGGACCCCGGTGGACAGAGCTGAGGTGGTAGAGTTGTCTGTGCGAATTACGGTGCACGATGCCCCCGTATCCAACAGATAGGTTCCCTTTTCCTGCTCTACCTCCATCTCCACGAGGGGTCGCCTCCATACATCATATCGCAGTGCACACAGGTAAACGGGCTGCGCTGGCTCTAGTCATTGGGGTGAAATGGTCGGGTTTGTGAGAACGACAGGACCGGTGGTGGCTGCTACCCTCCCCTGCAAGATCATAAGAGACCGCATTGTCTCTAAAATTGACTCTATTGCAGCGGGATCCATAGCTGCACTGGTTCCCTTTTCTGGGACAGGGGCTGCGGTTTGGACCTGGACTCGTGCTGGGGCGGCGGTCTGAGCTTGGGCTTGGGCTGCGGGAGATTTTCCCTTATTATCCTTCCACGGATTTTTACAGTCCTTGCGCCAATGTTCATTCCTCCCACATCCGTCGCAATTGAGCTTGGCTTGGGTAGGGTGATTCCCTTCCTGATGCCACTCCTTTTTACTTGGGGCTGCGGGTTTCGCCTCATGCACTTTTCCCTTCGAG
Organism: Somniosus microcephalus; assembly: GCF_052327205.1. Taxonomy (NCBI): domain Eukaryota; kingdom Metazoa; phylum Chordata; class Chondrichthyes; order Squaliformes; family Somniosidae; genus Somniosus; species Somniosus microcephalus. The sequence goes on along the minus strand of NC_140987.1, from coordinate 281,741,177 downwards.
GGAGGTGTCTCCTGACTCCTACAATTCTTGTATGCAATGGTGAGCTTTCGGAGCACTGTCTCCTCCGTGACAACGGGACCTTGGGGGCCAAACCAAGATTTGGCTTGGGCCTTTATCTGCGGCAGGCTGTTGGCAACCAGACAACGGAGCCAATGAACCCGCTGAACATCGTTCATTGCAGCCTGTTCAGGCATGCCCGGACAGTTGCGCCGATACACTGGTCACAGCCTTTCTGCGAAAACTCGTGGGGGTTCTCCAGCTAGCTGCACAGTCCCTTCCACACGGAGGAACGGATTACCTTCGCCCACTCCCAGAACTTCCAGGACCTCATCCCTGAGTTCCTCATACCCTTTCTGTCCCCTCTTGCTCCCTGCTGAGAGGCACTGAAGGATTGTGCTATCCAGGGAGAATAGTAACATCTTCGCCTGCTCAAGATCATCACAATCATTGATGGCAGCTGTCTCCTCTATCTCCCTGAAATGGACTGAGGGATCTCACTTCTCAGAGAGTTTTGGGAGGTGGCTCACCATCGCCCTGAGTTGTTGGGCACTGTGGGGCAGCATGATTTGGTTTAGGTGGTGTCCATCTGCGCCATTGGCGGTGTTGGGACCATACCTCTGGTGCCGAGTGGGGCACATTGGTGCCGGCTCCGGCTTTACTACCAGGGGTTGTTCCTCCTGCTGTTCCACCTCGGCTTCCTTTTCTTCCACCACCCCTGCTTCGGGCCAAACCTCACTGTAGCTCGGCGGTGCTGAGGGCTCAGTGGCTGGCGCCACAGCTATTTCGCATGGAATCGGGTTTTTGGATTCCTTCAAAAAGTCTAAGTGACTTGCTTTTGGGCTTACGAGGCATACCATGCCTTTTGCCTTAACCAAGGCCGTTCTTAGGTCTTCTATCGTCTTTTGGCAGGGGCCATGGTCTGCTCTCTCAAACCCATGCTCGAGGGCCAGCTTTTAAGCTGCCTTAACCTCTACTACTCTCTCCTCCTGCGCTCTTAGCTGTTGTGCGAGGCGGGCGTTTTTCTCCCGTATCGTCGTTTCATGAATCTTTGCCTCAGTAACCTGGCATTCTAGGTATTCTATTCTAGCCTGATGTTGGCTGGCTACAGCTTGGCGTTCCTGATTCAGCGCGTGAAGCACTGTGATGAGCTTTTCCCCACCCATGGCCTTTTCCTTTATCTCTGTATCTTGGATTTTGATCCTGGCTGCCTGCGCTGCAAAGAACCTGTCCAAAATCTGGACTTGTCTTTTGTAGTACATCAGAACACTGCCTTCTCGACTGACTTCTTATGTTCTTTGCTCTCTGTCCACCTGATGGCTGCGTCTGCCGGACGCCCATCCCGTAAGAGATCGGAAATCCACTGTTTAGTGAGATTTACCTTTCCAAAGACATAATCCGCTATCCTCACATCCATAACATTTCGTCCATTCAAACCTGGGTCTAATACATTGCAATCCTGCTGCCAGTGTCCTGCTGCGGTCGCCATTTTCTGTAAGGGGTTTTCTTAGATCGCAGAGGTCTCTCTCTCTCCAGAGGCCTCCCTCTCTCTTGCACAATAAAACCATGAGTGGTTCGACCCACTCGCCCCTTAGGTTCTAGACACTGGACTTTGAGGCAGGAACTACAATGCAGAGAAAACTCTATAGACCAGGTTTAATGAAAACTAAATGAAACTTTATTGCATAAAGGAACAGATCAAACTGCAAGCCAATAAGGTACATGGGAGGGAAAAACAAATCATAATACAGTACTGGCTAAGATATATACAGGCATATTATTCTTTACAAAAGTCATCACGAAATGGGGAAACACACGGAACATCGAGGGACAACAACTCATTGTTAAAATTATTCCTTAAATGCCCACCCCCTAAGCCTATCTAGATCAGATTGTGAGGGGCCAGAAACATGCTCACCAATCCAGTTGGAAAGTATAGAGTTTTGAAAAAGGTCTGCGTTTTGATCCTTTCAGGTGTCCTGTCTCCACGTGGTCAGCGCTGCGGGCTGTGACACTCTCTCTTCTTCCTCGAGGTGAAGGTCACGGACAGGCTGGATGTCAGCAGGCCTGGAGGTCGGTGCAGGGAGAAACCAACTGTCTTACTATCTTCGCATGGGTTTCGTCGCACAGCCCAGTTGGTTTACCGTTTTCATATAGGTTTCGACCTATCTTTGTCAGCATCCCGAGGTTGGTCGATGATCTCCCAACAGTTACCCCGGGGCTAGATGCTGACTCGACCTCCCATCTCGAACCTCGATCCTCCGTCATCTCCACTCAAACTCTGCACCGAACAGGGCTGCATTTTTCGATGGCTGGCGATGTAAAGATGTGGAAGCCCAGCTGAAGCAGAAGATGAAGCCCCTCCGAATCCTTCGAACTTTCTCAGAATATCGATCGCTACCCCGGGTCCCCAGATATACTTCTCAAAAGAAGCCTTTATCTCCCACCAAATCAAGGTTAGTCTTTGTTTAACTTTTGGCAGGCTTGTAGCACAGCGGGGTAGTTATTATATTTTAAACTACTTTGGGATGGCCGGTAACGGCCATCTCTGGTCTGGAATGACCCTGTATTGTTTTTAATGTCCTTCTGATGTCTTAAACGGTTCTTGATGTTCCCCCTATGAATATGAAACTGTTTTCCATTGTCTGGGTAAGCATCTAGATGGCCTTTATCTACAGGCCGATCTGACTGGATCTGTATCCAATCCATATGTATGTGGTTCTGTCTGGTTTCGTTTTCTCCGAAACGGCCTTGCAGAACTTACTGTGGGCTGAATCCACAAAGGCTGTCTGGGGACTGCAGGAACCATTTTAAAGTGTCCCAAAAAGCTGGTCACGGGGTCTGGCAGCCATTTTGTATGCCCCTTTTTCTGAGCTTCTTTTAAAACAGTCTTTAAAATTAAGGCCTCTTCTGCCAATAGACCCTTATAGGACAATGTTCAAATTTTGCAAATCTTACAAGTAGGAGTGGATATTTATCAGTTAAAGAGTATGTAATCAGTTGTATATTTTTAAATTCTATGCCCTCAGATATACTGTTGGGAGCTCTGTAGCAACAGACTTATAACAAGTACATGAGAAGGTCTAACATTATTAGCCTCTGTATCGGGATTCAGTGGTTGCAGCTTGCAAGCAATTTGCCTCTTCTGCTCTGCTTGGAGCCTGCAGCTTGGAGTTGAATATCCCCGTTGTTCAGTGGAGCTCACCTTAGTGGCTCCCAAAAATGTTTATTTTTTCTTAACAATAGGATTACACCAAAAACAGAGTAGTAAAAATGCCTCTGGTTTGGAAATTAATGCCTCCTGAACTGCAAAGCAAATTATTCTGAATTTTCACACAATGAATGGAACAAATCCATATTTATGATTAGCAAAGACTGATGTTGGAACATTTAATGATAATGGTTTATTGTCTATCTCTTCATACAGGATTCATTTGTTGGCAGCGCAATGATTGTTTTACCACTGGATGGCAGCAATGCACAAGGTACAGCCGAGGTCATTCTTTTCCTGAACTGCATCTCCCCAGATTCAGAATGTATGAAAAAAATGCCAAAAAATTAACAGTGTATGAAGGAAGCTAGGGGAGGGGAGAAGCTACCTTGGACAAGGCAGGAATGGATGTCTTTGATATCCACCTCTACCCTCCCATTCCAGGCTGCAAAAAGATCACTGAAATCAGGCAAAAACTCAATAGACCGGCACGGGTGATGGATGGAGAGGATGCTTAACTCCCAGAACATCCGACAGATTGATGCTTCAAACACATGGCTACAGAAAAAAAGCAGATTCTATTAAAGTGATTGTACTACAAACATAAAGGTTTTTAGCATACTTGATAAATGTTGTTTTCAGCAACAACAACAACTTGTATTTATATAGTGCCTTTAATGTAGTAAAACATCCCAAGACATTGCACAGGAGTATTTTAAGACAAAAAATTTGACACCGACCCACATAAGGATAATTTAGGGCAGTGTTGTATGAACGCATTAAAGAATAGAATCAGGCACACAGGCTTCTAACTGCAATGTTCTCTTTATTGTGTAAAATGGCTGACTGCCGTTTTTGGGGTAATTCCCATAATGCAATGCACATTACATTACCGTATTTACTGGTGTCAAACTTGCACGTTACATTACCGTATTGACTGGTGTCAAACTCGCAATCAATACACGACATCCCCCTTTTCCTTGGAAACACACTTGCAGTTTACAAACAGTTGCTTACAATAACACTGCATAACTTATTTGGCTTATAAACTTTTTACAAACTTGTGTCTTACTACACAACTAAATAATTCCCAGGTTTAAACATTTAACATCACCCATGCAGTTCTCGCACAGTTTATGTTGTGACGTAATCAGACAGTCTTTGGGGTTTTCTTTTAACCCTTTGAGATCTGGCTGTATTGGGTATGTCTGACATGTTGGTGTCAGTGGGTATTGCCTGTGTCACAGTGGTATGTGTGTCAGGGTCTACTATACTGTCCTCAGTCCCTTGTGTTTCCTCCTGCTCATGGAGTGTCTCCTTTGGTCCAGTTGTTCTGTATTTCTTCACAAATGTAGTGTTTCTCGAGTAGCGTGCTCCGTCTGGAGAATCTACTACTACTTGACTCCCTGTTTTACTCAAAACTTTGTGGGGTATGGCATTAAAAGGAGTGGTGAACTTGTCCACTTTGTCCTGCCATACCAGCACCGTGTCGCCAACTTCCACCTCTGAGTATTGTGTTCTCTGCTGTTCATCTGCATACAGTTTGGACTTGCCTTTTTGTTCTGCATCCCGGTCATGTACTTCCATGTCTGCGCGCGACTCTCAGATGTCTGGCAGCTTTCCTCTCATTTTCCGTTTAAAGAGCAGCTCTGCCGGGCTCTTTCCTGTCGTGGCATGGTCAATGCTCCTGTACACAGTCACATATTTTCTAAGTTCACGTTTCCAATCTAGTCCTTCTGACTGAGCAATTCTGATTCTCTTCATCAGTGATGCATTCTGGCGCTCGACTTCTCCGTTAGCCTGAGCCCATTTTGCTGTCATTTTCAGGTGTTTGATCCTGTTGTTTTCACAGTATCCTTTGAATAATTCAGATCTGAATTGGGGACCATTATCAGATTTGCAGGTGATTGGCAAACCATGACGGCTGAAGATTGACTCTAAACTATCAATAACCTTCTCTGTTGTTGTGGAGGTCATGATGTCGTATTCATAGTAGCGACTATAATAATCAACTACCACAAGAATGGAGTGGTTGGATGGCAAGGGTCCCAGTAAGTCTATAGCTACATCCTGCCAGGGGCCCTCCGGTAATGGTGTTGGTCTCAACGGTTCAGGTGGGTCGGGTCTGGCTGCTATCTGACAGCCGTGGCACACTTTACAGTGTTTTTCAGCTGCCTTGTCCATGCCAGGCCACCAAACCTTGGTTCTGAGATGTTGCTTTGTTCCAATTATTCCCAAGTGTCCTTCATGTGCTAACACCAGGGCTCATGCGTGTAACACTGTGGGTAGCACGATGCGCGTTCCCCGAAGAACTAGGTACCCCACTACGCACAGCTCGTTTGCAATTGCTGCATAAGCTTTACAGTTCTTAAAATGTCCGTTTGTGATTGCCTTCCATACCTCAATCAGCTCTGGGTCAGTAGTAGAGGCTTCCTCCACCTCTCTAGTAAAGAGTGCTTTTGGTGTCGCACTCACAGCTACAAATCTCACGTATTCATCTGAGCCAGGAGAATGTCTCTCCTGTTTTGCTGTCTCCCCCAGCAATCGTGACAGTGGGTCTGCAATGTTTTGCTTGCCTGGAATGTGTATCACCTTAAAATCGTACGGCTGTAATCTAAGTACCCATCTCTCTATACATGCACAGGGTTTAGAGTGTGGGCCATATATCACTTGTAATGGCTTATGGTCAGTTACCAAGTTGAATTTTCAGCCATACACATATGGATGCAGCCTCTCACAAGCCCATACAAGAGCTAAGGCCTCTCTTTCTGTTTGAGTGTATTTCCAGTAACAGCAAATGCAAAGCCATTTTGTTCCTCTACATTGTTCACACTGTGTTTCTTTGTACCCTTTGTGTGGCATACTTTGGAGAAATGATCCTTTCCCTTGCACTTATGACACGTTTGTCCGCATGCTGGGCATTTTGGATCTCTGCCCATGTGGTCTGTGTGTCCACATCTGTAACATTTCCTTTCGTTCCTATCGCCATTTCCCTTTGGTTTCTCTGTCGAGCTTTTCACATAATACCCTCTTTTCTGTGTAACACGATGAACAGTATCTGTCTCTGCCTTCTCTGTACATGACATGGCTGACATCTGCTCCTCAACGTTTTCAAATTGTGAGGCCAATTGTAACGTGCGGGCGAGCGTTAGACCTTGCCCTTCCTCTAGCAATTTCCTCTGCACATAGGCTGACGTGCACCTACTCAGGATATCAGCTCTTATTTGATTATCTGCATTCCCCACAAAAGCACAGTCTTTAGCAGCCTGCCGCAAGTGAGTAGCAAATTGTTGCACAGTCTCACCTGTCTTCTGGGACAACTTATGAAAAGTCTATCTAGCAAATGCTGCATTGACCTGGGGCACGAAGTGTTAAGTCTGTGTGTTCCAGTTATGGTTAATATGAATCACTGCACACAGACCACAAGAATAACTTTAACAGGCCTTTACTAGTCGAAGGTCAGGGCTGAACTACCCAGCAAATTACTACACAGCACTTATATACCGGTGTGGTCACCACCGGTATTACCGTATACAGCAGCCAGAGAAAGTAGTACATCTCTTAAGGTGGAACAGGTTTAAGTTCTCTTAAGGGGGAACAAGTTACATACACCACAATCCTCCCTTTTTAGCTTAACAGTTATATCCCCATTTAACATAACATAATAACATATATACATATACAACTTCATGTAGAAACAGTTCAAAGGTTCAGTCTCTCAGGAGGCCTCCTGATTCGAGTTGGATAACGCCTTTCAGGGGTCTCTGATTCTTGTTGCTGAGGTGACTCCTCTAGTTGGTCTCTTATGTCTTGGACATCATCATCAGGTACATTCACTGCCGAGGTAGATGCTTCAGGTTCACTAACTTCTTCCACGGTTGTCTCTGTCGTAACCATGGGTTCGACCCTTGTTCTCGATTCTACCAGTTGGTCAGCATGACGCCGTATTACATTTTTACCAACATCTACCGTGTCCTTGTCTGGCCCGAATTGTTCCGGATTGCCATTTCTCGTTTCCATAGTCCCTGGCCAACACTGGTTGTCCTACCTTGAAACTCCGAGTGGTCTTGTTATTTATATGCTGGAACTGTTTGTTTTCAACTTCCCTCCGCACATTTGGTTTTAACAAGTCCAACCTGGACCGCAACCTCCTGTTATAAAACATCATGGCAGGACTTTGGTTTGTCACTGCATGAGCGGCGTTTCGATATGCCAGTAGAAACTTGTCCACCTTATGTTGTAGTGGAATCTGATCTTCGCTCATGGCCTTTATTGCCTTTTTGAATGTTTGTACAAATCTCTCGGCCAACCCATTTGTAGCCGGATGATATGGGGCAGAGGTATAATGTTTCACCCCATTCTTCTTTAAGAATTTTTGGAATTCTTCTGACACGAACTGTGGTCCGTTGTCGGAACATATTTGTTCTGGCAATCCGTTCCTTGCGAATATCGTTCTTAACACCGCAATTGTCTTTTCTGAAGTAGTGGTAGTCATCTTGATCACTTCTGGCCATTTAGAATGTGCGTCCACCGCAATTAGAAACATGGAGTCCATGAATGGACCAGCAAAGTCAATATGTACGCGTTGCCATGGGGCTGAAGGCCATTCCCATGGATGCAGCGGTGCAATCGGAGGTGCATTTTGCACTTTTTGGCACCCTGAGCAGCTTTTCGTCAGCTCCTCTATCTGTTGGTCGATACCCGGCCACCACACATAAGCCCTAGCAAGGCTTTTCATCTTGACTCCCCCCAGATGACCTTCATGCAGTTCCTTTAGAACTCTTTCCCTTAACTTAGGAGGAATAATCACTCTCGTTCCATACATCAATGTTCCTTGACAGACGGACAGCTGGTCTCGTCTTGCCGAGAATGCCGGTAACAGAGAATCACCATGTGCTGGCCATCCCTTCACTGTCACCTCGTAGACTCGCGACAGTGTCGGGTCGTTCCTGGTTTCTCTTTCAATACTTGCATTGGTGACTGGTAAACACTCGATGATGGTCGAGTGAAATAACTCAACAGGGTCAACCTTCGTTGTCTCCTCTTCTTCAGGTAGTGGCAGGCGCGACAGCCCATCAGCATTACCATGCTGCTTTGTACCTTTGAATTCTATCTGATATTGATGTGCCCCTAGGAAAAGGGACCATCTCTGGAGTCTCTGTGCTGTCATCACCGACACACCCTTCTTAGGGTTAAAAATGGATACCAACGGCTGATGGTCTGTCAGAAGCGTAAACTTTTGGCCCTGCAGGTAATGATTAAACTTCTTTACTCCCCACACAAGGCTGAGAGCCTCCCTATCTATCTGAGCATAGTTGCGCTCAGCGGAGGTCAATGATCTGGATGCGAACGCGACTGGCCTCTCCGTGCCATTTGGCAACTTGTGTGAGAGTACTGCCCCAATACCATATGGAGAAGCATCACAAGCCAAACGAATAGGCAGTGTTGGGTTGAAGTGAGCCAACACTTCCTCTGAGGTTATCAATTCCTTGCTTTTGCGAAATGCCTTCTTACAGTCCTCGCTCCACTCCCATGGTACTCCCTTCTGCAAAAGAGCGTTCAGCTGGTGCAGTACCATGGATAAATTTGGCAGAAACTTATGGTAATAGTTAATCAATCCTAGGAACGACCTCAACTGAGATACATTAACCGGAGCGGGAGCATTCACAACCGCTTCGATCTTGTCAGGAGACTTATGAAGTCCTGCCTGGTCAATGACATGGCCACAGTACGAGATCCGCTTCTGAAAGAACTCACATTTCTGCCGATTAACTCGAAGTCCATATTCTTTCAATCTGATGAGCACCAGTTCCAAATTTGCGAGGTGTTCCTCGTCACCCTCTCCTGTAATCAGAATATCGTCCAGGTAACATTGTGTGCCTGGAATTCCCTGTACTACCTGCTCCATGGCCCTCTGCCAAATTGCTGGAGCCGATGCCACTCCAAAAACCAGTCTATTATACCGGTACAAGCCTCTATGCGTGTTGATCGTGAGGTACTGGCATGACTCTTCCTCAACTTCCATCTGTAAGTACGCCTGCGCCAGGTCTATCTTGGTGAAGTGTTTCCCGCCTGACAATGAAGCGAAGATATCCTCAATCCGCGGAAGCGTATACTGCACCGTGTGAAGCACCGGATTAACAGTGATCTTGAAATCTCCACAGAGGCGAACCTTCCCTGGTTCTCCCGGCTTGTTGCTCGAAGGACATTTCATCACGGGAACAATGGGCATAGCCCACTCACTCCAGTCTACCTTAGACAGTACTCCTGAACGTTCTAGCGCTTCCAGCTCCGCTTCCACAGCAGGTCGTATCACATAGGGTACCGATCTGGCTTTGAAAAATTTTGGTTGTGCATGTTCTTCAATCTTGATGTTTGCCGTAATTCCTCTCAGTGTTCCCAGTCCCTGCTGGAACACCTCTTTAGCATCGTCCAATATTCTGGACAATCGTCTAGGTTTGACATCTGTTTCCCTGGCATCTACCGTTAGTGCTTTTAAGGAATGCCAGTCCATATTCATTTTTCTAATCCACTCCCGTCCCAGTAGTGGTGGACCTCCTTCAGGTAGCACATATAAGTCCATTACTTGGCTTTCTTTGCCCTTGTGGACCGCCTTTACCTCTATCTTTCCGATGGGGTATACTCTTTGCCCTGTGTATGTTTTCAATACAATCTCCGTATCCCGTAGGGGAATATGTTGGAATAACCTTTTGTAATCTTTCTTATTCATGACCGTCAATGCCGATCCAGTGTCCAATTCCATCTTCACTTGGACTCCTGCTATCTGAAGTGTGACCCAAATTGTCTGGAGGTCTGCTTCCTTACCAACGTTGTGTACTCTTAAGCTACCCAGCTCATTACTGCTGGCGTCTGAATCTGACTTCTGTTCGTTCGAACTGTTCTCTGTCACCTTGTGTACCTTTCTGTACTTTCCCTGTGGTGACCTTTTGTTGCTGGTCTTCTCTCCTGACCGGCATACTTTAGCTATGTGACCAAGCCTGCCACATTTTCTGCATTCCTTATTTTTGAACCAGCACTGGTTCTGATCGTGCGTTGTCTTTCCACAACGATAACATTTTACTGTACCCAAGACCATTTGATTTGTGCTGAGTTCCGGTGACCGTAGCTGCATTACCGCCGTGCCTCTCGCTGCGGCTTCGTGCGATGCTGCCATAGCGACAGCTTTATCAAGCGTCAGCTCATTCTCCTCAAGCAGTCGCTTTTGTGTCTCTTCTTTTAACAATCCACACACAAATTTATCTCGTGGCGCATCTGTTAGTCCTGTTCCAAACTGACAGTACTTTGCTAGATTACGCAATTCAATTAAAAATTCAGCATTGCTTTCATCTTTCAGCTGCTTTCTGCTGTAAAATTTAAATCGTTCCGCTAGCATCAGCGGGGTGGGGCTTAAATGATTTTTCAGGACGGTAACAATATCCGCGAAAGTCTTATCCGCCGGTTTCTCTGGTGATAGAAGGTGTTTCAATTGCCCGTATGTCTTCGCACCCATTAAGTTTAATAAGGTTCGTGCTTTATCCTCATCTGATATCTTATTTGCTTTACAATAAACTTCTATGCGTTCTACATACGTGGCCCAATCTTCAACATCGGCATCGAAATCGTTGATGTTACCACGCTTAGGCATCCTTGCAATCTTCTTGAGAAACAAAAAAAAAATTTTCTTTTATTTATTTTTTTTTTCTTTTATTTTAAAATGGCGGTTTCCCGTGCTTGTCTTCTTCCCCCGCCTACGAAAATGGTGGCTTCCCGCATTTGCCTTTCTCCCCCGCTGGCTGTAATGGCGATTGCCGTATTGCTTCCATTCGCGCCTCCCCAGCGGTTCTCAATTCGTGCCTCCCAGCCCCTCTTGCAGTCCGGTCCTTTCCACCGGCTGCGGCTGAGTTCTCCGTGGTTTTTAAAAATTTTCTCCCGCGCCTTACGCTGTCCCGGTCGCTGCGCCTCGCGGCCTCGGTAGCTGCCCGGCTTTTTGACCGGTCGCAGTCGAGCTCTCTCTCGACGCTGTTGTGTCTCCCAGCCCGCTTGCAGCCCGGTCTTTTACACCGGCTGCGTTTGCATTCACCGCGGCTCCCGTGCCTTACGCTGCCCCAGTCTCAGCGCCTCTGGCCCCGACTTCTGTCCGTCTCTTTTCCCCGGCCGTGGTCGAGTTCTCCGCCCTTATATCCTTCGTTTTCCCTCCCCTACTCCACAGCCAACGTGGCCGACTTGCTGCTCGTTGCTGATCGGCTTACCCACCACCGTGGTAGAAGGGATGATCACTGCCTGTCGCTGATGGAAGGCTTCGTGTCAGGATTCTTCCTTTGCTCTTCAGACCCGAGTCTTTTCTCAGCAGGATGATGAGGGCGGATGCCTCTTCTCGACGCCCGTTAAACTGCCTTGGATGTATCTCTGCCGCAGGGTAAGATCATACTCGTCGCCACTGTTAAGTCTGTGTGTTCCAGTTATGGTTAATATGAATCACTGCACACAGGCCACAAGAATAACTTTAACAGGTCTTTACAAGTCGAAGGTCAGGGCTGAACTACCCAGCAAATTACTACACAGCACTTATATACCGGTGTGGTCACCACCGGTATTACCGTATACAGCAGCCAGAGAAAGTAGTACATCTCTTAAGGTGGAACAGGTTTAAGTTCTCTTAAGGGGGAACAAGTTACATACACCACACGAAGTAGTGATTCAAAGCACTAACCACCGCTGTGTAGTCTGCTGGCCCTCCTGTGTCCGGTAGAGTCGGAAAGATATCCTGGACATCTGGTCCTGCTAGGTGTAGAAGTAGAGCTCTTCTCCTCTGCTTTGTGGCAGCTGTAGAGGTATCGTCGACAATGAGTCCTTTGCCGTCGGCATAAAGCTCAAAAGACGTTAACCAACTCGTCCATCTTGGACCCAACGTGGCTGGCTCAGCGAAGCATGCAAAATTTTGAATGCCGGTCTTCTGCATCCTAGCTAACTAAAACTTGGGCAACTACCTATCTAAAATGATTCCGTTTGTTATCCTCGTCGCCAATGCTGTATGAATGCATTAAAGCATAGAATCAGGCAGACAGGCTTATAACTACGATGTTCTCTTTATTGTGTAAAATGGCTGACTGCCGTTTTCCCGGGTAATTCCCATAATGCAATGCACATTACATTAACGTATTCACTGGTGTCAAACTTGCACATTACATTACCGTATTGACTGGTGTCAAACTCGCAATCAATACACGACATCCAGGTGTCCAAAAGCTTGGCCAAAGAGGTAGGTTTTAAGGAGCGTCTTAAAGGAGGAAAGAGAAGTAACGAGGCAGATGGGTTTAAGCAGGGAATTCCAGAGCTTAGGGCCTAGGCAACAGAAGGCATGGCCACTGTAGTGTATGTACCTTTAAGGGGAGAACTACTTTTTACAGCTCCTGTATACTGTAGTGCCGGCAGTGACCACACCTGTATATAAACCCTGAGTAGGGATCTGTACAGTTAGTTTTAGAGTAACCCTCATCCAGTAAACACCTGTTGATTGTTCCTTGCAGTCTTGTGTCTAGTTATTGAAGGACACACAATATCAAGATACACGGATCTAACGTTGGCGACGAGAAGATTCAAACCTACCTGCAACTCTGCATCACCTCCCAGGGATTCGCTCCTGGAGAAAAGTGAAAGAAGAAGGCCGAGTCCAGAAGCACGGGCGTCGATCATCCAGCGGAGACTTGAGCATCGCAGGGGAGGCTCTTGAGAGCTGGGCTTGGTTCTCCAGTCATGGTGGTCCAGCGAAACGGGCTGGCAACAGGTACAGCGCAGACCCTTCCCGGACAGCGGCAGCTAGAGCCGACCGATGGCACAGAAAAAGGCCGAGCAGCGTCGACGGGAGAAGAGAGAGGGTGGAGCGCACAGGGCGCAGCCGGTGTTCAGGACCGAGCGGCGTCGACGGGAGAAGAGAGAGGGTAGAGCGCACAGGGCGCAGCCGGTGTTCAGGACCAAGCGGCGGCGACGGGAGAAGAGAGAGGGTAGAGCGCACAGGGTGCAGCCGGTGTTCAGGACCGAGCGGCATCGACGGGAGAAGAGAGAGGGTAGAGCGCACAGGGTGCAGCCGGTGTTCTGGACCGATCGGCGTCAACGAGAGAGAGCAGAGCGTAGCCGGTGTTCAAGGGCCGAGCAGCATCAACAAGAGAGAGAGGCGCGCAGGAAAACCCACAGAGCGCAGCCGGTGTTCAAGGGCCGAGCAGCATCAGCGGGGAAGAAAGGAAAACGCGCAGAGCGCAGCCGGTGTTCAAGGGCCGAGCAGCGTCAGCGGGGAAGAAAGGAAAGTGCGGGAGACGCCATTTTGAGCCACAGCGGAGAAGAAGGGAGAGCGCGGGAGATGCCATTTTGAGCCGCAGCAGAGAAGAAGGGAGAGCGCGGGAAAACGCCATTTTGAGCCACAGCGGGGAAGAAGGGAGAGCGCAGAAAAACGCCATTTTGAGCCAGTTTAACCACACCCAGGAATGCCGAAGATTGGCAGTGTCACAGCGTTCGACAATGAAGTCGAAGATTGGACGACATATGTTGAACGCATAGAAGTGTACTGCAAGGTGAATGAAGTGCCAGATGAGAGGAAAGCACTGGTATTGCTGAATTCAATGGGTGCAAAAACGTATGGCTTACTGCGAAACCTAGTAATCCCAGAGAAGCCAGTGGAAAAGGATTTTGAAAACATAGTGTCAATCCTACAGGACCACTTAAACCCCACACCGCTGCTGATAGCAGAAAGATTTAAGTTACACAAAAGGAACCAGCATAAAGATGAAAGTAATGCTGAGTATTTAACGGAACTGCGCAAGCTATCGAAACACTGTCAGTTTGGAATGGGGCTAGCAGATACTTTAAGGGACAAGTTTGTGTGTGGGCTTCAAAGTGAACGAACCCAGAAACAGCTTCTATCAGAAAATGATCTTACACTGGACAAGGCTTTCAGCATGGCAGTATCACACGAAGCAGCCGCACGGGGCGCTGCAGAGATACAACGGAGACCGCAAGAATATGGCACAAATGAAATGTCATACGGAACAGTGAAGTGCTATCGCTGCGGCAGAACAACACACGACCATAATGATTGCTGGTTCAAGGACAAAGTGTGCAGACAGTGTGGAAAAGTAGGACACATAGCAAGAGTCTGCAGGTCGGGAAAGAAAACCAGCAGCAAGAAATCTCCACAGGAGAAGTACAAGAAGGTACATAAGGTGATGGCGAGTAGTTCAGACGAACAAAAAAGTGATACAGACTCCGGAAGCAAGGAGCTGGGTTGTCTGAAACTACATAAGGTGATCAAAACGGAGGATCACCAAACTATCTGGGTCACGCTCAAGATAGCCGGAGTCCAAGTGAAAATGGAATTGGACACAGGATCAGCCCTAACAGTCATAAACCGAAGGGACTACAAGTGGCTATTCTCACATATACCCTTGAGAGATACAGAGATTGTCTTGAAGATATACACGGGGCAAAAAGTCTACCCCAAAGGAGAAATAAGGGTGAACGTTATATATAACGGCAAGGAAACACCAAAAATTGACCTATATATATTGCCAGATGGAGGACCACCACTACTAGGATGTGAATGGATCCGGAAGATACAGCTGGATTGGCATTACATAGAAGCACTGACTGTAGATGCCAAAAAGGATGATGACGTCACACCTGGACGACTGTCAAAAATGCTAACTGACGCACAAGAAGTGTTCCAGGAGGGACCCGGAACACTAAAAGGCACAACAGCGATGATTAGAATAGAGGAAAATGCAAGCCCAAAGTTTTTTAAGGCCAGACCAGTGCCTTATGCGATCCGCCCAGCCATCGAAGCAGAGCTGGAAGGTTTGGAACGTTCAGGAATACTGTCCAAAGTGGACTGGAGCGAGTGGGCTACACCCATCGTTCCTGTAATGAAGAGGTCGTTGAGTAATACGCCTGGGGAACCAAAGAAGGTTCGCATCTGTGGGGACTTTAAGGTGAAAGTGAACCCAATCCTTCACACGGTACAATATCCGCTTCCGCGGATTGAAGATATTTTCGCCTCGCTATCTGGAGGGAAACGCTTCACTAAGATTGATCTGGCCCAGGCGTACCTGCAAATGGAGGTAGAAGAAGCCTCGAAACACTACCTCACGATCAACACTCATAAAGGTCTCTACCAATACAACCGGCTGGTGTTCGGGGTAGCATCAGCTCCGGCTATTTGGCAAAGGGCAATGGATCAAGTCCTGCAAGGGATTCCAGGGACCCAGTGTTATTTGGACAACATCCTGGTCACGGGCGAAAATGACAGTGATCACCTTGCCAACCTGGAGCAGGTGCTCACTAGATTGAAGGAATATGGGCTCCGAGCAAATTGCCACAAATGCGAGTTTTTCCAGAAGCAGATCTCGTATTGTGGCCACGTTATTGATGAAGAGGGGTTACATAAGTCCCCTGAAAAGATTGAGGCAGTAGTCAAGGGTCTAGCACCAGAAAATGTGTCACAACTGAGGTCGTTCCTCGGGCTGGTGAACTATTAGCATAAGTTCTTGCCGAATTTGTCTACAGTACTACACCCACTGAACACCCTACTGCAAACGGGGGTACCATGGAAGTGGAATGACGAATGTAAACGAGCTTTCTAGAAGTGCAAAGAATTGATCATATCAAAAGAGGTGTTGGCTCATTTCAACCCAGCACTACCAATTCGGTTGGCGTGTGATGCATCACCCTATGGCATTGGAGCGGTGCTGTCACACAAATTCCCGGATGGCTTGGAGAGGCCGGTAGCCTTTGCGTCTCGGTCACTAACCTCAGCGAGCGTAACTACGCCCAGATTGACAGGGAGGCCCTCAGCCTAGTGTGGGGAGTGAAAAAGTTCAACCACTATCTGCACGGGCAGAAGTTCACCTTGCTGACTGACTACCAACCACTTGTCTCCATCTTTAATCCAAAGAAGGGCGTTCCGGTGATGACTGCGCAACAGCTACAAAGATGGTCCCTTTTTCTAGGGGCGAACCAACATGAAATCGAGTATAAGGGTACGAAACAGCATGGAAACGCTGATGGGCTATGACGCCTGCCACTGCCTACTGCAGAGGAAGCACCAGCAGCGACCCGAGGCCCGACCAGAGCATCGGACCTGGGTGTGAGCGGTGAGGTGAGGCGAGGCGGAGCTTAAAACCAGCAGTGACCTGAGGCCCGACCAGAGCATCGGACCTGGGTGTGAGCGGTGAGGTGAGGCGAGGCGGAGCTTAAAACCGGCAGTGACCCGAGGCCCGACCAGAGAATCGGACCTGGGTGTGAGCGGTGAGGTGAGGCGAGGCGGAGCTTAAAACCGGCAGCGACCCGAGGCCCGACCAGAGCATCGGACCTGGGTATGAGCGGTGAGGTGAGGCGAGGCATACCAATTCAACAGCAGAGGAGAGAGGTAAAAAGTAATCCAAGAGTGACGTCACCAGGAAGCAGGTAAGTGATTGGTTGGATTGGTTGGTGAGTATTTCTTTCTTCTTTTCCTTACAAGCTTAAATTCTGTGGGTTTTTTCTAGGGTCTCTGTGCTGTAGTGGGGACAGTTGGTAAACCATTTAACTGGTGTAATTAGAGGGATTGATTTAATTTAAATCCAATTAATTAAAGGGGATACTAGCATCTATAATCGGGTAGAGGGTGTCCATAACTAACAATAAATTTTTTAAATTAATTACATAGAATGGAGCAGGTGATGTGTTACTGTTGCGAGATGTGGGAGCCGGTAGACCCCATTGAGGCTACCGGTGATTACATCTGTAACAAGTGTCTGCTGCTACAAGATCTCCAGCTCCGTGTTGATGAGCTGGAGTCTGAGCTTCAGACACTGCGACACATCAGGGAGGGGGAGAAGTACCTGGACTCTGTGTATCAGAAGGTGGTCACACCTATGAAGTTAATTAATTCAGATGTAGCCCATGGTCAGGGACAGGACGGTGTGACTACGAGCGAGGCAGGTACGGGGATCCAGGAGGTAGTGTTGGAGGAGCCGCATCCCTTGCTCTTGTCCAACAGGTTCAAGGTTCTTACTCCCTGTGGGGATGGGAGCAGGGGCTGCAGGGAGGATGAGCAACCTGGCCACAGCACCGTGGAACGGGGGGCCATTCAAGAGGGGGGAGTAAATAGAAATGTTGTAGGGGGGGATAGTATTATTAGGGGGATAGATAGAGTTCTCTGCAGCCAAGAGCGAGAGTCCCGTCGGCTGTGTTGCCTACCCAGTGCCAGGGTTAAGGACATCTCCTCTGGGCTGGAAAGAAACTTGCAGTGGGAGGGGGTGGATCCAGTCGTCGTGGTCCATGTTGGTACAAACAACATAGATAGGACTAGGAAGCAAGTTCTGTTAAAGGAGTATGAGCAGCTAGGGGTCAAATTAAAAAACAGAACCTCAAGGGTAATAATCTCTGGATTATTACCTGAGCCACGAGCGAATTTGGCTAGGACAAATAAAATAAGAGAGTTAAATGCATGGCTCAAAGACTGGTGTGGGAGAAATGGGTTTTGCTTCCTGGGACACTGGCACCAGTACTGGGGCAGGAGGGAGCTGTTCCGTTGGGATGGGCTTCACTTGGCCAGTGCTGGGACTAGAGTCCTGGCGGATCATATAACTAGGGCTGTAGAGAGGGCTTTAAACTAACTAGTGGGGGGGAGGTTCCTAGAGAGCAAATAATAAAAATGACAACAGAGAAGGTCATAGACTTAGGTAGCAGTGGGGAAATTAAAAACCAGAGCATGTCAGGAAGGGGCAGAAGGTATGGAGTAAAAGGTAAAGTAATAAAAAGGGCAAAAGCAGGAACTAAGTGTCACAAAACACATTTGAAAGTTCTCTATCTGAATGCACGTAGCATTCACAACAAAATAGACGAGTTAATGGCACAAATAGCTACATATGGGTATGATCGTGTGGCCATTACAGAAACATGGCTGCAGGGTGACAATGCCTGGGAATTAAACATACCAGGTTATTTAACGATCAGGAAGGACAGGCAGGAAGGAAGGGGAGGTGGGGTGGCTATGTTAATAAAGGAAGGAATCACTGTAATACAGAGAAATGATATTGGGTCAAAAGATCAGGATAATGAAACAGTTTGGGTGGAGATAAGGAATAATAAGGGGAAAAAACACTAGTGGGTGTAGTCTATAGGCCTTCGAACAGTTGCAACTCGGTTGGATGGAGTATCAATCAGGAAATAGTTGAGGCTTGTAATAAGGGAACATCTATAATTATGGGGGATTTTAACTATCATATTAATTGGACAAATCAAATTGGGCAGGGCTGCCTTGAGGATGAGTTCATTGAGTGTATTAGGGATGGGTTTCTTGAGCAGTATGTAACTGAACCGACCAGGGGGCAAGCAACCTTAGATCTGGTCCTGTGTAACAAGACAGGATTAATTAAAAATGTCCTAGTAAAGGATCCCCTTGGAATGAGTGACCATAACATGGTTGAATTAAATATTCAATTAGAGGGTGAGAAGGTTGGATCTCAAACAAGCGTGCTAAGCTTGAATAAAGGAGACTATGAAGGTATGAGAGCGGAATTGAGTAAAGTGGATTGGGAAAATAGATTAAAGGGTAAGACGATACAGGATCAGTGGTGTACATTTAAGGAGTTATTTTACAACTTCCAAAAAAAATATATTCCACTGAGAAGAAAAGGGTGTAAAAGAAAAGACAGCCATCCGTGGCTAAGTAAAGAAATTAAGGATAGTATTCGACTAAAAACAAGGGCATATAAGGTAGCCAAATCTAGTGGGAGGATAGAGGATTGGGAAAACTTTAAAAGACAGCAAAAAATAACAAAAAGATTGATTAAGAAAGGGAAGATAGATTATGAAAGTAAATTAGCAAAAAATATAAAAACAGATAGTAAGAGTTTTTATAGTTATATAAAAAGAAAAAGGGTGGCTAAAATAAATGTTGGTCCCTTAGAGGATGAGACCGGGAAATTAATGGTGGGAAATATGGAGATGGCAAAAACACTGAATGAATATTTTGTATCAGTCTTTACAGTAGAGGACACTAAGAATATCCCAACACTGGACAAACAGGGGGCTAAAGGGGGGGAGGAGCTAAACATGATCAAAATCACTAAGGAAGTGGTACTCGGTAAAATAATGGGACTCAAGGCGGATAAATCACCTGGACCTGATGGCTTACATCCTAGGGTCTTGAGGGGAGTAACGGTAGGGATTGTGGATGCATTGGTAATAATCTTCCAAAACTCCCTGGACTCAGCAAAGGTCCCGGCAGACTGGAAAACTGCTAATGTAACACCCTTACTTAAAAAGGGCAGTAGACAGAAGGCTGGAAACTATAGACTGGTTAGCCTAACATCTGTGGTAGGTAAAATTTTGGAGTCCATTATTAAGGAGACAGTAACAGGACATTTGGATAATCATAATTTAATAAGACAAAGTCAGCATGGTTTTATGAAGGGGAAGTCATGTTTGACAAATTTGCTGGAGTTCTTTGAGGAAGTAACATATAGGATGGATAAAGGTGAACCAGTGGACGTAGTGTATTTAGACTTCCAAAAGTCATTTGACAAGGTGCCACACAAAAGATTATTACTTAAGATAAAAAATCACGGGATTGGGGGTAATATTCTGGCATGGATAGAGGATTGGCTATCTAACAGAAGGCAGAGAGTTGGGATAAACGGTTCATTCTCAGACTGGCAATCAGTAACCAGTGGTGTTCCGCAGGGGTCAGTGCTGGGTCCCCAACTCTTTACAATCTATATTAACGATTTGGAGGAGGGGACCGAGTGTAACATATCAAAGTTTGCAGATGACACTAAGATGGGAGGGAAAGTACTGAGTGAGGAGGACATAAAAATCCTGCAAAGGGACATAGACAGGCTAAGTAAGTGGGCAGAGATTTGGCAGATGGAATACAATACTGGAAAGTGTGAGGTTATGCACTTTGGCAGGAAAAATCATAGAGCAAGTTATTGTCTTAATGGCAAGAAACTGGAAAGTACTGAAGTACAAAGGGATCTGGGGGTCCTGGAGCACGAAACTCAAAAGGTTAGTATGCAGGTGCAGCAAGTGATTAAGAAGGCCAATGGAATGTTGGCTTTCATTGCTAGGGGGACAGAATATAAAAATAGGGAGGTATTGCTTCAGTTGTACAAGGTATTGGTGAGACCGCACCTGGAATACTGCATACAGTTTTGGTGTCCATACTTAAGAAAAGACATACTTGCTCTCGAGTCAGTACAAAGAAGGTTCACTCGGTTAATCCCGGGAATGAGGGGATGGACATATGAGGAGAGGTTGAGTAGATTGGGACTCGACTCATTGGAGTTCAGAAGAATGAGAGGCGATCTTATTGAGACATATAAGATTGTGAAGGGGTTGGATCGGGTGGATGCGGGGAGGATGTTCCCGATGATGGGTGAAACTAGAACTAGGGGGCATAGTCTTAGAATAAGGGGCTGCTCTTTCAAAACTGAGATGAGGAGGAACTACTTCACTCAGAGGGTGGTAGGTCCATGGAATATGCTGCCCCAAAAAGCTGTCGAAGCTACATCATTACATAAATTTAAAACAGAAATAGACAGTTTCCTAGAAGAAAAGGGAACTAAGGTTTACGGGGAGTGGGCAGGAATTTGGACATGAGTCTACGTGCGGATCGGTCATGGCCCTGTGGGTAGCGGAGCGGGCCCAGGAGCCGTGTAGCCTGATCCTGCTCCTGTTTCGTGTGTCTAATTCTGTTAGATTCAGGAGATAGTCTGTGATAGTGGATTGACGGTTAGGATCAGATCAGCCATGATCTTATTGAATGGCGGAGCAGGCTCGAGGGGCCGATTGGCCTACTCCTGCTCCTATTTCTTATGTTCTTAAATATTTTATTCAACTATAATTGAACGCTTGCCAGTAACTAACGCTGATATAGAGAAGGAGACCCGAAATGACCGGACACTGTCTCGGGTATATGACTTGACGGTGAAGGGATGGCCAACACATGGCGACTCACTGTTGCCAGCATTCTCATCCAGAAGAGAACAGCTGTCAGTATGCCAGGGGACCTTGATGTGTGGATCCCGAGTGGTAATTGCACCCAAGTTAAGGGAGAGAGTGCTAAATGAGCTTCACGAAGGCCATCTGGGAGGGATGAAAATGAAAAGCCTTGCTAGGGCTTATGTGTGGTGGCCGGGGATCGATCAGCAAATCGAGGACCTGACAAAGAGCTGCTCAGGATGCCAGAAGGTCCAAAATGCACCACCACATGCCCCTCTACAGCCATGGGAGTGGCCCTCATCTCCATGGCAACGGATGCATATTGATTTTGCTGTTCCATTCATGGACTCAAAGGGCTAGAAATTCAGTAAGGCCCTGCCAACTTTGCGCCCAGTTACCGCCCAAAGAGGGCTTCTGCACCAATAGAGGAGTTTGCGCTGATATTCAGCGCAGCGGTAATGGCGGTGGTAGCCGGTAGCGCTGCGCCAGCACCATGACGTCATCGGTGTGCGCAGTGCCCTGGTTCCGCCCCGATACCGGCCCGACCCCCATATTTAGTTGCGGCCGCCTCTTCTGCAGCGGCCGCAAACAACGTTCTACAACCGTGGCCGTCCTGCAGCCTTAGTGGCGCTAGTTAAGGCGGAGGTGCGGCCGGCCGCTTTTTCGGCGGCTGCCTGACCGCACCTCCTTCCCCGACCTCCTCCACACCCCCCCCCACGGCATTGCCGGCTGCTTTCCGCGAGCCCGGCACTTCTCCGTGGTGCCGGGCTCATTTGCCGGCACTATCAAGCGGCGATCTCCCCGTTGCAGGCACCTCCCCCTTAAGAGAAGGAGGAGGCCTGCAGTACCGCAGCCTGCCGCTCCGCAGCGGGTGGCGCAGCGGCACGTACAGCGCTGAAATTCAGTTTCAGCGCCCCAAGCGGGGGCGGGCACACCCTGGAATAGCACCCGGTTCCGACTTGGGGCGCAAAAACTGAATTTCTGATGGTCGCAACTGGCTCCGCGCGCAGCGCTAACTTTTGGGCACAAGCGAGCTGGCGGGGCCATACTGAATTTCTAGGCCAATGTTTTTAATAGCCGTGGATGCGCACTCGAAATATCCTGAGGTGATCAAAATGTCCTCCACCACCACGCAGAAAACTATTGCAGTCCTACGGACCATATTTGCCAGGAACGGCTTGCCAGAGCAGATTTGCTCTGATAACGGACCACAGTTTGTGTCCGAAGAGTTTCGAAGATTCATGAAAAGGAATGGGGTAAGGCATTACACATCCGCCCCGTATCATCCAGCCACAAATGGATTGGCTGAGAGGTTCGTACAAACCTTTAAAAAAGCAGTAAGGGCCATGTGCGATGACGACATTCCACTGCAGCATAAAGTGGACAATTTCCTGTTAGCCTACAGAAATGCGACACATGCAGTCACCAACTAGACCCCAGCCATGATGTTCTTTAACCGAAGGTTGAGATCTTGTCTGGATTTGCTCAGACCAAATGTACGAAGAGGTGTTGAGAATAAGCAACTCCAGCACATCAATGATAAGCCGACAAGGAGCTTCAATGTAGGGCAACCAGACTTGGCCCGCGACTACCGAACAGAGAAATGGCAACCAGGAACGATATGCACACGGCAGGGGCCACTAATGTACACAGTGGATGTTGGGGAGAACATTGTGAGATGCCATGTCGACCAGATCCTAGAGTCACAGGAACGAGTCAACCCCATGTCTCGCGTACCTGGTGATGAACCCAACATACAGGTAGCATCTACCCCAGAAACAGTAGCATCGGAAGCTGATGAACCAACTGACGACAGGGGGCCTCCGCACCAAGAGCAAGACACTCAGGAAAGGCGCTATCCAGAAAGGATCAGGAAGCCGCTCCAAAGACTGAATTTATAAATGGACTATTTTCAGTTAATGTTGCATGTTAAAAGTGTTAATTGTTAAATGAATGTTATGGTACTGTTAATCTAAAAGGGGAGGAATTGTAGTGTATGTACCTTTAAGGGGAGAACTACTTTTTACAGCTCCTGTATACTGTAGTACCGGCAGTGACCACACCTGTATATAAACCCTGAGTAGGGATCTGTACAGTTAGTTTTAGAGTAACCCTCATCCAGTAAACACCTGTTGATTGTTCCCTGCAGTCTTGTGTCTAGTTATTGAAGGACACACAACATCAAGATACACGGATCTAACAGCCACCAAAGGTTGAACGATTATAATCAGGGATCCTCAAGAGGGCAGAATTAGAGGAGCGCAGATATCTCAGGGTGTTGTAGGGCTGAAGGAGATTACAGAGATAGGGAGGGGCGAGGCTACGGAGGGATTTGAAAACAAGGATGAGAATTTTGAAATCGAGGCACTGCTTAACCGGGAGCCAATGTAGGTCAACGAGCACAGGGGTGATGGGCGAACGCGACTTGTTGCAAGTTAGGACATGGGCAGTCAAGTTTTGGATGACCTCAAATTTATGTAGGGTGGAATGTGGGAGGCCAGCCAAGAGTGCGTTGGAATAGCCAAGTCTAGAGGTAACAAAGACATGGATGAGGGTTTCAGCAGCGGATGAGCTGAGGCAAGGGCGGAGATGGGCGATGTTATGGAGGTGGAAGTAGACTATCTTTGTTATGCTGCGGATATGTAGTCGGAAGCTCATTTCAGGGTCAAATATGACACCAAGGTTGTGAACAGTGTGGTTAAGCCTCAGACAGATATTAGGGAGAGTGATGGAGTCTGTGGCTAGGGAACGGACTTTGTGGCGGGGACCGAAAGCAATGGCTGGTTTTCCCAATATTTAATTGGAGAAATGTTTTGCTCATCCAGAACTGTATGTCAGACAAGCAGTCCGACAAGTTAGACACCGTGGAGGGGTCAAGAGAAGTAGTGAGGTAGAGCTGGGTGTCGTCAGCGTACATGTGGAAACTGAAACTGTGTTTTCAGATGATGTCGCCAAGGGGCAACATGTAGATGAGAAATAGGAGGGGGGCCAAGGATAGATCCTTGGGGGACACCAGAGGTAACGATGTAGGAACGGGAAGAGAAGCCGTTGCAGGTGTTTCTCTGGCTATGATTAGATAGATACGAATGGAACCAGGCGAGTGCAGTTCCACCCAGCTGGATGACGGTGGAAAGGCATTGAAGAAGGATGGAGTGGTCAACCATGTCAAAGGCTGCAGACAAATCAAGAAGGACAAGGAGGGATAGTTTACCTTTGTCACAGTCACAAAGGATGTCATTTGTGACTTTGATGAGAGTCGTTTCAGTACTGTAGCAAGGGCGGAAACCTGATTGGAGGGATTCAAACATGGAATTGAGGGAAAGATGGGCACGGATTTGGGAGGCAACAACACCTTCAAGGACTTTGGAGAGGAAAGGGAGGTTGGAGATGGGGCGGTAGTTTGCAAGGACGGAGAGATCAAGGTTTGTTTTTTGAGTAGAGGGGTGATGACGGCAGATTTGTGGGAGAGGGGCACAGTACCTGAGGAGAGGGAACCATTAACAATATCAGCTAACATGGGAGCCAGAAAAGGAAGTTGGGTGGTCAGCAGTTTAGTGGGAATAGGGTCACGGGAGAAGGAGGTGGGTCTCATAGACAAGATGAGCGCAGAGAGGTCATGAGGGGAGATCAGAGAGAAACTGGAGAAATATGTGAGTTCAGGGCTAGGGCAGGGGGGAACCTTAGAGGAAGTGAGGCCCAGTGGGCTAGGGGAAGGAAGGGAAGTAGCAGAGGCAGCTGAACGGATGGTCTCAATCTTAGAGACAAAGAAGTCCATGAGCTCCTCATAACAACAACAACAAGCAGCATTTATATAGCGCCTTTAACGTAGTAAAACATCCCAGGGTGCTTCACAGGAGCGTTATCAAACAAAATTTAACACTGAGCCACGAAAGAGATATTAGGACAGGCGAGGTAAGTTTTAAGGAGTGTCTTAAAGGAGGAGAGGAAGGTAGAGAGGCAGAGGGGTTTAGGGAGGGAATTCCACAGCTTAGGGGCCTCGGCAGCTGAAGGCTCGGCCGCCAATGGTGGAGTAATGAAAATCGGGGATGCTCAAGAGCCCAGAATTGGAGGAGCGCAGAGATCTCGGGGGCGGGGTAGTTGTAGGGCTGGATGATATTATAGAGGTAGGGAGGGGCGAGGCCATGGAGGGATTTGAAAACAAGGATGAGAATTTTAAAATGGAGGCGTTGCCGGACCGGGAGCCGATGTTTATGGTAGAGATCCCCAAATGTTACAATGATTAGATTTCAGACCTGGTCAGTAACTTTAAATGAAGGAAAGAAAAAAAATAATAAAATAAAAAGTTAAACAGGATGATGTAAATCATGCTGAATGGCATCATGTTTTTGGAGTTTCAGAACTAGAATACCCTGAAGCTTCCACTCTATGAATAACCCTGGAAATGAAGATGGATTGTTCAATAGAACTATAGTAGATTCCTGTGCAAAGAGCAGTGCTGTTTGTTCTTGACAACTGCATTTCATTATTCTTAAGCAAAGTCTTTCTGAAGGTCAAGTAAGCAAATGGGAGTAACTGGAGTCAGTCCTTGAAGGCATCATTAAAAAATACTCCATCTCACTTTCCAGGTAAAAGCCTTTTCTATTTCCTGAACTTGGAGGCAATAAGGATAATGTAAATTGGGGAACTTTATGGCCCCAGCAGACTGTGGCTCATATTTTCCTTGCTGGACTAACTTTGATGGAGAAGCAGATATCAATAAGCTGGTGAGAGAGGTCCAGAATTGCCTGGAACCTTTCGATGTAACTACGGCGTAAGAGTGGCATTGGGCCGTTGTTTTACTAGGAAATATGTGCACAAATAAGTTACAAAAGCTAAATACTGCGGATGCTGGAAATCTGAAATAAAAACAGAAAATGCTGGAAATACTCAGCCGGTCAGGCAGCATCTGTGGAGAGAGAAACAGAGTTAACGTTTCAGGTCGATGGCCTTTCGTCAGAACTGGAAAAAGCTGGAGATGGAACAGGTTTTAAGCAGGTGCAGAGGCAGGGAGAGGGGGGAGGGGAGGAAAAAACAAAAGGGAAGGTCTGTGATAGGGTGGAAGGCAGGAGAGATTAAGGGCTCGATTTTCATTGAGCCGTGGAGGCGGGCTTGGAGGTGTGCGGGGAGTTAAAATCGCAAAAACTGGCGGGCGGGCCCCCGCCACCCCCGGCCTGGTTCCCGACTCTGAGCAATTTTAACTCAGTCGTGTCTGATTGTCCCGACTCCATCCCGCATCCAACAGGCGGGACTGGTCATTAAGGCCCTTAACAACCACTAAATGGCCTCTATAATCCAATTTTGAAAGGCCCTTGCAAATTTAACCCTTTTCCCACATGAAACACGCCTGGTGGGAAACACAAATGTGAAACCTGGTGGGAGCACTATTGGATTGCTGACTATCAACTGCAGGTCAACCATTAAAGAGGAGATTTGATCAGCCATGATTTGCAGGTGGCAGGACTTAGTGGTCTCAGGTCTGGGGCAACTTTTAGAAGGCTTAACCACACCTGTGGAAGGTTGGAGCCTCACACCCATCTCCAGTGTGGCCTCCTGGGAAACACCTCTCGCCACCTTCCCTCAGCGCTTCCTCAACAGAGGCATATACCAGAAGCATGGGAGCCATTTATTTCCTTCCCATCTGGGCATTAGAGGAGCTCGAGCACCAGCCGCGGCAGCAGCAGAACCAGGAACAACAGCAGCATCAGCAGCAGCAGCAGCAGGAGCGCCAGGCTGCTGCTCACCCACCTAACTCTGCACAGGCCAGAAGGGGCCAGCGTCTGGAAGTGGCTGGAGAGTGCCTTGCTGCACATCAGGGGGACCATGGGGACCCGTAGCTGCAATGGCAGTCCTACTCAGAAGGACTTCCATGAAGGTCTGGTTTCTCTGTTCAATAGATGCCCATCGCTCCTCAAGAGATGTCATTCTATTCTGAACAATGACCATGTTTTCCATACCCTGGCGACTAAGCTCCTCCATGACCGTAGCCATCCTCTCCTCTATGGTAGCCAGCCTTACCATGGAGGTAACAATACTTTCCACGGATGTAGCCATCCTTTCCGTGGTGATGTGTTCATGCGCCAATGACTCCACAAAGGCTCTGCTCATATTCGTTATGGACTCCTCCATTCGCTCCACACTTGGAGCGACCCTAGAGACAAAACCTGCCAGAGACTCCTGCATCTGTGCCTGGAGTTCCATCACCTCTGATCTTATGGATGGACCCAGAGGCAGAGGGTCAACATGCTGCTGAGCCGAGCTGGCAGAGTCCTGCGCCCTCCGACTAGGACTCTCCACTGCTGTCCCTGTCTCCACAATCTGCTGATGCTCACCTGTGAGCTGTGATACACCAGGTGACAACACTACTCTATGTCCTGAAAGTCCCACCGAGGTGTGAGTGTCTGCGCTGGTGCTGGGTGCGCTGAATTCTGCTGACGCTGCGCCCTCAGAGGTTGCAGCTTCCTCTGAGGAGTCTGGCTGCTCAGCCTCTTCTTCCTGGCTAGGGGGGACGGATGCTTGTGATGGTCCTGTGGGGGAGTAAAGAGATGTGATGCAAAGGCTACATGCACATAGTTTTTGGCAGATGCTCATAAGTCCATCTGTTACAGCTTCACAATCATTATCAGCGACTCATGCAATGTCAAAGAGAGAGATGGGAAACTTTTCTGTCACCAGCTTGCTGTGTTACACCCGTCTGTCCGTCCCCCACGCGCGAATCATACTCTATTCCCATGATTTCCAGGACGGCCTCCTCCCAGGGGGTCAGGTGGGCTATTGAGGCTGTCCCTCCTCATGTCCTGGCTCGCTCTCTTTTGTTGTGAGCTCTCTTTTCCTGCAATGAGGGAGACAAGTAGAGGTTGAGTGAGAATGAAGGAATGAGTATAGAGATGCATAGCATAGATACTTTGAAGGAGACAAAGATGGAGTGAGGTTGCAAGACCAAGGGTCCTCCCTGTGTGTTGTCAGTTGTGTTCAAAGCATCAGAGTGATAGGGAGTGTGAGGGCTGCATGGTCGAATAGTGATGTGAATGTGAGCATAGAGAGAGAGGGAATGGGTAAGGGTGCATGGATGTCAGTGTCAAGTGGGATGTGGAGGAAGAGATTGCTAAAGCTGAGTGCTGGTGAGGAAAGGCAATGGGGATCAGATTGAGGGTGATGGGAAATTCATACTCACTTTCCCTGATGAAGGGAAGAGCACCTCCCTGTTGGCCTTAGCCCCATCCACTAATGCCTGCAGTGCCACCTCGTCAAAGTGAGGAGCTGATCTGGCCCTCCCGCTTGTCATATTTGCTGCAGCTCCCTCACACTGCACAGTCAAGAAGCTTGGCAGTCTCCAGAAGAAGCAAGGCTTGCTGTGGACCTTAAATGCAGCAGCAATGATGACATCATCAGAGGGGACTTTCAGTCATGAAAAACCCATTTGCAAAGGCTTCCCACACGTTGGAAATCAATTGGCCAATTGAGTTAAAATTGCATCAATCTCCCACATCCATTTAGATTCGTGTGGGAAACACGAAATTCGGATAACACGACACCATCCCACACCTGAGTTAAAATCACCCCCTAAATGACAAAAGGGATGATGGTGCGAGGCAAAAGGAGATGGTAATGGGACAAGTAAAGAAATAAAAGTTGGGTCTGAAAGAGGTGTAAATGGGTATAGCAGAATCATCAACAGCTGCCATCTGAAAAACTAGGGGCAGAGGTTATGGTCTGAAATTGTTGAACTCGATGTTGAGACCAGAAGGCTGTAAAGGGCCTAATCGAAAGATGAGGTGCTGTTCCTCGAGCTTATGTTGAGCTTCATTAGAACCTGCACACATGGCCATCCTCTCGACTTTCTTTTCACGCACGGCTTTGTCGCTTGAAAGGTCTCAACTAGATCATTTTGCTTGACAGGATACTTTCCAATCAAATCCTCACCTTTTTTTCTCCTCCACATACATTTGCTCACCCCTAACCCTGCGATCCTTTCTTCCCAGCATTGGACTAACCACCTACCTCCATCACAACAGCTCTTTCTATTTCCAAAATCACTCTCCCTGATAGATCACAATGTCTATACCTCTGTCATTCTGCTTCACAACTGCCTTGCCTCTACTTTTGATGCCCTTATCCTCACCAGGTCTCAAGTGGTCTCTCACCACCACCATTCTTCGGTACAAAAGCTAACTCCATGGACTCAAGTCTATATGCTGCCGACTGATGTGCATAGAGTGTACGACCTGTCCATCACCACATTTAGTTTGAATATCTGAAGCAGTACAGTCACTTCCTCTCTATAGTCACATCATGTGTCAGCTGTGGCTCAGTGGGTAGCACTCTCGCCTCTGAGTCAGAAGATTGTGGGTTCAAAGTCCCACACCAGTGATTTGAGCACAAAAATCTAGTTTGACACTCCATTGCAGTGCTGAGGGAGTGCTGCACTGTTGGAGGTGCCGTCTTTCAGATGAAACGTTAAACCAAGGCCCTGTCTACTCTCTCAGGTGGATGTAAAAGATCCCATTGCACTATTTCAAAGAAGAGCAGGGGAGTTATCCCCGGTGTCCTGGCCAATATTTATCCCTCAATCAACATAACAAAAACAGATCATTTGGTCATTATCATATTGCTGTTTGTGGGAGCTGGCTGTGCTGCGTTGCGTTTCCTACATTACAACAGTGACTACACTTCATAACTCCTTGGGCTGGATTGTCCTGTAAAATACTTCCTGTTTTCTGGTGGTTTTGGTGCTGTAAATGGAGTAACATGGGACTGTAAATCCTACCAGCTCAAAACTGCTGGAATAAGCTAGGTTAGAAGATCTTAGAGTAAGACATCACTGAAGTTGTTTGTTCCCTACATGCAGATATCCCCTCACCAACTTTACAGATCAAGAAGACTTTTCTAGCTGTCAGTGCCTCAGAAGGCTATTGGGGAGATATGCCAACTGCTGGCTGAAAACCAGTAGCACACTTCCACCAAGAGAATAGTGTTGTCTGTACCAGTCAAAGTCATCACTGCCTTGAATTCGTTTGCCACCGGATCCTTCCAGGCAGCATCTGGCGACCTTTCCCACATTCGTCAGGCAGCAACTCATCACTGCATCAAGGAAGTCCTTGATGTTCCATTTAGGGGAGCAAAGAAATCCATATCCTTCCCAATTTAATCAGAGCAGCAAAGAGATAGAAGGAGCTATTTAGCTTTCGAAATTGGCAGGGTTCCCACTGTGCAAGAGCAATTGATGAAATGCATGCGACACTCAAAAGCTCATATGACAATTTTACAGCTTCTATTCCATTAAGGTGCAGTAAGTATGCAATGTCAGCCACCTATCCTGCGTGTAAACGCCCAACACCCCAGAAGCTGTCGTGACACTTTAGTCATGCAACAATCTATCCTATCAGCTCTCATGACATGGAGGCCCTGCCAACTTTAACAGCAGGGCCTGATTTGAATCTGAAGCCTCTGTTTCTGACCCACAGCCAGCCAGATGGAGAGGCCTGTGGCACTAGGCCACACAGAGGAGGGTGGGATTGGTGGGGGTTGAGGGCTGATGCTGGCCTCCAGAGGATTGTGGGGGTGGGGGGGCCATCTAGGTACCGGGAGGAGGGGCAGGGGAGAAAGAAGATAGGGGGCCGGCCTCAAGCTCATCAGTTTGGGGGGGTGGGGGGAGGCAAGGGAAGATCGGGGGCCGGCCTCATACTCATCGGGGATGGGGGGGGAGGCCATGGAAGATCGGGGCCAGCCTCATGCTCATCGGGGGCAGGGGACAGGAGGCAAGGGAAGATCAGGGTTGGCCTCATGCTCATCGGGGGCGGGGGACCGGAGGCAAGGGAAGATCCGGGCCGGCTTCATGCTCATCAGGGGCGGGGGGCGGGAAGCAAGGGAATATCGTGGCCGGCCACCAGAGGATCATGGCCGGCCTCATGCTCATCGGGAGGAGGGAGGGGGTGCGAAGGATGATCGGGGCTGGCCACCAGAGGATTGTGGCCGACCTGAGAATCATCGGTGGGGGTGGGGAGTCCGGGAAGACGATTGGATGCCTGGTGGGGTGGTCTCTGAATACGGGGGGGTTGGGGTGGGGTGGGTTAGGCAAGGACTCTGGATCCAGGAGGTAGGTGTAATGTCACTTACATCCTGGATGCAGCAGTCCTCGCCTTGTTCTAACTGCCGAAGTGTGTAAAACCCGACCAACTACAGTTAAAAATAAAATGGAGGTTAAAGAAGAGGCTTCCTGTCTCATTGTAATATTTAAATTGACGTCCCGCCTCCTGGCAGCGGGTTGGCTGCCCACACCTCCCCCCGCCACCACCCGCTGTCCTACCTCCTTTAAAACTGGAAGAGGGCAGGTTCAGGTCAGGGTTCCAATTTTTAACAACTTCCCCCCCACGCCCCCTAACCCACCCCTTTTTTATGGTAAAAGTTCCTCTCAGAGTTATATTTTAACTTTTACTGTCGGGCAGAATACTGGCAGTAGCAGATCTGTCGCTGTCATACACCCTACACAGTTTATGTTTCCATTGCAGTCCGAGCACCTGAAGTGCTGCTCTGGCCCGTCGAGTCTGGCACAATGAGTAGCCTGTTGCCCAGGTCTGTGCCTCCTTGTACATGGGTTGTGCAGAAGGGTCAGGAGTCATGGTTGAAATGCTTAGCCTAATAGCCAGTAGCCAGTTGTCAAACTTTCCCTACCCCTTGAAAGAGCTTGGTAACATTGGATTTGCATGATGAATCTGGCAGATATTAAATATTCCAAACTTAATTTTTGTGGTTTATAGTTTCTAGGGTCTCTGTTGTGTAGCGGGAAGTGCTAGTAAACAAGGGCCCTTGAGTATATCATTTAATTGTAGTGTAATTAGTGGTATTGATTTGAGTTAATTTAATTTGAATTAATTAAAGGGTAAGTCATGGCACCACAGCTTGCCCCATGGCATGCTCCTCCTGCACTATGTGGGAAATCAGGGACACTTCCTGTGTCCCTGACGACCATGTGTGTGGGAAGTGCATCCAGCCACAGTTAATGGCAGACTGCATTGCGGTGCTTGAGCTGCGAATGGATACATACTGGAACATTTGCTATGCTGAGGACATCATGAATAGTATGTTTAGAGAGTTGGTCACACCGCAGGTAAAGGCTGCACAGGCAGGAAGGGAATGGGTGACCGCCAGGCAGAGTAGTAGGCGCAGGCAGGTAGTGCAGGGGTCCCCTGTGGCCATCCCCCTTTCAGACAGATATACCACTTTGGATATTGTTGGGGGAGATGGCTTATTGGGGGAAGGCAGCAGTAGCCAACTTCCCGGCACCATGGGTGGTTCTGCTGCAAAGGACAGGAGGGAAAAGAGCGGGAGAGCTATATTAATAGCGGATTCTATTGTAAGGGGAATAGATAGGCACTTCTGCGGCCGCAAATGAGACTCCAGGATGGTATGTTGCCTCCCTGGTGCAAGGGTCAAGAATGCCTCGGAGCGGCTGCAGGGCATTCTGGAGGGGGAGGGTGAACCATGTCTATTTTCTTGATCCACTCCCGTCCTAGAAGTGGTGGTCCTCCCTCAGGTAGTACGTATAAGTTCATTCTTGGGTGTTCTTTACCCCTATCTCTCACCTTGACTCTTATCTTTCCCATGGGGTATACTTTATGCCCTGTGTATGTCTGCAATACGAACTTGGTATCTCTTTAGGGTATATGTGAGAATAGCCGGTGGTAATCCCTTCGATTTATGACTGATAGAGCTGGTCCAGTGTCCAACTCCATTTTCACTTGGACTCCAGCTATTTTTAGCATGACCCAGATAGTTTGTAGGTCAGCTTTCTTACTCACATTGTGAATTCTCAGACTACCCAGCTCCTGGCCGTTTGGGTCTGAGTCCGAATTCTGTTCGTCTGAACTCTTCTCAGCCACCTTGTGTACCTTGTTGTACTTTTCCTGTGATGGCTTCCTTTGGTTGTTGGTCTTCTTCCCTGACCGGCATACCTTAGCTATGTGACCCAGTTTGCCACATTTCCTACATTCCTGGTTCTTAAACCAGCATTGGTTCTGCTCGTGTGTTGTCTTCCCACAACGATAGCATTTTGTTGTTGTCGAGGTAATTTGATCCACACTGAGTGCCGCTGTCTTTAGCTGCATTTCCGCAGTTCCCTTCGCTGCGGCTTTGTGCGATGCTGCAATAAGGACAGCCCTGTCAAGTGTAAGGTCGTTCTCTTCGAGTAGTCGCTTTTGCGTTCCTTCCTTTGCCAATCCGCACACGAACTTGTCCCGCAATGCTTCTGTCAGATTCCCTCCAAACTGGCAGTATTTCGCTAGTCTACGCAGTTCGACCAAGTATTCCGCGTTGCTTTCGTCTTTCCGTTGCGTTCTCGCATAGAATTTGAATCGTTCCGCCAACATCAACGGTGTGGGGTTCAAGTGATCCTTCAGAACAGCCACAATATCATCGAAAGTCTGATCCGCCGGTTTAGCTGGTGATAGTAGATGCTTCAAGAGCCCGTATGTCTTCGCGCCCATCGAGTTTAGCAAGGTTATAGCTTTGTCATCTTCTTCTATTTTATTGGCCTCACAATAGATCTCCATGCGTTCCACATACGTGGCCCAGTCTTCTACCTCGGAATTAAAATCGTTGATGTTACCACGCTTAGGCATCTTCCTCTCTTCCTGATAAACACCACGAATTATTTCTTTAAAATTTTTCTTTTTTTTTCCAAGATGGCAGTTCCCGCGAAAATGGCAGTTTCCCGCGCTTATCTTCACTCCCCGCCCACTTCAATGGCGGTTTCCCGCTTCTGTCTTCTTCCCCGCCTAATGGCGGCTTCCCGCGTTTCTTCCCTGGCGGGAGGGGTACACTTTCCCCATGGGCGACGGCCGCTGGCTTTCAGGTTCACAGCCTGCGCGCCGGCTTCTGTGCTTTCCCTTTTCTCGGCAGGGCAACCGGCGCTGGGTACACCCCGTTGACGGCGAACAGTTTCAGCCGCTGGGCTGGCTCTCACTCAGTTCCCCTTGCTCGGGCTCTGTCTCTCTCCCGCTCGCTCGGCTCTACCGGCGCTGGGTACACCCCGTTGACGGAGAACAGTTTCAGCCGCTGGACTGGCTCTCGCTCAGTCTCCCTTGCTCGGGCTCTGTCTCTCTCCCGCTCGCTTGGCTCTACCGGCGCTGGGTACACCCCGTTGACGGAGAACAGTTTCAGCCGCTGGACTGGCTCTCGCTCAGTCTCCCTTGGTCGGCTCTGCCTCTCCCGCTCGCTCGGCTCCCAATCGCGCCTCCCAGCCCTCTCGCAGTCCGGTGCTTCCCTCCCCGGCTGCGGCTGAGTTTATCTCTTCCCGCGCCTACGTTCCCGGTCGCAGCGCTTCGTGGCTTCGGTCGCTGCCCGGCCTTTTTCACCGGTCGCGGTCTAGCTGTCTCACGACGCCGTTGCGTCCCCCAGCCTGTCTGTACCGCGGCTTCCTTGCTCCACGCTGCCCCAGTCTCAGCGCCTCTGGGCCCGACTTCTGTCCGGCTCCTTTCCCCCTCGACTGTGGTCGAGTGCACCGCCCTTATCCTCCGGTTATTCTTTTTACTTTTCCCTTACCCACAGTCACCGTGGCCGGCTTGCTTCTCGTGCTGATCGGCTCACTCCTCACCGTGGCAGAAGGGACAGTCAGTGCCTGTTGCTGATGGAAGTCTTTGTCTCTGAATTCTTCCTCCTTTCCAGCTCTGCAGACTTGAGTTTTCTCCCAGCAGAATGACGAGGGCGGTTGCCTCTTCTCGACGCTCGTTAACTGCTTCGGAAGTATTGTTGCCGCAGGGTACGATCGGACTCATCGCCACTGTAAAGTCTGTGGGTTGTTTAGTTAATTAATACACAGACTACCAGAGTAACTTAAAACAGGACTTTACTATTCGAAGGTCTGGGCGAATCTGCCCAATAAATCCTGACACAACACTTATATACTGGTGTGGTCACTGTCGGTATTACAGTATACAGAAGCCAAACAAAGTAGTGCCACCCTAAAATAGTTCTCTTAAAGGTGAACGGTTACATACAATAGTTCTCTTAAAGGTAGACGGGTACATACACTACAGTGGTGCATACAGATATCAATGATATAGGTAAAAAATAGGATGAGGTCCTAAAAGCTGAATATAGGGAGTTAGGAGGTAAATTAAAAAATAGGATTGCTACCAGTGCCACGTGCTAGTCAGAGTGGAAACAGAAGGATATTTCAGATGAATACGTGGCTAGAGGAATGGTGCAAGTGGGAGTGATTCAAATTCCTGGGACATTGGAACCGGTTCTGGGGGAGGTGAGACCAGTACAAACTGGACGGTTTGCACCTGGGCAGGTCTGGGACCGATGTCCTAGGGAGAGTGTTTGCTCGTGCTGTTGGGGAGGGTGGGGAGGGTTGGGAAGGGTTTAAACTAAAATGGCAGGGGGTTGGGAACCTGTGCAGGGATACAGAGGAAAGGAAGCAAGGATAGAAGCAAAAGACAGGAAGAAGAAAAGCAAAAGTGGAAGGCAGAGAAATAAAGTGTGTAAATCAAACATGGCCACAGTAAATAATAATTCTAAAAGGACGAAGAGTACTAAAAAAAAAGCCTGAAGGCTTTGTGTCTTAATGCGAGGAGCATTCGTAATAAGATGGATGAATTAGCTGCACAAATAGATGTAAACAGATATGATATAATTGGGATTACGGAGACATGGCTCCAGGGTGACCAAGGCTGGGAATTCAACATCCAGGGGTATTCAATTTTCAGGAAGGACAGGCAAAAAGGAAAAGGAGGTGGGGTAGCATTGCTGGTTAAAGAGGAGATTAACACAATAGTAAGGAAGGATATTAGCTCTGATGATGTGGAATCTGTATGGGTAGAGCTGAAAAATACCAAGGGGCAGAAAATGTTAGTGGGAGTTGTACACAGACCCCCAAACAGTAATGCCAAGGTTGGGGATGGCATTAAAAAGGAAATTAGACACGCGTGCAATAAGGGCACAGCAGTTATCATGGGTGACTTTAATCTACATATAGATTGGGCTAACCAAATTAGTAACAATACGGTGGAGGAGGAATTCCTAGAGTGTATACGGGATGGTTTCCTGGACCAATATGTCAAGGAACCAACTAGAGATCAGGCCATCTTAGACTGGGTATTATGTAATGAGAAAGGATTAATTAGCAATCTTGTTGTGCGAGGTCCCTTGGGGAGGAGCAATCATAATATGATAGAATTCATCATTAAGATGGAGAGTTAAGTAGTTGACTCAGAGACTAGGGTCCTGAATTTAAATAAAGGAAACTATGATGGTATGATGCGTGAGTTGGCTAGGATTGATTGGGGAACGTTACTTAATGGGTTGACGGTGGATAGGCAATGGAAAACTTATAAAGATCGCATGGATGAACTGCAGAATTTGTTCATCCCTGTCTGGCATAAAAAGAAAACAAAAAAGGTGGTGCAACCGTGGCTAACAAGGGAAATTAGGCATAGCATAAGAGCCAAGGAGAGGACATATAAATTGGCCAGAAAAAGCAGCAAACCTGAGGATTGGGAGCAGTTTAGGATTCAGCAAAGGAGGACAAAAGGATTAATTAAGAGGGGGAATATAGAGTATGAGAGTAAGCTTGCAGGGAACATAAAAACTGACTGTAAAAGCTTCTATAGATATGTGAAGAGAAAAAGATTGGTGAAATCAAGCATAGGTCCCTTGCAGTCAGAATCAGGGGGATTTATAATGGAGAACAAAGAAATGGCTGACCAAGTAAATACATACTTTGTTTCTGTCTTCACAAAGGAGGACACAAATAACCTCCCAGAGATGTCGGGGAACATAGGGTCTAATGAGAAGGAGGAACTGAATGAAATCAGCATTTGTAGGGAAATGGTGTTCAGATAATTGACGGGATTGAAGGCCGATGAATCTCCAGGGCCTGATAATCTGCATCCTAGGGTACTTAAGGAAGTGGCCCTAGAAATAATAGATGCATTGAAGTGAGAAAACTACTAGGCACTTGGTCTGAATATTAAACAAGGCTTTAATCACCTGTTTTTCAACATGGAGATCTAGTTGTGTCCTTCACCAGTTCCTGTTAAAGAATGTCCTGCACAAGCTGGGCCCATGCCCGAGTATTTATACTCTCCCTGGACAGCACCACCAGCAGGCTGCCCAGTATTATTACATAAGTCATTTTCACATGAATGACAAGATTCATGTCATGCATTGCTGGTCATCTTCCAAAATTCTATAGACTCTGGCACAGTTCCCATGGATTGGAGGGTAGCTAATGTAACCCCACTATTTAAAAAAGGCGGTGGAGAGAAAACGAGGAATTACAGACCGGTAAGCCTGACATCGGTAGTGGGGAAAATGCTAGAGTCCATTATAAAAGATGTAATAGCAGAGCACTTGGAAAACAGGATCGGACAAAGTCAACATGGATTTACAAAAGGTAAATTGTGCTTGATTAATCTACTGGAATTTTTTGAGGATGTAACTGGTAGAATAGATAAGGGAGAACCAGTGGATGTGGTGTATTTGGACTTTCAGAAGGCTTTTGATAAGGTCCCGCATAAGAGATTAGCATGCATAGTTAAAGCACATGGGATTGGGGGTAAGGCACTGATTTGGATAGAGAACTGGTTGGCAGACAGGAAGCAAAGAGTTGGAATAAACAGGACTTTTCTGAGTGGCAGGCAGTGACTAGTGGGGCACCGTAGGGATCGGTACTGGGACCCAAGCTATTCACAATGGCCCAGAAATTCGCGTCGGAGGCTTCCCGCGGGTGCAAGCCTCCGACCTGCACTTACCTTGCGCGCCGGCCATTGAGCTGTGGGCCCGCGTGGTATTCCGATCCTGGGCCTCCTCCAACTGCTGGCGCGCAGTGCTTGCGTATCCCAAGGCCACAGTTAGTTTGAAGCTTCCTCTGGGATCACGTGGGCCATGGAAAGCCACTGGTAGCAGGGAATGCTTCATTCATAAATTTGACTGGAAGAGCTGTCAAACCTATAAATACTATAAGCCCCAAAACATAACTAAAACTTCAAATAAATTTTTTTTTAAATCACATTTTTAAAATAACTATAAATTATATGTAATAACTATTTTAAAAATTGGGATCGGGGGCTTCCCGCGGGTGTAAGCCCCCAACCTGCACTTACCTTGCGCGCCGGCCGTTGAGCTCTGGGCCCCCGTTGAATTCCGATCCGGGGCGTGGTCCAGCTGCCGGCGCGCAGTGCTTGCGTATCCCAAGGGTGCAGTTAGTTCGATGCATCCCCTGGGATCACGTGGGCCATGGGGAGCTAATCGGAGCAGGGAATGCTCCATTCATAAGTCTGACCGGAAGTGCTGTCAAGACTTATAAATAATACGGCCCCAAAATAGCACAAAATCTTCAAATAAATTTTTTTTAAATCACATTTTTTAAATAAACTATAAATTACATGAAATAACTATTTTAAACAATCATTTAAATTTTTGAAAAAAATAATTTTATTTTCTAACGGGGCTAAAAATAAACTTACCTTGCTTTAAAGTATTTAAAAATAATAAACCTGTGGAAAAAATGTTTTAATTTTAATTAATTCACCACTTACCTTGTAAAAAGCAGGCTTACCCTTCCGGATAACCTGTAAAAAAAAACAAAGTTCGATGTGCACGCGCAGCCTCTCCTGCGCACGCGTTCGACCTCTGAACCCCTTCATTCAGAGGAACGGAAGTGCCGGTTTCCCGTGCATGCACAGTGCATGCAGGAAGCCGGCACTTCCATTGGGCCTACGGGTGAGTACCCCATGCGTACTCACCCATGGAGACCAGAATTTCTGGGCCAATTTAAATTTTTGAAAAAATTAATTACATTTTCTAATGGGGCTAAAAATAAACCTATCTTTCTTTAAAGTATTTAAAAATAATAAACCTGTGGAAAAAATGTTTTAATTTTAATCAATTCACCACTTACCTTGTTAAAAGCAGGCCTTGCGCCTGCTTTTTACGTGTAACTCTTGACAACCCGACCAAAAGAGCAGGGAATTTGGCGGAAAGCTTCTGTCGGGCCGTTAGAATTGTGCTGATCTGAGGCTGGTGGTGAGTGTTGTGTATGTAACCTGTTCCACCTTAAGAGAGCTTAAGCCTGTTCCACCTTAAGAGATGTACTACTTTCTCAGGCTGCTGTAGACGTAATACCGGGGGTGAACACACCGGTATATAAGCACTGTGCAGTAATCTTGTATTCAGTATAGTCCCTACCTCCAACCAGTAAAGACCTGTTTTTATTGTTACTCATTAGTCTGTGTCTTAATTAACTAAATAATTCACAGACTTAACACTGGCGACGAGTCAGGTTCTTACCCTGCGGCAGTTATTCCACGGCGGTTGAAGAGAGGTTTCAAACCACCCCACCCCACTGGAAGCGACAGGCATTAGGACTCTGAAGCCTCCATCAGCTTGTGAACCGGAGTAGAAGACAGGGCTGGGGAAGACAGGTACAGGGCGATAGCGATCGGCAGATAAGGGCCAGGCCGCTTTGAAGTGAGGGGCGCAGCCGGGCCATCGATCGCAACCACCGATAAGGGCCGCACTCGGGCTGAAAGGGCAGCGGCTGCAGGAATTGAAGGCGCGAGAGCCGCGGTGCACAGCGCGGGCCATCGATCGCGATCGGGAGATAAGGGCTTTGGAGTGCGAGGCGCAGCCGGGCCATCGATCGCATCCGCTGATAAGGGCCGCACTCGGGCGATCGCGGCGAAGATAAGGGCCGCACTCGGGGGCTGAAGGGAGACGGCGTCGGGGGACGGGTGAAGGCCGCCAAGCGCGGGAAAACCGCCATTTTGTGGGCGGAGGACGACGGCAAGAGCGGGAAGCCGCCATCTTTGATAACAAGTAAAGAAAATAAAATCTGAGAAATTGCAAATCTACAATGCCTAAACACGGGAATATTAGCACCTTTGATAGTGACCTCGAAGATTGGGCCATATATGTTGAAAGAGTAAAAAATTATTGTAAGGCCAATAAAATTCGTGACCAAGATAAAGCTCTAACATTATTAAATTTAATGGGTGCGAAGACATACGGGCAATTGAAACACCTGTTATCGCCAGATGAACCGGCGGATAAGACGTTCGATGAGATTGTTACTGTCCTGAAAGATCATCTAAACCCCACGCCGCTGATGCTAGCGGAACGATTTAAATTTTACGACAGAAGGCAGCTACAGCATGAAAGCAATGCTGAATATTTGCTGGAATTGCGTAAATTAGCGAAATATTGCCAGTTTGGAACGGGACTGACAGATGCACTACGAGACAAATTTGTGTGTGGTTTATTTAAACAGGATACACAAAAGCGACTGCTCGAGGAGAATGAGCTGACGCTTGAGAAGGCGGTCACTATGGCAGCAGCACACGAAGCCGCAGCGAGAGGCACGGCAGTAATGCAGCTACGGTCACCGGAGCTCAGTGCACACAAGTTGGGTGTGAGTTCTGGCAAATGTTATCGTTGTGGAAAGACAACGCATGATCAGAACCAGTGTTGGTTTAAAAACCAAGAATGTAGAACTTGTGGTAGGCTTGGACACATAGCTAGAGTATGCAGGTCAGGGAAGAAGACCAGCAACAAGAAGTCACCGCAAGGAAAATACGCAAAGGTACACAAGGTGACCGAACAGGAGTCCGATTCAGATGCAAGCTGTAATGAACTGGCTAGCTTAAGAGTACTCAACGCTGGTAAGGGTGCAGACCTCCAGACAATTTGGGTCACTCTTCAGATAGAAGGAGCCCAAGTAAAACTGGAATTGGACACTGGATCGGCATTGACGGTCATAAATAAGAAAGATTACGGAAAGTTATTCCAACATATTCCCCTACAGGATACGGGGATTATATTGAAAACATACACGGGGCAAAGAGTGTACCCCATCGGGAAAATAGAGGTTGCAGTGGTCCACAAGGGCGAAGACAGTCAAATAATGGACTTATATGTGATACCTGAAGGAGGTCCTCCACTACTAGGACGGGAGTGGATTAGGAAAATGAATATGGACTGGCATTTCCTACAAACAATAACGAGTGAGAACTCGGTGAAGATAGTCGGCCCAGACTCTGGAACGGATGATGGTAAGCCCAACTCAGGTGCAAAAGAGAAAGTTTCAGCACAGAATTCCACTGAGCAACAACAACATAGTTTAACTGTGGATTCTGAGTCTGGCAAGTCTACTGATGTGCCCATTTCTGAGGGACACCGGGCTCGAACTCAACTCCATTTCAAACTACAACAGCAATTAGAACAAATGCTTCGCCGTTTTGAGCAAGAGCTGAATGCAACGAAAGAGTTCTTTGATATAGAGTTGGAGAATCTGGAAAGACAACAGAAGCAGCTGATGGAGAAAATGGAGCAGGAGCACACAAAACGTCTGATGTCAGAGGAGTTAACGGTCAGCCAACTCCTGCATATGCTGAAGGACAGGACTCTGAAATGGGAAGAACTTGAACACGAACTTCAATATTCAAACGAAAGGGGTTCGGAGCTCTCAAAGGTTATTGGAAGAGCTGAGGTGGCAACACAGACTGAGATGACTGCAACAGAGCAGCCCTTGGATGCCAAAAGTACGCTGACTCACGTCAACGTAGAACAACAGACCGCTGAAACAGCTGCTCTGGTAGAGGGATTGAATAGTCCGATCAATCAATCTCCAAAAGAAGTTGAAGTAGTAAAATCTCAAATGAGGTCATTAGTAAACGACTTGCTGAAAGCCCAGAAAAAGCTGGATGAAGAGGTACGCATGAAGAAGTCTCTTCAGGAAAGATGTCTGGACTTGGAACAAAAGCTGGCTAACGCCCAGCTGGGTATGGAGGAAACAGAAGACCCTCTCGCTGGCCTAGATCAGGACGACACCGAATATTACCATGACCTATTGAGTGACACTGAATATTATAGTGACCTGGTCTGCCCAGCTTGTGATGAAAACTCCCAAAGTGCAGAAACCATGATGAATCACAAAAAGTCTAAGAAACACCGGGAGATGGTGGCGCTACTACTGAAAAAGGAGGAAGAGAAGGAGAAACTTTGCATGCAGCTGGCAGCTGACAGTGGAGCCCAGAGAGGATCCAAGAAGCAGAAAAGGAAAAGTCGAAACAGAAGATGACCCATCTGAACCATTATCACCTCTACCAGATCACACACGTGGTCCCTCCGAACGGAGCCAAATCAGTTCGGAAGTTCAAGCTGTTAAATCCATGAAAGGACTATTGAATGAGTAACGTGAACCGACTACACCACAGAGATTGAATCTGTGAACTGTTTTCCGCAGAGACTGAATCTGTGATCTGTTTTGACATGAAGTTATATATGTATATATGTTATTATGTTACGTTAAACATGAAGTTATATATGTATATCTGTTATTACGTTAGGTTAAATGGGGGGATGACTATAAAGCTAAGAAGGGAGGAGTGTTGTGTATGTAACCTGTTCCACCTTAAGAGAGCTTAAGCCTGTTCCACCTTAAGAGATGTACTACTTTCTCAGGCTGCTGTAGACGTAATACCAGGGGTGAACACACCGGTATATAAGCACTGTGCAGTAATCTTGTATTCAGTATAGTCCCTACCTCCAACCAGTAAAGACCTGTTTTTATTGTTA
Organism: Somniosus microcephalus; assembly: GCF_052327205.1. Classification (NCBI taxonomy): domain Eukaryota; kingdom Metazoa; phylum Chordata; class Chondrichthyes; order Squaliformes; family Somniosidae; genus Somniosus; species Somniosus microcephalus. The sequence continues at coordinate 281,698,420 of NC_140987.1, read as the reverse complement.
CTCATTAGTCTGTGTCTTAATTAACTAAATAATTCACAGACTTAACAGTGAGGTCCCACTGGAACAGTCCCTGGCGAAAGATGAGTGGCTGCCAGGGGAATCCCTGTCGAGGAAGGGGATGACAGAGCTGGGGCTGGGGAGGCCCACCATTTCCTTTTGGGGTCTGGAGGAATATTCATGCTCCTCCTGGCCCACAAGGAAACTATTTTTTAAAAGAACTAATTTTACTGGGCTTCTTCTGACCCCGGCTCTTGCTCCCAGCAAATTTGGTCTGACAGGGAAAATCACCACTGCTCCCCCACTCAGGCCTCAGTTTAAAATAGCTGCTCAGATCCTGATGATGTTTAACATTGCAGTTGGACAGATCAAGGCAGGAACAGAGTGGTTAAGTGCCCTCGCTCTATTTTAACTACCTTTCAACAACCCTCCCACCAGGGCTGGCCTGGTTTCCGTCCGGTGGGGATGTTATAATTCCCCTCCATTTCTCCCGGTAACCAACAGTTGAACTGTGCAAATTGGCAAAGATCCTGCTGCCTTTGGGATTGCAGGCACCAAAAGCTGAAGTGCAAGGCCAAACAGTCACTCTAGGCCAAATAGGGGTTCACTCCTGTGACTTGCCCTATTGGAGACTGAAAACTATCAGTGGCGTAAATGTCCTAAGGTCCCCATTGAACCCACATACTCTGGTGGGGTTAGTGCTGGAACACTCTCCACTTGCCTGGATGAGTGCAGCTCCAACGACACTCGACACTCGACACCATCCAGGACAAAGCAGCCTGCTTGATTGGCACCCCATCCACCACCTTAAACATTCACTCCCTCCACCACTGGCTGCAGTGTGTACCATCTACAAGGTGCACTGCAATAACTCGAGAAGGCTTCTTCGGCAGCACCTCCCAAACCCGTGACCTCTTCCACCTAGAAGGACAAGGGCAGCAGACACATGGGAACACCACCACCTCCAGGTTCCCCTCCAAGTCACACACCATCCTGATTTAGAAATATATCGCCAATCCTTCATCGTCGCTGGGTCAAAATCCTGGAACTCTCTCCCTAACAGCACTGTGGGAGTACCTTCACCACACGGAATGCAGCAGTTCACGAAGGTGGCTCACCACCACCTTCTCAAAGGCAATTAGGAATGGGCAATAACTGCTGGCCTTGCCAGCGATGTCCACATCCCATAAACAAAGAAAAAAAATGGGAGGGTTGTGGTACAGAGGCCTGTCTACGCAGCTCAGCATTCAGGAAGTGGCACAGAACACTTAAGAAATTCCTTGAACAGTCTCAGCCTCTATATGTAAATGTCCTCGATTAGGTGCAGTGAGCTGCTTCTTGGTATATACACATGGCCCCGGGGATAGTTGATTAAGGTGGTCGTCAATCTTCTATGAAGACTTCGCCCCCACTTTGCTCTGTCCCGTGGCCCACCACCATGTCTACATGTTCCTGAGATACAGTAGACCTGAAAGTCCAGGGGCCATGATCCTGGCAGTTACACAGGGACACCTCCAGTGTCCTCCAAGACTAACCCCACCGGAGTATGTGGGGTCAATGGGGACCGCGGTTGGACACACCACTAACGGCGCCTGCCTGCTCCATACTGCTTGAGACTCTGCTGCCCAGTTGCCATCGGGAATGCTGCTAGAGTCACTTAGAAAAACCTTCTCACAGCCTCCTTACCAAGTGCGCTGATATGAATAATAATTATTTTTTTAAAATGTTTTTCATCTTCTTCAGCGGTCCAGGTCACTTCCCAGGCTTGAATCACCCCATTGGTTACAAGGCCAAATGCGCAATCCTAGCTTAGGTCGGGACCTGGCATTTCCAGGTCCTGGTCTATTCCTGAGCCATTCCACTGGATTTTGGCAGGTGTGCAACCAAACAGCAGAGGAAATCCAACTCCAGTAAATCCAATTCAGGTCAGGAGTAACAGGCGCCAGTGGAGATTTAATTGCACCGAACTGAAAGCAGCGGTAAGACCCTTTAACAACCCCTTAATTAGCTTTAAACAGTGGACATTAAAAATAGCACAGCATTAGTGATAATTTTACATGTGACTGAAACCGCACTAAATCCACCAGTTCACTCTGCTATAAAAACAGAAAATGCTGGAAATACTCAGCAGGTCAGACAGCATCTGTGGAGAGAGAAACTGTTGTGTATGTACCTTTAAGAGAAGAACTGATTCTATACTGCAGTACCGGCAGTGACCACCCCTGTATATCAAGCCATAGCAGGCTTCTGTACGTCAGCCTTAAGTTACCCTCCGTTCAGCTGCAAGCACGAGCAGAGGGAGCAGCCAGACTTTGGAGAGTGGATTAAAGTGGTGGTCCCCTGACCAGGAAGAGGAGGAGAACGTTGGACCACCACCACCAACTCCACCATCATTACATCAACTGAGGTGCCTGGAGAGAGAGGACAGAGGAGGAAAAGGAGAAAGGAGGCCTACATCAACATCAACCAGGGGAGAGGCCTTTCCATCACTGCCTCCCCAATTTGGCCTCCACTTCAGGAGAGGGAGAGAGGGGAGAGAAACCAACTGCTTGAAAGGAGGGAAGAAAACTTCATCCGGAACATCTACAGGTGGGTGTTATTTGGGGCACTCTCCCAAGACTTTGTATTTTAGGTGGGGGGAGAAAAGAAGAAGCAAGGCCGGATCATCAAGGGGTGTAGTGTGTGTGTGCTCTTGTTAAAAGCTAGGCCACACACACCACTAATTAGCATCCCTTCTATTGCCTGCCCTGGGAGAGCTTGGAGCTGCCCAAGGTGAAGTCCTTAATTTAATTTAATTACATCGTTAAGACCTGTTGCAGGACTAAGCCTGGGCTTCTCCAGCTTTTCCAGGTGAAGACGTCTTCTCCCCCTGCCAGAAGACCACCATCACCAAAGACTTTTTCCATCGGAGAGTGCAACCCTGCCTACACCCACCCACCATCCTGAGTGGCAACACTGCCCTTTGCGGCCTCCCTCCTTCCCACCCCCCCACCTCTCTCTCTCTCTCTTTGTCTCTCTCTGCCTGTCTTTCTAAGGCACCTTAGTTTCATTTATTTTATTAATTGCCAATTGAGCAGAGGGGCGAGGGCTCCTCTCCCAATTTAAATCAATAAGGAGAGAGGTGTGTCCTCATTTTAATCAGCTCCCTCTGCTCAATAGAGGACAAAAAAATATATATATATATACACCGAGGCCATTAACACCTTCAGGCCTGTGACTTGGGGTGAGTGTAGCCCTTAAAAAAAGCACCCCAGAATGGCGACTGCATCTTCGCCGGTGGCGGGGCCAGCCGGGACCTATGCGAGAGTGGTAGCCACAGCCACAGCTGCTCCCGCTGTTCCTGCTGCCCCGTCACCTTTTCGATTAATGACGAAAAAGCTTGGGGTGAAGAGCTACACTCACCCCACTATGACCATCGAGGCCTGCGTCAAGGCCATGGCTGGGGTTGTCGGCCCCTCAGCCATCGTCGCGGCCTCGAAAATGTATGGGAAGGCTGTGTTCTTCCTGGGGTCGGAGCGGGCGGTGTCCCTGGCTGTCGCCAAGGGGCTCACCGTGGGCGGGACCTTCCTGCCGGTGGATCCTCTCGAGGCCACCACGCAGAGGATCATTATTTCCAACGTCCCGCCCTATGTTCCTGGTGAGCTCCTCCTTCCCCATTTGCGACAACTTGGGGAGGTGAGGTCGGGGATCACGCCCATCCCGCTCGGCTTCCGGGAGGCCAGCCTTCGCCACGTCTTCTCCTTCCGGCGCCAGCTGTTTATCCAGCTGGCGCGGGAGGAGGACACTGAAGGGGCGTTCGTCGTCCTCCACGAGGGGACCGCCTACCGCGCCTTTTGGACGTCGGACGGTGTGAGGTGCCATGCCTGCAGGGAGGTGGGGCACATCAGGAGGAACTGCCCTGCCTCCAAGGCCGCCGGATCATCTCGTGCGGCCGAGGCTGGCGCCGCCGCCGCCGCCCTTCCCCCCGGATCTGCCCGCGCGTCAAGTACGTCTGATGCGCGGTTGACGTCGGGGGCCGATGCCACCAAGGCCTCCGGCGGGGGGGAGGGAGCATGTCCGGCCGGAAAGAAGGCGCGGGGAAAAAAGAAGCACCTTGGGGCAGGCCCCCCCGTGGATGGTGAGCCCTTGCCCCTTGAGCCCCTTACACCCGCGCTCCTCGCGGAGTTGATCAGGGCAGATGTGAGCGGGAGGGGCCCCGTGCCCGAGCCTGTGGCCGCAACCGCCGCAGCGGTAATGCCAATACCTGCGGCCGGGCTCGGGCCCGAGGAACCCGACAAACCTGCTCCGCCGGAGGGAGTCGAGGAGGAGGCCTTTGCAGACATGGAGGTCTCCCTCGCTCCCTCCGTGCTAAAAAGAAGGCGCGACCCCCTGGATGAGGAGGAGGACCGGGAGGAGGAAGGTCCCTCCGAGCAGGGGGAGTCGTCGCCCGCCGCGGGTACTGCGCCCCCCCGCCCCCCCAGCGCTGTCGTCATCACCAGCGATCGGCAGGGGTCGCCTGTCCCTCGGGAGGCTGAGGCAGATGTGTCTGTCCAGCACGTGCCTCCCGGGGATGGGGAAGAGACCCTGCCCATGGGAGGGGTTGCGGAACAACCCGCGGCAGTAATTGAAGTTGACCTTTTATCGGTGTCGTTACCCCTCGCCGGGTCGGGCAGCCTGGGGGCTGGGTCGGGCGAGCTCGAGGATAATGAGCTTGCCCAATGCGACCCGGACGTCTCCCAGGGGATGCTCGTCCTGGTAGAGCTTTTAATTCAAAAACCCCGTCCGCTGGGTCGGAGGTTGGTGGCGGGGAGGAGGATGGCCCCCTGGCTGCGTCTCTGGTGCCGGACGTACTGGAGGAGCTGGAAATTGTTCTCTCCCCGGTTTCTCCGGTCGTTCCGGCATCTGAGGCGGAGGGGAGCTCTGAACCGCCGCCGTCTTCTGGCCCGGCATCCCTAGAGGAGCCCAGGGAGAAATCCTCTGCCGCCGATCCTGGGGGTGGGATCCGGGCGGAGGCGGGGCTGGCTGGCGCGGCCGAGTCGTTCGCTTCGCACTGCGCGGCGGACGGGTCGGCCGCTGGTGACGACCCCCTGGAGGAGGATGGGGACTCGGTGATGGGCACGGAGGACGATTCGGACTCCAGCGCCGACGTGGCGATGGATGACCTCGTGCCCCTTGCCGAGTCTACCCTCATTTCCGTAAGGGAACTCCGGGATTTTATGGCCACGTGCCTGGGTCAGCGCAATAAGGTCCGTCTGGCCCTCGACAGGTGGTCGGAGCTGGCGCTGCTCATCGATTCCGTCCGCGCCGCCGTTAAGATCTTGGGCGCGGACGAGGGTGTGAACCCGCTCGAGCTGCGTCGGCTCACAACGTTTCTCACTGGGCTGCTGAGGAAGTGGCGGCGGACCAGCGGCTGCGCTTCCTCGCCCCGTTAGGTGTAGGTAGAGGTTGCACTATGCTTCTGACATGAAGATAACCATAGCCAGCCTCAACATCAACGGCAGCAGGGAGGCGCGCCGCAGATTCAATAACTTCTCGGTCCTTCGGGACGGGAAGTATGCGGTGTGCTTCCTGCAAGAAACCCACACCGTTCCGGGAGACGAAGCCACGTGGCTCCTGGAGTGGCAAGGAGGGGTCAGCATGAGTCACCTCTCCAACAATTCCAGCGGGGTGGCTATCTTGCTGGCCCCGCATTTTCAGCCGGAGATCTTGGGGGTCAAGGAGCACGTGCCGGGCCGCTTGCTCCATGTCACTGTTCGCCTGGGGGGCGTGCCGCTCCATCTAGTGAACATGTACGCCCCTCAGACCAGTGCGCAGCAAGTGCGCTTCTTCGAAGAAGTGTCCGCTCTCTTGGGCTCCATCGACGTGGGCGAGTGCGTCATCCTCGGGGGGGATTTTAACTGCACCCTCGAGGCGAGGGACCGTTCGGGTCCCCCGCGAAGCCCGGCGGCGATGGAGAAGTTGAGGGACCTGGTTGGGTCCTTCGACTTGGTGGACGTCTGGCGAAATCTCCACCCCGACTCCAGCGCCTTCACTAGCGTGAGGTCTGGGGGAGGAAGGTCCAGAATCGACCGCCTCTACATTTCCCGGGCGTTCGTCTCCTGCGTTCCGGCAGCTTCCATGCGGCCGGTGCCGTGCACGGACCACCACCTGGTGTGGGCGGAGCTCGCTCCGCTGTGCGCGCGGGGGGGGTCCCTGTACTGGCATTTTAACAACCTGCTGCTGGAGGACGCACGGTTCCGGGATTCGTTTCGTCGATTCTGGGCCGACTGGAGAAGGAAGCAGGGGGGCTTCCCCTCCTTGAGGCTATGGTGGGATGTGGGCAAGGCTCACATCCGTCTCTTCTGTCAGGAGTACGCGAAGGGGTCGACCAAGAGGCGGGAGGCCCGGGTCGGGCGGTTGGAGAAGGAGGTGCTCGACCTGGAGTCCCGTCTCGGTCAGGTCGTCGAGGACCCGGCCCTGCGGAAGGTGTACGAAGAGAAGAAGGGCGCGCTGAAGGACCTGCAGCTCGTCGGGTCCCGAGGCGCGTACGTGAGGTCGCGGATCCAGCTCCTGCGGGACCTGGACCGTGGCTCCCCCTTCTTCTACTCGCTGGAAAAAAGACGGGGGGTCCGTAAGCAGCTCTTGGGGCTGCTGGCCGACGACGGATCTCTGGTCTCGGATCCGGAGGGAATCAGCGCGGAGACCCGCACCTATTACGGGGCTCTGTTCTCTCCGGATCCGTCCAGCGAGGATGCGCGCAAAGTTTTGTGGGAGGACCTGACGAAGGTTGGCCCGGAGGGCGCCGAAAAATTGGACGCTCCGCTAAGTCTGGCGGAGCTGACCGGCGCCCTCCGCCAGCTCTCTAGGGGAAAGTCCCCGGGGCTGGACGGGCTGACCGTGGAGTTCCACAGGGCGTTCTGGGACGTCTTGGGGGGCGACTACGCGCGGGTCCTGGGGGAAAGTTTGGCGACCGGGGAGATGCCCCTCTCTTGGCGCAGGGCGGTCATTGTCCTGCTGCCTAAGAAGGGCGATCTCCGCCTCCTTAAGAACTGGCGCCCGGTCTCCCTCCTCAGCACGGACTATAAAATCTTTGCCAGGGCCATGTCTGCTCGCCTTGGCACCGTGCTGGCCCACATGATCCACCCCGACCAGTCCTACACGGTCCCGGGCCGGACCATCCACGATAACATCCATCTGGTCCGGGACCTGGTCCACCACTCCCAGAGGGCTGGTCTGTCGGTCGCCTTCCTTTCCCTGGATCAGGAGAAGGCGTTCGACAGGGTGGATCACGAGTATCTCTTCGGGACTCTGCGCGCATTCGGGTTCGGGACGCATTTCGTCGCCCGGATCCGACTTCTGTACGCCGCCGCGGAGTGTCTGATTAAAGTTAACGGGTCCTTGATGGCGCCCCTTCGCTTCGGGAGGGGGGTGCGTCAGGGATGCCCCATGTCCGGTCAGTTATATGCCATTTGCGTGGAGCCTTTCCTGCGCCTCTTGCGGAAGAGGTTGACGGGACTGGCTCTGCAAGGGCCGGGCGTGGAGGTGGTCCTCTCGGCTTACGCCGATGACGTGCTCCTCACGGTCACGGATCCCGCTGACTTGCGGAGGATGCGGGAATGCCAGCAGATTTACTCGGACGCATCCTCCGCCAAGATCAACTGGGAGAAATGTTCCGGACTCCTGGTGGGTCAGTGGCGGGTGGACTCCCTGCCGGAGGAGTTCAGGCCTTTCGCCTGGAGCACCACGCATCTCCTCTATTTGGGAGTCTACCTTAGCCCTGCCGAGGACGCTTGGCCGGCGAACTGGCAAGAGCTGGAGGCCAAAGTCACCGCTCGCCTAGGACGCTGGACAGGACTGCTCCGAGTGTTGTCCTACAGGGGTCGAGCGCTGGTCATAAACCAGCTGGTGGCCGCCATGTTGTGGTACCGGTTGGTCACTTTGATCCCTCCCCCTGCGTTTGTCGCCAAGATTCAGAAGAAGCTCATCGACTTCTTCTGGGACAAAAGGAAGCACTGGGTCTCTGCCGCGGTTCTGTGTCTCCCGCTTAGGGAGGGCGGTCAGGCGCTGGTGTGCCTTCGCACCCAGGCTGCGACTTTCCATCTTCAGACGCTGCAGAGATACCTGTACGTCGAGAATCCTCCGAGATGGTGTGCGCTGGCGACGTTTTTCTTCCGCCAGCTGCATGGCCTCAATTACGACACGCAGCTCCTGTTTGCGAAAGTGGGCAGCAGGCGTGCCGGCCTGCGGGAGCTGCCTGTCTTCTACCAGGAACTACTATGGGTTTGGAACTACGTCGCTTCCAGGCGGAGCTCTCCCCCGTCAGGAGCGGCGGCTCTCCTTCGGGAGCCGCTGCTCAGGAATCCGCACCTCCATGAACACGGGTTCGGGCGGCTGGCGGAGGGTAGGGCTGTGGCTGGCAAGGTGACCAGAGTCGGGGACCTGCTCGATGGCGGAGGAGCGGGCTGGATGGCGCCGGAGGAGCTGGCGCGGCGCCTGTCCTGGGCCAACGTCCAGCTCGCGGTCGAAACCATCGAATCGGTAAAAGCGTCACTGGGCCCCGACTCCACTAGGTGTATCGAGGCGGCTCAAGCACGTGGGGCGATCCCGTCCGAGCTTACCCCCGTTCGGACGGAATTCCTCATCGGCGCCCGGCCCCGAAACTCCCCTCGGGAACCGGCGCCTCACAACTTGAGCCGTCTCGAGGAAATACCCTCCGTGCCTTTTCATTCCGCGCGGAGGGGTTTCCTGTACGGGCTGCTCCTGCACACTCTCCACTTTGCCATCTTCGTCTACCGTCCGGACACGCCTTGGCGTGGCGTTTTGTCAACCGGCGGTAGCGGAGGTCCCCAATGGAGGGCTCTCTATGCGGGAGTCCTCCCTTGTTCCATCGGGGACTTGGCCTGGAGGGTGTTGCACGGAGCGGTCCCGTGCAATAAGGTTTTAAGTAGGTTCACGGACTCCCAGGCCGCCTGCATTTTTTGCGGCCTGGAGGAGTCCGTGTTTCACGTTTATATGGATTGTGAGAGGTTGCAGCCCCTCTTTCACTACTTGAAGGGGCTGCTCCTCGATTTTTGGTTGCACTTCAGTCCCACGCTCTTGATCTACGGTCACCCGGTGCGGAGGGGAGCGGACAGGTTGGAGGACCTCCTTGTGGGCCTGCTCCTGGGCCTGGCTAAAAGAGCCATCAATTGGTCCAGGCAGCGGGCGGTCGAGGGGGTCGTCCAGCCGGATTGCCTGCATCTCTTCCGCGGCCATGTTCGCGCCCGGGTGGCCCTGGAGATGGAGCACGCGGTGTCCGCCGGTGCGCTTGAGTATTTCCGCGACCGGTGGGCGCCGCGGGGACTGGAGTGCATCATCAACACGGAAAACCAAATTTTAATTTGATTTGTTAAGCTTTAGTTGAACTTTTGTTTATTTACAGTCGAATTGGGTTTTTTTGGGTCCAAATAAAAGAGTACCCTCCGTTCAGCTGCAAGCACGAGCAGAGGGAGCAGCCAGACTTTGGAGAGTGGATTAAAGTGGTGGTCCCCTGACCAGGAAGAGGAGGAGAACGTTGGACCACCACCACCAACTCCACCATCATCTGAGGTGCCTGGGGAGAGAGGACAGAGGAGGAGAAGGAGAAAGGAGGCCTACATCAACATCAACCAGGGGAGAGGCCTTTCTATCACTGCCTCCCCAAATTGGCCTCCACTTCAGGAGAGGGAGAGAGGGGAGAGAAACCAACTGCTTGAAAGGAGGGAAGAAAACTTCATCCGGAACATCTACAGGTGGGTGTTATTTGGGGCACTCTCCCAAGACTTTGTATTTTAGGTGGGGGGAGAAAAGAAGAAGCAAGGCCGGATCATCAAGGGGTGTAGTGTGTGTGTGTGCTCTTGTTAAAAGCTAGGCCACACACACCACTAATTAGCATCCCTTCTATTGCCTGCCCTGGGAGAGCTTGGAGCTGCCCAAGGTGAAGTCCTTAATTTAATTTAATTACATCGTTAAGACCTGTTGCAGGACTAAGCCTGGGCTTCTCCAGCTTTTCCAGGTGAAGACGTCTTCTCCCCCTGCCAGAAGACCACCATCACCAAAGAATTTTTCCATCGGAGAGTGCAACCCTGCCTACACCCACCCACCATCCTGAGTGGCAACACTGCCCTTTGCGGCCTCCCTCCTTCCCACCCCCCCACCTCTCTCTCTCTCTTTGTCTCTCTCTGCCTGTCTTTCGAAGGCACCTTAGTTTCATCTATTTTATTAATTGCCAATTGAGCAGAGGGGCGAGGGCTCCTCTCCCAATTTAAATCAATAAGGAGAGAGGTGTGTCCTCATTTTAATCAGCTCCTTCTGCTCAATAGAGGACAAAAAAATATATATACACCGAGGCCATTAACACCTTCAGGCCTGTGACTTGGGGTGAGTGTAGCCCTTAAAAAAAGCACCCCAGAATGGCGACTGCATCTTCGCCGGTGGCGGGGCCAGCCGGGACCTATGCGAGAGTGGTAGCCACAACCACAGCTGCTCCCGCTGTTCCTGCTGCCCCGTCACCTTTTCGATTTATAACAAAAAAGCTTGGGGTGAAGAGCTACACTCACCCCACTATGACCATCGAGGCCTGCGTCAAGGCCATGGCTGGGGTTGTCGGCCCCTCAGCCATCGTCGCGGCCTCGAAAATGTATGGGAAGGCTGTGTTCTTCCTGGGGTCGGAGCGGGCGGTGTCCCTGGCTGTCGCCAAGGGGCTCACCGTGGGCGGGACCTTCCTGCCGGTGGATCCTCTCGAGGCCACCGCGCAGAGGATCATTATTTCCAACGTCCCGCCCTATGTTCCTGGTGAGCTCCTCCTTCCCCATTTGCGACAACTTGGGGAGGTGAGGTCGGGGATCACGCCCATCCCGCTCGGCTTCCGGGAGGCCAGCCTTCGCCACGTCTTCTCCTTCCGGCGCCAGCTGTTTATCCAGCTGGCGCGGGAGGAGGACACTGAAGGGGCGTTCGTCGTCCTCCACGAGGGGACCGCCTACCGCGCCTTTTGGACGTCGGACGGTGTGAGGTGCCATGCCTGCAGGGAGGTGGGGCACATCAGGAGGAACTGCCCTGCCTCCAAGGCCGCCGGATCATCTCGTGCGGCCGAGGCTGGCGCCGCCGCCGCCGCCCTTCCCCCCGGATCTGCCCGCGCGTCAAGTATGTCTGATGCGCGGTTGACGTCGGGGGCCGATGCCACCAAGGCCTCCGGCGGGGGGGAGGGAGCGTGTCCGGCCGGAAAGAAGGCGCGGGGAAAAAAGAAGCACCTTAGGGCAGGTCCCCCCGTGGATGGTGAGCCCTTGCCCCTTGAGCCCCTTACACACGCGCTCCTCGCGGAGTTGATCAGGGCAGATGTGAGCGGGAGGGGCCCCGAGCCTGTGGCCGCAACCGCCGCAGCGGTAATGCCAATACCTGCGGCCGGGCTCGGGCCCGAGGAACCCGACAAACCTGCTCCGCCGGAGGGAGTCGAGGAGGAGGCCTTTGCAGACATGGAGGTCTCCCTTGCTCCCTCCGTGCTAAAAAGAAGGCGCGACCCCCTGGATGAGGAGGAGGACCAGGAGGAGGAAGGTCCCTCTGAGCAGGGGGAGTCGTCGCCCGCCGCGGGTACTGCGCCCCCCCGCCCCCCCAGCGCTGTCGTCATCACCAGCGATCGGCAGGGGTCGCCTGTCCCTCGGGAGGCTGAGGCAGATGTGTCTGTCCAGCACGTGCCTCCCGGGGATGGGGATGAGACCCTGCCCGTGGGGGGGGTTGCGGAACAACCCGCGGCAGTAATTGAAGTTGACCTTTTATCGGTGTCGTTACCCCTCGCCGGGTCGGGCAGCCTGGGGGCTGGGTCGGGCGAGCTCGAGGATAATGAGCTCACCCAATGCGACCCAGACGTCTCCCAGGGGATGCTCGTCCTGGTAGAGCTTTTAATTCAAAACCCCCCGTCCGCTGGGTCGGAGGTTGGTGGCGGGGAGGAGGATGGCCCCCTGGCTGCGTCTCTGATGCCGGACGTACTGGAGGAGCTGGAAATTGTTCTCTCCCCGGTTTCTCCGGTCGTTCCGGCGTCTGAGGCGGAGGGGAGCTCTGAACCGCCGCCGTCTTCTGGCCCGGCACCCCTAGAGGAGCCCAGGGAGAAATCCTCTGCCGCCGATCCTGGGGGTGGGATCCGGGCGGAGGCAGGGCTGGCTGGCACGGCCGAGTCGTTCGCTTCGCACTGCGCGGCGGACGGGTCGGCCGCTGGTGACGACCCCCTGGAGGACGATGGGGACTCGGTGATGGGCACGGAGGACGATTCGGACTCCAGCGCCGACGTGGCGATGGATGACCTCGTGCCCCTTGCCAAGTCTCCCCTCATTTCCGTAAGGGAACTCCGGGATTTTATGGCCACGTGCCTGGGTCAGCGCAATAAGGTCCGGCTGGCCCTCGACAGGTGGTCGGAGATGGCGCTGCTCATCGATTCCGTCCGCGCCGCCGTTAAGATCTTGGGCGCGGACGAGGGTGTGAACCCGCTCGAGCTGCGTCGGCTCACAACGTTTCTCACTGGGCTGCTGAGGAAGTGGCGGCGGACCAGCAGCTGCGCTTCCTCGCCCCGTTAGGTGTAGGTAGAGGTTGCACTATGCTTCTGACATGAAGATAACCATAGCCAGCCTCAACATCAACGGCAGCAGGGAGGCGCGCCGCAGATTCAATAACTTCTCGGTCCTTCGGGACGGGAAGTATGCGGTGTGCTTCCTGCAAAAAACCCACACCGTTCCGGGAGACGAAGCCACGTGGCTCCTGGAGTGGCAAGGAGGGGTCAGCATGAGTCACCTCTCCAACAATTCCAGCGGGGTGGCTATCTTGCTGGCCCCGCATTTTCAGACGGAGATCTTGGGGGTCAAGGAGCACGTGCCGGGCCGCTTGCTCCATGTCACTGTTCGCCTGGGGGGCGTGCCGCTCCATCTAGTGAACGTGTACGCCCCTCAGACCAGTGCGCAGCAAGTGCGCTTCTTCGAAGAAGTGTCCGCTCTCTTGGGCTCCATCGACGTGGGCGAGTGCGTCATCCTCGGGGGGGATTTTAACTGCACCCTCGAGGCGAGGGACTGTTCGGGTCCCCCGCGAAGCCCGGCGGCGATGGAGAAGTTGAGGGACCTGGTTGGGTCCTTCGACTTGGTGGACGTCTGGCGAAATCTCCACCCCGACTCCAGCGCCTTCACTAGCGTGAGGTCTGGGGGAGGAAGGTCCAGAATCGACCGCCTCTACATTTCCCGGGCGTTCGTCTCCTGCGTTCCGGCAGCTTCCATGCGGCCGGTGCCGTGCACGGACCACCACCTAGTGTGGGCGGAGCTCGCTCCGCTGCGCGCGCGGGGGGGTTCCGTGTACTGGCATTTTAACAACCTGCTGCTGGAGGACGCACGGTTCCGGGATTCGTTTCGTCGATTCTGGGCCGACTGGAGAAGGAAGCAGGGGGGCTTCCCCTCCTTGAGGCTATGGTGGGATGTGGGCAAGGCTCACATCCGTCTCTTCTGTCAGGAGTACGCGAAGGGGTCGACCAAGAGGCGGGAGGCCCGGGTCGGGCGGTTGGAGAAGGAGGTGCTCGACCTGGAGTCCCGTCTCGGTCAGGTCGTCGAGGACCCGGCCCTGCGGAAGGTGTACGAAGAGAAGAAGGGCGCGCTGAAGGACCTGCAGCTCGTCGGGTCCCGAGGCGCGTACGTGAGGTCGCGGATCCAGCTCCTGCGGGACCTGGACCGCGGCTCCCCCTTCTACTCGCTGGAAAAAAGACGGGGGGTCCGTAAGCAGCTCTTGGGGCTGCTGGCCGACGACGGATCTCTGGTCTCGGATCCGGAGGGAATCAGCGCGGAGACCCGCGCCTATTACGGGGCTCTGTTCTCTCCGGATCCGTCCAGCGAGGATGCGCGCAGAGTTTTGTGGGAGGACCTGACGAAGGTTGGCCCGGAGGGCGCCGAAAAATTGGACGCTCCGCTAAGTCTGGCGGAGCTGACCGGCGCCCTCCGCCAGCTCTCTAGGGGAAAGTCCCCGGGGCTGGACGAGCTGACCGTGGAGTTCCACAGGGCGTTCTGGGACGTCTTGGGGGGCGACTACGCGCGGGTCCTGGGGGAAAGTTTGGCGACCGGGGAGATGCCCCTCTCTTGGCGCAGGGCGGTCATTGTCCTGCTGCCTAAGAAGGGCGATCTCCGCCTCCTTAAGAACTGGCGCCCGGTCTCCCTCCTCAGCACGGACTATAAAATATTTGCCAGGGCCATGTCTGCTCGCCTTGGCACCGTGCTGGCCCACATGATCCACCCCGACCAGTCCTACACGGTCCCGGGCCGGACCATCCACGATAACATCCATCTGGTCCGGGACCTGGTCCACCACTCCCAGAGGGCTGGTCTGTCGGTCGCCTTCCTTTCCCTGGATCAGGAGAAGGCGTTCGACAGGGTGGATCACGAGTATCTCTTCGGGACTCTGCGCGCATTCGGGTTCGGGACGCATTTCGTCGCCCGGATCCGACTTCTGTACGCCGCCGCGGAGTGTCTGATTAAAGTTAACGGGTCCTTGACGGCGCCCCTTCGCTTCGGGAGGGGGGTGCGTCAGGGATGCCCCATGTCCGGTCAGTTATATGCCATTTGCGTGGAGCCTTTCCTGCGCCTCTTGCGGAAGAGGTTGACGGGACTGGCTCTGCAAGGGCCGGGCGTGGAGGTGGTCCTCTCGGCTTACGCCGATGACGTGCTCCTCACGGTCACGGATCCCGCTGACTTGCGGAGGATGCGGGAATGCCAGCAGATTTACTCGGACGCATCCTCCGCCAAGATCAACTGGGAGAAATGTTCCGGACTCCTGGTGGGTCAGTGGCGGGTGGACTCCCTGCCGGAGGAGTTCAGGCCCTTCGCCTGGAGCACCACGCACCTCCTCTATTTGGGAGTCTACCTTAGCCCTGCCGAGGATGCTTGGCCGGCGAACTGGCAAGAGCTGGAGGCCAAAGTCACCGCTCGCCTAGGACGCTGGACAGGACTGCTCCGAGTGTTGTCCTACAGGGGTCGAGTGCTGGTCATAAACCAGCTGGTGGCTGCCATGTTGTGGTACCGGTTGGTCACTTTGATCCCTCCCCCTGCGTTTGTCGCCAAGATTCAGAAGAAGCTCATCGACTTCTTCTGGGACAAAAGAAAGCACTGGGTCTCTGCCGCAGTTCTGTGTCTCCCGCTTAGGGAGGGCGGTCAGGCGCTGGTGTGCCTTCGCACCCAGGCTGCGACTTTCCGTCTTCAGACGCTGCAGAGGTACCTGTACGTCGAGAATCCTCCGAGATGGTGTGCGCTGGCGACGTTTTTCTTCCGCCAGCTGCACGGCCTCAATTACGACACGCAGCTCCTGTTTGCGAAAGTGGGCAGCAGGCGTGCCGGCCTGCGGGAGCTGCCTGTCTTCTACCAGGAACTACTATGGGTTTGGAACTACGTCGCTTCCAGGCGGAGCTCTCCCCCGTCAGGAGCGGCGGCTCTCCTTCGGGAGCCGCTGCTCAGGAATCCGCACCTCCACGAACACGGGTTCGGGCGGCTGGCGGAGGGTAGGGCTGTGGCTGGCAAGGTGACCAGAGTCGGGGACCTGCTCGATGGCGGAGGAGCGGGCTGGATGGCGCCGGAGGAGCTGGCGCGGCGCCTGTCCTGGGCCAACGTCCAGCTCGCGGTCGAAACCATCGAATCGGTAAAAGCGGCACTGGGCCCCGACTCCACTAGGTGTATCGAGGCGGCTCAAGCACGTGGGGTGATCCCGTCCGAGCTTACCCCCGTTCGGACGGAATTCCTCATCGGCGCCCGGCCCCGAAACTCCCCTCGGGAACCGGCGCCTCACAACTTGAGCCGTCTCGAGGAAATACCCTCCATGCCTTTTCATTCCGCGCGGAGGGGTTTCCTGTACGGGCTGCTCCTGCACACTCTCCACTTTGCCATCTTCGTCTACCGTCCGGACACGCCTTGGCATGGCGTTTTGCCAACCGGCGGTAGCGGAGGTCCCCAATGGAGGGCTCTCTATGCGGGAGTACTCCCTTGTTCCATCGGGGATTTGGCCTGGAGGGTGTTGCATGGAGCGGTCCCGTGCAATAAGGTTTTAAGTAGGTTCACGGACTCCCAGGCCGCCTGCATTTTTTGTGGCCTGGAGGAGTCCGTGTTTCACGTTTATATGGATTGTGAGAGGTTGCAGCCCCTCTTTCACTACTTGAAGGGGCTGCTCCTCGATTTTTGGTTGCACTTCAGTCCCACGCTCTTGATCTACGGTCACCCGGTGCGGAGGGGTGCGGACAGGTTGGAGGACCTCCTTGTGGGCCTGCTCCTGGGCCTGGCTAAAAGAGCCATCAATTGGTCCAGGCAGCGGGCGGTCGAGGGGGTCGTCCAGCCGGATTGCCTGCATCTCTTCCGCGGCCATGTTCGCGCCCGGGTGGCCCTGGAGATGGAGCACGCGGTGTCCGTCGGTGCGCTTGAGTATTTCCGCGACCGGTGGGCGCCGCGGGGACTGGAGTGCATCATCAACACGGAAAACCAAATTTTAATTTGATTTGTTAAGCTTTAGTTGAACTTTTGTTTATTTACAGTCGAATTGGTTTTTTTTGGGTCCAAATAAAAGAGTACCCTCTGTTCAGTAAATACCTGTTATTATTGTTCTCCTGCAGTCCGTGTATTATTTATACTCGGACACTACATTGGCGACGAACAGGTTCGAACTCACCTGCAGTACTGCATCACCTCACGGGGATCTTTCCCTGAGAAGAAGCTTTTGGAGGTCGAAGTCAGAACAACAGGCGTCGACCGCGGGCAACCGCCCAAGGATCCATCGGAGTTCGGAGAGTTGCAGGAGAGGCTGTGGAGAGCTGGGCTTGGCTCCCCAGTCAAGGTGTTCCAGCAAATCGTGCTGGTAGCAGGTAGTGCGCTGACCCTTCCGGACTGCGGCGGGCTCGAGCTCGATCGAGCGGCTCTGCAAATGGGCCATGCAGCGTCGTCAGGAGGAAAAGAGAGAGAGAGAGGGTGGAGCGCACAGGGCGCGGTCGGTGCTCAAGAACCGGGCAGCATAGCGAAAATAAAACAAGGGGAAGGAAAAGTGAGATGCGCCGAAGCCGCGGGTCACCACCATTACCCTGCAGAACGCTAGGAGCAGCGTGGCAGCAAGGGGAAGAAGGAAGAGTGCGGGAGGCGCCATTTTAATCCATTGGTGAAGAAGAAAAAGCGCGGGAGGCGCCATTTTAAATCACCCAAGATGCCGAAAAGTGGCAGTATCACTGCTTTCGACAACGAGGTAGAAGACTGGACCACGTATGTGGAAAGAATTGAAGTGTACTGCAAGGCAAATGAGGTGGCCGATGGAAAGAAGGTGTCGGTATGATTCAATTTGATGGGCGCGAGAACGTGCGGCCTATTGCGGAATTTAATTACCCCAGCTAAACTAATGGAGAAAAGTTTTGAGGAGATTGTTAGTATCTTACAGGAACACCTAAACCCTACACCGCTGCTGATAGCAGAAAGATTCAAGTTCCATAAAAGAAACCAGCACAAAGATGAGAGCAATGCTGACTATCTTACGGAACTACGCAAGTTATCGAAGCACTGCCAGTTCAGAGCAGGACTGGCAGACACCTTACGGGATAAGTTTGTCTGCATGGTCCAGAGTGAAGGAACCCAGAAACGACTACTTTCGGAAAAGGACCTGACGCTAGAACAGGCTTTCAGCATGGCAGTATCCTACGAAGCAGCAGCACGCGGAGCTGCGGAAATACAACAGAAACCACAAGAATACAGCGCTAACGAAATGGCATATGGAGCAGAAAAGTGCTATCGCTGCGGCAGAACAACCCATGATCAGAAGGACTGCTGGTTTAAGGACAAAGTATGCAGGCAATGTGGGAAAATGGGACACATAGCAAGAGTCTGCAGGTCGGGAAAGAAAACCAACACTACAAGAACTACTAAGGAAAAGTACAAGAAAGTAAAGAAATTGACAGACAGTAGCTTGGAAGATCAGGAGAGTGATAACGACTCCGGGAGCAGGAGACTAAGTTGTCTAAAGTTACACAACGTGCTCGCAAAGGAGGATCACCGAACCATTTGGGTCACCCTCATGATAGCAGGGTCCCCAGTAAAGATGGAATTGGACACAGGATCAGCCCTAACTGTCATGAATCGATGAGACTATGAGCGGCTATTCTCACACATACCCTTGAAGGACACGTCCATTGTATTGAAGACATACCCGGGGCAAAAAGTCTACCCCAGAGGAAAAATAAGAGTGCCAGTTGAATACAACAGCAAGGAAACACAGAAACTGTATCTATATATACTACCAGATGGAGGACCACCATTATTGGGACGTGAATGGATCCGAAAAATACAATTGGATTGGCATTCCATTCAGGCGCTAACTGTGACTGATAAAAAGGATGATGATGTCACACCTGGACGACTGTCAAAGATTCTAACTGACGCGAAAGAGGTGTTCCAACAAGGACTTGGGACTCTAAAAGGAGTAACGGCAATGATAAAAATCAAAAATAACGCAAACCCAAAATTTTTTAAGGCCAGACGCGATCTGCCCAGCCGTTGAAGCAGAGCTGGAGAGTCTGGAGCATTCGGGTGTGCTGTCCAAGGTGGACTGGAGCGAGTGGGCCACACCCATCGTTCCTGTAATGAAGAAATCATTGAGCAGCACGCCTGGGGAACCGAAGAAGGTTCGCATCTGTGGGGACTTCAAGGTAACTGTGAACCCAGTCCTGCACAAAGTACAATATCCACTTCCACAGATAGAAGATATTTTCACCTCACTATCTGGAGGGAAATGCTTTACAAAGATTGATCTGGCCCAAGCGTATCTACAAATGGAGGTGGAAGAAGCATCTAGGAAATACCTCACGATAAACACTCACAAAGGCCTTTACCAGTGCAATCGACTGGTATTCGGGGTAGCATCAGCCCCGGCTATTTGGCAGAGGGCGATGGAACAAGACCTGCAAGGGATCCCGGGGACCCAGTGTTATTTAGACGACATCCTGGTTACGGGCGAAAATGACAGTGAACACCTTGCCAACCTGGAGCAGGTGCTCACGAGATTACAGGAATATGGGCTACGAGCCAACCGCCCCAAATGCGAGTTCTTCAGGAGACAAATCTCGTATTGTGGCCACATGATTGATGAGGAAGGGTTGCATAAGTCGCCGGACAAGATTGAGGCTGTGGTCAAGGCTCCAGCACCAGAAAATGTGTCGCAACTGAGGTCGTTCCTCGGGTTGGTGAACTACTACCATAAGTTCTTGCCGAATTAATCTACAATTCTGCACCCACTGAACGCCCTACTGCAAACTGGAGTAACATGGAAATGGAGTGATGAGTGTAAGCGTGCCTTTCAGAAATGTAAATGCCTAATCACTTCAAAAGAAGTATTGGCCCACTACAATCCAACACTATCGATTCGGTTAGCATGTGATGCATCTCCCTATGGCATCAGAGCGGTGCTGTCACACAAATTCCTTGACGGTTCAGAGAGGCCAATAGCCTTTGCGTCGCGCTCGTTAACCTCAGCCGAGCGTAAATATGCCCAGATTGACAGGAGGCCCTCAGCCTGGTGTGGGGGGTGAAGAAGTTCAATCACTATCTGCACGGGCAGAAATTCACCCTACTGACTGATCACCAGCCCCTGGTCTTCATTTTTAACCCAAAGAAGGGCGTTCCGGTGATGACGGCGCAACGGCTGCAAAGATGGTCACTTTTTCTAGGGCCACATCAGTACGACATAGAGTACAAGGGTACGAAACAGCATGGAAACGCTGATGGGCTGTCGCGCCTACCGTTGCCTAAGGTAGAGGAAGCACCTGCAGTGGACCCTGTTGAGATATTCCATGCGACCATAGTCGAATGTCTACCTGTTACAAACTCAAGTATAGAGAAGGAAACCCAAAATGACCCGACACTCTCTCGGGTCTCTGATTTGATGGTGAAGGGATGGCCAGCACATGGCGACTCACTGTTGCCAGCGTTCTCACCAAGGAGAGAACAGCTGTCAGTGTGCCGGGGGACCATGATGTGTGGATCCCGAGTGATAATTCCACCCAAGTTGAGAGATAGAGTGCTCAATGAGCTTCATGAGGGTCATCTGGGAGGGGTAAAAATGAAGAGCCTAGCCAGGGCGTTTGTGTGGTGGCTGGGATTCTATCAAGAAATTGAGGATATGACCAAGAGATGCACAGGATGCCAGAAGGTCCAAAATGCTCCACCACAGGCCCCGCTACATCCATGGGAGTGGCCCTCATCTCCATGGCAACGGGTACACATTGATTTTGCTGGTCCATTTATGGACTCAATGTTCCTAATCGCTGTGGATGCCCATTCGAAATGGCCAGAGGTCATCAAAATGTCCTCCACCACCACGGAGAAAACTATTGCAGTCCTACGGACCATCTTCGCCAGGAATGGCTTGCCAGAACAGATTAACTCCGACAATGGGCCACAGTTTGTGTCCGAGGATTTCCGGAGGTTTCTGAGGAATAATGGGGTGAAACATTACACATCTGCCCCATATCATCCAGCCACAGATGGATTGGCTGAGAGGTTTGTTCAGACCTTTAGAAAGGCCATAAAGGCAATGTATAATGACGACATGCCACTACAACACAAGGTGGATAATTTCTTGTTTGCTTACCGGAATGTGACACATGCAGTCACCAACCAAACTCCAGCCGTAATGTTCTTCAACCGAAGGCTAGGATGTCGCCTGGATTTGCTCAAACCAAACATAAGACGAGATGTTGAGGATAAGCAATTCCAGCACATAAATGAGAAGCCAACCAGGAGCTTCAAGATAGGGCAACCAGTTTTGGCCTGCGACTACCGAACAGAAAAATGGCAGCCAGGAATGATATGCACACAGCAGGGACCACTAATGTACACAGTGGACGTTGAAGAGAGCATCGTGAGACGCCATGCTGACCAGATTCTAGAGTCACAGGAACAAGCCAAACCCATACCACGAGCAGGTGCACCTGGTAATCAACCCGAAGTACAGATTGCGTCTACCTCAGAAGCAGTGGTATTGGAAGCTGACGAACCAACCAATGACAATGAGCCAGAATCAACTCCGCCGCAAGAACAGGATACTCGAGAAAGGCGCTATCCAGTCAGGATCAGGAAGCCTCCTCAAAGACTGAACTTATAAATGATTATTTCAGTTGATATATATAGTACAGAGAAAATTGTAATTGTAATGAGTTATTATTTAGTTGTTAAATGAATGTTATGTACTGTTTATCTAAAAGGGGAGGAATTGTTTTGTATGTACCTTTTAAGAGAAGAACTGATTCTATACTGCAGTACCGGCAGTGACCACCCCTGTATATAAAGCCATAGCAGGCTTCTGTATGTCAGTCTTAAGTTACCCTCTGTTCAGCTGCATGCACGAGCAGAGGGAGCAGCCAGACTTTGGAGAGTGGATTAAAGTGGTGGTCCCCTGACCAGGAAGAGGTGGAGAACGTTGGACCACCACCACCAACTCCACCATCATTACATCAACTGAGGTGCCTGGAGAGAGAGGACAGAGGAGGAGAAGGAGAAAGGAGGCCTACATCAACATCAACCAGGGGAGAGGCCTTTCTATCACTGCCTCCCCAAATTGGCCTCCACTTCAGGAGAGGGAGAGAGGGGAGAGAAACCAACTGCTTGAAAGGAGGGAAGAAAACTTCATCCGGAACATCTACAGGTGGGTGTTATTTGGGGCACTCTCCCAAGACTTTGTATTTTAGGTGGGGGGAGAAAAGAAGAAGCAAGGCCGGATCATCAAGGGGTGTAGTGTGTGTGTGCTCTTGTTAAAAGCTAGGCCACACACACCACTAATTAGCATCCCTTCTATTGCCTGCCCTGGGAGAGCTTGGAGCTGCCCAAGGTGAAGTCCTTAATTTAATTTAATTACATCGTTAAGACCTGTTGCAGGACTAAGCCTGGGCTTCTCCAGCTTTTCCAGGTGAAGACGTCTTCTCCCCCTGCCAGAAGACCACCATCACCAAAGACTTTTTCCATCGGAGAGTGCAACCCTGCCAACACCCACCCACCATCCTGAGTGGCAACACTGCCCTTTGCGGCCTCCCTCCTTCCCACCCCCCCACCTCTCTCTCTCTCTCTTTGTCTCTCTCTGCCTGTCTTTCTAAGGCACCTTAGTTTCATCTATTTTATTAATTGCCAATTGAGCAGAGGGGAGAGGGCTCCTCTCCCAATTTAAATCAATAAGGAGAGAGGTGTGCCCTCATTTTAATCAGCTCCCTCTGCTCAATAGAGGACAAAAAAAATATATATATACACCGAGGCCATTAACACCTTCAGGCCTATGACTTGGGGTGAGTGTAGCCCTTAAAAAAAGCACCCCAGAATGGCGAATGCGTCTTCGCCGGTGGCGGGGCCAGCCGGGACCTATGCGAGAGTGGTAGCCACAGCCACAGCTGCTCCCGCTGTTCCTGCTGCCCCGTCACCTTTTCGATTAATAACAAAAAAGCTTGGGGTGAAGAGCTACACTCACCCCACTATGACCATCGAGGCCTGCGTC
Source organism: Somniosus microcephalus (assembly GCF_052327205.1). Lineage (NCBI taxonomy): Eukaryota > Metazoa > Chordata > Chondrichthyes > Squaliformes > Somniosidae > Somniosus > Somniosus microcephalus. The sequence continues at coordinate 281,675,941 of NC_140987.1, read as the reverse complement.
AAGGCCATGGCTGGGGTTGTCGGTCCCTCTGCCATCGTCGCGGCCTCGAAAATGTATGGGAAGGCTGTGTTCTTCCTGGGGTCGGAGTGGGCGGTGTCTCTGGCTGTCGCCAAGGGGCTCACCATGGGCGGGACCTTCCTGCCGGTGGATCCTCTCGAGGCCACCGCGCAGAGGATCATTATTTCCAACGTCCCGCCCTATGTTCCTGGTGAGCTCCTCCTTCCCCATTTGCGACAACTTGGGGAGGTGAGGTCGGGGATCACGCCCATCCCGCTCGGCTTCCGGGAGGCCAGCCTTCGCCACGTCTTCTCCTTCCGGCGCCAGCTGTTTATCCAGCTGGCGCGGGAGGAGGACACTGAAGGGGCGTTCGTCGTCCTCCACGAGGGGACCGCCTACCGCGCCTTTTGGACGTCGGACGGTGTGAGGTGCCATGCCTGCAGGGAGGTGGGGCACATCAGGAGGAACTGCCCTGCCTCCAAGGCCGCCGGATCATCTCGTGCGGCCGAGGCTGGCGGCGCCGCCGCCGCCCTTCCCCCCGGATCTGCCCGCGCGTCAAGTACGTCTGATGCGCGGTTGACGTCGGGGGCCGATGCCACCAAGGCCTCCGGCGGGGGGGAGGGAGCGTGTCCGGCTGGAAAGAAGGCGCGGGGAAAAAAGAAGCACCTTAGGGCAGGTCCCCCCGTGGATGGTGAGCCCTTGCCCCTTGAGCCCCTTACACCCGCGCTCCTCGCGGAGTTGATCAGGGCAGATGTGAGCGGGAGGGGCCCCGTGCCCGAGCCTGTGGCCGCAACCGCCGCAGCGGTAATGCCAATACCTGCGGCCGGGCTCGGGCCCGAGGAACCCGACACACCTGCTCCGCCGGAGGGAGTCGAGGAGGAGGCGTTTGCAGACATGGAGGTCTCCCTCGCTCCCTCCATGCTAAAAAGAAGGCGCGACCCCCTGGATGAGGAGGAGGACCGGGAGGAGGAAGGTCCCTCCGAGCAGGGGGAGTCGTCGCCCGCCGCGGGTACTGCGCCCCCCCCCAGCGCTGTCGTCATCACCAGCGATCGGCAGGGGTCGCCTGTCCCTCGGGAGGCTGAGGCAGATGTGTCTGTCCAGCACGTGCCTCCCGGGGATGGGGATGAGACCCTGCCCGTGGGGGGGGTTGCGGAACAACCCGCGGCAGTAATTGAAGTTGACCTTTTATCGGTGTCGTTACCCCTCGCCGGGTCGGGCAGCCTGGGGGCTGGGTCGGGCGAGCTCGAGGATAATGAGCTCGCCCAATGCGACCCGGACGTCTCCCAGGGGATGCTCGTCCTGGTAGAGCTTTTAATTCAAAAACCCCGTCCGCTGGGTCGGAGGTTGGTGGCGGGGAGGAGGATGGCCCCCTGGCTGCGTCTCTGGTGCCGGACGTACTGGAGGAGCTGGAAATTGTTCTCTCCCCGGTTTCTCCGGTCGTTCCGGCGTCTGAGGTGGGGGGGAGCTCTGAACCGCTGCCGTCTTCTGGCCCGGCACCCCTAGAGGAGCCCAGAGAGAAATCCTCTGCCACCGATCCTGGGGGTGGGATCCGGGCGGAGGCGGGGCTGGCTGGCGCGGCCGAGTCGTTCGCTTCGCACTGCGCGGCGGACGGGTCGGCCGCTGGTGACGACCCCCTGGAGGAGGATGGGGACTCGGTGATGGGCACGGAGGACGATTCGGACTCCAGCGCCGACGTGGCGATGGATGACCTCGTGCCCCTTGCCAAGTCTCCCCTCATTTCCGTAAGGGAACTCCGGGATTTTATGGCCACGTGCCTGGGTCAGCGCAATAAGGTCCGGCTGGCCCTCGACAGGTGGTCGGAGCTGGCGCTGCTCATCGATTCCGTCCGCGCCGCCGTTAAGATCTTGGGCGCGGACGAGGGTGTGAACCCGCTCGAGCTGCGTCGGCTCACAACGTTTCTCACTGGGCTGCTGAGGAAGTGGCGGCGGACCAGCGGCTGCGCTTCCTCCCCCCGTTAGGTGTAGGTAGAGGTTGCACTATGCTTCTGACATGAAGATAACCATAGCCAGCCTCAACATCAACGGCAGCAGGGGGGCGCGCCGCAGATTCAATAACTTCTCGGTCCTTCGGGACGGGAAGTATGCGGTGTGCTTCCTGCAAGAAACCCACACCGTTCCGGGAGACGAAGCCACGTGGCTCCTGGAGTGGCAAGGAGGGGTCAGCATGAGTCACCTCTCCAACAATTCCAGTGGGGTGGCTATCTTGCTGGCCCCGCATTTTCAGCCGGAGATCTTGGGGGTCAAGGAGCACGTGCCGGGCCGCTTGCTCCATGTCACTGTTTGCCTGGGGGGCGTGCCGCTCCATCTAGTGAACGTGTACGCCCCTCAGACCAGTGCGCAGCAAGTGCGCTTCTTCGAGGAAGTGTCCGCTCTCTTGGGCTCCATCGACGTGGGCGAGTGCGTCATCCTCGGGGGGGATTTTAACTGCACCCTCGAGGCGAGGGACCGTTCGGGTCCCCCGCGAAGCCCGGCGGCGATGGAGAAGTTGAGGGACCTGGTTGGGTCCTTCGACTTGGTGGACGTCTGGCGAAATCTCCACCCCGACTCCAGCGCCTTCACTAGCGTGAGGTCTGGTGGAGGAAGGTCCAGAATCGACCGCCTCTACATTTCCCGGGCGTACGTCTCCTGCGTTCCGGCAGCTTCCATGCGGCCGGTGCCGTGCACGGACCACCACCTGGTGTGGGCGGAGCTCGCTCCGCTGCGCGCGCGGGGGGGGTCCGTGTACTGGCATTTTAACAACCTGCTGCTGGAGGACGCACGGTTCCGGGATTCGTTTTGTCGATTCTGGGCCGACTGGAGAAGGAAGCAGGGGGGCTTCCCCTCCTTGAGGCTATGGTGGGATGTGGGCAAGGCTCACATCCGTCTCTTCTGTCAGGAGTACGCGAAGGGGTCGACCAAGAGGCGGGAGGCCCGGGTCGGGCGGTTGGAGAAGGAGGTGCTCGACCTGGAGTCCCGTCTCGGTCAGGTCGTCGAGGACCCGGCCCTGCGGAAGGTGTACGAAGAGAAGAAGGGCGCACTGAAGGACCTGCAGCTCGTCGGGACCCGAGGCGCGTACGTGAGGTCGCGGATCCAGCTCCTGCGGGACCTGGACCGCGGCTCCCCCTTCTTCTACTCACTGGAAAAAAGACGGGGGGTCCGTAAGCAGCTCTTGGGGCTGCTGGCCGACGACGGATCTCTGGTCTCGGATCTGGATGGAATCAGCGCGGAGACCCGCGCCTATTACGGGGCTCTGTTCTCTCCGGATCCGTCCAGCAAGGGTGCGCGCAGCGTTTTGTGGGAGGACCTGACGAAGGTTGGCCCGGAGGGCGGCGAAAAATTGGACGCTCCGCTAAGTCTGGCGGAGCTGACCGGCGCCCTCCGCCAGCTCTCTAGGGGAAAGTCCCCGGGGCTGGACGGGCGGACCGTGGAGTTCCACAGGGCGTTCTGGGACGTCTTGGGGGGCGACTACGCGCGGGTCCTGGGGGAAAGTTTGGCGACCGGGGAGATGCCCCTCTCTTGGCGCAGGGCGGTCATTGTCCTGCTGCCTAAGAAGGGCGATCTCCGCCTCCTTAAGAACTGGCGCCCGGTCTCCCTCCTCAGCACGGACTATAAAATCTTTGCCAGGGCCATGTCTGCTCGCCTTGGCACCGTGCTGGCCCACATGATCCACCCCGACCAGTCCTACACAGTCCCGGGCCGGACCATCCACGATAACATCCATCTGGTCCGGGACCTGGTCCACCACTCCCAGAGGGCTGGTCTGTCGGTCGCCTTCCTTTCCCTGGATCAGGAGAAGGCGTTCGACAGGGTGGATCACGAGTATCTCTTCGGGACTCTGCGCGCATTCGGGTTCGGGACGCATTTCGTCGCCCGGATCCGACTTCTGTACGCCGCCGCGGAGTGTCTGATTAAAGTTAACGGGTCCTTGACGGCACCCCTTCGCTTCGGGAGGGGGGTGCGTCAGGGATGCCCCATGTCCGGTCAGTTATATGCCATTTGCGTGGAGCCTTTCCTGCGCCTCTTGCGGAAGAGGTTGACGGGACTGGCTCTGCAAGGGCCGGGCGTGGAGGTGGTCCTCTCGGCTTACGCCGATGACGTGCTCCTCATGGTCACGGATCCCGCTGACTTGCGGAGGATGCGGGAATGCCAGCAGATTTACTCGGACGCATCCTCCGCCAAGATCAACTGGGAGAAATGTTCCGGACTCCTGGTGGGTCAGTGGCGGGTGGACTCCCTGCCGGAGGAGTTCAGGCCTTTCGCCTGGAGCACCACGCACCTCCTCTATTTGGGAGTCTACCTTAGCCCTGCCGAGGACGCTTGGCCGGCGGACTGGCAAGAGCTGGAGGCCAAAGTCACCGCTCGCCTAGGACGCTGGACAGGACTGCTCCGAGTGTTGTCCTACAGGGGTCGAGCGCTGGTCATAAACCAGCTGGTGGCCACCATGTTGTGGTAGCTGTTGGTCACTTTGATCCCTCCCCCTGCGTTTGTCGCCAAGATTCAGAAGAAGCTCATCGACTTCTTCTGGGACAAAAGGAAGCACTGGGTCTCTGCCGTGGTTCTGTGTCTCCCGCTTAGCGAGGGCGGTCAGGCGCTGGTGTGCCTTCGCACCCAGGCTGCGACTTTCCGTCTTCAGACGCTGCAGAGATACCTGTACGTCGAGAATCCTCCGAGATGGTGTGCGCTGGCGACGTTTTTCTTCCGCCAGCTGCATGGCCTCAATTACGACACGCAGCTCCTGTTTGCAAAAGTGGGCAGCAGGCGTGCCGGCCTGCGGGAGCTGCCTGTCTTCTACCAGGAACTACTATGGGTTTGGAACTACGTCGCTTCCAGGCGGAGCTCTCCCCCGTCAGGAGCGGCGGCTCTCCTTCGGGAGCCGCTGCTCAGGAATCCGCACCTCCACGAACACGGGTTCGGGCGGCTGGCGGAGGGTAGGGCTGTGGCTGGCAAGGTGACCAGAGTCGGGGACCTGCTCGATGGCGGAGGAGCGGGCTGGATGGCGCCGGAGGAGCTGGCGCGGCGCCTGTCCTGTGCCAACGTCCAGCTCGCGGTCGAAACCATCGAATCGGTAAAAGCGGCACTGGGCCCCGACTCCACTAGGTGTATCGAGGCGGCTCAAGCACGTGGGGCGATCCCGTCCGAGCTTACCCCCGTTCGGACGGAATTCCTCATCGGCGCCCAGCCCCGAAACTCCCCTCGGGAACCGGCGCCTCACAACTTGAGCCGTCTCGAGGAAATACCCTCCGTGCCTTTTCATTCCGCGCGGAGGGGTTTCCTGTACGAGCTGCTCCTGCACACTCTCCACTTTGCCATCTTCGTCTACCGTCCGGACACGCCTTGGCGTGGCGTTTTGCCGACTGGCGGTAGCGGAGGTCCCCAATGGAGGGCTCTCTATGCGGGAGTCCTCCCTTGTTCCATCGGGGACTTGGCCTGGAGGGTGTTGCACGGAGCGGTCCCGTGCAATAAGGTTTTAAGTAGGTTCACGGACTCCCAGGCCGCCTGCATTTTTTGCGGCCTGGAGGAGTCCGTGTTTCGCGTTTATATGGATTGTGAGAGGTTGCAGCACCTCTTTCACTACTTGAAGGGGCTGCTCCTCGATTTTTGGTTGCACTTCAGTCCCACGCTCTTGATCTACGGTCACCCGGTGCGGAGGGGAGCGGACAGGTTGGAGGACCTCCTTGTGGGCCTGCTCCTGGGCCTGGCTAAAAGAGCCATCAATTGGTCCAGGCAGCGGGCGGTCGAGGGGGCCGTCCAGCCGGATTGCCTGCATCTCTTCCGCGGCCATGTTCGCGCCCGGGTGGCCCTGGAGATGGAGCACGCGGTGTCCGCCGGTGCGCTTGAGTGGAGTGCATCATCAACACGGAAAACCAAATTTTAATTTGATTTGTTAAGCTTTAGTTGAGCTTTTGTTTATTTACAGTCGAATTGGGTTTTTTTGGGTCCAAATAAAAGAGTACCCTCTGCTCTGTTATTATTGTTCTCCTGCAGTCCGTGTATTATTTATACTCGGACACTACAGAAACAGTTAACATTTCAGGTTGCTGACCCTTCGTCAGAACTGGAAAAAATTGGAGATGAAACAGGTTTTTATACAGGTGTAGGGGCAGGGAAAGAGAGGAGGGGAGGAAAGAACAAAAGAGAAGGTCTGTGATAGGATGGAAGGCAGGAGAGATTGAGAGATAAAAGGGATGATGGTGCAAGGCAAAAGGAGACGGTAATGGGATAAGTTAAGAAACAAAAGATGACTCTTAGATGAAGTGTAAATGGCAATGGCAGAATGATCAACAGCTGCCATGTGAGAGACAGAGAAAAAAAATGAAAAAAAGATAGGGGCAGAGGTTATGGTCTGAAATTGTTGAACTCAATGTTGAGTCCAGAACGCTGTAAAATGCCTAATCAAAAGATGAGGTGCAGTTTCTCGAGCTTACTGTAAGAGTCATGAAAGTTTAAGAAAGTGTAAAGAAGAAAGAAAATACCTTAAAATATTGGTTAAATATTATGGTGCAGTATGTATGTACATTTGTTTATTATTGATGCATATTCTAGTATAATATAGTTAATTTATCTGACTGACGTATTGTCTTGAGAAACCCCCTCTTTTTTTGGTCCAATAGTATAGTCTGAGAGACCCCCTTTATTCTTGCTCTAATGGTATAGCCCTTAAGCTTGTCACATGATATCCAGCCATTTTTTACAGTTCAAGCTCCACGAGGCTAGAAAAGGTAGAAGCTTTGATGGTTTGTGGAGCAATACAGTTTTTGACCGTGCGTGTTAAGCGTGTTTTACTTTGAAATCCTGTTTGAAATGTATTACAGTAAACAGTTAAATGACAAGGTTACGTTTTGGAACGTTTTATTTTGACACACATCTACTCATTGCTAAAAGCCTCAAAGCTCAGTGGCTGCATATTGAAAACTACAGAGCGCCACTACACTTGCGTTGAGCTTCATTGGAACAGTGTAAGAGGCCGAGGATGGAGAGGTCAGAGTGGGAGTGGAGCGGACAATTAAAGAGACAGGCGACCGGAAGCTCAGGGTCACCCTTACGGACTGAACGGAGGTGTTCCGCAAAGTGGTCACCCAATCTGCATTTGGTCTCCCCAATGTAGAGGAGTTCACACTGCTAACTCATTTTTCCCTGGTTTTCTGTCCTTTGAACGCCAATCTTTATGGGCATCTGCAGCAGACAATATATCCCATGGAGTGACTTCGTTAGATACTTCAAATTATCCAGGCAATGGGAATGATATGTAGTAAGGAGATTTTTAGCTTGGGATTTAAAAGCCTGCAGGTTGTAAGAGAAAGGGAAGAGCATATGAGGAACAAAAGAGAACATTTCAGAGGAACATTGGCTGTAGTTGCATCAATAAAATAGAGAAAGACATTGCAGGCTAGGGTTGAGAGAGGAATTGCCTATCAGATGATTAGTTGTTTCCTGTATCTTGTCTGAAAGCAGAAGAATCTCTCCAGATATGGGATCAATACTCCAGACTTGTGCAGCCATGGGCTTCATAGACAATGAAATGAATGCAGGAAAGCATGAAAGAGGTAACCAGACTTCCTGGAGATGTCCTTAGCAAAGGAGGAAATCTGGGGGTTCCATTTATGTTCAGAGGAGACAGCGAGGTTAAAGATGCCAAAAAATGAAGAAGGATTAAATGTGGAGCCATCAAAAGTAAGTGGTGTTAGCAATTAGTTGAACTTGTTGAGTGACATCCAGAAAATGCAGTCTTGAAGAACTGGCAAGTGTAGTGTGTGTAACCTGTACCACCTTAAGAGGATACCTTAAGGTGATGGACTACTTTTTGATGGCTCCTGTACATTGTAGTACCGGTGGTGACCACACCGGTATATAAACCCTGCGGAGCAAAGTGTATCCCAGTTCAGCCCTGACCCTCAATCACTAAAGACCTGTTTAATTATTTCTGTAGTCTGTGTCCTGTTATTCAGCATAACTACATTTGAAAACACAGACTCAACAGTGGCGACGAGTCTGATCTTACCTAGCGGCAGTTGCATCAAAGGAAGCTTCATCCTCTGAAAAGGGCGTCGAACAAGGACATCCACCCTCAACATCCTGCTGGGCACTGCATCGCACGGGAGGCCATCGGGAACCCGGGTTGGTTTCTGGCCACGAAGTCAAACATCAGTGAACATCCCTTCGACGACAGCGGCGGGTAAGCCCGATCGAGCGGCACGGGGGGGGAAGTCGGACGAGTTGTCAGTAAGAGAAGGGGAGGAAAATGATGAAAAGGGGGGAGAACACAACCGCAGCCGGTGTCAGGGACCAGACTGCAATCGGGGCAGAGACGCGCAGCAGCCAGAAAAGCGTTTGTGACCACAAGGACCGCGGGAGCGGCGGGGAACAAGAGCAGCAGCGTAGGGGAACATAAAGGACCGCTGGGAGGCGTGAATGGCAACAGCGTGGGAATCGCCATTTTGAGTCGGCGGGGGAAGTGCGGGAAAAGCCGCCAAGCGCGGGAAGCCGCCATTTTGAAAAAAATAAAATAATAATAATAATAATCATATCCGAAGAAAAGGAAACTCAACAAGGATGCCAAAACGGGTAATATCACTGCTTTTGATAACGATGTGGAAGACTGGGCCACTTATGTGGAACGCATCGAAGTTTACTGTACAACAAATGAGGTACCGGAGGATAAGAAAGCACTAACCTTATTAAACTCAATGGGTGCGAAGACGTACGGGTTATTAAGGAACCCTGTAACACTAGACAAACCGGTAGGGAAGAGTTTCGCGGATATTGTTACTATCCTGCAGGAGCATTTAAACCCCACGCCGCTGCTGATAGCGGAACGATTTAAATTCTACAAAAGAATTCAACTTAAAGAAGAAAGCAACGCTGAATTCCTAACAGAACTGCGCAAGTTATCAAAGTACTGCCAGTTCGGAACAGGACTAGCAGACGCACTGAGAGATAAGTTTGTGTGTGGGCTCCTAAGGGAAGGAACCCAGAAGCGACTGCTGGAGGAAAAGCATCTTACGCTGGACAAAGCTTTCAGCATTGCAGCATCCCATGAGGCAGCAGCACGAGGCGCTGCAGAGATACAGCAAAGGCCATTGGAATTCAGCACCAATGAAATGGCATTGGGCACAGTAAAGTGCTATCGTTGTGGAAGGACAACGCATGACCAGAACCAGTGCTGGTTCAAAGATAAAGAATGCAGGCAATGTGGCAAACTTGGTCACATAGTGAGAGTATGCCGGTCAGGAAAGAAGACCAGCAGCAAAAAGTCACCGCAGGAGAAGTACAAAAAAGTACACAAGGTGACAGAGAACAGTTCAGATGAACAGAAGATGGATTCAGACTCCAGCACTAAGCAACTGGGTTGTCTGAAAATACATAATGTGGGTAACACAGCAGACCGCCAAACTATCTGGGTCACGCTTCGGATAGCAGGAGTCCAAGTGAAGATGGAATTGGACACTGGGTCGGCATTAACGGTCATGAATAAGCAAGATTACAAAAGGTTATTCTCGCACATTCCCCTGAGGGATACAGAGATTGTATTGAAAACATACACGGGGCAAATAGTATACCCCAAAGGAAAGATAAAAGTAAACGTGGTCTACAATGGTAAAGAATTTCAGAAAATGGACTTGTATGTGTTACCTGATGGAGGTCCGCCACTACTGGGACAGGAATGGATCCGAAGAATAAATGTGGACTGGCATTCCATACAAGCACTGACTGTAGATGCCTGTAAGGAGGACGACGTCAAACCTAAACGACTGTCCAAAATCTTAGACGATGCTAAGGAGGTGTTCCAACAAGGACTTGGAACACTGAAAGGAATTACGGCAACCATCAAGGTTGAAGAACATGCAAACCCAAAATTTTTCAAAGCCAGACCGGTGCCTTATGCGATACGACCTGCTGTGAAAGCAGAGCTGGAAGGGCTAGAACGTTCAGGGGTACTGTCCAAGGTGGACTGCAGCGAATGGGCTATACCCATTGTTCCTGTCATGAAGCGTTCATTGAGCAACAAGACGGGGGAACCTGGGAAGGTTCGCATCTGTGGCGATTTCAAGATCACTGTTAATCCGGTTCTTCACACGGTGCAATATCCGCTTCCGCGGATTGAAGATATCTTCGCTTCGCTGTCTGGCGGGAAACACTTCACTAAGATAGACCTGGCGCAGGCGTACCTACAGATGGAAGTTGATGAAGCGTCACGTCAGTATCTCACGATCAACACGCATAAGGGCTTATATCGGTATAATAGACTGGTTTTTGGAGTGGCATCGGCTCCAGCGATTTGGCAAAGGGCCATGGAGCAGGTATTGCAGGGAATTCCAGGCACACAATGCTACCTGGATGACATCCTGATTACAGGAGATAACGATCACCTCGCGAATTTGGAGCAGGTGCTCATCAGATTGAAAGAATATGGACTCAGAGTTAATCGCCAGAAATGCGAGTTCTTTCAAAAGCAAATCTCGTACTGCGGCCACGTCATAAGAGGGGCTCCATAAGGCACCTGACAAGATCGAAGCTGTTGTAAAAGCTCCTGCACCGGAGAATGTATCCCAGTTGAGGTCGTTCCTCGGGTTGGTTAACTATTACCATAAGTGTCTTTCAAATTTATCTACGGTGTTACACCCGCTAAACACTCTTTTGCAAATGGGAATACCATGGAAGTGGAGCGATGATTGTAAGCGGGCTTTTCAAAAGAGCAAAGCACTGATCACCTCTAAGGAAGTGTTGGCTCACTTTAACCCAACGCTGCCTATTCACTTAGCTTGTGATGCTTCTCCATATGGTATCGGGGCAGTGCTCTCACATAAGTTTCCAGATGGCTCGGAAAGGCCAGTCGCTTTCGCATCCAGATCATTGACCTCCGCTGAGCGCAACTATGCTCAGATAGATAGGGAGGCTCTCAGCCTCGTGTGGGGAGTTAAGAAATTTAACCATTACCTGCAAGGCCAAAAGTTTACGCTGCTGACAGATCACCAGTCGTTGGTTTCCATTTTCAACCCTAAGAAGGGTGTTCCGATAATGACGGCGCAGAGGCTTCAGAGATGGTCCCTTTTCCTAGGGGCACATCAATATGATATTGAATTCAAAGGTACAAAACAACATGGTAATGCTGATGGGCTGTCGCGCCTGCCACTACCTACAGCGGAAGAGGCACCGGCAGTTGACCCTGTAGAGATATTTCACTCGACCATCATCGAATGCTTCCCAGTCACCAATGCGGGTATTGAGAGAGAGACCCGAAATGACCCGACACTGTCTCGGGTCTACGACTTGACAGTGAAGGGATGGCCAGCACATGGCGAACCACTGTTACCAGCATTCTCAGCCAGACGAGAACAGCTGTCCGTATGTCAAGGAACATTGATGTATGGAACAAGGGTGATTATTCCTCCTAAATTAAGGGAGAGAGTTCTGAAAGAATTGCATGAAGGTCATCTGGGGGGAGTCAAGATGAAAAGCCTTGCTAGGGCTTATGTTTGATGGCCAGGTATCGACAAACAAATAGAGGATCTGACTAAAAGCTGCTCAGGGTGCCAGAAAGTTCAAAATGCACCTCCAATTGCACCGCTGCATCTGTGGGAATGGCCTTCAACCCCATGGCAACGTGTGCATATCGACTTTGCAGGTCCATTCATGGGTTCCATGTTTTTGATAGCAGTAGACGCACATTCTAAATGGCCAGAAGTGATTAAGATGTTGACCACTACCTCTGAGAAGACGATCGCAGTTCTAAGAACCATATTTGCAAGGAATGGGTTGCCGGAACAAATATGTTCAGACAACGGACCACAGTTCGTGTCAGAAGAATTCCAGAAATTCATGAAAAGGAATGGGGTGAAACACTATACATCTGCCCCATATCATCCGGCTACAAATGGGTTGGCCGAGAGATTTGTACAAACGTTCAAAATGGCGATAAAGGCCACGAGCGAAGACCATATTCCACTACAACACAAGGTGGACAATTTCCTGATGGCGTATCGAAACACCACGCATGCAGTGACAAATCAAAGCCCTGCCATAATGTTCTATAACAGGAGGTTGCGGTCCCGGTTGGATTTGTTAAAACCCAATGTGCGAAGGGAAGTCAGAAACAAGCAATTCCAGCATGTAAATAACAAGGCCACTCGTAGTTTCGAAATAGGACAACCAGTGTTGGCCAGGGACTATAGGGATGATAAATGGCAATCCGGAACAATTCGTGCCCGACAAGGACCCTTGATGTACACGGTAGACATTGGAGAGAACGTAATACGACGTCATGCTGACCAACTTGTGGAATCGAGAACAAGGGTTGACCCCATGTCTACGGCAGAGACACCAGTTGAAGAAGTTATTGAGCCTGTAGCATCTACCTCAGACTCGAACGTACATGATGATGTTCAATCCATAGGAGATCAAATGGATGAGTCGTCCCAGCAACGAGAACCAGAGACCCCTGAAAGGCGTTATCCGGCCCGGAGCAGGAGGCCTCCTCAGAGACTGAATCTTTGAACAGTTTTGTGTGAAAATTGTATATATGTTATCCATGTAATGTTTAATTTGGGGTGTACACTGTTATGCTAAAAGGGGAGGAATTGTAGTGTATGTAACCTGTACCACCTTAAGAGGATACCTTAAGGTGATGGACTACTTTTTGATGGCTCCTGTACATTGTAGTACCGATGGTGACCACATCGGTATATAAACCCTGCGGAGCAAAGTGTATCCCAGTTCAGTCCTGACCCTCAATCACTAAAGACCTGTTTAATTATTTCTGTAGTCTTTGTCCTGTTATTCAGCATAACTACATTTGAAAACACAGACTCAACAGCAAGGACAACATTTTCATTGGCCCATCAATAGGCACAAGGGAAATCAAGATATAATGATTCAACCATTTCACTGCAAAGGCTGCCCGTGTCCTAACTCGCAGAAAGTCCTGTTCACCCATCACCCCTGTGCTCGCTGGCCTACATTGACTCCTGATCCGGCAACATTCCGATAATAAAATCCTTATCCTTGTTTTCAAATCCATCCATGGCCTTGACCCTTCCCATCTCTGTAACCTCCTCCTGCCCTAAAACCCTCCGAGATTGCTGTGCTCCTCCAATTCTGGCCTCTTGCGTATCCCCGATATTCTTCGCTCTACCACAGACAACTGTGCTAGACCCTAACTTCTGGAATTCCATCCCTAAGCATCTCTGCGTCTTTACCTCTCTCTCTTCTCCTTTAAGAGACTCCTTAGAACGTACCGCTTTGACCGTCACCTGTCCTAATATCTCTTTATGTGCCACAGTGTCAAATTTTGTTTGATAATCGCTCCTGTGAAGCGTCTTAGGGCGTTTTACTATGTTAAAGGTGCTATATAAATACAAGTTGTTGTTGTTGTGATCACTGAGGGAATATGATCTGAAGGAAGTTGATGAATCATCAGCAAAGGGATGGATAGGGTTGGGTGATGAATGGAGCAGGTTATTGATAGAGAGAAGGAACTGAGTGGGAGAGAGAGCATAACCCTCAGGAACCTATTTAGTTGGTGGAAAAAGGGTCAGAGGATGAACCATCAATTACAGCACAGTTAGAGGGATTTGACAGCAAACTAAGTAGCCATGAAGGTACTTGAATTTAACTTAAATTGATTGTTTTCTCTTTAACATCAGCTACTTTCTATTGGTTGTGTCAGTGAAGTCCTATGAAAAGGGCAAACTGGAATTCATGGTCGTCAAGGTAGCTGCAGTAATTTATTTTTCTGTTCTCATTTTTAAATATAAGTCACACTATTCAGCCATCACTGTATGAATAAAATAGTAATTTCCTATACTGTAGGGTAGTAGAGAGAATGTTTTATCTTCCAAATGTGCTGCTGTGTAATGTAGAGACACCAGCTGTTTAAATTTGACCCTATCTCTAACCTTTACATAGTTGCTATTAATAATTACCAACATTTACAGTCAATTAATGTCAGTTTCAAAACCTACATAATATTAATACTGGAGTTTAAACAAGACAATTCTTTGAGTGAGTAATTTATTAAAATAACAAACGGCATATAAACACCAGTGAACTGCTTTAACAAGACAGTTTTGTTTTTTATGACCTACATGTAACTGTGTAACTGTGTAACTGTTCTGATCAAGGTAATTTATGCAATGCTAGAAAAAGAACTTTATTTTCGAAATGGCATATTATGACAATACTGAACATTTCGTAATGTTGTACAATATGGGTCAATAATTTTACCTCATCAAAATCTTTTGCAACCACGAGAAAAGGGTGCCCTAATCCCGCCACCCCCTTCAACCCAAATCCAGGCTTAATTGTATCCAAGTCCCAGGCCTGAGAAGCAATCATCAATTGGGTGGGAAACTGGTCCAGATAGTATAATTTACACTGAAAAAGATGCTTTGCCAAGTGAAGGAGGGCTGTATATATACTTGTTTTAATAGCTACTGTAAGATTCGAAAATTTTCAGCAAAAATCACGCAAGAAAACTGGATAAAATAAGACTGTTTATTGACCAAAGTAAGCTTGCACAGAAAAACCTTTGATAAAAGGGCATACAAAATGGCCGCCAGGCCCCGTGATCAGTTTCTGAACCAGTTTATTTCTGTTACTGCAAGCTAGACAGGCTTGTGGATTGAAGACAGTAAACCCGCGAAAGCCAGTATCTGGGAACCGAAACTCAGAGCAACAGCATACATATTCAATGGATTATAAGTACAGGATGGGGCCCATCAAGATATGGGCGGACAATGTAAAAACACTTATACCCATTTATTGTACAAAGGAAAAACCGTTTAGCAGCCATCAAGGAAAATGTCCGGACCGATCAATATGCGAACCGAGCCGCGGTGACAATGCAAAGGACATTAACAGACATTATCGGCCAGGAAGGCCAGTTTAAGTTATCACCGGCTCCGTTACAAGACAAAGCGCCCCTGCAGAGATCTCTGCCCGCCAAAATTAATACAAAGACAGGACTATGATTTGGCGGGAGATAAGACTGTCCCAAAAGAGTATAACTATGGATTGAAAGTCCATCTAGGTTACTTCTTCACTGCTACGGCTTCTTGTTGGGCGACTTCAGGCTTCCATTTCTTCAAGAACTTTCTTCTACGAGGAACGAACGAAGGGCGGACGGTGCCCGGATCGGCGCCTCTTCCACTTCGGCAGATCGATGAAAACGTTTTCGTCTTTTTAAAGACGGACGGTTTCGGAAAAAGGACAACGTGGCCGGTGTTCAGCCAAACAAGGCTCGGCCACGATGAGAAGACGACGAGGGTGGCCCGGGTACTGGGGTCGGGAGATCATCGACGACCCAGGCCGACGGAGAAGAAACCCTCTGGAGAACCGGCGATCGATGCCACAAGATTCTCCCATGTGCATAACCTGCATCTAGGTCTACTCCACGAACAAAAATCCACGACAGGCCTAGTGGATCTCAACCTTGACGAGCGCTCATCGAGGCTGGGTCTACCCCACCGCCTCGAGGGAGGAGAGAATATCGACTGCGCCAGAAACTTCCAATCCACGTGACGACGGGAAGCGGTGCCAAAAGGCTGCGAACCCCCTTTTCGCGATTTCGAGAGTGGTGAGCATGATCCCAAGTTCCCCAGGTCGAAACTTAGTTTAGGTATAGGGGAGGGAGGTAAGGGAAATCGTAATGTGTTTCCCCTTTTACGATGTGCCGTGTGTTCCCCATTTCCATCGAGTAAAGTTCATAAATTTGTGCATGATTGTAGTTACTTTAATCTGTGCCTATGACATGTATTTTGTAATGCTTCAAACTGTTCAAAAATAAAAGCATCCATTTCGTGCTATTCAGCCTGGTCTATTGAGTCCTCTTCTCTGCACTACTGTTCTCTGCATCTAAGTCCAAGGTCTAGAACCGTAGGGGGAGTGGGTCGAACCACTCAAGGGTAGTTCTTGCACGAAGCCTGGCAGGGGGCCAGAATGGGCAAGAGAGCAGGAAAAAAAACCCTACAGCAATGGCGACCGCGGCAGGACCTTGGCAGCAGGAAAGTAGTGTGTTAGATCAAGATCTGAATAAACGAAATGTGATGGATGAAAGAATAGCAGATTATGTTTTTGGAAAAGTCAACCTCACAAAACAATGGATATCTGATCTATTAAGGGATAGGCACCCGCTAGACGCAGTCATCAAGTGGACAGCGGGTAGAGAGCATAAGAAATCTGTAGAAAAGGCGGTCTGGCTGATGTGCTACAAGAAGCAAGTCCAGCTTTTGGACCAGGTAGTTGCAGCACAGACAGTCCAGATCAACGGCTTGCTTAAAGACGTAGAGGAAAAGGTTGCGGGAGGTCAAAAACTGATTGAATCGCTTGACGCGCTGAATCAGGAACGCCGCTCTGTAATTCACTGCCACGAAACCCGGGTAGAATATTTAAGATGTCAGGTCGTTGAGGCCAAGGCCAGTGAAGGTAGAATGAGAGAGAGGTGTTTCCGTCTAGCCAAACAAGTAGATGCCCAAGAGGAAAAGCTCCTGGGAGCCAGGGCAGCATATAAGATGGCCATGGAGGATAGATCTGAGAACACCGACCACAGCGCTTGCCGCCGGGAGCTAGAGGACCTGAGAAAGGCCCTAGCGAAGGCAAACGGGTTGGTGTGTCTCATAAATCCACCAGCGAGTCAGCTGTTGCTAGCCAAGGAATCCAAAAGACCGATTCCACAAGAGGCAGTTGGGGTACCAACCCCCGAACCCTCTGCGCCTCCTGCCTATGAGGAGTCTTGGACTCCGGGACAGGAGACGGAGATGGTAGAGGAAGAGAGCCCTGAGGTAGAGCAACCCCAGACAGTAGAGTCGGGGCCAGCGCCGTTGTGTCCAACGAGGCACCGGAAGCTCGGTCCAAATGAAGAAAATGGCGATGACGGACCCCTTGAGAGTCAGATCATAATGCCTCATAGCGCACGACAGCTAAGAGAGAAGATAAGTCACATCCCAAAACTCTCCGAGTCAGGAGATCCCTCCGTGCATTTCAGGGACGTGGAGCAGACCGCAGCAGTCAATGACTGCGACGGGGTTGAACAGTCTAAAATGCTGCTGTTCTCCCTGGACAGTTCGCTCCTCCAGTGTCTCCCTGACGAGAGCAAGAGAGGGCACAGGGACTATGAGTTGCTACGGGATGAGATTCTGGAGATCATGGGAGAGGGGGACGGAACTCCGTTCCTCCGTTTAGAAAAGACAGTGCAGCTAGAGGGAGAACCCCCACGGGTTTTCGCCGACAGGTTGTGGCCAGTGTATCGGCGCAGCTGCCCGGGCGGGCCGGCCCGGGCCGGGCTGGATGGCGAACAAAGGGCTCACTGGCTTCGGTGCCTGGTAGCAGGTTGCCTGCCAGTAGTGAAGGAACAGGCCAAAGCATGGTTTGACCCCACTAACGCCCGCTCCATGGAGGAAGTAGTACTAGATCAGCTCACGATCAGTTATAGAAACAACAAGGGCAAGAAAACGCCTGTTGTGAAAGGAAAGGTGCATGAGGTGAGACCCGCAGCCTCTGCTAAAAAGGAATGGCGTCAGGAGGGAAATCGCCATCCCCAAGCCAATAGCAGTTGTTACGGGTGTGGGAAGGAGGGTCATTGGCGCAAGGACTGTAGGAATCCTTGGAAGGATAAGAGGGAGAGAGCGTTCGCCGCAGCCCAAGATCAAGCCCAAGCCCGAGTCGCCAACGGCCCGAGAGTTTACCCAACACCAGCACAACCACAAGGGCAGGCCGCTGCCCCAACACCAGTCCAGAACCCAACCGTAGCCTCTGCCCCGACTAAAGGGGGTGGTGCAGTTGTGGACCCCGCTGCGATCGAGTCAGTCTTGGAGACTATGCGGCCTCTGATGACCTGGCAGGGGAAGGTAGCGGTTGCTAACAGCCCTATCGCCCCCGAGACCCCAGCCGAAACACCTAAATGACTGATGCCTGCGCAGCCCGTCTACTTGTGTCCACTCCGCTATGACGCTTGGAGAAGACCTGTGGTGGAAATGGAGGTGGAGAAACAAAGGGGTAGTTACCTGTTGGATACGGGAGCTTCGTGTACCGTGATCCACACGGACAAACCTTTTGCCTCACCTCTGTCCGCCCAGGCTCCATATTTAGTAGCGGGTTTCACAGGTAGAGAACAGGCTGGCGCGTACTCCCTCCCGCTCTCCATTCAGTTGGGAGCGCTCCACACCACATGGACGTGCATCCTATTGAAGTGGAATGAGGGGGGGGGAAAAGGCATCCTCGGGGCTGATTTCTTGGTGGAACACGGGATCCTCGTGGACCTGAGAAATCACTGTCTCTGGGGAGCCGAGGGCGGTTTAGGTAAGGTAGTCGTAATCCCGGGGAAGGAAGAAAAGGGGGCCCTGTGCACTATGAAGCCGTCAGGAGGTTACGATCTCGAGCTCATGGTAGCGAGCGTCCCAACGGACTTGCAGGCGAGTGTGTCAGAAAATCTGACCGCGTTTGCCACCCACAAGCACGATTGTGGGAGAGTCACTGGGTTCGAAGTCAGCGTAGACGGGGACCCCATGATCCGACCCCAAAAGCAGTATAATTTCCCCAAGGAGGCAGAACCCGACATGGAGACAGCAATATCTTCATTGGTGCAGCAGGGCGTGTTGAGAACGATAGCCACCCACGTGAACTCCCCATTATGGCCGGTAAAGAAACCGGACAATTCGTGGAGAGCCACGGTGGACTACAGAGTCCTCAATAGTAATATCCCAGCCTGCGCGCCCACGGTAGCAGCAGTTGCAGACTTAATAGGGAGTATTCCAGCATCGGCGACCACATTCACGGTGCTGGATATCTCGAACGGTTTTTGGTCCATTCCGCTGCGGCGGGAGGACCAGTACAAGTTTGCCTTTACTTTCAAAGGGCAACAGTACACTTGGAACTGCTTACCACAGGGTTTTCACAACAGCCCCAGCATTTTCCATCAGTGCATGGCGGGGAGTTTGAAAGAGTTCAGCCAGCCCAACCAGATAGTGCAGTATGTGGACGACTTACTCCTGTTCACAGATACAAGGGAGCAGCACGGCCCACTGTTAGCCGAATTGTTGGAACTGTTAGAAAGGAAGGGTTTCAAAGTAAACCCAAAGAAAGCCCAGATCGGCCAGCAGGAAGTTAAATTCCTGGGTCTGGCCATCCGTGCTGGGGAAGGAGCCACAGATAAGGCCAGACGGGAATCTATACAAGATCTGCCGATTCCCAACACAGTAACGGGTGTAAGGTCCTTTTTGGGATTGACCGGGTACTGCAGAGATTTCATCGAGGACTATGCTGCCACAGCGGCCCCGCTACTTCGACTCTTACACAAGGGAGTCGAGTGGTCTTGGGACGAGGGGTGCCAGGCAGCATTCGAGAAGTTGAAAAGAGATCTGCAGACCGCGCCAGCCCTAGGGGCCATAGATGGGGGAGAGGAGTTCTTTCTGGAGGTAGCCGCTAGTGGGGACAGCCTGAGCGCAGTGCTGCTCCAAGAGCGGCACGGCAAGCTAAGACCAGTAGTTTATTCCTCCAGGGTGCTCACGGATGTGGAGAGGAGTTTCTCCAATTGCGAACGGCATCTCCTGGCCACGCATTGGGCTGTGAACAGATCAGTGATCTTCACAGGGACCTCTCCCATTACGCTCCTCACCCATCACACCCCCACGAAGATGCTTCTGGATGGGAGGATTAAGGATGGGACCGTAAGCAGCGCTCGGATTGCGCGCTGGACCTTCCTCCTTTCCCAGATGGATCTCAAAGTTAAAGGCCTCTGCGCGCCAAGGCTCGCAGCCAATATGGCATATCCTGGGACAGCCCATCAATGTTCCGTAGAAGGGGTATGGGAAGTTAACATAGGTTTACGGGCCGGGATACATCCCACAGGCCGCGAGATCTACGTAGACGGTTCTAGCACTGTAGCTGACGGCAAGCGGCTCACAGGGTGTGGAGTTTATGACCCTGCGGCAAACATTGCCCTGGCAATTAAGCTCCCCAGCACTATGAGTGCGCAGCAGGCTGAACTGTCCTCGGTGGCGTACGTGGTTACCCACCCCGAGATTTTCCCAACCCCATACACGATTTGCTCAGACAGCATGTTCACGTGCAATTCGTGTACAGAGTACCTCGCCATCTGGTCCCGACGCGGGTACACCTCCGCGGACGGGCGGCCTTTAACAGTTAAGCCCTTGCTGGAGAAGATCCTAGCAGCTGTGGGGGAGAAAGGAGAGGTGTTCATCCATAAGGTGAAGGCTCACTCCACCACAGAACCCCGCAGTCAGGGCAACCAGCAGGCGGATGCGCTAGCCAGGGAGGGTGCCCGCAACGGCATTCTCTGGGACCCATACGAACCCGGACCCGTGGCGGCGATCCAAGGCAGGGAGGGAATTCCCGGGAACACAGGGGTGACACCGCCCCCAGACCTAAAGACCGTCCAAACCCTGGATCCCGCCCTAAAAGCAGTCCTAAAAGCCATCACAGAGGGCAAACAGGTAGAAGGTCCGTACAGTACGGCAGCCCTCACAGTCAAAGAAGGTATGCTGTTCCGAGAGGAGCAGTGGGTTGTGCCGCAGCAGCACCGAAGGGAATTCCTGCAATTGGCCCACGAGGGTCCAGGAGCGGGACACCCCGGACCTGAGGTCACCTGGCAACGGGTGGAGCAGGCGGGATGGTGGCCGGGACTTCGGGACGATGTCCGCGAGTTCTGCGCAAGCTGTCTTGTGTGTGCTGCTAACAACCCAGACCCCCACAAAAGGAAGGTGCCCATGGGGCACATCAGGAGGGTAGAGGGACCATGGCAGTCGATTCAGGTCGACTACATAGGGCCCCTGCCCGCCGCCCAGGGAGGCTATAAGTACTGCCTTGTCCTGGTAGATGTGTTCACCAAATGGGTAGAAGCCTTCCCGTGCAGAACAGCTACGGCACGGGTACTGCTAAGATCTTGATTCGGGAAGTGTTCTCACGGTGGGGACTCCCCCGTTTTGTAGAGTCCGACCAAGGGAGTCAGTTCACCGGTCAAGTAATGCAGAACGCCCTCATGCTCTTGGGCATTGAGGGAAAGTGGCACGTAGCATACAATCCCCAGTCATCCGGGATTGTTGAGCGTATGAATCGGACCCTCAAGGAAAAGCTGAGGAAAGAGACAATGGGCTCGCCCCAGAAATGGGCGGAGGTCCTGCCTTTAGTCCTCATGGGGATCCGAGCCAGCCAGTCCAAAAGCACGGGGTATTCCCCGCACGAGTTAATGACTGGAAGGATCATGCGAACACCCACCCATGTGCTAGCCCCGGTGCTCACTGAGGGCCAGCTCCGAGAGGTGAAGCGGGACAAATTCGCCCAAACCCTCTTGGAGCGCCTGAGACAGATTTATGGACAGGCGGCTGGGAACATGGGAAGACAGCACCAGGGAAATAAACTGTTGTTGGAACCTCGGAAACAACAAGAGTGGGTAGTCGGAGACCAGGTCATGGTCCGAAACTACGCCAGGGTAGGGAGTTTTGAACCACTGTACATGGGGCCATACAGCATTGTAGACAAGGCCAGCCCCATGGTTTATGCAGTGAAGACGCCCCGACGTACCAAATGGTTTCACATCAACCAGTGTAAACTGTTTAAACCGGGTGCACAAGGGCCACCAAAGGGGACCAGGTCTGAGAACAAAGATCCTCAGCCTGTAACAGAGTCACAGACCACACAGGCTGGAGCAGTAGCCTGCGTGAAGGGAGAGGCCATCCCATTGGAGTGGGAGGTCTCATCTTTTGAATGGGATTTAGGCAGGGGAGAGCCCGAACAGCTCAACCTCGCTTTAGACCCAATCACGGAGGAGGAAGAGTCAGAAGACGGCAGTCCCGCCCTCGACTCAAGCTTGGGGGAGGTAGGGAGTGGGGGCGGAGACTCGTTACCTGTAGGGACAGGTGAGGTGGAGTCAGAAGCCACAGATCCCGACCCCGGGGGGGCGGAGCCTGAGGGAGGGGAGCTGGAGCCGGCAGCTGTGGAGGAACCACAGGCTGTAACGGTAACAGTCCCAACCCCCGGTCCATCGGCCCCGGGAGCCCAACCCAAAGCAGCCCCTCGTAGGTCGGCTCGAGCGCCCCAGCCCAGAAAATTTTGGCCAGATTCTCCCCATCCATCCCAACCACGGTTTAAAGCAGCCCCAGGAAGACATGATCCCCGTTCAGCAGCGACAGGCTGCGGGGGATCAAAGCCAAAGATCAATGCAGCCCCACCGCAGGGTGTGGCACACGACAGACCTCACAGGGATTCGGAAAGCCGCCCCACGGAGGGCGGCGCTGTACATAAGATAAGTTAGGAAATTATGGTGATAGTTTAAGGAATGTAAAGTATATGGTGTTAAGAGTACAATTTTGAGGTCTGCCCGGTATGTGTGTTTGTTAGGGAGCGGGGTCCAGGAACCCGCGCGTCCAATTAATTTAGGCCAGCACCTATCGGGAGCCCGGCTACATCATTTTGTTGGTTACAGAAACCTGGGATATGATGGAAAGGATTTTCATCGCGTTCATGGCGATCGGGTGCGGGTGGGCCTACCGAGGCCGCACCAAGGACGTCATCATTTTCGGATGCTCCGGGGACACGGCCCCCATCGCAACGGATGGGACGGGGGAGCGAGAGGTAGAGGAAACCGCCACCTACTTCCACCAAGGGAGATGGCCAGGTTGGCTGGGAACGAATTCTACAGAATATTCCAGCAATTTCGGTTTTGCCTACCAAGAGACTTCATTAACGTGCCCTCGAGTGAGGATCCTAGCGCCCAGGGTCAGCGTTACCGTGGGAAAGAGGATTTGTCTGGTGTGCAATGGGAACGTACCACCAAGGTGATGGTGGTGGCTACGAAAGCTGGGAAAGGACATGAGAAACTCTACGGTCGAGTGGGAACGACTGGGTAATAATACCCATCGGACTATTACGGGAACTCACGGACAATTACGTGTGTGTTGGGACAAATGGTGGGAACCAGATGAGGGAATATATGTCTGTATCTTCTTCCAGAGGCAGTGGCAGGATGAAGGGAAGGGGATGAGATGGGATGTTAGCACTCGAGCGTGCGGAGCCCCATACTCCCCTATTCCGGTGAACGCCACTGAACTCATCACCCGCCCACGCAAGCCCCTGCCCACGCTTCCGGTAGCACTAGCCCAGAAAGGAGGGTGCCCAACCACCACCAAGGGACCCGGGAACGGTTTAGTATTGGTACCCACCGGTCAGGTGCTGTACCAAGGGGTACACTACGCAGTGGCCTCAGTGATTTTAAATCTCACTGAGGTAAGATTGCCGGAGTGGTGTCCCAAAGAAACGGAACAATTATACCAGGTCCTGTTAACCCGTATGTTTAGACAATTTTACGAATTTGACTTTGCCGACATCGACAGAGACAAATTATACACCACACCGCCAGAAGTTTTGGATCGAGTCGGGAGGCAAAGAAGGGGTACTGTAAATGACATATTCACTGCTTTTAATACCGGGACATCTGTTGTCAACGCTCTAGATAACGTGGAGCTGCAGACACAGATCAATGGTTTAAAAGCCCAGTTAAGGAACATATTGACAGACGAAAACAAGGTAGTGGGTTCTGAGTTGCATGAGGACCAGGCCATGACACTACACTTTAAGGACATAATTGCTGAGCTGGAGAAACACGCGAGAACGGTAAATGCACTCATTAAGGAGGATCGGAATGCGTCCGATCAAGCTGCGCAAAACGAGGCCTGTGTGCTGTACGGGGCGTGGTTATTGGGCGAGGGCCGCAGCAATCTTGAGGATTTAAAACAGGGTTTGGTCCCGTCCTGGATCAGCAACAAGCACTTGCAAGCGCTCCACCCTTTTGAGAATGCATTAAGCCCGTGCCAGCTCAGGCTAGCCGCAGAAGCATACCCAGTTCCAGTGGACTGCGGACATTCGAATCACACCATCATGGGAATAGTAGTAAGAATGCCGGTGCTGGGTTCCGCAGCAAAGCCCGCCCCGGTATACAGAGTAGAGAACATTGGAGTCATTCAGGGGGGCGCACACATTCGTTACGCAGTGGTCCCGCCTTACGTCATCAGATGGGAGTGTACGATGACAGGCACCGACCTCTCGGGGTGTCGGAGCCGGGGAGCACACATCATCCTGTGTCCCCAGCACTTGAATGCCTTTTTGAAACCACAGTGCGGGTTCAGAACTGCTAGCGCGAAGCCGGTGAATTGCACCATGGAGGCAATGGCAGAGGACCATGTGCCCCCACAGGTAGCATATATCGGGGGTGGGACATACTGCGTCACCACTGCAGCGCCTCAGTACCGATACGGACAACACGAGTGGTGTTCGATCGGTGATAGCAGTTTCTGTTTCAAACCCAGGGCCGAGGTTCAAGTGGCACAACAACGAATTGTTCCCATTCCTGCGCCCTCCACCGTACACATCACTATCAAAGAGAATTTCACAGACTTACAACGATTTGTCACGCATTTTGGTTATGTCATTCCCCCTCTTCCCGAACACCTCACCAAGATTTTAAAAGCCGTTATAATTTCACAGAAACATTTCTACACACTGGAGCAGAAGACTTTAGAGATAGGAAAAGACATATTGGACATAACCATCCCACCATGGTGGGACTTGTTCACCAACATAGAAATCCCAGCCTGGATTAGAATAGCATCCCATATCCTAGTAGTATGTCAGGTTTTAATTGTGATATTTTTGCTCTTCGTGCATTGTAAGAGAGGCAAACGCCTCCAGAGGCACGAGAACGCGGGCGAATGGAAAGAACGCTATGTGCGAATGGGGGAAGAAGACACCCCACTTTAAGCTGCTAGTAGAAGATTAAGAGTCCATCCATTTTAAGATTTTTTTTTGGTTTTTGTTTCTCTTTTGAACATCCGTGTTTTCTTTTGCGTTTGGTTTGGGTTATAAGGAATTAAGTATTGTTATGTTATTAGTCGTTATTAAGTTTTGATTAATAAAAGGTGTATGCAGATGGCGCAAAAGGGTATCAACCCCTGCCCATCTGACAGGTGAAGGTGTTATAGTTTAAGATTTGCTGTCTATGATTCCAAATGTGCATGAGGTAATTTTCATTTTCTCCGGAAATGGGAACTGCATGTGTCGTGAGGGGCATGGATAGTTAAGTGCCAGGAATGTTTGGATGTGGGGAATCAGGGAAAATTTGCTCATCAAGGATTGATACTTTAAGCAAGCTATCAGTATCACAGGGGGGCCTGTAAGATTCGAAAATTTTCAGCAAAAATCACGCAAGAAAACTGGATAAAATAAGACTGTTTATTGACCAAAGTAAGCTTGCACAGAAAAACCTTTGATAAAAGGGCATACAAAATGGCCGCCAGGCCCCGTGATCAGTTTCTGAACCAGTTTATTTCTGTTACTGCAAGCTAGACAGGCTTGTGGATTGAAGACAGTAAACCCGC
Source organism: Somniosus microcephalus (assembly GCF_052327205.1). Taxonomy (NCBI): domain Eukaryota; kingdom Metazoa; phylum Chordata; class Chondrichthyes; order Squaliformes; family Somniosidae; genus Somniosus; species Somniosus microcephalus. The sequence continues at coordinate 281,650,566 of NC_140987.1, read as the reverse complement.
GAAAGCCAGTATCTGGGAACCGAAACTCAGAGCAACAGCATACATATTCAATGGATTATAAGTACAGGATGGGGCCCATCAAGATATGGGCGGACAATGTAAAAACACTTATACCCATTTATTGTACAAAGGAAAAACCGTTTAGCAGCCATCAAGGAAAATGTCCGGACCGATCAATATGCGAACCGAGCCGCGGTGACAATGCAAAGGACATTAACAGACATTATCGGCCAGGAAGGCCAGTTTAAGTTATCACCGGCTCCGTTACAAGACAAAGCGCCCCTGCAGAGATCTCTGCCCGCCAAAATTAATACAAAGACAGGACTATGATTTGGCGGGAGATAAGACTGTCCCAAAAGAGTATAACTATGGATTGAAAGTCCATCTAGGTTACTTCTTCACTGCTACGGCTTCTTGTTGGGCGACTTCAGGCTTCCATTTCTTCAAGAACTTTCTTCTACGAGGAACGAACGAAGGGCGGACGGTGCCCGGATCGGCGCCTCTTCCACTTCGGCAGATCGATGAAAACGTTTTCGTCTTTTTAAAGACGGACGGTTTCGGAAAAAGGACAACGTGGCCGGTGTTCAGCCAAACAAGGCTCGGCCACGACGAGAAGACGACGAGGGTGGCCCGGGTACTGGGGTCGGGAGATCATCGATGACCCAGGCCGACGGAGAAGAAACCCTCTGGAGAACCGGCGATCGATGCCACAAGATTCTCCCATGTGCATAACCTGCATCTAGGTCTACTCCACGAACAAAAATCCACGACAGGCCTAGTGGATCTCAACCTTGACGAGCGCTCATCGAGGCTGGGTCTACCCCACCGCCTCGAGGGAGGAGAGAATATCGACTGCGCCAGAAACTTCCAATCCACGTGACGACGGGAAGCGGTGCCAAAAGGCTGCGAATCCCCTTTTCGCGATTTCGAGAGTGGTGAGCATGATCCCAAGTTCCCCAGGTCGAAACTTAGTTTAGGTATAGGGGAGGGAGTTAAGGGAAATCGCAATGTGTTTCCCCTTTTACGATGTGCCGTGTGTTCCCCATTTCCATAGAGTCAAGTTCATAAATTTGTGCACGATTGTAGTTACTTTAATCTGTGCCTATGACATGTATTTTGTAATGCTTCAAACTGTTCAAAAATAAAAGCATCCATTTCGTGCTATTCAGCCTGGTCTATTGAGTCCTCTTCTCTGCACTACTGTTCTCTGCATCTAAGTCCAAGGTCTAGAACCGTAGGGGGAGTGGGTCGAACCACTCAAGGGTAATTCTTGCACGAAGCCTGGCAGGGGGCCAGAACGGGCAAGAGAGCAGGAAAAAAACCCCTACACTACGATGAAAATGTTGTTTTTTAAGTTGACGTATTAAGATGGCGGTGGAATTCTGCAGGACTAACTGATCGATCTGACATTGAGATAGTGAGGGCTAACATGAGGTGAATGGGCTAACATTGGGGTTGGTGATTAAGGCTGCATTAGGCTCTGGTGCGTCAGCCTCAGTGTCCAGTTTTAGTTCGCGCATATGGTTAAGATTGTTGAGACTCTGGAGGGTGCGCAGTGAAGGGTGACCAGGTTGATATCAAATCTTAAAGCTTTTAGTTATGAGGTTTGGCTCCAAGATATTTATTTTGGATGCACACAGGCTTAGAGGGGATATGAGTAAAGTGTAAAAAATGATGAAGGGATTGGATACAGTCCATTTAGAGAGGTTATTTCAAATGGATACAGATGGTAGGATGCGAAGTCAAGCCTAGAAAATCGATAGGCAAAGAGTTAGGTTAGAAGAACTGTAGAGTATATTATATTAATGCAGTATAGGGTGTATTATATTAATAAATTGTAGGGCATATCACATTAATGGTCTGTAGGGTCTTCTTCTTAGGCAGTCCCTCGGAACCGAGGGTATATTGGTCTGTAGGGCATATTATAGTGATGAACTGCAGTGTGTATTATATTATTACACAATGGGACATATTTTGCGACCCTTAAGGGTGTGTACGAAGTGTGTACGCGCCCATAGGGGCCGTGCAAGTTCCGAGTTTAGGCATGAGAAGCGCATGTGCTAAAACCCGGAACTTGCAATCTGTCAAGAATCTTCTTGACAGATCATCCACATCCCCGGGAAAAGGGCCTCCGCGGGCAGAGAGTTGCGCTATTTGCCCAACTTCTGCCCAGCAAATGCCCGTGAAATTCTTACACCTGGTAAAAGCAGGTGTAAGGCCATTGATTTAAACATTAAAACACATGTACAATAAGGTAAGTTTATTTTTAGACCATTTAAAATATGTAAATATATTTTTCAAGAAAAATACATTTTTATTTTAAATGTTTATTTATGTTGTATTTTAATTAATTTTTAAAATGTATTTGTTATGTTAAATCTATTTTTAATGTCGTCCCCATTCATGCTTATGGAGGTGCCGTACATACAGAATCCCCATGAGTATAAATGGGGATCCCCCTTCTTTGATTGGTTGGGCCGGCCCACGTGATCCCAGGGGCGCTTCCGAACCGCATGCGCCCCTGGGATACGTGGGCCTCTACGCATAGAGGCCCAGGAGTGCCAGTGTCCGAACCTCCGGGACTATCAGGTACATTCGTAGATTTTTTGCTGGTGGGAGGCATCCGTCCGCGGGAAGCCTCCGACCGCAAATTCAGCCCCGTTATTTACAGCACAGAAACAGGCCATTCGGCATCGCAGTTCTATGCCAGTGTTTATGCTCCACACGAGGCTCCTCCCACCCTTATTCATCTAACCCTAACAACATATCCTTCTATTCCTTTTTTATCCAGCTTCCCCTTAAATGTAGATGCTATTCAGCTCAACTACTCCCTGTGGTAGCGAGTTCCACGTTGTAACCACTCTCTGGGTAAAGAAGTTGTTCCTGAATTCCTTATTGGATTTATTAGTGATTCATGACCCCTAGTTCTTGACTCCCTGCAAGTGGAAACATCCCTCTACATCTACCCTATCAAACCCTTTCATAATTTTAAAGACCTCTATCAGGCCACCCCTCAGTCTTCTCTTTTCTAACGAAAAGAGCCCCAGCCTGTTCAATCTTTCCTGATAGTTATAACCTCTCGTTACTGGTATCATCCTGGTAAATCTTTTTTGCATCTTCTCCAGAGCCTTTATATCTTTTTTATAATATTGAGACCAGAACTGTGCACAGTACTCCAAGTGTAGTCTGACCAACCTTCTATACAAGTTTAACATAACTTCCCTGCTTTTCAATTCTATCTCTCTAGAAATGAACCCCAGTGCATTGTCCGCTTTTTTATGGCCTTATTAACCTGCGTCGTTACATTTAGTGATTTGTGAATCTGTAACCCCAGATCCCTCTGTTCCTCTACCCCATTTAGACACTTATTTTCCAAGGAATATGTGGCCTCCTTATTCTTTCTACCAAAATGCACCACTTCACACTCATCTATATTGAAGTTCATTTGCCAATTACACACCCATTCTGACAGTTTATTAATGTCTTTCTGTATTTTGTGGTAGTCCTCCTCTGTATTAACTACATCCCCTAATTTGGTGTTGTCTGCAAATTTTGAAATTGTACTTCTGATTCCAGACTCCAAATTATTTACATAAATGGTGAACAATAGTGGTCCCAGCGCCAATACTTGTGGAACACCACTTCCCAACTTTTGCCAGTCTGAGCAGCTGCCTTTAACCCCTACTCTCTGTTTTCTGTTTTGTAGCCAGATCGCTATCCACTCTGCTATTTGTCCCCTGTCTCCACATGTTCTGACCTTAATCACAAGTCTATTACGCAGTACCTTATCGAAGGCATTTTGAAAATATGTAGTAATGGATGGTATGGTGTATCATCCTCGCCAAACCTACTGTAATGCTTATTGAAAGTGTGAAGGTTACACAATTTAGCTACTTGGCAGCTACTCTCCATAGAGACCTGTTTAACATTTGCCCAGGAGATCAAGTCCATCCTTAGAGAATGGGCCATAAGTGAGCCTGAAGGCTTCTTTCTGTTCGATGGTGGCAAAGAGAATGCTTTTGCCAACCATTCTTACGAAACATATGAAAATGACATGCAGGAACAGACCAGCTGATCCATCAAGCCTGTCCCACACTTATGAGGACTGGAGCACCGTGACTAAGTCACTCCCTGTAATGTATGTAATGTATATATACCTTAAGGGAGAGAACTACTTTTTACAGCTCCTGTACACTGTAGTACCGGCAGTGACCACACCTGTATATAAACCCTGAGTAGTGATCTGTACAGTTAGTTCTAGAGTAACCCTCATTCAGTAAACACCTGTTGAATCATTCCCTGCAGTCTGTTGTCTGATTATTGAAGGACACAGCATTAAGATACACAGACATAACATTGGCGACGACGCAGCTTCGAACCTACCTGCAACTCTGCATCACCTCCCAGGGATTCGCTCCTGGAGAACAGCGGAAGGAGGTCGAGTCCAGAAGCACGGGCGTCGACCACGGGCAACCGCACAGACATCCAGCGGAGATTTGAGCATCGCAGGGGAGGTTGTCGAGAGCCAGGCTTGGCTTTCCAGTCACGGTGGTCCAGCGAAACGGGCTGGCAACAGGTACTGCGCAGACCCTTCCTGGACAGCGGCGGGCTAGAGCCCGACCGAGTGGCACAGAAAAAGGCCGAGCAGCGTCGATGGGGGAGAGAGAGAGGCCAGAGCGTACAGGGCGCAGCCGGTGTTCAGAACCGAGTGGCATCAACGGGGGAGAGAGATGAGAGAGAGCAGAGCGCAGCCGGTGGTCAACGGCAGAGCAGCGTCAATGGGGGAGAGAGGCGCACAGGAAAACGCGAGGTGCTGCCATTGCCACGAGGACCGCAGAGAGCGGCATTGGCAGCAGCGCAGGAGCAGCGCACGAAACCCACAGGGCGTCGCCATTTGCCACGAGGACCGCCGAGAGCGGCGTTGGCAGCAGCACGGGAGACGCCATTTTAAGCCGCAACGGGGAAGAAAGGAAAGCGCGGGAGATGCCATTTTAAGCCAGTCTAACCACACCCAAAAATGCTGAAGAGTGGCAGTATCACAGCGTTCGACAATGAAGTCGAAGATTGGACGACATATGTCAAACGCATAGAAGAATACTGCAAGGCGAATGAAGTGCCAGATGACAAGAAAGCGCTGGTATTGTTGAATTCAATGGGTGCAAAAACGTATGGCTTACTACGAAACCTAGTAACCCCAGAGAAGCCAGTAGAAAAGGATTTTGAAAACATAGTGTCAATCCTACAGGACCACTTAAACCCCACACCGCTGCTGATGGTAGAAAGATTTAAGTTTCACAAAAGGAACCAGCATCAAGATGAAAGTAATGCTGAGTATTTAACGGAACTGCGCAAGCTATCGAAACACTGCCAGTTTGGAACGGGACTAGCAGATACTTTAAGGGACAAGTATGTGTGTGGGCTTCAAAGTGAAGGAACCCAGAAACGGCTTCTATCAGAAAAGGATCTTACACTGGACAAGGCTTTCAGCATTGCAGTATCACACAAAGCAGCAGCACGGGGAGCTGCAGAGATACAATGGAGACCGCAAGAATATGGCACAAATGAAATGTCATACGGAACAGTGAAGTGCTATCGCTGCGGCAGAACAACACACGACCATAATGATTGCTGGTTCAAGGACAAAGTGTGTAGACAGTGTGGAAAAGTCGGACACATAGCAAGAGTCTGCAGGTCAGGAAAGAAAGCCAGCAGCAAGAAATCTCCACAGGAGAAGTACAAGAAGGTACATAAGGTGATGGAGAGTAGTTCAGACGAACAGAAGAGTGATACAGACTCCAGAAGCAAGGAGCTGGGTTGTCTGAAACTACATAATGTGATCAAAACAGAGGATCACCAAACTATCTGGGTCATGCTCAAGATAGCAGGAGTCCAAGTGAAAATGGAATTGGACACAGGATCAGCCCTAACAGTCATAAACCGAAGGGACTACAAGCGGCTATTCTCACATATACCCTTGAGAGATACAAAGATTGTCTTGAAGACGTACACGGGGCAAAAAGTCTACCCCAAAGGAAAAATAAGGGTGAACGTTATATATAACAGCAAGGAAACACCAAAAATGGACCTATATGTATTGCCAGATGGAGGACCACCACTACTAGGACGTGAATGGATCCGGAAGATACAGCTAGATTGACATTCCATACAAGCACTGAATGTAGATGCCAAAAAGGATGACGACGTCACACCTGGACGACTGTCAAAAATGCTAACTGACGCACAAGAAGTGTTCCAGCAGGGACTCGGAACACTAAAAGGCATAACAGTGACGATCAAAATAGTGGAAAATGCAAGCCCAAAATTTGTTAAGGCCAGACCGGTACCTTATGCGATCCGCCCAGCCGTCGAAGCAGAGCTGGAAGATTTGGAACTTTCAGGAGTACTGTCCAAAGTGGACTGGAGCGAGTGGGCTACACCCATCGTTCCTGCAATGAAGAGGTCGTTGAGTAATACGCCTGGGGAACCAAAGAAGGTTCACATCTGTGGGGACTTTAAGGTGACAGTGAACCCAGTCCTTCACACTGTACAATATCCGCTTCCGTGGATTGAAGATATCTTTGCCTCGCTATCTGGAGGGAAACGCTTCACTAAGATTGATCTGGCCCAGGCGTACCTGCAAATGGAGGTAGAAGAAGCCTCGAAACAGTACCTCACGATCAGCACTCATAAAGGTCTCTACTAATACAACGGGCTGGTGTTCGGGGTAGCATCAGCTCCGGCTATTTGGCAAAGGGCAATGGAACAAGTCCTGCAAGGGATTCCAGGGACCCAGTGTTATTTGGACGACATCCTGGTCACGGGCGAAAATGACAGTGATCACCTCGCCAACCTGGAGCAGGTGCTCACTAGATTGAAGGAATATGGGCTCCGAGCTAATCGCCGCAAATGCGAGTTTTTCCAGAAGCAGATCTCGTATTGTGGCCACGTTATTGATAAAAAGGGGTTACATAAGTCCCCTGAAAAGATTGAGGCAATAGTCAAGGCTCCAGCACCAGAAAATGTGTCACAACTGAAGTTGTTCCTCGGGCTGGTAAACTACTACCATAAGTTCTTGCCGAATTTGTCTACCGTACTACACCCACTGAACACCCTACTGCAAACGGGGGTACCATGGAAGTGGAGTGACGAATGTAAACGAGCTTTCCAGAAGAGCAAAGCATTGATCACATCAAAAGAGGTGTTGGCTCATTTCAACTCAGCACTACCAATTCGGTTGGCGTGTGATGCATCACCCTATGGCATTGGAGCGGTGCTGTCGCACAAATTCCCAGACGGCTCGGAGAGGCCAATAGCCTTTGCGTCTCGGTCACTAACCTCAGCCGAGCGTAACTATGCCCAGATTGACAGGGAGGCCCTCAGCCTAGTGTGGGGAGTGAAAAAGTTCAATCACTATCTGCACGGGCAGAAGTTCACCTTGCTGACTGACCAGCAACAACTTGTCTCCATCTTTAATCCAAAGAAGGGCGTTCCGGTGATGACTGCGCAACGGCTACAAAGATGGTCCCTTTTTCTAGGGGCGCACCAATATGAAATCGAGTATAAGGGCACGAAACAGCATGGAAACGCTGATGGGCTATCACGCCTGCCACTGCCTACTGTGGAGGAAGCACCAGCAGTGGATCCTGTCGAAATATTTCATTCGACTATAATTGAATGCTTGCCAGTAACTAACGCTGGTATAGAGAAGGAGACCCGAAATGACCCGACACTGTCTCGGGTATATGATTTGACGGTAAGGGGATGGCCAGCACATGGCGACTCACTGTTGCCAGCATTCTTATCCAGAAGAGAAAAGCTGTCAGTATGCCAGGGGACCTTGATGTGTGGATACCGAGTGGTAATTCCACCCAAGTTAAGGGAGAGAGTGCTCAATGAGCTTCACGAAGATCATCTGGGAGGGGTGAAAATGGAAAGCCTTGCTAGGGCTTATGTGTGGTGGCCGGGGATCGATCAGCAAATCGAGGACTTGACAAAGAGCTGCTCAGGATGCCAGAAGGTTCAAAATGCACCACCACATTCCCCTCTACACCCATGGGAGTGGCCCTCATCTCCATGGCAACGGGTGCATATTGATTTTGCTGGTCCATTCATGGACTCAATGGCCTAGAAATTCACTTGGGCGCTGGCAGCTCGCTCGCGCCCAAAAGTTAGCGCTGGGCGGGGAGGCATTAGCGCACACCGTATATTCATCTTCTGCGCCCCAATTCGGAAGCGGGCACTATACCAGGGTGTGCCCGCCTCCGTTTGGGGCGCTGCAACTGAATATCGGTGCGCTAGTTGCCGCAGCGCCACCCGATGCAGTGCGGCAGGCTGCGGTACTGCAGGCCTCCTCCTTCTCTTAAGGGGGAGGTGCCTGCAACGGCCGGAGCCCCGATCGCGAGTGCCGGCAAAAGAGCCCGGCACAACGGAGAAGTGCTGGGCTCCACGAAAACCAGCCGGCAATGCCGCGGCGAGGGTGGAGGAGGCCGGGGAAGGAGGTGCGGGCAGATGGCCGCCGAAAAAGCGGCCGGCCGCACCTTCCGCTTTAAAGCACCCCACTATGGCAGCAGGACGGCCCCATTTTCTGTTCACTGTTTGCGCCCGCTTCGGAGGAGGCGGGCGCAAATAAATATGGGGATCGGCGCGGTTTCGGGGTGTTACGGGCCACCGCGCACACCGATGATGTCATCGGCCCCGGCGCAGCGCTAACGGCTACCGCAGCCAATACCGCTGCACTCAATTTCCGCGCTACCACCCCGCCGGCGCAAAAGACCTCTTTAGGCACTAAGTGGGCGCAAGGCCCACTGAATTTCTATGCCAATGTCTTTAATAGCCGTGGATGCGCACTCAAAATGGCCTGAGGTGATCAAAATGTCCTCCACCACCACGGAGAAAACTATTGCAGTCCTACGGATCATTTTTGCCAGGAACGGCTTGCCAGAGCAGATTTGCTCTGATAACGGACCACAGTTTGTGTCCGAAGAGTTTCAAAGATTTATGAAAAGGAATGGGGTAAGGCATTACACATCTGCCCCGTATCATCCAGCCACAAATGGATTGGCTGAGAGGTTCGTACAAACCTTTAAAAAAGCAGTAAAGGCCATGTGCGATGACGACATTCCACTGCAGCATAAGGTGGACAATTTCCTGTTAACCTACAGAAATGCGACACATGCAGTCACCAACCAGGCCCCGGCCATGATGTTCTTTAACCGAAGGTTGAGATCTCGTCTGGATTTGCTCAGACCAAATGTACGAAGAGATGTTGAGAGTAAGGAATTCCAGCACATCAATGAGAAGCCGGCAAGGAGCTTCAGTGTAGGGCAACCAGTCTTGGCCCGCGACTACCGAACAGAGAAATGGCAACCAGGAACGATATGCACACGGCAGGGCCCACTAATGTACACAGTGGATGTTGGGGAGAACATTGTGAGATGCCATGCTGACCAGAACCTAGAGTCACAGGAACGAGTCAACCCCATGTCTCGGCCATACGTACCTGGTGAGGAACCCGACGTACAGGTCACATCTACCTCAGAAACAATAGCATTGGAAGCTGATGAATCAACTGATGACAGGGTGCCAGAATCGCCTCCGCACCAAGAGCGAGACACTCGGGAAAGGCGTTATCCAGAAAGAATCAGGAAGCCTCCCCAGAGACTGAATATATGAATGGACTATTTTCATATAACATTGTATATTAAAAATGTTAATTGTTAAATGAGTATTATGGTACTGTTAATCTAAAAGGGGAGGAATTGTAATGTATGTAATGTATATATACCTTAAGGGAGAGAACTACTTTTTACAACTCCTGTATACTGTAGTACCGGCAGTGACCACACCTGTATATATACCCTGAGTAGTGATCTGTACACTTAGTTCTAGAGTAACCCTCATTCAGTAAACACCTGTTGAATCGTTCCCTGCAGCCTGTTGTCTGATTATTGAAGGACACAACATTAAGTTACACGGACATAACACTCCCCATCCCATCAACACCAACCCCCACTCCAGCCATGTCATCTCCTGGGACAGGCAAAAACAAATAGGGCCAATAAGGAGGAAAAACTCTGGAAAATTCCTCTCTGACCCCTTCAGGCCATCAAAACCAGTCCAGGAGATCATATTGATAACCCATGCATTATCTGTTAGTCCACTTTCCTTCTATATGATACGATCTCTGTCCCAGACAAGAACTGGTCCAGCTCCCTCATTCAGCTTGGTGTTACTTTGATAATAATTCTTCTTATGATCTGAGGTTTGTGAACCATGAATAAGCTGTTGACAGTCCTAGAAGATAAAATCTACAACTGCCTATATAAAATACCAGTGCTCTAGTCAAATCTATGTAATGACGCCTACGATCCAACTTAACCAGAGGAGAATGTGGATCCAAGGTCAGGGTGACTATTGTCTTTTGATGATGGCAATTTAAGACCATTTCTGGCAGTGCATTAGTGTGAGGTGATATGCCAATAAATTTAAGTGGACTCCAACAATGGAGAGGCAGTCCATGGTGAACAATAAGGGTTGAGGGGAGGTACTATATCCATATTGGAGACATTTCCATTTGAAATTGAACCTCAGGAACATTATGTGCTATTGCTATGGAAGCATCTTGGAGGTCTATTGTGGCCAGTCAGTCTCTGAGTGACACTGGCTAGTGCTGACCTGCTCAGATCTCCAGAACCTCTGATAGTCATCAGGAGATGGTTGACAGTCAAGTAATCAGGCCTATAATAGTTTGTCAGGGAGAATAAAAGAAATCAGTCTTCCCTTATTCGGGCAGTGGGGAAGGTAGAGTGGGAGAGGCAAGAGGAGTGGGAAGATCTAAAGTGAAAAATAAAGAAACCTAGTTAATTAATCAAACTGGATAAATGCTATTTTATCTTGTGTTGGTAAAACTTCAAACAGAAAGGCTGCATCAGATCCGTGGGCTTCCTGACCCAAGAGTCGACAGTTGACTGCAGTGCGTCCACATACAATACATCCACCTGGAGAAATGCACAGCCGACCCCCGCCCACGTGATGTTGAGCTAGAAGAAAGGTTAAAAAATAAAATGTCACTATTTATGTCATCGCCTACTGAGTTCAGATGAATTTTCTGTCTCAATTGTTAGCTCTATTTTCCTACTTTGCCCACAAGAACCTTTCTGCAATGTACTCACCTTTAGCTGGGACCCCGAGATAGTCTTGTGCTATACTCTTTCTCCATTACCTGTACTCAGCTAACAAATGTGCTTACAATAGAATGACGCCTCCATCCTTACCTCCCCTCTCCCCAAATATGAAGTGTTTGGTCATAATTAGGGATTTCCTTCGATAAATTCCCAGATTTTTTTCTTCAGGCGTTGAACTGGTAAAAAAATAATTTTCCCAAGAATTTGAAAGAAAAAAGCTGAAATCTCTCAAAAAAAACATAATAAATAAAATATCCATACTGGGACAGGAATCTAAAGATAAGAGATAGTTTGCAACAAAAAAAAAGCTGTTTACTCTTCCTTGCTGTGGGGAAGTCCCTGCTCTCTGTTAGTCATTTATTTGATTGCAAGGCTGAAATAAGGAACTCCCTACACTGAGAAACATATGTATAAACTAAAGGGACAATTTTCCCTGGATACTTTATGCGCTAAATGGCCTCCGGGGTGGCCAAAATGTGGTCTTAAGCTGAAATGCTGGTTTGACCCGCCTTGAGTGCAAAACGCCATCTTGGTAAAGGAATTGAAGCTTGCGTTAGGAATGGTCACTTGGAGGATCATTAAGGGGCTGATTGCCACTTAAATTGCCTGCTAGCGCTCATTAACGAGGCTGCACGGCATTTTGGTGGCGAGCGCTTGATTGAATGCCCTCTCCCAACAGTGACCAGCTGATTGGGAGTAAACTAGTCCTTGCTGGGAGTAAACTAGTCCTTACTGAGGATTTCGAGCACTACTTAATTGTTCAATTGCTGCTGGAGGTTTGAAGAGGAGTTTTGAAACACATCGGGAGACTTTCTGGGACACTTTGTCAAGACTTCACCAACACAATAGCAACATTTATTCTGGAAATTCTCTGAGGACTTCATCTAAAAAGAGTGAATGCTGCGCTACTCCACTTTATTGGACACCTTATAAGATTCACCAGGAGAAAGGGCATGCTTGGTCATGGGCATTGTGCTAGGGGTCACCCTTGGTCTGGTCGAGGAATGGGAGGAGGACAGGAGGCCAGGCAGAGCAGCACCAGCTGCTGCAGGAGAGAGGGACAAGAGGGTGAGGTGGACTTCTTCCCCCCATGTGGGTACAGGACATCCCTCCTCCTCTGGTCCTCCTCCACCAGGACCTCCAGTGCCTTGTCCAAGAACCTGTGCGCCATCTCTCTCGGTCCCTGAGCCATCCTGCAACGTGCTGCTGTGTGCCAGCCAGCATACTCCACACCTTCAGTGGAAGTGGTCGCGAGGAGCCCACATATGCTGGTGCACGAAAGTTGCGTCTAATCAGAGCTTGAGTGCTAAACCTGCCGGTGTCGGGTTTAGCACCTCCAGGCAAGTTCAAATTATGGTAATCAGCAAATAGGACCAAAATTGCATGATAAAACCAGACTTTCAAACAGGCCTGTCTTATTAGCACAGTGTGGCGGAGCCACCAAAGGACTCAGAGCAGTTGTACATAATTCCTTTAACAGCAATATAGTTACTGTCTGTGTCTGTACCTTTAATTACACTGTTTGACTGTACAATGTCTAGTTACCTTTACAGCGCAGTTTCAACGTGATGACGTCATGCCATTAGTCACGTGATTCCCCAATGGTGGGAAGAACGTGATGACGTCATGACGTCAGCTTTCAGACCAGAGGATCAGTCCTCGTGGAGCCTTCAAGGATTCGATGTATTCCAGCAGTTTCTAGTTAAAACCTGTTTTGTTCCATTAAAGTTCATTGTTTTAATTGCCTGAGTTGAACTCAGTCTTTTCGATAGGAACCTCCGTTCCTACATTGGTGACCCCGACTTCTACGAACAATTTTCGTGGAAGATTCATCATGGACACGAACGCCGTGACTCTGAAACTGCCACAGTTCTGGGAGCAACAACCAGACGCCTGGTTTATCCAGGCTGAAGCCCAGTTCGCCATCAGGAACATCGTCGCGGATCAGACCCGTTATTATTACGTGGTCTCCGCCCTCAACAGCGCAACTGTCTCATGGGTCATCAGCCTCCTCGGTAGTCCTCCTACTGACAGCAAGTATGCGATTAAGGCGCAGTTTTTTCTGGTCTTCGGGCTCTCGAAGCCAGAGCGCGCTCGCCGGCTCATCACGATGCCTGGCCTCGGGGAATCCAAACCGTCCGAGCTCATGAGCCAAATGCTCACGCTCTTGGGTGCCGAACCGGAATGCTTCCTCTTCCGGGAGCTTTTCCTCTACCAAATGCCGGAGCAGGTACAGGCTGCCCTAGCCAGATCCGACATTACAGACTGCGCCGAGCTTGCTGCCGAAGCCGATAAGATTTTCACGGTAACCCAGCAGTGCTGCATGGCCACGAGGCACCCATCCCCCACAGACGCGGTTCCAGCTCCTCCTACAGCGGGCTGGTGCTCCTACCATGCCCGTTCTGGCATGAAAGCACGATGCTGCCGCTCCCCCTGCAGTTTTTCGCCCCAAAAAAACAACAAAGCTCCTGCAGCGTTCCTGGCGAAGGAGGACCGGGTCTAACGGGTGCTCCGCGGTTGCGATGGCCGTCGGATCTACGGGGAAACTTCTTTATATCACCGATTCCCTATCGGATCGACATTTTCTTTGTGACACCGGGGCACAGTGTAGCATTCTACCTGCGTCGAAACTCGATATGCAGGCTGGGAACCTTGGTTTTTCCCTCGTAGCGGCTAATGGCGCAGCAATTCGAACTTTCCGAAAGCGGTGGGTCCAAGTCTGTTTCGGCGGTCAGCGCTTCTGTTGGGAATTCGTCACAGCCACAGTCTCACAGGCTATCCTAGGGGCAGGTTTTCTGTGTGCCAACAGCCTCCTCGTCGATGGCCGGCACTGCCGATTGATCAACGCGGCCACCTTCCACTCGATTCCGTGCTACCACGGTACCTCCGTATCGCGCTCTATTGCCTGCGCTTTCCCTCCTCCGGATGACTTCACTCAGTTCCTCGGAGAGTGTCCGGAGCTGACAAGGCCCACTTTCTCCTCCTCGGCAATGAAGCATGGTGTTGAACATCATATCACCACTACTGGCTCCCCGGTTTATGTGCGGGCTAGAAGGCTCGAACCCGGCAAGCTCGCGGCTGCGAAAGCAGAGTTCAACACGATGGAGTGGCCCGGGATCATTTGCCGATCCAATAGTCCCTGGTCTTCGCCTCTCCACATTGTTCCGAAACTGGGCGGCGGCTGGCGGCCATGCAGTGACTACCGACGCCTAAATGACATCACCACTCCTGATCGGTACCCAATTCCGCATATTCCGGATTTCTTGGCCCATTTGGCGGGAAATTCTATCTTTTCTAAAGTCGACCTCGTCCGGGGGTATCACCAGGTTCCCGTGCACCCGCAAGACGTCCCGAAAACTGCAGTCATCACCCCTTTCGGCCTCTTTGAGTTCCTGTGGGTGCCGTTTGGCTTGAAAAATGCAGCACAGGCGTTCCAGCGTTTAATGGACTCCATGCTCCGAGACCTACGCTTCATCTTCGTCTACCTTGACGACATTCTCATTGCCAGTGCTAGCAAGGAAGAGCACATCTCCCACTTGCGTACCCTCTTTACACGCCTCAGCCAGCACGGTTTAATCATCAACCCGGCCAAGTGCCAGTTTGGCCTGCAGCAGATCGATTTCTTGGGACACCGCATAACATCGGACGGCGCCGTCCCCTTAATGACGAAGGTGGAAGCGGTTACCTGGTTACCTCTTTCCCGCGCCCGCCAACCGTCAAGGCCTTGCAAGAGTTCCTGGGGATGGTCAACTTCTATCACCGTTTTGTCCCTAAGGCGACTCAGCTTATGCAACCTTTGTACGGGGCCCTCAAGGGCAAGTCCGGTAAAGATCCAATCAGCTGGACAGCCGAGATGGACCAGGCGTTCGTCAACACCAAGAGCGCTTTAGCCAACGCAACCATGCTGGCGCACCCACTTCCAGGTGCCACCATCGCCCTTACCACGGACGTGTCAGACTACGCCATCGGCACAGTGCAAGAGCAGTGGGTCAACGGCACGTGGCAACCCTGGCATTTTTCAGCCGTCAACTACGGAAAAATGAAAAAAAATACAGCACCTTCGATTGGGAGCTACTGGCCTTTTTCCTCGCCATTCGCCATTTCCGGTTCTTATTGGAAGGACGTCCCTTCACGGCTTTTGTCAACCACAAACCTCTTACGTTCGCCATGGCCAAGACCGCCGAACCGTGGTCCGCTCGTCAACAACGTCACTTGACGTTTATTTCCGAATTTACATTCAACATGTGTCTGGTAAGGACAACCTGGTGGCGGATTGCCTCTCCCGTGCGACGGTCCACGCGGTTCACCTGGGGATCGACTACGCCCTCATGGCTGCAGATCAGGCCTCGGACACTGAGGTCCAATCATACAGAACCATCCCCTCTAGTTTCCAAGCGACCGACGTCACTTTCCAGGCCACAGGCGCCACGCTCCTTTGCGACGTCTCCATGGGCGTTCCCCGACCTATCGTACCGGTCGCATGGCGCCGGAAGGTGTTTGATGCCATACACGGGTTGTCGCACCCTGGGATGAAGGCTTCACAATGGCTTATGTCGGCGAAGTTCGTCTGGCAAGGTATGCACCTCGATATCCGTGACTGGGCTAATACCTGCGTAGTCTGCCAGAAGGCCAAAGTCCAGCGTAATGTTAAAGCTCCAGTGGCTACGTTCGCTGTTCTGGAGCGTCGTTTTGACCACCTGCATGTGGACCTTGTGGGGCCGCTTCTGCCTTCTCAGGGTTATACTCATCTCCTCACCATGGTGGACCGCACCACTCAGTTGCCTGAGGCAATTCCTTTGGTTTCCACCACTTCGGCAGACATCGCTAGAGCTTTCATCTCCTGTTGTGTTGCCCGTTTCGGGGTACCGGCGGACATCTCTTCCGACCATGGGCCACAATTTTCCTCGGAGCTTTGGAACACTGTAGCTCAGGGGCTCGGCACCAAACTTCATCGCACCACCGCCTATCATCCACAGGCGAACGGCCTTTGCGAGCGATTCCACAGGTCACTTAAAGCCGCCCTTCGGGCCAGTCTTCAAGGTGCAGGATGGGTGGACAGACTTCCATGGGGCCTTTTGGGTCTTCGTACGGCGCCCAAAGAAGACCTGCAATCATCATCAGCTGAACTCATCTATGGCCAGCCTCTCCGAGTACCAGGGGATTTCCTCCCTTCTCCCACAGAGCCATGGTCCGCCTCCCAGCAACTCGTTAGCCACCAGGAAGTGGCCAGATGCTTCGCTCTGGTGCTTGCATCAAATCACAGCTTACAGGACTCCCACATACCAGCGGAACTGAAGAATGCTGAGTATGTATTCATCCACCACGACGCTCACTGGGATCTGCTCAAGCCCCCTTACACTGGTCCTTTCTGCGTCATCGAACCAGGAGACAAATCCTTTTCGGTAGACGTTGGAGGAAAGCCGGATCACATCTCGGTGGACCGATTGAAGCCGGCTCGCCTGGACCTGGACCACCCAGTCGTCGTCGCTCAACCACCGAAACGTGGCCGACCGCCCGCAGCCGCTGCGCCTGATCAACCAAAGCCGCCCGCCAACTTGACCACGCTCGCCGTGCCTGCTTAACCACAATCGACTGCCAGCTCGAGCACCGGTCATCAACTTCCTCTGCCAGGTTATCGAAGTCGATCAGACAGACTTGTCAGACCTCCCCTCATCTCACTTTTTCTGTTAAAGACAATTCTAGGGGGGCGCATGTGGCGGAGCCACCATAGGACTCAGAGCAGTTGTACATAATTCCTTTAACAGCAATGTAGTTACTGTCTGTGTCTGTACCTTTAATTACACTGTTTGACTGTACAATGTCTAGTTACCTTTACAGCGTGGTTTCAACGTGATGACATCATGCCGTTAGTCACGTGATTCCCCAATGGCGGGAAGAACGTGATGACGTCATGACGTCAGCTTTCAGACCAGAGGATCAGTCCTCGTGGAGCCTTCAAGGAGAGCAGACCTGTATTCGATGTATTCCAGCAGTTTCTAGTTAAAACCTGTTTTGTTCCATTAAAGTTCATTGTTTTAATTGCCTGAGTTGAACTCAGTCTTTTCGATAGGAACCTCCGTTCCTACAACAGCACCCATTTAGTGCCTGTTTTCACCCTTTCACCAAAATAACCCCCGAATATCCTATCGCTCTGTGGCACAGTACGTTGAAGCACCTATTTCTTTGACTTGTTTTTATTGGCCCAGAAATTCGGTTCTCCACGGGTGAGTACGCACGGGGTGCTCACCCGTAGGCCCAATGGAAGTGCCGGTTTCCTGCATGCACTGCGCATGCGCGGGAAACCGGCACTTCCGTTCCCCTGAAAGAAGGGGTTCAGAGTTCGAACGCGTGCGCCGGAGAGGCAGCGCGTGCGCATCGAACTTAGGTTTTCTTTACAGGTTTTCCCGGGAAGGTAAGTCTGCAGAAGTTACACATTTAAAAAGCAGGCGTAAGGCCTGCTTTTTACAAGGTAAGTGGTGAATTAATTAAAATTAAAGCATTTTTTCCACAAGTTTATTATTTTAAAATACTTTAAAGCAAGGTAAGTTTATTATTGGCCCCGTTAGAAAATAAAATTACTTTTTTCAAAAATTTAAATTATTGTTTAAAATAGTTATTTCATGTAATTTATTGTTTATTTAAAAAATGTGACTTTAAAAAAAATTTATTTGAAGATTTAGTGATGTTTTGGGGCCTGTAGTATTTCTAAATTTTGGCAGCTCTTCCTGTCAAACTTATGAATGGAGCATTCCCTGCTCCGATTGGCTCCCCATGGCCAACGAGATCCCAGGGGATGCATCGAACTAACTGCGCCCCTGGGATACGCAAGCACTGCGCGCCGGCAGCTGGAGCAGGCCCAGGATCGGAATTCCACGGGGGCCCACTGCTCAATGGCCGGCGCGCAAGGTAAGTGCAGGTCGGGGTCTTACACCCGCGGGAAGCCCCGACCCGAATTTCTGGGCCATTATAATGGGAGGTTTTCTGAAATGCAGCCTCGATATCCATCACTTTTTTCCTACTCTAATATATAGAACTGTACAGCTGTATTAGTCCCTCATTGTATTTGCCTGCAAGTATTCTGACGTGTATATTGTAGTATTCACTCTGTAGCAAATCATGACCTGAGAAAGGAAGTAAACTTATACAACATAAAGATCTCCCTGAAAAAAAAATCACTTTTAACTTGCAGTTTGCTAGATTGTGTAAATAATAGATTGATGTATACTCAATCTGTACAAAGTGTGGCATGGATCCAAAGCACTTCCAGCACACTCTTCCTCTACCACCGGTGAGAGTGCAGCAGAAGGGCTGAAAATGAGGCCAGGATCCAGATAATCCAGGACCTGACCTAGATATTCCGATGGCCTTGTTTGGAAACTGAACCTCTGCCTGCCTCAAACAAGGCCTTTGATGCAGAGGGAAGAGGACCGAAGGCAAAGGATCTCCCTATGTTGGGAATTCCTGCTTCCCCAGTCTCTCAGAGGCCTCCTGGCTTCCTCAGTGGCTGATATTACAAGAATAAAAAGGCATACGAGCCTCTTCAATGGCAGAAGCGGTAGTCCACCTAGGGGTCCAGATATTAACTGAGGCCTGGTCCTTAAGAAGGGGGTTAAACTTAAAAAATATATATTTTACAGCAACCCCCTTTGCTAAAGAGAGCCACAGCTCCTAACCTGAGTATGAAGGTCGCATTTTCTAGCCTTTGAGTGTAGGTGTCCCTGCTGCCTACCACCTGCATGTAGGTGAGGTGACCTCCCCCACTGACCCTACATGCTCTGGCAAATTTAGCAGCAGAGGTGACCTCCACCTGGTGGAAACCAGGAACCCGCTTCCTTCCTGCGCGTCCCCAAATTAACCTGCTCTTTTGAACAGGCGAGCAGGACACCCACAGGAAGGATGTGGGATGCTGTTTTAAATATGACAATAGGGTCCGATGATGCCGTCAGGCCCCATGTTCAATATTAACCAGAGGCCTGAGCGGGGCGGCAGTGTCAGCACTCTCACCAGACAAAACCTGCCGGGAGACACATCCTGGGCCAGAAGAAGCCCAGTAGGTGAGGTAAAAATTTATATTTCAGGTTTTCTTGTGGGCCAGGAGTGCTCATCCGGGCTGCATAAGAAGGACTTGGGTCTCCCTTGAACTGGGCTACCCCACTTCACCGGATCGGCAGCAGACCACCCCTCCCCAACCTCACCGGCACTGATCGCGGTCAGATAACCCTCCCCCCGATCACTGCCCAGAGCCTTCTGCTCCCCTCACCCGGCTCCAATCTCCAGCCTCCCTCCTCCCTCACCTCCCGATCGCGAGCCTGGAATTGATGCTACCTTCCGAGTGCAGGGGACCGTCCCCACGGGCCCCTGACTGCGGCCTCCTGCCGCTAGTTTACCCCTCACGTCCGCTGACCAGGTTGTCCTTTTGGCCGGCTGCCGGGCGGGAGGCGGCCCAACACTATTGCGACGAGGACCTGTCGTTAAGACGGGCAACACCTCCACGTCCCCGGCCTCGCCTGGTTGCTCGGCCCAGCCCACGCTTCCCTGCACCCTCCCTGGCTCCCTATTAATATCTGGGCCTCGGGGCTAGTGACTGCTGCTAATTTGCAAACGCACGTAGTGAACTGTGCGTTATCTGGGCAACAGAAATGCTCATTGGTAAATCATTGACAGGTAAAAGCTGGCCATTCTAGATTTTCAACTTCTGCTCATGTAGGAGGATTTACCTTTCAGGACACAACTACTCACTTAAGTGGAGCAAAATGTACATTCATCCAGAAAAGTGCATTGGGACCTCTTAATGTATAATACAAGTGCCTATAAAAGCAGCTTCTGCTGGAGCTCATCAGACTTTTAGAATTGCTTTGAGATATTGTGCAAATAGATAAACATGGATTTCTGAACGAACAAGCACAGATCTAAGGCGAAGCCACAAATGTATAATATATGAGCGTTCTTCTTGTATATTTTCACTCCACCTGCCCATTAAAAGTCAACAAGGTGCTGAACAGCTCTAATACCGTATCAACTATTGTACTGTCCCTAATATAAAGATGTTTGATGAATCTGAGGAACATTTATTGAAACTAAACACCTTTCCGCTCAATGTCTGACAAATAACAATGTCTCACCTATGACTTAAATGAGCAACGGTGTTGCATATTCATCATGACATGCAGCCTACTTGTCAGTGGATAAAGGGAATTCTCATCCTTGTTTTCAAATCCTTCCATGGCTCATCCCTCCCTATCTCTGTAATCTCCTCCAGCCCCACAACCCCCCGAGATACCTGTGCTCCTCTAATTCTGCCCTCATGAGCATCCCTGATTATAATCGCTCAGATAACCATGTCTTCAGCTGCCTAGGCCCTAAGCTCTGGAATTCCCTGCCTAATCCTCTCCGTCTCTCCAGCTCTCTTTGGAGGACTCAAAGTGGTGGGGGTGGGGGGGGCGCTGAAGATTCCTGAGCGGATACATAAATGTAGTTGCAGTGGCATTTTGACTACGCCCATCAATGCCTATCTGTGTCAGGGGAGTCCTGGCTATGCCACCTCCATTGAATTGAGCCATTGTTATTTCTTTATTCTTGGGATGTGGCTAACACTCGGGCAGATTTTCCTCCTGAGCGCCGGCCAATAGTCCCAATAAGAGCGCCGGGCCGGGCCGCATTAGCATCGAGCCCGCTGGCTCCAGGCTGTTGCTGTTAAAGGGCTGCAGCTCAACATAAAAGGAAACATTGTGGTAGTGGCATAAAAGTGGACTAGTCATTCAAAATGGCACAGCAGAAGCACATATGCGACACTGCTTCCCTTTAATGCTAAAGGTAATTGGCAAACGAACCAGGGGCGACATAAGGGGAAAACAAATTAAGCAGCGCGTTGTTGTGATCTGAAATGCACTGCCTGATAGGATGGTGGAAGCAGATTCAAAGGTAACTTTCAAAAGGGAATTGGATAAATACTTGCAGGGCTATAGCGGGTGAGTGGGATTAATTGGATAGCTCTTTCAAAGCGCCGGCAGAGGCATGATGTACCGAATGGCCTCCTTCTGTGCTGTATGGTTCTATGAGTGAAGAGCAAGGCATAAATAATGAAATGTTCCAAGGCTGCTGTGAATTAGATGGAAGTAATTATAACAGAGAAATTTAAAACATTAATCTATTCAGTCCTTCAGATTAACTTTCAGAAATTAATTGCATCACTTTCACTGTATCACACAGTGACCCGCCTAAACTATTCTTCTATCCTGTCGAATGAAATATCTATGAAAATAGATTTGTTGCAGACTATTATGCAACTCTTAAATCTCTGCAAAGCTCAAGTCAGTTCAAGGCTTGAATATTGCTTCCATTTCTGGGGAGGTGCTTCTAGTTTATCTCTCACACGTGTGGAAAGAATATAAATTTAAAATAAAGTCTTGCCCGATAGCTGATCTTTTTTTGCACATCCAGTGAGAAAATCACTTTCTCCATCACAAACTTTATTGTCTGTCCCTATTTTGTCAACATCCCTATGGTCATTGCTTCTCTGAATTTCCCTCTCTTGCTCCTCCTAAGCTCTAAATATATCACTCTGAATGCTTCTATTCCTCCATACACCGTCACTGTCTTGAAACCAAGATTCTTTGCCCCTCTTACTCCAAGTCATTCTTCCCTTGTACATCAGGTCTCTAGAGCTCCTTACATGCCTCAGTCTCTTCCCTTCCTCCTACATTGACAGGCTTTTAAAACTCAAGCTTGATGTCACCAAACCATTATTTCTTGATCTATCAAGTCTTCTCTCTTTTACCTTATTCAGCCTTTGGGGTTGTCCTGCACTGTGGGGATTTGGTCCCTCACCTACGTTTCTCAATTTCAAAAACGAAATAACTCAATTCAGAAACTAATGAAAAATGAGCGAATTTTCCTATCATTGCGGCAGCATCACATAACAGCTTCAGGCACAAATATAAATACCAATACGCATGCGCACATACATGAGCAAATTTTCTTAGCAGCGCACCACAGATGTGCCACAGCACTTAGAATGTTGCAAGATAAGTGGTGTATTTTGACCCCCCCATGGGCACTACAGCAGGGTTGTTGTGCTTCTAATCATCTTGGAACATAATGCTATGCAAACTAAAGCTAATGCCATGCAAACTAATGTGCATCACTTTGCATTTATCTCCAGCCAACAAAATTTGCAATTCATTTCCCATCCCCCACCTCATCTACTGCAGTTAATCACATCCTGCAAAGTAAAATAAACTTAGGAATGAAACAGCTTCTCCTTATTTACTCTATCAAAACTTCACCAATTCTTCGCTGCTGATAATCATTTTCAGAAGAAAATCCTGAGCTGTGTCTTTTACAATATCCTCAAATATCTTGCAGTAATGAGCACTGACCTACAACCCTTGTCATGACTTTTACTTCTCTTAAAAACAAATGTCAGTACTTCTTTAGCCTCCGCACACCCCCGCCCACCTGTTATGTGCGACTGAACATTCCTCAAACATGTTCAATCTTTCCTGTTTTCTTTCCTTCCAAACCATTCCTTCGGGTCTCGGTGTTTATTTGTACAGATACTACTGCCAGATATTGAAATAATTCGTGCTCTATTGAGCAGGATCATGGGGCTGTATGCCCCATGTTGAGTCTGTGTTTCCCAAATGTAGTTATGCTGAATAACTGGACACAGACAACAGAATACTTAAGCAGGTCTTTAGTAATTGAGGGTCAGGGCTGAACTGAAATACAAACTGCTCCACAGGGTTTATATACCGGTGTGGTCACCACCGGTACTACAATATACAGGAGCCATCAGAAAGTAGTTCATCGCCTTAAGGTAGTCTCTTAAGGCGGTACAGGTTACATACACTACAATTCCTCCCCTTTTAGCTTAACAGTGTACACCCCAATTTAAACATAACATGGATAACATATATACAACTTTCATACAAAACTGTTCAAAGATTCAATCTCTGAGGAGGCCTCCTGATCCGGGCCGGATAACGCCTTTCAGGGGTCTCTGGTTCTCGTTGCTGGGGTGACTCATCCATTTGATCTCTTATGGATTGAACATCATCATGTACGTTCGAGTCTGAGGTAGATGCTACAGGCTCAATAACTTCTTCAACTGGTGTCTCTGCCGTAGACATGGGGTCGACCCTTGTTCTCGATTCCACAAGTTGGTCAGCATGACGTCGTATTACGTTCTCACCAACGTCTACCGTGTACATCAAGGGTCCTTGTCGGGCACGAATTGTTCCGGATTGCCATTTATCATTCCTATAGTCCCTGGCCAACACTGGTTGTCCTATTTTGAAACTCCGAGTGTCCTTGTTATTTACGTGCTGGAATTGTTTGTTTTCGACTTCCCTACGCACATTTGGTTTTAACAAATCCAATCGGGACCGCAACCTCCTGTTATAGAACATTATGGCAGGGCTTTGATTTGTCACTGCATGCGTGGCGTTTCGATATGCCATCAGGAAATTGTCCACCTTGTGTTGTAGTGGAATATGGTCTTCGCTCATGGCCTTTATCGCCTTTTTGAACGTTTGTACAAATCTCTCGGCCAACCCATTTGTAGCCGGATGATATGGGGCAGATGTATAGTGTTTCACCCCATTCTTCTTCATGAATTTCTGGAATTCTTCTGACACGAACTGTGGTCCGTTGTCTGAACATATTTGTTCCGGCAGCCCATTCCTTGCAAATATGGTTCTTAGAACTGCGATCGTCTTTTCAGAGGTAGTGGTCGACATCTTAATCACTTCTGGCCATTTAGAATGTGCGTCTACCGCTATCAAAAACATGGAATCCATGAATGGACCTGCAAAGTCGATATGCACACGTTGCCATGGGGTTGAAGGCCATTCCCACGGATGCAGCGGTGCAATTGGAGGTGCATTTTGAACTTTTTGGCACCCTGAGCAGCTTTTAGTCAGATCCTCTATTTGTTTGTCGATACCTGGCCACCACACATAAGCCCTAGCAAGGCCTTTCATCTTGATTCCCCCCAGATGACCTTCATGCAGTTCCTTCAGAACTCTCTCCCTTAATTTAGGAGGAATAATCACCCTTGTTCCATACATCAATGTTCCTTGACAGACGGACAGCTGCTCTCGTCTGGCTGAGAATGCCGGTAACAGTGATTCGCCATGTGTTGGCCATCCCTTCACTGTCAAATCGTAGACCCGAGACAGTGTCGGGTCGTTTCTGGTCTCTCTCTCAATACTCGCATTGGTGACTGGTAAGCATTCGATGATGGTCGAGTGAAATATCTCGACAGGGTCAACTGCCGGTGCCTCTTCCGCTGTAGGTAGTGGCAGGCGCGACAGCCCATCAGCATTACCATGTTGCTTTGTACCTTTGAATTCAATATCATATTGATGTGCCCCTAGGAAAAGGGACCATCTCTGAAGCCTCTGCGCCGTCATAACCGGAACACCCTTCTTAGGGTTAAAGATGGAAACCAACGGCTGGTGATCTGTCAGCAGCGTAAACCTTTGGCCATGCAGGTAATGGTTAAATTTCTTAACTCCCCACACGAGGCTGAGAGCCTCCCTATCTATCTGAGCATAGTTGCGCTCAGCGGAGGTCAATGATCTGGATGCGAACGTGACTGGCCTTTCCAAGCCATTTGGCAACTTATGTGAGAGCACTGCCCTGATACCATATGGAGAAGCATCACAAGCTAAACGAATAGGCAGCGTTGGGTTAAAGTGAGCCAACACTTCCTTAGAGGTGATCAGTGCCTTGCTTTTTTGAAAAGCCCGCTTACAGTCCTCGCTCCACTTCCATGGTACTCCCATTTGCAAAAGAGTGTTCAGCGGGTGTAACACCATGGATAAATTTGGAAGAAACTTGTGGTAATAGTTAATCAACCCAAGGAACGACCTCAACTGGGATACATTTTCCGGAGCGGGAGCTTTCACAACAGCTTCGATCTTGTCAGGTGACTTATGAAGCCCCTCCTGGTCAATGACGTGACCGCAGTACGAGATTTGCTTCTGAAAGAACTCACATTTCTGGCGATTAACTCTGAGTCCATATTCTTTCAATCTGGTGAGCACCTGCTCCAAATTCGCGAGGTGTTCCTTATCATCATCTCCTGTAATCAGAATGTCGTCCAGGTAGCATTGTGTGCCTGGAATTCCCTGCAATACCTGCTCCATGGCCCTTTGCCAAATCGTTGGAGCCGATGCCACTCCAAAAACCAGTCTATTATACCGATATAAGCCCTTATGTGTGTTGATCGTGAGATACTGGCGTGACGCTTCATCAACTTCCATCTGTAAGTACGCCTGCGCCAGGTCTACTTGGTGAAGTGTTTCCCGCCAGACAGCGAAGCAAAGATATCCTCAATCCGCGGAAGCGGATATTGCACCGTGTGAAGAACCGGATTAACAGTGATCTTGAAATTGCCACAGATGCGAACCTTCCCAGGTTCCCCCGGCTTGTTACTCAATGAACGCTTCATGACGGGAACAATGGGCGTGGCCCATTCGCTCCAGTCCACCTTTGACAGTACTCCTGAATGTTCTAGCCCTTCCAGCTCTGCTTCCACAGCAGGTCGTATCGCATAAGGCACCGGTCTGGCTTTGAAACATTTTGGGTTTGCATGTTCTTCAACCTTGACGTTTGTCGTAATTCCTTTCAGTGTTCCCAGTCCCTGTTGGAACACCTCCTTAGCATTGTCCAATATTTTGGACAGTCGTTTAGGTTTGACGTCGTCCTCTTTACAGGAATCTACAGTTAGTGCTTGTAAGGAATGCCAGTCCATATTTATTCTCCGGATCCATTCCCGTCCCAGTAGTGGTGGACCTCCCTCAGGTAACACATATAAGTCCATTCCCTGACTTTCTTTACCATTGTAGACCACCTTTACCTTTATCTTTCCGATGGGGTATACTCTTTGCCCCATGTATGTTTTCAATACAATCTCCGTATCCCTCAGGGGAATGTGTGAGAATAACCTTTTGTACTCTTGCTTATTCATGACCGTCAATGCCGATCCAGTGTCCAATTCCATCTTCACTTGGACTCCTGCTATCCGAAGCATGACCCAGATAGTTTGGTGGTCTGCTGTGTTACCCACATTATGTATTTTTAGACAACCCAGTTCCTTACTGCTGGAGTCGGAATCCATCTTTTGTTCATCCGAACTGTTCTCTGTCACCTTGTGTACTTTCTTGTACTTCTCCTGCAGCGACTTTTTGTTGCTGGTCTTCTTTCCTGACCGGCATACTTTCGCTATGTGACCAAGTCTGCCACATTTCCTGCATTCTTTATCTTTGAACCAACACTGGTTCTGATCATGCGTTGTCCTTCCGCAACGATAACACTTTGCTGCACCCAATGCCATTTCATTGGTGCTGAATTCCGATGGCCTTTGCTGCATTTCTGCAGTGCCTTGTGCTGCTGCCTCGTGCGATGCTGCAATGCTGAAAGCTTTGTCCAGCGTAAGATCCTTTTCCTCTAGCAGTCGCTTCTGGGTTCCTTCCTTTAGTAGCCCACACACGAACTTATCTCTCAGAGCGTCTGCTAGTCCTGTACCGAACTGACAGTACTTTGATAACTTGCGCAGTTCGATTAAGAATTCAGCGTTGCTTTCCTCTTTAAGCTGAATTCTTTTGTAAAATTCAAATCGTTCCGCTATCAGCAGCGGCGTGGGGTTTAAATGCTCTTGCAGGATAGTAACAATCTCCGCGAAACTCTTTCCTACCGGTTTATCTGGTGTTACAAGGTGCCTTAATAACCCGTACGTCTTCGCACCCATCGAGTTTAATATAGTTAGTGCTTTCTTATCCGCCGGTACCTCATTCGCTGTACAATAAACTTCAACGCGTTCCACATAAGTGGCCCAATCTTCTACATTGCTATCAAAAGCAGTGATGTTACCCATTTTTGGCATCTTGTTGAGTTTCCTTTATTTTATTTATTTTTCCAAAATGGCGGCTTCCCGCGCTTGGCGGCTTTTCCCGCGCTTATCTTCTTCCCCCGCTGACTAAAATGGCGATTACCGCGCTGTTGCCGTTCTCGCCTCCCAGCGGTCCTTATTTCCCCCGAAGCTGCTGCTCTTGTTCCCCGCCGCTCCCGCGGTCCTCGTGGACATTAATGCTTTTCTGGCTGCTGCGCGTCTCTGCCCGATTGCAGTCCGGCCCTTTTCACCGGCTACGGTCGTGTTCTCCGCCCTTTTCTTCGGTTTCCCTCCCCTTCTCCCACTGACAACTCAGCCGACTTGCTCTCCGTGTCGCTAGATCGGGCTTACCCGCCGCTGTCGTAGAAGGGATGATCACTGCCTGTTGCTGATGGTGGACTTCATGGCCATCAAATCCAAACCGGGTTCTCGATGCCTCCCGTGCGATGCGGTGCTCAGCAGGATGATGAGGGCGGATGCCCCTTTTCGACGCCTGTTCTGAGGACGAAGCTTCCTTGGATGCAAAACTGCCGCTAGGTACGATCAGATTCGTCGCCACTGTTGAGTCTGTGTTTCCCAAATGTAGTTATGCTGAATAACTGGACACAGACAACAGAATACTTAAACAGTAATTGAGGGTCAGGGCTGAACTGAAATACAAACTGCTCCACAGGGTTTATATACCGGTGTGGTCACCACCGGTACTACAATATACAGGAGCCATCAGAAAGTAGTTCATCACCTTAAGGTAGTCTCTTAAGGTGGTACAGATTACATACACTACACCCCACGTCTGCTCCGATCTTTTATATTCTTATGTATCTTTGCTGCACTAGCCCTTAATACTTGTGTCATCTTAATTGTGAGGTTTGGAATGTTGCTACACCCCTTTTGACAATAGTGAAGAGCCTTTTTAACTTCATCCCTGCTCTAATTTGTCATTCTTCTGGAATGCAATTTATCCAACATTCTGTCTACTATGAACTTGGCTTCAATGATTCCTAAAAGCATTCTGTGGGGATAGTGAATTTGCTTACAACTTCTCTTCCAAAACATTCATATCTCCACATGTCACGTCTTTTCATTTTCTCTGAAGAACCTAGGCTGTGTCACATTGCCTTTATGCATGTATCAGCTCTGCATTAAAGAACATGATCTAATGAAGATGGAAATTAGCAACTTGCGCATAATTTCTTTGGGCTATTTTAATTAATAATAACTCATTCACATGTTTTAATTATGCAAGATTTCCCCAGCTTCCAATGCGACAGAACATTTAAATGAGAATCTTCCGCCGACTTCAATTTAAAAGTCTCTAGTTGAAGTCTGACAGAGAATTCTGTGCAAAATATAAGGCCAGTGCCATGCATTAAACAGCTTTGGCAGGTTCTTACACTAGACTAACTTTATTTGTTGTTCTTTCAATATATATATACAGATAATAAAAAAACACTACTTTTTAAGACTAAAGGGATGGTGTGAAATGAGTATCACAGAGGTCCTTATCCCCATTTTACAGTACTGTTTAAATCACCTTCCATCAGATGAGGTTACTTGCATTTCTGATGCTGCTTTCAAAAATGTGATTAAAAAAATTATTTATTCCTCATGCAGAAAACAAAATAGGCTTCAAAGGTAATGGTAAGTTGTCTCTTGTGGCCAGAAAACCATGAAAGGAAGAAACATGTGCTCTAACACACTATTGTCCCTGATAATGACTGTGGGATTTTAGATATACTCTCAATATGCACTCACTTAATATAACATTCACACATTTAGGAATATGGAATTACTATTACAATTCCCATTGTTTCATATTGCAAGGGTTGGATGCATAAGCTATTTGCAACCCAACAATATATCACACCACTAGAAACCAATGGGATCTTGATTTTTCACATTTGACACTTAACCTAGCTCATTAGCAGAATCTTTAATGCACCATGCAGTACTAATGTTATCCTGCAACCTCTGGATATCCATTCTGTATGCATAGTGTCAACTGATGTCTACACTGGTCAAAAATGATGGAAGTCTACAGAGGCGCTAGCAGACACTCCCCAACACACCACAGTACAACTATAGCAAACCCAATTTAGAAATACACAAAAGGATGAGTAAGGACTTTTTAAAAATTATCTGGTAATATCAACAAGAGTAAGAAGGAAGAAAATGGAAGGAATGAATGAGAAACAGAACTGAGAGAAACACTTGCATTTATTTAGGACCTTTCACGACCACCGGACGTCTCAAAGCACTTTACAGCCAATGAAGTACTTGTGAAGTGGAGTCACTGTTGTAATGTGGGAAACCCAGCAGCCAATTTGCACACAACAAGGTCCCACAAACAGCAATGTGGTAATGATTAGATAATCTGTTTTTGTTATGTTGGTTGAGGGATAAATATTGGCCAGGACATTAGGGATAACTCCCCTGCTCTTCTTCAAAATAGTGCCATGGGATCTTTTACATCCACCTGAGAGAGCAGAGGAGACCTCGGTTTAACGTCCCATCCGAAAAACGGCACAGCTGACAGTACAGCACTCCCTCGGAGTGTCAGCCTAGCTTTATGTGCTCAGGTTTCTGGAGTGGGACTTAAACCCACAACCTTCTGACTCAGAGGCAAGTGTGCTACCAACTGAGCCACAGCTGACACTAACAAAAGAACTGAAAGAAGAGAGAAAAAACATTTAAAACATTTAGGTTTGCACCAGATTAATTACATAGCAGCACATTGCAAGAAGCAGATACAGGAGAGCTTTTAGGGTCGGATATTCATGGCTATCCCAGAGACTCAGCCTTGCCCAGAATTCTATCAAGGACTGTCAGTATTTCTTTAATTTATGACCAGAACAATTTTTATGAGGTTTTTTTCTGCTCCAACTTGCCTTTAGATTTCTCCCCTTGCCCTCTGAACCTGAAGATACCAACTTACGCTGATACCTCGCCAAAGTGGCCATGAGCTCATCAAAATTGGTTAGATTTTCTGTCCTGTGACTATAATTGGGTGAAATAAATGTGCTCATTATCACACTGCTGTTGGTGGGAGCTTGCTGTGCACAGATTAGCTGCCGCGTTTCCTACATTACAAGTGACTACACTCCAAAAGTCTGATGATGAAATTAGGACACCAACGCAATTTTAACTAAGAATCGTGGCAGTCCCACCCAGTGCCAGAACAAAAACAATAAAACTTGCCGGCAAACGGATCTGGGGCCGTAAGATGCCCAGCAAAGTCAGTAATTTAATTTTTGTTTCCTTGTGGGCCCAGGAAGAGTATGAATGTGCCTCTGGGCCCCAGAAGGAAACATTGGGGCCCTCCCTTGCCCCAGGGCATCCCTAACCCTCCCCCAAATGTGATGCACTCCCGAACCCCCCCACTCCCAACCACTTATCAGACATATGTGAGAAGTCACACAACACCAGGTTATAGTCCAACAGCTTTATTTGAAATCACAAGCTTTTGGAGCGCTGCTCCTTCATCAGGTGAAGTGAAGAGATGCATATAGGCACAGCATATATAGTCAGAGAACACTGCCAGATGATTACAGGTAATCTTTCTAACTGCCCTTTATCACACCTCGGCAGAGAGATAATCACAGCAATCAAAGGTGTGAATGGTGTCCAAACAGATCAGCCAGGAAAGCATTACATCAAAGAAAAATGAGGTGGGGTCACAAGGGGTCAAATGTTGCAGATGCTGGGGTCTGTATGAAAAACAAAAAACAATTAAAACATTTTTTTTGCTGGAAATCACAGCAGGTCCGGCCGCATCTGTGTAGAGAGAACAAGCCAACGACGACTCGAGTCTGGATGAATCTACGTCAGGTGGGGTTACATGTAGCATGACATGAACCCAAGATCCCGGTTGAGGCTGTCCTCATGAGTGCGGAACTTGGCTATCAGTTTCTGCTCGACGATTTTGCGTTGTCGTGTGTCTCAAAGGCCGCCTTGGAGAATGCTTACCCGAAGATTGGAGGCTGAATGTCCTTGACTGCTGAAGTGTTCCCCGACTGGGAGGGAACACTCCTGCCTGGCGATTGTTGTGCGGTGTCCGTTCATCCGTTGTCGCAGTGTCTGCATGGTCTTGCCGATGTACCATGCTCCGGGGCATCCTTTCCTGCAACGTATGAGGTAGACAACGTTGGCCGAGTCACATGAGTATGTACCATGTACCTGGTGTCCTCACGTGTGATGATGGCATCTGTGTTGATGATCTGGCATGTCTTGCAGAGGTTGCCATGGCAGGGTTGTGTGGTGTCGTGGTCGCTGTTCTCCTGAAAGCTGGGTAATTTGCTGCGAACGATGGTCTGTTTGAGGTTAGGCTGTTTGAAGGCGAGTAGTGGAGGCATGGGGATGGCCTTAGCAAGGTGTTTGTCGTCATCTGGACGATGAAGGGTACGCTGTTGGTTGTGTCCCGTGTTTGTCTTCTGAGGAGGTCTATGCGATTTTTCGCTGTGGCCCGTCGGAACTGTTGATCAACGAGTCGAGCATCATATCCCGTTCTTACGAGGGCGTCTTTCAGCATCTGTAGGTGTCCATCGCGTTCCTCCTTGTCTGAGCATATCCTGTGTATTCGCAGGGCTTGTCCATAGGGGATGGCTTCTTTAACGTGGTTAGGGTGGAAGCTGGAGAAGTGGAGCATTGTGAGGTTGTCCGTGGGCTTGCGGTAGAGTGAAGTGCTGAGGTGTCCGTCTTTGATGGAGATTCGTGTGTCCAAGAATGAAACCGATTCTGAGGAGTAGTCCATGGTGAGTTTGATGGTGGGATGGAACTTGTTGATGTTATCGTGTAGTCTTTTCAGTGATTCTTCGCCGTGGATCCATAGGAAGAAAATGTCGTCGATGTATCTGGTGTATAGCGTTGGTTGGAGGTTCTGTGCAGCGAAGAAGTCTTGCTCGAACTTGTGCATGAAGATGTTGGCGTATTGGGGTGCGAATTTGGTCCCCAAGGCTGTTCCGTGTGTTTGGGTAAAGAACTGGGAGAGGAGAGCGGAGAGGGTTACCCCGGCAACCGGGCTCGGCCAGCCGCAATCGGGCGTCTCAAGCCGCTCAGGCCCAGGCCCGGTCCCGGAGATCGGGAGGGCGGAGAGGGGAGGTGGGTTACCCCGGCAACCGGGCCTGGCCAGCCGCAATTGGCCATCTCAAGCCGCCTCAGGCCCGGCCTCGGGAGGGGAGGCGGG
Organism: Somniosus microcephalus; assembly: GCF_052327205.1. Classification (NCBI taxonomy): domain Eukaryota; kingdom Metazoa; phylum Chordata; class Chondrichthyes; order Squaliformes; family Somniosidae; genus Somniosus; species Somniosus microcephalus. The sequence goes on along the minus strand of NC_140987.1, from coordinate 281,618,303 downwards.
GCTCGGGAGGGGGAGGAGGGTTACCCCGGCAACCCGGCCCGGCCCTCTCTCACAACCTGAAGGTCCCGGGGCTCGGCTCCGTTTGCGGCCATGGGCCGGGGACTCGCCCTCTCTCTCTCTCCCCTCCCCCCTCTCTCCCTCCCCCTCCCCCTCTGTCTCTCCCCCTCTCTCTCTCCCCCCCTCCCCCGCCCACCTCTCCCTCTCCCCTCCCCCTCTCTCTCTCCCCTCCCCCTCTCTCCCTCCCCCTCCCCCCTCTCTCTCTCACACCTCCCCCCTCTCCCCCCTCCCCACTCTCCCCCTCTCCCCCTCCCCTCCCCCCTCTCCCTCCCCCTCTCTCCCCTCCTCCCTCTCCCCCCTACCCCTCCCCCCTCCCCCTCCCCCCAGTCGCTCTCTCTCTTCCCTCCAGTCGCTCTCTCTCTTCCCCCAGTCGCTCTCTCTCTTCCCCCCAGTCGCTCTCTCTCTTCCCCCCAGTCGCTCTCTCTCTTCCCCCCAGTCGCTCTCTCTCTTCCCCCCAGTCGCTCTCTCTCTTCCCCCCGTCACTCTCTCTCTCTCTTCCAACAACAACATGCCCTCAAAAAGCCCTCAGCACCGCCAGGCACTTCAGCTAGTTATTATATCTATATATATAAAGCGGCTCTTCTGTCTGTCTGTCCCGATGTCTGTCTGTCCGCCTGGTCTCTATACGTTTGGAAGTTACAGAGCGTACCGATGCGCGCGTCGCCTCAAAAGAAAGCTTGCGATTCCGGACCGGTCATAGGCGTATTTACGTTTTGGCCGGACAAAAATCCCGCCCGCGGTATCCCAAAAACGTTCAGCATTCCGCTCATTAGCATCTCATTAGCGACCGTGTGACGTCGAGGTCTTCCTACAGTTGAG